>NC_090443.1:757375203-758039872 GCF_031143425.1 Pleurodeles waltl
AGGGGAGTGCTTGTTCCAAGAAATGCGTCTTTCCTTAATGTCTGTTTAGCGGTATCTTGGAATCCCACCACAAACAATAAATCTTAGTTCTTACTCTCATAAATTATTTAAAAGACAGAGCTCTGTTTTGTTTCATTTAAGCAATTAATCTTTCTTTATCTTCACATGAAGTTACTTCCTTGAAAATTTCAGAAGATCCCAAACTGTGTTTTTACACCATTCTTATTTTCTCTCTTTTACAGGAAATAGGGGATCATCAGCAGAAGATGGAAGAGGAGAGCCAGGACTACGCAGGAAGCAGACTGGAAGGTGAGGATCACCAGAACTCAACTGGAGGCTGTTCGGAGGACAAGAAATGCTGGAACTTGATTGGAAAGGCAGTTGGTTGCTTGTTTAGGAAATGAGCAATTGTCCTCCTGACTGTGACAAATGTTCAATATAGATCATATTGTGAAGAGCACATGTTTCGGCAGTTACGGTTGGAGCCGGTGGAATACAATGTGCATAATCAACAAGCATTGGTAATAATAAATGAGACTTTTAACAAGCATTGGTTATTGCAAACTTGATATTCAAGGATGTGACAAATATACCCAAATAAGTCTGAATGTTGCAAGCAACATTATCTAACTGTAATCAAGCCCTTAGATGTGCTAGTATACCCACAATACAGCGGTCTCCATGGATAAAGTGACTGCAGTGGACAGCAGTGGCTTGGCATACTTGTTAAGTTTACTTTAGTGGAGTGTTGTTTTGTCTTTAGCCATGGTTGTGTGCTCAGACTTGCCAGACACTCTCCCCAGGTGTGGTATGGATGACGCTAAGCCCAAACTGTTGAGGCTATGACTCCAAATGTATCCCTATGACACCCAGATGATAGCACTGGGCCTGCTAAACCCCCAAATTGGGGCAGCACAAGGGGCACTGGCTCCTTTTTGCAAGTAGTCAAAAAAGGAAGCAAACCCTCAGGTGGCTTGTACTCTAATGCCTAGGGAACACTGCCATCCCTCCCAGAAGGCCAGTGTACCAGTCACAGACCAGCAAGCACCCCCACAGCTACAGGCCTGTTGGTGGTATGAGGAGGCATTTTCTGCAGTGCCCAGGTCCCAGCAAAAACAGGCCCAAAGCAAGTGCAGGCAGGGGTTCCAGTCAGCAAAAAAGTCCTAAGGTTGTAATGGGCAGCAGCACTGAAGGAACCGGCTTAGGATTCAGCTCTGTAGAGGTACCACCACAACAGCAACCAGGATAAAGCACCTCTTCTGAGAGGCACACATAGCCTCTATACCACTGGGTCCAGCACAGGAATCCCACTGCCTTTATTTGGCTCCACTGTCATCTGGCATTCCCTGGACAGGCTCATGTCTGGGGTCCGATGCCTCTGCAACTTCTCTGCAGCTTCCCTGGTAGGAAAGAAAGAAACTCCACCCCTACTGCGGGTGGCCCCGATCATGAGCCGACTGATGCAGTCACCTCTCACCTTCCTCCTTGCTCCATGGCCCTGGCAGGCTGGGCAATGTGTCTCTGCTGCCTCACCACATCACACCACCTCCGGGCATCTCCTCCCCGCAGCACCCAGTGGAGTTGTGCATTGTTCCAGTGTCAAGCATGGCAGGGGCCGGCATCAGAAGAGGGCAGGATTATGGAGGATTATCGCATTGGCCGAGAGCAGTATTAGGAAGCATTTTTCATTTTGCTGCTCCAACCACAACCCCCTTTATTTTAAAAAAAAATGGATCACCCACATCTTAAATTTTTGTTGAGAGCCAAGGAAAGGGCTCTGCTGGCTTCCTGAAAATGCCCCTATAGACTGCACAGGAGCCAGCAATACATTTTTGGCAATATAAATATTTTTAAATACTGGCGGGCTCCAGTGCCCACCTGGGGCACTCCACAACAATCTTTATGTTTTGGGCTGCAGAGCAAGCCCCAAAGTCCTAGTGGTCCCATCCTCTCCCTTCAAGAGTGGGAGCTGTCCACCTATCATTTTTAAATAGTGGGGTCCCTATGTCCACTAGGGGCAGCCTACGGTATTTTCTATACTGGGGGCTACAGGAGGAGCCACAAGTCCCCCACAGCCCAGCCGGCTTTCCTGCCAGCACCCAATCATTAGCCATGAGTGTTCCCTATCAGTGGGAGCATCGTTTGTTTTGCTCTGAGCATGAGCAATACTGTGATTGCCTGCCCAAGAATGTAGGCAGGGAAAATGTTTTGTTCTTCCACCTGATGGGAGCAGTTTTTTCTCCCACTAGATAGGATTCCATTATACTTCCCTCTTGACCTCTCTGGCAAGGAAAGACAGTGTCCTAGGGGATTGGATTCATAGATCCACTGTGTTGACCCTAGAGGATGGGGTCCGACCCAAGGCTTGGGGAGGGGCAGCACATAATACTGCACTGCACCAGTAGGGCTTTTTAATTAATTATACTGGCCCCTTAAAAGATGGGATCCCTTGAGACAATAATCATTTGGGAGAGAGGGCCCACATACACACCTTGTGCATCCAGGGTGAAGAGTTTCTGTTGTGCAGGCCACCAAGCCACTGCCTACCCCAGGGGTGTGTTAAGAGAATTAAGAGGAGATTGACATGCTCCATTTCATGTTTTTTCTTTTAAAAGTCAAATCTTCAACCAGGTATATCGCAAGCCCCGTTGGGTCACTTATCTCCTTTATTTGCCTGTTTTACTCCTGCTGTCCAGGCCTAGTCACAAGGAACATTTTCATAGAATCTCCTGGCCTATAAAGAGGCACATTTTGTGGAGAATGTAATTCACTGGCTCCCAGCACCAGCCTTCTCTTCTGCCTGGCTCTTTGTGCTATTTTCCTGCTGTTGGAAGCAACTTGCACAGCTGATTCACCACCTGCTAGCAGAGCACCCTCCTCAGCATACCTTCCAGCCCCTACGCTTCCAGCCTTTATTGAAAGGCATCGGGGAGAAGTAGAATATTGGTCTTTCCCCTAACAGTTACACAGGGGGCATAAGGGGATCAGCACTAATGGCTCTAATTCAGGTGGCCAGCTGATGACAAAGTCCTTAGTCCTTCTATGCAGTGCATCATGAGGCTTCTCTTTCCAGTTGGTCTTCCTTTCCACCTCCTACATCCCGTGTCTTGTCAGATGTCCCTGCCTTGTGCAGGGGGCCAGAGTTTTTAAGTGGGGATGGAAACATCTAGATGACAAGCACCTGTGGCCAATTTTAGGATGCCACATCATCTTTCCTCTTCCCATCTCAGCCCTCCTACACAGCATTCTGTGGCAATCCAAAATGGTAACTTCAAGTTTTCTCTTGAATAAGCTCCTGTGAGGACATCAGATCCCCCTAGCTGACATACCTGCCTGATCCCTTCACATCAAAACTTCAAAAGTGCACCCCTCCTTTATTGGGCCCAGCGGCCTGGCCCTTTCCCTTTGTTCTACTGAGCCTGGGCTGTTCCAGTTCAGGTGCAGTGTGACAAGCTAATTATCAGATGCAGAATTCAACAACATCCCTTTCTTTCCCAGAAGCAGTCAATCACTGATAATCATTTCTTCTATATGGGAAGGCTGTTGTTCCATCTGCTAGGGAGCAAAGCAATTAAAGTGGCCCAATAGGGGTACAAAAGTTTGGAATCTGATTATGAGGCAAAGAAATATGGCAAATACTGAAGTTCCATAAGATATGAGTGTAGTGTTTTGGGAACTGCAAATTCAAACTCAGCGTACATGGTTTACAGAGTTTGATCCCTTGCTGGATCTTGCATATATATTATACAGTGAAAGAGCAAAGGATTTTCCAGCAAGCCGTACAGAACTCCACTATAAATTACTACTAATATTATAAGGTCAACCCAGGTCAGCAAAAATGCTTGCAAGGCCCCTTTTGGAAAATGCTACCTATGGGCATTTACAGTGCTGTGAATTACAGAGGTCTTACATGGGCAGCCACACGTGTGCATGCATGCGTTTGCACACATGTTCATGTGTAACGAGCACAGTGCACTTTACTCTCACAGAGACACAATGGCCTTTTCTGAAGAAGCAGATACTGATGGTGAACACACCAAGTTAAATTTCTTTGAATTTTTCATGAGTGAGACTAAGGTAGTGGGACTTATAGCAAAAAGTAAAATAAAATGGGTAGTCAATTGCAAAAAATCCTGCTGGATTAAATGTGTGGATCCCCATTTATGATAGATAGATAGATAGATAGATAGATAGATAGATAGATAGATAGATAGATAGATAGATAGATAGTAGATAGATAGATAGATAGATAGATAGATAGATAGATAGATAGACAGTCTAGCTGAAAATGTTGCGTACATTTGTTACTGTGTCATTTAGTAAATACTGCATATTCATGACAAGGATTTTTCAAATTGTACAGATGTATCACATTCAAACTCCATATCTGTAATATTATGACCATTTAATAAACACTGCATTTTTAGGACAATGATTTTACACATTGAAATTAAAATTAAATTAAATTGTTTTCTTGTAACAGTAGACAATACTTCCGATAGTTTTGTTTTTGCTTCTTACCGGACAGAAAACAAAGCATTTCAGCATACATAGTACACATTACATAATACAAATTGCTTTCACATAAAAGATAATTTGTTAAGATATTTACCCAAAAGGTGAAAGCCTGTCCACATGTCAGTAGACAATGAGGTACATTCTCGATTGGGCAGTCACAAAGAGCTGCACCATAATGACTTTTGATCACATCCCAAAGTGTACTAATTACAACTAATAAAAATATAATTCACTTCAATTTTCAACATAAACCTACTAAGTGTAGGTAGGATTATTTCTGCTAAAGTGATGTCCAAATTGCTACAAAAATTATTGTTGTGATAGCACTGAACTTTGGGAAAGTGTATGAAAAGGGTAGGGTAACTCTTCACCCATTAGGGACAGGGATGGAGAACCAAAGTACTATAGAGATTCACAATGTGCCTAAACAAGAACACAAAAGGTCCATTTAAACCTTCATTTCAGTGTATATGTTCAAAATGTGTGTATTTATTTGGGCTTCTGTGTTACTGTTAGAGCTGTAAGTCACATTGATACAATCATGCAACATCAAAATAAGGTTACCAAAACCCAAAAATATGTTCGAAACCCAAGTGATTAATCATCCAAGCTCTTTGTTTAATTGTCTACAACTATTTAGCTATACACATGTAAAGAAAGCAATGTACATTTTGAAAAGTATAGGTGCAAAAAGTTTAACACCTAAAATCTGTAGCACTGCGGAGGACCTTTTTCAGAACACCGCTGGATCTGTGGAAGAGCAAGAAGGACTGCACTTGTTGTGTGTGACCTGTGAGGAGAGCCCTAAGGGCTGGACCTGCTCATACTTGTACCAGGATTGAGAAATGGACTCCAAGTTTGATTATCCCCTGTTATTCTACAGGGACACAAAAGCTGCAAAAAGCACACTTTCCTGAAGAGCCCAGCCAAACAATACTAACTGGACCTGCCTATACCAATTCATAAAAGTAGACACAACAAATATAAATCCAATAAGTGGAACTAGAAATATTAATTGTTAAGTGTTTAAGTGAAGATAGTGCCAAAAAGCAGAAAGCGACAACAGTAGTCAATGCTGAGGTAGAGTAGGTCCTAGGTATAATTTCAGGCTGACTAAAATGTAGCGTGGGTCAGATACTCCTACCCGGATGGCCGCAGGAAAGATCTTATCTGACTTGGGTTCTAATTGCTTTATTGAGGGATGGAGTCAACTCCTTCAGGGCAGCAGAGTTAATTACCATGTTGCCCCAATGGAGCCCTGGCAAATTCAGAAATGACCACCACTGTTTTTTAAGTTTGACACACAGATCCTGTCCACCAAAACGGGGTTATTTTGACAAACCAAATTTGTAGTACTAAAACTACACAGATAGGCTATAGTGCCCCTCCCCACTTGGCTAACTTTGTGGGGGTGTAAATAAGATCTTATTGCTAAGAGCCAGGGAATCCTGTATTGTCACTTGGAACTTTCCAATTCTAATCCCCATCTAGTGTTCTGAATTTCTAAATCACCCACTTGCATTGAGATTATGATATCATATATACATCCAATCCTTTGCTTCAGCCTCATCAACTCAATAAATGGAAACTTAGCCATATCTTCCCGCAGCTTAAGGTTCTTAGAAAAAAAGTCACAAATTTGTAAATAATTGAAGAAGTCACCTTTCGGCAGATCATAAAGTTCCTGTTACTCTGAAAAGAAAGAGATCTGAGCATCGTGAAAGAGATCCCCTAAAATAGTCAGCCCCTTCTGTCTCCACTTATTCATAACAGAGCCTTGAAAGATGCCAGGCAACATATTCAATGAAGAGGTAAGCGCATAATAATAGAACTTCTTAAATGCTGTCTCTGCTTGACCTGGGTCCACACTTTAAATGCACCTTTCAAAACCTTAAAACACATTTTATTGTAATAGTTTGGCTTCAATATTTTCCAAAAATGTGATCTCAATTCATTACCCATCGCCATTTCGTATATGGTTGGGGTCTCTGCAGGACTTAGCCCCACTGTGTCCCCAGTTAATACTATTGCCATATGTTGCACCATGCAGGCCCAACATTACAGAGTGAGGTTCGAGACTGCCTAACCACCTTCAACACCTGGGTGACATCTTATACTTCTCTGCCCTTCTTGTTTTTTTATAACCCCAAACAAAACTGAGACATGGTAACTCTAGCTTGCTAAGCTAATCTTTCCCAATCTCTAATGGGATAGCCTGAAACAAATAGAGCACCTTGGGCACTACCACCATCTTAATTGCATTACTCCTGCCCATAAGAAAACATGACAATGGTCGATTCTTTCCAATTTCTGCCTCACTTTACTCAGTAGGTGAGCCAAGTTGATTTCTGCCAACTGGTCCATTACAGGAGTAATTCTTATCCCCAGATAAACGGCCTCCCGAGTGATCCGATGATCCCCTGTACTCACCATAGCTGCACTGCTAATCTGAGTCTTGGCAGTATATAATTTATATTCTGAGTATTCACCAAACTTCTTGGCAAACTTCTTGGCAAGCGATTCAGTTTCTGTCATGGCTGCCATCGGTGGTGACTACTGCCACATCGTCAGCATATGCAAATACCTTACATTGTACAGCCTGTACCATCACAGGTTTGATATCCTAAGTCTTTTAAATTTTGGCAATAAAAGGGTCAGTATACGAAGCAAAGAGTAGAGGTGAGAAAGGACACTCCTGCCTCGTTCCTCTAGCAGTGTATCTGCTCTGACTCCATTACAGAAATACGTAACTTGGGTGTTGGGTTCTTATAAAACATCCTAATGGCCTTTGTATACCCCCTAAAACCATTATGTTTCATCACTGTTCAAACAAATAGCCATGCAACCCGATCAAACGCCTTCTCCGTGTCCAGTAATATCAAGCCCAGAGGGGTTTCATGAGCTGTCGCTATATCAAATAAAGTGATTACCCTCCTGATATGATCAATTGTCCCTCCACCAGGTATAAATCCATGTTGTCTATTAGATACTAGGGATGGGATAATGCTACCCAGTCCGGATGCAAGGACCTTTGCATAAAGTTTCCCATCCACATTCAAAAGGGATATAGGTTTATAAGACCTGGGCAGGAGGGGCGATTTATTATTCTTCCTGAATTTGACTATATTTGTGAGGCTCCAAGAAGCTGGGGCAGCACACTGTTGAGCTTTGCGAAGTACATGAAGCATATCCTGTTGTGGATCAGGAAAAAACTTTTTATAAAACTTCAAGGGTACCATATGTGGTCCTGCAGCTTTCCCCACTGCCAACGAGTTTATAGCTGCAAGTATTTAATCAGATGTAATAGGTGAATCCAGCAGATCCCGGTCTTCCTTACTCACGTTTGCCCTGTCTGTCCTCTGAAGATATTCCTCTTGGTCCCCCAATAAAGAAATCACCTTCTCTGAGTAAATATCTTGATAGCAGTCTTGAAAAGTCATATGACAATCCCTTGCAGCTCTTCTGTAATATGGCCATTAGGATCTTTTGATTGCAGATGTCAGCCCCCTCACCTCTTTTCACCTGATCTGCATAGCAAGTAGCCTACCAGTGGATTCCCCATATTCATAACAGTGTGACTTGCATACCTGATACTTCTGTGCCACTGCCATTTTAAAACTTTGATTGATTTTTGCCTTGCATTTAGCAATTTGTGCCTGAGTTTGACCCGTAGCGTGGTCCTCTGGCAGTTCCATAGCAAACTTCTCCCCAGCCTGGGCCTACTTATAAAAAGCTGCCAGTATTCTGCCTGCTTCTTCTTCTGCACTTGTAAGCCTCAACCAAGAGCGCATATGTTCAGCATACACCTCATCCACCAAAAATTTCCTATCAAAAGTAAAGACTCCTTGAGGCCTATATAACTCGACAACTGGGATTTCCAGTACCAGGGGGTTATGACATTTTTCTATGTTGATTCCCCCAGCTCCGGTGAGAGACACAAGAAAATATTCCAACTGGACAAATGTGTTATGTGGTGCAGACTAATAGGTGAATCCCGGATCAGGGGCCTTTTTTCAGCCCATACATCCACCAGCTCCTGGTCTAACACCAAACGGCTCAAGGCTCTGAATGTTCCTGGCTTTTGCCCCACGTAGTCCTGATCGCCGAAGGTTAGGTTATTAACTCCCAGGTTATTTTTAAATTCTCCATAAACGGCCAGTGGCTGGAGCCATTGAGATAACAGGCCTTTCAAAGTATCCCAGACCGCGGGTTTGTCCACATTCAACCTGTAAATAGTACAAAGCATAAAAGAGCACCCCCCATTCTGCATTCCACAATTGTCCTCTGACCCAACCTATCAACAGCTGGGTGCCCAGATGTGCAAAAAGAACTTCTAGCAAGGATCACTACCCCTGCTTTGAAGAAGCTAAGAGCAACATTCCCAGGTTATCAAAAACCAATGCCTCCCCCAAGGAATGTGTGTTTCCTGAATGTATACTATATCTGGGTACATGGCCTTAAGCCTTAATTTCAGTCGTCACCTCTTCTCTCTATCGTTAAGACCACAAATGTTACTGGTGCTAATACAGCGCTTATTCCCCATTGTTGTGTATCTTATGAAACAACTTCGTTATAACATACTTCTCTAAATTGGGTTTCAACTTCCACCCATCTTTGGTTATTACTGTCATCTCTATTTGCCCATCCCTGTCATTTCAAAGGGCCTTAACGTTTTGATAATCAGGACGATAATCTCTGGCCCGGCTGTCCAGCTGCCCTGGCGGTACAGACGGGGATGTGGTGGGTTGGGAGAGGCCAACCCGCCACACTCATAATGTGGCGGTCATTACCTCCAGCCTGTTGACGGTGAGACTGCCACCATGGCCCTGACGGTCTTCGGACCGCCAAGGTCATAATGAGGGCCTATGTCATTTTGCCCAAACCTCAACCCGGATTTAGTATTCATGTGTAATGAAATCAGTATACGCACCAAGTTATGGTCCAGCCCCATGGGAACCAACAGATTCCATAGTCCAAGATGGTTCATGTAGTCAAAGGCCATTGACAGGTCCCTGAATGCCAAGTAAATGGGTCCCTGCTTTTCCAAGGTACCATGCCAATCACAGAATGGAACCTGTACTGATATGTGCCTATGATATTGTTCTCCTGTGGCCATTTCAAAATCCTATTATAGAGCATTTTTACTGGAATATCTATTAAGGAAATTAGGCTATAGTAATGAGGCTTTGAGTGATCGCCCTTTTTTAAACTGAGGACAATCACTGAGGGCCATATCTACCAACACATTTTCCCATAGACACAGAATGGATAAATCCACTTGGTACATCTGGCCCTGAGTTCCTCCAGGAAGGCAGCACAGTACGGTGGCTTAAGTTGTTGAAAAGATTGACCAACAAGGGTGCCCAATGATCTACTTCACATTTAATTACATCAATTGGAACCCCGTCTGGTCCTGGTGCTTTGCCACCCTTGCTCTGCTATATAGCAGTGGTTACCTCCTCTACTGTCACATGTATGGCAAAGAAAGGATCAAATTCAGACAGCGCCTCACAAGACAGCTCAGGATTGATATATTGCAGAGAAATGAGCCTCCCAGGCAAAGTTATTAATACGGCAGCCTATACCTGTAGCAATTTTATCCAGGGACCGTAAACCTGACACTGCACTCCAGAACAATTTACAATCTCTCATATGTGGCCAGTTTGATAATGAGACCCAATTCTTAGATGTACTTTTGTTGTGCCACCTTGCTATCGTTGTCTTGTATTCTTTCTGCCTCACAGCTACCATATCTTTAGCTCTTGGTATTTGACTCAAAGCTTTGCGTAACAGGTGGTCTACCTGAGAGCATTTCTGATCAAACCAGTGTGGAGCTGCTCGCCTAGGTCATACAGGTTTTGACAGGGATTGGCATATCTTAGTACATCCCAGTACAACAGGATTTCACCTATCCTCTAGCCACTTTGTTCATCAACCCGTCACTATTACAACGTTTTCAGAAATTAGCCTATCCAGAAAATCTTTCAGGTTTGCTACTTATCAACATATCCTGAGATTATCAGTAGTTGGAGATAATCATCAAGACCTACAAAAGATTGAGAGGCCCCTCAAAGTGGAATTCAAGAGGGATTTCTAGAGGATTATGATCCCCAAAGCCTGCACTGATAACTGCTCCATATTGCAACATGTCTACTAAATTATGGGAAACAAATACATAATCAATTGTTGAATTACAGTTTCCGCCCCTAAAAGTCGGCAGCCCCAAATCATTAATGCCCCTATTATCCATCATTCTATGTTCATTCGGTCCATTCCCCAACAGTCATTAGCTGTCAGTTAATATCAGGCCCTGGATCTATTTCCTTCCCCATATAAAGGGGATATATAGGCAACTTGAATATGTCAATTTAGGTAAGCCAATGTAATCATGTTTTGAGGGGTCCCATAGGCAATTTACTAATGTTTAGCATGGGTAAAGTAGTCAGAGTGCCAGACTGTTGGCAGAGGAGAGGAAAGCGTGGGCTGAAAGTGCCCTGGCAGAGTACAGAAAGGCTGATGCAGAGAGAATCTTGGAAGAAAGAAAAATGTTGCTGGCTCATGAACTGAGTCTTAAAGAGCTGGACCTGAAGGCCAAACAGCTGTTAGAACCCAACATGAATGGTGGCAGTGAAAATACAATGTCCATGGTAAAGTAAAGATCCACATCACATACCTATGGACTTGGGGCCTGATTTTGAGAAAGGTGATGGCATTGACAGGTGTCATGAGGCAAATGAAGTAGCTATAGAGATTCACAGGATCCCTGAGGAGGATTGGGGACCTGACATTTGAAGTCACATACTGAGTTATGAGAGGAACCCCTCCTTGTCCTAGAGAAGGCGGACAAGAAGAGGTATCCCTCCATGAAAAATACCCTTATCAAGAAACATTGATTCACCTCAGAAAAATACAGGTTGTGGTTCAAGGACAGCTAGTCTCACCAGTCCTGGAAGGATTTTGTGGGTTACTTGGGTAAGGCACTGGATAGTTGGATGACGGGTCATGAGGTAAAGACCTATGAGGGGCTATACAGTTTGATTGCCAGGGAGCACACATTCAGTCACTGTTTTCTGGAGCCACACAAACACCTGGTTAACTGCAACTTACTGATCCCAGGGAGCTGGAAGATCTGGGAAGGCAGTGGGGAGTGATCCTAGGGAGGTTGGTCCAGGTGCCCCCAAAAGAGAGGGGGGAGGTGCAGAGAGACCCCAACATGTCCCAGGTTAGTGTGAGCAGAAAGGGTTCCCATGCCTCTTTTAAGTGTAGGAGGGAGGTTTTGGTGGGTGGAGGCCCAGGGTGCCCCATTTTTAACACCCATGGTCCAATTGCTCTCATTTGGGGCACAAGTAGGTGGCCCTATTCTGTATACCAAAGAGTACCCACTTTTGGGAACTCCACAGTGTAAGGGGAGTTGGGTAGGCCATATGCCCAAGGCACCCTAATAGTTCCATTTTCAGGGGTACTAATCCACAGCAGAAGGTACAGAGGCCCAGATGGGGGACAGGAGGTAGAAAGAGTCCTCAATAGGATGACCAGTGGATCAGAAGAAGTTGCTAGCTCTGAGAACAGAGCACCCAAAGACTGGCCCATGTGAGTTCACTTCTGACCTGGGTAGGCTGCCTGTTCTGTCACAGGTGGCTGGGACCTGTGCCAAGTAGACCCCTGCATGACACATACAGAGTGTGTCACCCTTGAAAGGGTGATAGACCCCCCCGGAAATCTTGAAACTCCCGGCAAATGTTCAGTCTCAGGGTACAGACCCTAAGATAAGTGACCAGCTGGACTGACGGGGAGGAGGGTGGAAGTATGATGCAAAATATACCGTGCTACTGCCCCAATCTGAGAAATCTCAGAGGCCAGAGAGCCCTAAATGGCCTGGGGTCTGGTTCTTGACACTGACAGCTGTCAATGGCTTCTGTTGGTAATTGCCCTTAGATTAAGCATATTCCTAGGGTTGGGACAGAAGCCTGATCGAAGTGCTGGTATGGGCTACATCACTTTGTTGGCCATGATGATACTGTCTGCCTACTGGGATGCATCAGTGAGCAAGTTAAGGTTAGGTGCTTTACAGGTGGGGACCACAAGTGAGGAGAAGGGTTCCCCATGGCTCAGCTCAGTGGCTCAGGAAAGGATAGACAGGGGGATCCAACTGAAATCAGAGACACAGAGAACTGACAAGTGGCCCTACATAAAAGGGCGTCTGTCCATGTTCTATCACCTACGCAGGAAAGCCAATCAAAGTATTGATTAGCCAACACAGGCTTTTGGTTGGAAGGAGGGGGTCATGTTGGCCTCGGCCCTTTCTGCAGGGTCATCCCCAGACTGTTTGCCTTTATTCTCCACTTTTTGCTTATTTTATTTTTGTTGTTCTTAGGACTCTGAGCATTTTTTCACTTCTAACCAGTGCTAAATTGCATATGCTCACTCCTTAGAACATGGTAATATAGGCATACGTAATTTACTTATAAGTCCCTAATAAAGTGACAGTACATGTGTCTAGGACAAGTAACTTAAACAATAGTGTTGGGCTTACAGCACTGATTATGCCAACAACTTAAGTAACCCTTTAAACATATCTCAGGCCTACCATTCTACCTGTGTGTGTGGTTTTAAACTGCCATTTTGACCTGGCAAGGTAAACCCATATGCAGACCCAGACCTTCCTTTTTAATAGACATAAGTCAGCCCTAGGGTGGGCTCTGGGCTGCTCAGAGGGCAGGGTGGATTGTATTTCAAAAGTTGATCATGTTCTTAAAGGTTTCACATAGCCTATTAGTGAAAACTCTTAAATTCATGTTTCACTACTGCAAGGTCTATCTCTCCCATTGGATAACATTTGAGTTGCCTTATTGCAATTTATATGTGTAATTTCCAAATGGAAATGGATCCCTAGATCATGTTGGCTGTCTCTGGAATTTGAATTTAAAATCCTAACTTATGGTGAAGTTGGATTTTAAGTTATAATTTGGAAAATGCCATATTTATATAGTTGGCATTTTCCTGTCTTAGCTATATAGGGCCAGATGTAGGTAGGTTTCCTTTTGCGAGGTGCAAATTGCGAGTCCCAGCGACTCGCAATTTGCACCTCGCAAAACGAAATGCAGAAAGGTGTCTCAGACACCTTCTGCGACTTGCTATGGGGTCGCAAAGACCCACCTCATAAATATTTATAAAGTGGGTCGCAGTTTGCGACCCCATAGAGAGTCCAGGCACTCACGGGGATGGTGGCCTGCTGGAGACAGCAGACCTCCATGTCCGTGACTGCTTTGCAATAAAGCAGTTTTTTTTTCTTTTCTCTTTGCAGCCCGTTTTCCTTAAAGGAAAACGAGCTGCAAATAGAAAAAAATACCGACACCTTTTAGTTTCGTTTTTTTTCAGAGTAGGCTGCTCTGAAAAAATGTTATTGTGGGCATTCACAAAGGGGAAGGGGTCCCATGGGGACCCCTTCCCGTTTGTGATTTAGTTACCATCCACTTCAAGTGGATGGTAACTGCGAGTTGATTTGAGACCGCTTTCGCGGTCAGAAATCAACTTACATCGCGGTGCGACTCGCAAATAGGTAGGGAACACCCCTTCCTATTTGCGAGTCTGAAACACATTTTGCGAGTCGTTTTTCGCTGTTTGCGAGGCGCTAATGCCTTCCTACATCTGGCCCATAGTGCCTGTAAACTGTTTCTGGTCACATGACTGGGTGTCACTGACAGATGAACTTTGTGTATTCCTCCTAGACAGCCACACACAGTAGGGAGGTTAGATGTGGCTTGATCACTGACAGGATGGAAGGGAGGAGCCAGACACAGCCCCACTTACACTTAAATATGCTGCGTCCTGCCTCCACACAAAGGGCTGCATGCCTCCTGTAGTCAGCATGCCGACAGGAAAGGCAGGGCAAGATTCCTTAGGACTTTAAAGGGAAACTTCTAGAAGCCTCTCCCCCACTCCAATGGCACAACTGGGCATAACTACTGGGCCTCGGGCACCACCGCTTCAGTACACTTCTGAACCTGTGAATACTCTGCCAACAAGAAGACCTGCTATGCTGCTGAAAGACTGACACTCTGCTAGACTACTGCTCTGAAGGAACTACTGCCCTGCTGTGCTGTCCGGCTGCACTATTGCCTCGAGAAGAAGATCTGGACCTGCAACTTCATCTTGAACCAGGATCCTAGAGTGACACTGTTAGAAATGGGGTCTCTATTTGGCAGAGGTATACACCCTTGTCCAAGTAGGGATCACAATCCTAGTCAGGGTAAGTCACACACAATCCAAATGATCCCGTGTACACCCTCTGGTAGCTTGGCACTGACCAGTAAGGCTTACCTTAGACGGCAATGTGTATAGTATTTGTGCAATAAATCACACAGTAACACAGTGAAAACACCACAAAAATGCACCATCCAGGTTCAGAAAAATATAGGATATTTATCTGGGTAAATTAAGGTCAAAACGCTTAAAATGCAATAAACACAAGTTGAGATATCACTTTTGCAATTTAAAAAAGAGTCTTAAATCTTATAAATCAACAGTTGTCTCTTGTTTGCACAAAGTACCTGGTTTGTGTCAAAATTGCCACACACGGAGACCGCAGAGGAGGAGATGCTTGGAAAAATAAGGTGTGCACTGGATTTTCTGACGTGGGACAGACGATGCATTCCTTCTTTCCACGCTGCAAGGGGCTTTGCACCGCTTTCCGGAGCACGGTCTTGGTTCCTCACTGCGATAGGGGAATCACATTGCGTCGACCTGGTAGATGATGCGCCAAAGTTTCTTTCACACAGCAGTTGCTGCGATGACTCTTCACCCAGAAAGTCGGGCTGCGTCGTTCCGGCTCGGCTGTACATCAATCTGGTATGGCCATGTATCAAATTTCTGGTCGCAACGCAGGCGTTGCTTCGATCTTCACGTGGGAAGTTGGGCTGCATTGTTCTGGTTCAGCTGTGCGGCAATTTTCTCGTCACAGTGTAGGCTGTGTATCCTTTCTGGCAGGCTTTGCATCAATTTTCAGCGCACAAGGAGTTTCCTGAACAGATGAAGTCTTTTTGGCATTAACACTTCAGAAAACAGAAGGCAAGCTCAATCCAAGCCCTTGGAGAGCACTTCTCAGCAAAGTCAGAGGGCAGCAGAGCAGCTGGGCAACAGCAGAGCAGCAGTCCTTCAAAGCAAAGCAGCCCAGATGAGTCATTTGGGCAGCCAGGCAGTTCCTCTTGACAGAAGTGTCTGATTTGGTGGGGTCAAAGACCCAATTTCTATACCAAAAAATGCCTTTGAAGTGGGAGAGAATTCAAAGAGTGGTTTTGAGGTACACACTGTCCCCTTTCAGTACAGGTCTCTCTGCCAGGGTCCCAATAGGGGGTCTGGCAGTCCAGTGTGTGAGGGAAGGCCACTAGCCTTTGAAATGTATGTGTCAGGCCCTCCACCCTCCCAGCCCAAGAAGACCCATTCAGTATGCAGATGAGTGCAGGTGTGACTGACTATCCTGTGTTTGTGGTTGTCTGGGTGAAATTAACAAGGGAGCTGTCAACCAGCTCAGCACAGACGTGGACTGGAGACAGGCTGTAAGGCACAGATGGACTTAAGTGTGGTGAAATGCTCACTTTCTAAAAGTGGCATTTCTAAAATAGTAATATAAAATCCAACCTCACCAATAAGCAGGATTTTCTATAACCACTCTGGCCATACTAAATATAACCTGGTTACCCCTTTCTGATCATAATCTACCACTCAAACAGTATATGAGGGTAGCCCTAATGCTAGCTTATGAAAGAAGCAGGCCTCACAGTAGTGGCAAACGATTTTAGGAGTTTCCCACTACTAGGACATATAAACCACACATTTACATGTCTTGCTTTTTACTTACATAGCACCCTGCTCTGTGGGTTACTTAGGGCCCACCTTAGGTGTGACTTATATGCATAAAAGTGGGAGTTTAAGGCTTGGCAAGTACTTTTAAATGCCAAGTTGAAGTGGCAATGAAACTGCAAAAACAGGCCTTGCAATGGCAGGCCTGAGACATGGTTAAGGAGCTACGTATGTGGGTGGCACAATCAGTGCTGCAGGCCCACTAGTAGCATTTAATTTACAGGCCCTCAGCACATGTAGTGCACTTTACTAGGGACTTACAAGTAAATTAAATATGCAAATTGGGTATGAGCCAATGTTACCATGTTTTAGGGAGAGAGCAAATGCACTTTAGCACTGGTGAGCAGTGGTAAAATGTCCAGAGTCCTAAAGCCAGCAAAAATGAGGTCAGAAAAAGAGAAGTAAGGCAAACTGTTTGGGGGTGACCCTGCAGAGATGCCATTTCCAGTAGACACCAAGGGCTAGTATGCTGGCATCCTGAACTGAGCCTCAGAGATTTGAAAGGTTGTCCAAACAGCTCCTGGGCCCAGCTGCAGTGAGTTTCTGACCCCCAAGTGGTGCCTCTGGGCCTGGACCCTTGGTGAAACTCATTGAGCTGAAATTATGCTTTGGGGCTCTTCGGAACGGCAAACAGGTCTATTCTCACCAAGACTATGCTGCTTACAATGAAAATCAGCGTGAACCACCATCAGTCCATCTCTTCTCACCCCAGCATCGACTATCCACAGGGGGCCACCAACACGAAGCTCCAGGCTGCCCATCCGCACCACATGGTCTACTGTTTGCGCTATGCTGTCAGTCTCCTCTGACATTCTCCTTGCTCCTTAGGGCCCTCTCCAAAGCAAAGAGGACTCTTGGCACAAAACTTGAGATGGTGAAACAACAGCAGGACTAATCAGGGACTGTATCTGACCTGCGATCCATCGTGGTTGGCCAGACCTAAACTTCCACCTGGAGAACAACAATGACGTCAACACCGCATCACTGACCACCAACCTCTCCAACCTCAGACTACGTCAGCTGGTCAACACTCCCACCCACATCACCGGCCACACCCTTGACCCACTCTTCACTTCAAGCAATCACATCTCTTTCAGCCACACCTCCGAACTCCACTGGACCGACCATCACTGCGTCCATTTCTCCTTCAAGAAAAACACCGAACACCACCGCACCCCTCTACCGCCTCACTGCCGCTGGGGAAAAGTCACCGAAGATCAACTAACCAACACCCTCGCCAAAAACCCACCACCCGACCGCACCGACCCGGACTCCGCCGCCATCAACCTCCAACAATGGATCCTCGACTGCGCCAACATCCTAGCCCCACTCAAGAGACCCACCGCCAACCAAGAAAAGAAAAAACCAGCCAGGTTCACAGACGAACTGACCATCTCCAAACGGACCTGCCAGAAACTCAAGAAAAAATGGATCCTCGAGCGCACACCCCAGAACCTTGCTACCCTCAAGGAAGCCAACCGTGAACACCACTAATGGATCCGACTCGCGAAGCGCTCCCACTTCACAGAACGCCTTAACAACAACGCTCACGACTCCAAGGAACTCTTCGGCATCGTGAAGGAACTCTCCAACCCCAACGCCATCGTCAACGACATCCCTCCATCCCATAAACTCTGCGAAGATCTCTCCACCTTCTTCTACCAGAAAATCGCAGCCATCCACAACAGCTTCAACACCTCACCCCCGCCAGACCCCACCCCCAACAACTCTTCCCACGCCGACCACATCACCACCTGGACCCAAGTAGACGACGCCGAAACCCTAAAGACCATGAACTCCATCCACTCAGGATCTCCCTCTGACCCCTGCCCACATCACGTTTTCAACAAAGCCGACGTCACCATCGCCCCCACACTCCGCAAGATCATCAACCTTTCCTTCAACATCGCTACCTTCCTGGACAGCTGGAAGCACGCAGAAATCCAACCCCTCCTCAAGAAACCCAAGGCTGACCTCAACGATCTCAAAAACTTCCGACCAATCTCCCTCCTCCCTTTCCCAGCGAAAGTCATCAAGAAGATCGTCAACGCACAGCTTGCCCACTACCTAGAAGACAACTCCATCCTTGACCCCTCCCAATCTGGCTTCAGACGAAACCACAGCACTGAGACTGCACTCCTCGCTGCCACAGATGACATCAGACTACAAATGGACAACTGCGAAACCTCAGCCCTGATCCTCCTAGACCTATCAGCCGTTTTTGATACAGTCTGCCACCGCACCCTACTAACCCGCTTACACGAAGCCGGCATCCAAGACAAGGCCCTCAACTGGATCTCCTCCTTTCTCTCCGGCAGAACCCAGAGGGTCCAACTCTCACCTTTCCGCTCCAAAGCCACCAACCTCATCTGCGGCGTCCCCCAAGGCTCCTCACTAAGCCCAACGCTGTTCAACGTCTACATGGCCCCTCTCGCACAACTGGCCCGCCAGCACAACCTCAGCATCCTCTCTTATGCCGACGACACCCAACTCGTCCTCTCCCTGACCAAAGATCCTCTCACCGCCAAAGCCAACCTTCACGAGGGACTGAAATCCATCGCCAAGTGGATGAGCAACAGCCGCCTGAAACTCAACTCCGACAAGACGGAAGTCCTCATCCTCGGGCGCACCCCCTCGGCCTGGAACGACTCGTGGTGGCACACTGCCCTTGGACCCCCACCCACCACAGCCAGCCACGCACGAAATCTCGGCTTCATCCTCGACTCCGCCCTCACCATGTCCAAACAGGTCAAAGAAGTCTCATCCTCCTGTTTTAACACCCTCCAAATGCTCCGCAGGATTTTCAAGTGGATTCCAACAGGAACCAGAAAGACGGTGACCCAAGCCCTCGTCAGTAGCAGACTCGACTACGGCAACGCACTCTACACAGGCATCCCAACAAAAGACATCAAACGACTCCAACACATCCAGAATGCATCCGCCCGCCTGATCCTCGACATACCCCGCAGATGTCACATCTCCCCTCACCTGAAGGACCTCCACTGGCTCCCAGTGGAAAAGGGGATCACCTTTAAACTCCTCACCCACGCACACAAGGCACTACACGACACCGGACCCACCTACCTGAACACCAAACTCAACTTCTACGTTCCCTCACGTCAACTACGCTCTGCCAACCTTGCCCTCGCCATCGTCCCCTGAATCCAGCGCAAGACCTCTGGCGGCAGATCCTTCTCCTACCTCGCTGCCAAGACCTGGAACTCACTCCCGACCTCACTACGCCAGACCCAGGACCTCCTCACCTTCAGGAGACTCCTCAAGACATGGCTCTTCGAACGATAGCAGCACCCCCCCCAGCGCCTCAAAACCCTAACGGGTACATAGCGTGCTTTATAAATTATTGATTGATCGACTTTGACCGGGTCCAATGCAATCAGATTGCATGGATGAGGCGCTCTATGGTTTTAGGTGTTCTTTTTCACTTTATTCTTTAAAAAATCATAATTCTGGTTCTACTAATTTGAATCTTGTGGTTTTGGTCATGTTTTAATTTTTAAATCTTGTTTTATTTTTATAACTTGATGTGGGATGTTTCTGAATGGTGATTTCACTGTTTTACTGTTTGACGTGTTGTACAACTATTTTACACATTGCCTCCAAAGTTAAGCCTGACTGTTCTGTGCCAATCTACAGGTAGTTGAGCACAGGTTAATTTGGGGTTTGCCTGTGCCTTGCCTTGACAAGGATTGTGGTTACTGTTTGACCAGGACTCACACTACAGTCAACCAATACTCCAATTTTTCACAGAGACACATCAAGCTGCAAGAAGCGTCTCTCCTGAAGTGCCTTGCTGATCAGTAGCAACTGAAGCTAGACTGGACCCTTCCAGTTGCATCTACCGGAGAGAGTCCTGGCCCTGAAGTGAGTCAAATAGAGAGTTGTCCCTTTCATATGGGAGACCTAGCAGTGGCCTAAACGAGCTACTCCAGAAACCCAAAAGAGTGGGGACTTTAAATATTTTAGACTTCCAAGACCTTTGGAGACATTGGGGAGGGCTCTCAGCAAAAGTGTCTGATTTTGAATCAAT
The DNA here is from genome assembly GCF_031143425.1 of Pleurodeles waltl. NCBI lineage: Eukaryota > Metazoa > Chordata > Amphibia > Caudata > Salamandridae > Pleurodeles > Pleurodeles waltl. The sequence continues at coordinate 757,395,629 of NC_090443.1, forward strand.
TTTATCAGCTACAGCTTCAAGCTTGTCCTGCTGGAGGATTTAGAGCTCTATAAAAGTGACTAAGTCCAACAGTAGAAATATTGACAGGGTGAGTGAGGAAAAAGTGTCTAACCAACAGCAGGACTTCAGCAGCAACATTTGCTTGCAGTTTTTGTGGCAAAACTACAAGCTTCAATGGGACCTCATCCAACGAAATTCTGGTTTCAAGAGGTTCTAGGTAGATATATCTTAAAACCATGTCCTACTGGAGGATTTTGACTTCCATTTCAAAGAGTAAAGGCCTGATTTAGATATTTGCGTTAACTGTACCAACGCCACTTTTTCTATGGAAAATCTGTCTGCCAGCTGGGTGGTCGGCCCTCCCAATTTAGATGTTGGCTGTCCCATAAATTAAAGACGACTCGAGTACCGCCAATTCCTCCAGTCATCTCCATCCACATCAAAGGTGGCAATGGAAATAGTGGCTGGTGCCAGCACTCCAGCCACCATTACGACCAAGCAGATTTTGATGTGCCTTTCTGCCAAGCCAGTGTGATGTTCTGACCTCCACACATGAGTTGGCAAATTGATCACTGCACATCAGCTTATGACCTCTCAGTCATGTGCATGCCACAGTGGGGGTCATTACAACATTGGCGGTAAAAGGCACTTACCGCTGTGCAGAAGACTGCCAATACACTGCCGTGGCGGCGGTAGTCCGCCACAGCTATTATGACACACATCTCGGAATACGCTGAAATACAGACACCCACACAACTCCCCAACACCAAAGCTCAGTGTTAAAGTGGCGAAATCAAAACCTCCACCTCCACGCCAACAGAAACACGCCCATGCTATTACGACCCACAGTCTTTCAACCGCGGTATTACATTGGCGGTATACACCACCGCGCTCAAAACACACACACATCTCCAAAACACCGCCACATTGGACAATTCCAAATACACAACGTGATACACATACAAACACCACTTCCACACACCCAACACAATATAAAACACACACCCACATCACCCACAAACCCCTATGACCAAAATTAATGGACGAAGGCCAGAGAGACAGCACAGCCAAGACAACACCACCATACAGAGGCACACAACACCATCACCCACACCACATCCACGCACAAAACACCACACACCACTACACATCACCACACACATCAACACTCACCCCGCAACACACATCACACACACCACCCCATGTCACGCCAAAGACACCCCCGCTTCTCCGAGGAGGAGCTCAGGGTCATAATGGAGGAAATCATCCGGGTAGAGCCACAGCTATTTGGCTCACAGGTACAGCACACCTCCATAGCCAGGAACATTGAGCTGTGGCGCAGAATCGTGGACAGGTTCAACGCTGTGGGACAGCACCCAAGAAATAGGGAGGACATCAGGAAGAGGTGGAACGACCTACGGGGGAAGGCGCGTTCAACGGTCTCCAGGCACAACATCGCGGTTCAGCGGACTGGCGGCAGACCCCCACCTCCTCCCCAACAACTAACAACATGGGAGGAGCAAGTCTTGACCATCATGCATCCAGAGGGCCTCGGAGGAGTCGGTGGAGGATGGGACACTGGTAAGTCAAATCTTAACTATCATATCCCCACCCTACCTGCATGCTATCACACACCCCCACCCTCACCCCCTCCCCTATCACTCCAACTCCTCACTAATGTACTCATAACACAAACCACACATCCCAACACCAAGCCCTGCATGACACAACTAAGCATGGTCACCCCTCACTAAAGCATGCCCACTGCACATACCCAGAGCACCCCCTAACCATCATCACACAAGCCCCCACACAGGAATGCTAGCACTGGGGTACACAGACACCCACCCATTGCACACCATCACACACACAAATGCATTAATTATGCTCTTATGCCCCTGCAGGAACCCGAAGGACCGTCACCACACCAGAGGGTCCAGACAACACCACTCCACCCCCAGAAGAGGCCCACAGTGACGATAGCAGCGCTGCCCTACTGGATCCTGATGACCAGCCCGGACCATTGTGGGCCTCGGGACAGTCGGTTCCCCTTGCACAGGCACAGCCCAACACTGACCTTCCACCCTCTGGTAACACCAGCACAGCACCCACCCAGCAGGCCCATACCTCCGTCCCCAGGACAGGTCAATCAGCGGTGTGTCCACCACTACAGGGAACCCAGGAGAACCCACCACCCCAACAACAACAGGGACCTGGGGGCAGTGGTAGGGGGCACACGGTCCAGGGGACGGAGGCACAGGAACACAGGGGATCTGGGAGGGCTGCTGTGCAACAGGGGGCGGACAGGCCAAGAGAACCCACTCTCCACGAGGCCCTCACCTCCATCATGGGAGCATACCACCACTCCCAGGAGACGATGGCCACGGTCCTGGCCAAGTTTCAGGAGACCCAGCGCCTGCAAGAGGAACAGTATTTGGGGTTCAGGGAGGAGCTCAGGACTATCAGCTCCGCCCTGGGCACCATCGTAGGGGTGCTGAAGGACATACAGAGCACCATGAGGAACACCGTGGCACTCCAAGGGGCCCCTGACACTAGCCAGGACGATGAACTGCCCACCACCTCCGCCGGCGCTAGTGGACAGTACGCCCCACCATAGGACAACCACACAAGCACCCCACCCCCTGCAGACGGACAACCACCACGCAAGCGGTCCCTGAGAGCCAGGAACAGGACAGAGCAAGATGGCAAGACCCCCGCCAGGAAATGAGACCACCCTGATTGTCCCCCCACTGACCCACTTTGTTACCCTGTCCATACTTGAACTGCCCCAGCTCCACTTCCTATGCCCAGATGGGCAGTGCACCTGTGAGACTAATAGACTGGACTCTGCCATGGACATTCCTCCGCCATCACCCATCCTCATATTACAACCCCCTCCCATTTCTGAGCACCTCAATAAACACCCTTGAAACAAAAAACAATCTGGAGTCAGTTTGTGAGATTGTAAATATGTATTATCATTGACAGAGTCATAATGCGTTCCCCATTGTAAAGCCAACATACCTATGTCACACATTACAAGTCCTTGAAGGATGCAAGCAGATGACACACGTCGGTAACCACACCTGTGAAACCGTAATGTAAAGGAACAACTCAGTTACCAAATACTGGTTGAAATCGACAGACAGGATAGAGGTAGACGTGTGAAAGTTAATGTAATGGTAAAAATGAAAATGTTCTCACCTGTGTCTCACTGGAAATATTGCTGTATGACTGACTCCCTGTTGTCGTTGTCTTCTTCCTCAGCTTCCTCCTCATCACTGTCAACAGGCTCCACAGGCTCCACAGCTGCCACAACACCGTCATCTGGACCATCCTCCTGCAGAAAAGGCACCCGGCGTCGAAAAGCCAAATTATGAAGCATCGAGCAGGCGATGATGATCTCGCACACCTTCTTCAGTGGGTAGAATAGGGAAACACCTGTCATATGGAGGCACCTGAACCTGGCCTTCAGGAGGCCGAAGGTGCGTTCGATCACCCTCCTAGTCCGCCCATGGGCCTCATTGTAGCTTTCCTCTGCCCTGGTCCTGGGATTCCTCACTGGGGTCAATAGCCAGAACAGGTTGGGGTAACCAGAGTCCCCCAATAGCCACACACGGTGCCTCTGGAGTTGAGCCATCATATCAGGGATGCTGCTATTCCGCAGGATGTAGGCATCATGCACTGAGCCAGGGAACATAGCATTTACCTGCGAGATGTACTGGTCTGCCAAACAGACCATCTGAACATTCAGCGAATGATAACTCTTCCTGTTCCTGTACACCTGTTCACTCCTGTGGGGGGGGGACCAGAGCTACATGGGTCCTATCAATGGCACCTAAGATGTTGGAGATATGTCCAAGGGCATAGAAGTCACCTTTAACTGTAGGCAAATCTTCCACCTGAGGGAAAATGATGTATCTCCTTACGTGTTTCAGCAGGGCAGACAACACTCTGGATAAAACGTTGGAAAACAGAGGCTGGGACATCCCTGATGCCATGGCCACTGTTGTCTGGAATGACCCACTTGCAAGGAAATGGAGCACTGACAGCAGCTGCACGTCAGGGGGGATTCCAGTCGGATGGCGGATTGGTGGCATCAGGTCTGGCTCTAACTGGGTACATAGTTCCTGGATTGTGGCACGGTCAAACCTGTAGGTGATGATGACATGTCGCTCTTCCATTGTCAACAGGTCCACCAGCGGTCGGTACACCGGAGGATTCCGCCATCTTCTCACATGTCCCAGCTTACGGTGCCTACGAAGGACAACAGCGACGAATCAGTCAGTTTTCATCCAGGTATGTACCCACAGTTACACACAAGACTACATCAATCACAAAACCCTTCCTGTATGTGTGTTGAGTGTAGGCCTAGCTATGTGTGACGCAGAAGTAAATGAAGCCATGTGGGCCCCTGAAATGGTGGCTGCCTGACCTCTAAACTGGGATAATGGGATTGTGGGGTAACAGCGCTGGCATTGCACACCGTGGCGGTAGGCGGTCGCAGACCGCGGCGCAATGCAGCATTGATTAACATTGGACCCTATGGGTCCCAGGAGCCAATGAACAGGTGCGCCGGCGGTGATGATGCGCACCGCCGTGGACATCACCGCCGCGGACGTCACCGCCATTTTCTGTCTGTTCAATCACTAGATACCTGACTTTCGACAGGAGAGGACCTACACTGCAAGTGCTGCTGTGACCTCGGTCTGGAAGCGACGATGGCTGCTGCGTCTGGGGAAAGGGCCCCTGCCTTCACTGCTCAGGAGTTGGAGAAACTGGTAGATGGGGTCCTCCCCCAGTACACGCTACTCTACGGTCCTCCAGACCAACAGGTTAGTACACAGGGAGCACATTGTATGGGCTAGGCCTGGGTGGAGAGGGTTGGCTGTAAGAGGGAAGGGGGCAGAGTTCATAGAACATTAATGCATGGGAATGAATGGGCCACATGGCCAGAGTAGGGAGGGGGCCACTCACATCGACGGTGCAGTTGGTAATGACTGTTCCTCTTCCCTTTGTGCATGTCATGTAGGTCAGCGCTCACCAGAAGAGGGACATTTGGCGTGCCATCGCCAAGGAGGTCTGGACCCTGGGGGCCCACCAGAGACCGGGCACCCACTGCCGGAAAAGATGGGAGGACATTCGCCGCTGCAGCAAGAAGATGGCGGAGGCTCAGCTGGGGATGGCCTCCCAACGTGGGAGGGGTGCCCGTCGCACCATGACCCCCCTGATGTTCCGGATCCTGGCGGTGGCCTACCCGGAGTTGGATGGTCGCTTGAGGGCATCACAGCAGACACAAGAGGGTGAGTACAACCTCATTCTGCGGACTTTCTGCACAGTGGAGGGGTCTGGGTGGGGGAGGAGGCCTGTGGGTGTACCTAGGCCAGCCAGAAAGACGAAGACTAGGCCCCTCTGTAATGCAGCCCATGTGGCACTCTACCCCACCTCAGCAGAGTGCCAAGTCGAGGTATAGTTGCCCCTGTGGCATCCATGTGTGCAGATGTCCACCATTGCCATGTAGGCCATATCCCAGAAATTGCATATGCAGAGGGCAGGAGCACGGCGTAATGCAGGGGGCTGCTGTGTCTGTCTTGTCTGTCAACGGTAGCGGTATGCCATGCACTCAACCTGTCTTTCTTCTGCCCCCCCCCTGTTCTGGTCTCCATGTTCTTTTGTGCATCACCATCATCAGGCCGAGGTACAGTGGCACCGGAGCACGAGGGAACTGCATCCCACATGGCCATGGAGGGCCACACCACGGACTCAGAAAGCACTAGTGGGACGGAGGGTGACGGGAGCTTCACGTCGGCCACTGGATCACCAAGCAGCGACACGGACTCATCCTCCGATGGGGGCTCCCTTGTGGTGACGGCACCATCTGTGCGCCCCACTTCTACAGGTACAGCCGCCACCTCCCCTACCAGCACCGCCCTCCAGCAGCCCCTCAGCATTTGCCCCGTGCCCGCTCGCCCAGGAGGGTGGGCATCACCTTCGCCCCAGGCACCTCAGGCCCTGCCCCAATCACCCCTGCTGCCCTCAGTGAGGAGGCCATTGACCTCCTCAGGTCACTCACTGTTGGGCAGTCTACCATTGTGAATGCCATCCAGGGTGTAGAACGAGAGTTGCAACACAGTAATGCATTCCTGGAGGGCATTCATTTTGGTAAGGCTGTCCTTCAGCGAACCCTGCAATCTCTGGCCTCAGCACTGATGGCAGCCATTGTCCCTGTGTCTAGCCTCCCCCCTCCAACCTCCTCTACCCAGACCTAATCCCCTGTACCCCAGCCCATCCCAAGCACACCTACAGACCAGCATGCACACAAGTCAGCACGCACAAGTAGCTCAAGCAAACATAGGCACCACACAACCCACAGGCACTCACGCAAGCCTTACCCACATACAGACACAGCAACATCCACTGCCTCCACTGTGTCCCCCTCCTCCTCTTCTCCCTCCTCCCTCCCAGTCTCGTCTACACACACACCTGCATGCACCACATCTACAGGCACCAGGAATCGCACCAGGACACCCAGCACTCACCTGCACTCACCACCTCCACTGCCATTTACACGTCCCCTGTGTCCTCTCCCAGTGTGTCTGTGACACCCCCTCCCAAAGTACACAAATGCCGGAAATCACACACCCAACATCCATCCACCTCACAACAGCCTCCAGTACCTGCACCTGCACCCAAATCACCTAAAGTTACACCTCCTACAACCACCTCCTCTTCCTCCACTCCCAGACCCTCTCCGACTACCCATCCCAGTGTTCGTCAGAAACTGTCCCTCTGTAAAGTTGACCTTTTTGCCCCCACCCCCCCTCCAATTAATCTGTCCTGTCGTAGCGCCTCAGCCAAAAAGCCTCCAATACCAGTGGTGCCTGTTCAAGGTATGTGGAGTGCACCGGCCACCAGGGCAGGCAGTGTGACCCGGAGCCAAGGCACTGGCAGCCCACCCCCTGTAAAGGCTCTGAAATTGGAGAGTGGACGACGGGACCGTGTGAAGCCTCCTGGTGGGAAAACAACTCACATGGGTTCCAAGGGGATTGGAGAGTGAGCTGTGACTCCACCAAAGGGGGGGAAGGGCCAGAGGAAGTCTGCCCAGCCTGTTGTGAGTATCACGGCAGAGAAGGGCGCCATCATTCCCGGCGGCCAAGACCCAACCGCCAGCACCGTCGTCACTGGCCAGGAGACCACCGCCGGAATCTTAGCCCAGGAGGGCCCAAGTATCGTCACTGGTCAGGAGACCACCGCCGGAGTCATCGCCCAGGAGGGCCCAAGTATCGTCACTGGTCAGGAGACCACCGCCGGAGTCATAGCCCAGGAGGGCCCAAGTATCGTCACTGGTCCGGAGACCACCGCCGGAGTCATAGCCCAGGAGGGCCCAAGTATCGTCACTGGTCAGGAGACCAACGCCGGAGTCATAGCCCAGGAGGGCCCCGGCTGCCACAGCCCAGGTGGGCTATGAGGGAACATCATGCCACACACCAATGCCCAGTCTAGGGAACGTCATGCCACACACCAATGTCCGTACCAGAACCGCCATGGCAAAGCACCGCTGAACAGTCCCGAACCGCCATGGTGAAGACCGCTGAACAGGGCAAGCACCGCCATGGCAAAGCACCGCTTAACAGGGCAATGACCGCCATGGTGAAGACCGCTGAACTGTCCAGAAACGCCATGGCAAAGCGCCGCTGAACAGTTCCGAACTGCCATGGTGAAGACCGCTGAAAAGTCCAGAAACGCCATGGCAAAGCACCAATGAACAGTCCCGAACCGCCATGGTGAAGACCACTGAACAGTCCAGAAACGCCATGGCGCAGCACCGCTGAACAGTCCCGAACCGCCATGGTGAAGACCGCTGAACAGGCCAAGCACCGCCATGGCAAAGCACCGCTGAACAGGGCAATGACCGCCATGGTGAAGACCGTTGAACAGGGCATGCACCGGGTAAGAATGAATAGACCGCCACATCAAGCATCCTTATCCCATGTGCAGCTGGGACAGTGACGGGACAGGAACTTTCACGGGGAGACTAATCCAGTCTGGGCACCAGTCCCCCTCACGAGCCACTGGCGGATGTTATCTAGTTGCAAAATTGAGGCTTTGCACTCCCCAGGATGGCACAGTGGGCAAACCACCCACTGTAGAAACTTGAGAGACTGTGGCTTTGCACTCCCCAGGATGGCACAGTGGGCATGGAGCCCCATTGTGGATCTGGCTTTGCAGTCATCCGGCTGAGGTGCCCCCCCTTCCCTTCCCCCTGAGGTGCCTGTAGTATTTCTATCTGATGCCCCAGCAGTGTTCTCTCCGATTGTGGTCAGGTATCTTTTGTGGGCCTCGCCCATGCATTTTTGGACTAGTGGTGCACGGACATTGATATGTACATATCTGCACTACTTCTCGTACTGTATATATTTCTGCCAGATTTTCGTATATATCTGTATATTTTTGCAAAACTTGTTTATTGCAACATTACGATGTTTGAACGGATTTCGCTTTGTCTTTGCATTCTTCCGGGGGGATTGTGGGTTGTTACTGTGATGTTTGGAAATGCATTGGTGTGTATGTTGTAATATGCGAGGATGGGGATGGGGGTGTTTCGTGGGTGTCGCCCTAACTTTTGCCTCCACCCTCCCCCATGTCGTAAGTGCAGTGCTCACCGTTGTCTTCGGCGCCTACGTAGATGGTGGTCGTAGAGGAGCAGGAAGACAAGTGCAGGGAGTATTTGTAGTTCCGGCTCCATGGAGTCCTCCTTCCTCGTGGGATGTGTTGAGGAGAGCATTTTCCCATTGCAGCAACTGTTTCCGCCGTGTTTTTATCCACGGTGAATCCGCCCCGGAAAAGGTGGCGGATTGGCAGGTTGTAATACTATGGGCGGTACATTGTCTTCCACCTGTCTGTTGGCGGTGACCGCCGCGCTGCTTGTCTGTACCGCCGTGGCGGTTGGTGTGTTAAAGTTGCTGTCTTTGTTGGCAGTTTCCGCCAGGGTCATGATTCCCTTTTTTTGTCCGCCGGCCTGTTTGCGGTATTACCGCACCTTTAACACCGTCCGCCAGGGTTGTAATGACCCCCAGTGTGTTTTTAAATAATACTGTGACATGCCTGTCAGAGAAATAATTGTGTCAGATATGGATGGGGACACACTGTACAAGACACACATTGCACACATACACAACTGTCATTATGGTATCAGTATGCATTGCCAAATGAATGCTGGCACCACAATAACATTACAATAGCACTTGTCAACCATGTCCATGTGTGCAAATTGCAAGGGTGCTGCCCGTTATGTATGTGAGTCAGCATGTGTATGTGTGTGAGATGTGATTGGCATGCTGAAGTGGATATAGCTGAAATTAGTCGGAAAGCTGTGTCAGTATGTGCGTCACTTGTATATGGGTCTTATGTTGTTGCATATGTTGTGTATTGTGTTGCTGTGTGCAATATTCAGGTGAGTGTTGTTGTTGTGTGGCGGTCATTGTTGTGATGTGTGTAGTTGTACCTTCATGTGTTTGTGTTTGTGTAGATGAGTGTGTAGTTGTGTTGGTTTTTGTGGTTGTGTCATGTACGTGTGAAGCATCAATGGGGTGTGTATGCTGTGTTATGGATCTAACTTACTGTGTGTTTTCAGCATATACATATTTGTTGTGGTGGAATGGCAATAGATAAAAGTGTGCATGGGATGTGCTGTGTCGTGTGTAATGCAGGTGGACACATATGGCCAAGGTACAGTCTGTGTGTGTGACTTACCTCTTTTCCAAAGCCGCTGCCCTTGTATGATGTCCATTGGAACCAGCTCTGTCAGCAATCCAGCAGGACTGTAATGTCCAAACATTGTCAGCCATAACCTGACGGCTAGGAAGACAACTCCATTGTGGTGGTCAGTGGCTCAACTGCATGACATATAAATATGGTCAGAACGCCGTTGACTTGATGGAGTAGACAAGTCCATCACAGCGACGGATTGGCAGTAACATTGTCAAAATCTAAAGTAGGCCCTAAGTCAGAAAGCAAATCTTTGACCAATATAAATCTGCTTGGTGTATCCACTCCTCTCTCCAATGAGGTGGGACTGAAATCATGCCTAGGTGCCAGTCAACCATGAACAGTGATTATTGAGCGTCACTTTGCATTTTCTTTGATATTTCCTGTTCCCCTTATTGTATTTTTGTCATTTTGGTGCAATTGTACTTAGTAAATGTTTAGGTTTGTTTCTGATAAAACGTTATACATTTTTTAAGTAAAGTCTGCTACATAATAGATGGAAAGGCAGACCATTTTTTGTATTGTGAGGTGTGTTATGATACATCCAAAAACATATTTTAGGGGTCAGAACACTCACGGTGGGGCCTGACAACAGTGCATCATTGTGCAAGTTCAATAACCAGCAATACCAGTCAGCAAACAAATGAAGATGGCCATAGAAAAAAAGTCACCATCTCACAACTCTTCCTTCAAATACTTTTGATAACAAAAACACAACTATGGTGACTGTTGAGATGAATGATTTGTGTCTGTAAAACTGGTCTACTTCCCAAGATAAACATCAAAGGCAATGAACCAATAGTTTGGAAGACTTTTGACTGGTACTATTTCATGTCCTTTTTGGAAAGTTAAGGTAGTGTTTTCTCCCAGCATCTTTTACCACCGTTTTGTGAAAGCTGAATTTGGAGGGTAATAATGTGTGAACTTTTGTGTACATTTGTTACAAGGCATTTTGTTATTGTGGTGACGAGGTCTGTTGTTTTATGTACTGCTGTGTTTTTGTGCTACATTATTAACATGTGATTTTGTGGTATTGTGCTGCAGTTTTTGTATTGCCTTTTGTTTTTTATTCACCATGCCCTATTAGGTTTTACTTGTCTTGTCATGTTGCTTTTTTGTATGTTATTACATTATATTCAGTTGTTTACTGTAGATATAGTAACAAATGCTACTAGATTTTTGAATAAAAGCTCTGAAAATTCTCTTGTAAAGCAACCACCTATATCTAGGGTTGGACAATACCTCTGCTCGAGCCTACGTAAGTCCCCAGTCAACCAAAAAAATGTGGAACACACGTGTATTAAATTAGCACTTGTGATACAGTCCTGTGTCTCTGAAATTTGTCTAAGGATGCTGTAAAAATACAAGCATGTGAAAGTTGGAACACAATGAGAATAGTAGCATTATATCTACAGTAATGGAAAAAATTGGGAGCACCTGATTCATCGTGAAGATGGTGAGTTGAAGTAATCTGAAATTACACCTGTCAATCATCCAACTAAAAGTAGAGATGAAGAGTTTGTGGTTCAGGAAATGTAGACAACAACAAATGAAATGCTATATATTTGAATATTGTGGGCGCTACTGACATTTATTGAACAATGGTAGTAAAAACTGCACTTTTCCACAGATACATAAGGATCATTATATATATGAGTATCTAACCATCCCCTCCTTTCTTTCATTGTCACATTTTTGTAGCACTACAATTTAAAGAGGAAGCTGTGCAGCATCGATATGTTGGTGTGATATGAACGCTATGATATCACAATATTTGCACAATTTATTGTGGCAGGTTATTGTGTAAACCAGTGTTAAGACTTTGTGGCAGTTCAACTCCCATCTTCTTCTGGCTCCATACTTCTTGCCTCATTGTTGATGAAAACACTAAATCCTATGTTTACATTCCATGTCTCTCACGACTCATACAACTTGGAATCTCTTTTCATCCCTTATAGTTGTCTGCCCAGAGAATACCACAAGGGGTGAGATGAGAGACAAATACAACATAAAATTACACATGAATAAGTATCAGCAAGGGTGCAATCTCAATCTCAGGGCTGACAAAGGAGTGAAAGAAATGCCAAGCTTCTCTGTATAGGATGTGACATGGAACATTATCAGTGGTGATAATCTTTGTTGTTTGTACTCACTGAGATATCATTTTAATTAAGTGTAGGTGGTTGGACAGTCTCAGAGAAAGGGTATCATCTTGCAGTTGTTTGCCCTTCTCAATACTTTTTCTAATGTGATTTCATGATGGTCTTTGGTCCTGTTTGACCAGGGCATTAAAGTGATACCATATGTATTTTCTTCTTCAGGGAAGACCCCATGCACATTACCACATTTCAGAGCTGTATTTCTTCATGTATATCTCAGCTCAAACAACCCTCAAGCAGAAACGGTGCCAAGTGAGATTTTCCTCTAATTTGGTGCTTGACCTTTATGATTCAAATCTTTGCTATATACTAGAACCATAAAGGCATGTTGAAATATGTTAAATAATACTCCTGTTCTACTCTTTTACTTTTGATACAGTCCTTTGATAACTACATACAAAGCATTTAGTAGCAGATTCACAAAAGCACTTATGTGTGCAGTGCTTTTACATGCCTTTATGAATTAGTCTAAGCAGGGATAATCAAAGTATGGCCCAGGGACCCCGTGCGGCCCTCTTGACCTTTAATTGCAGCCCCCTGGTTAACTGCAGCTCTGAGCTGCCGTTCACTTGACAGAGCAGGAACATTCAGAAAACTGTGAAATGCACACAATTTATTTATACATTCACTAAAGTAATAGGAAAGAAACAAAGATGGTGTCCTATTTGTATTTGTTTATTTATTTATTGTTTCAGCTCATTAAAACCATAACAATTTTGCCATATTACATGGTAAAAACATTCTGTAGAAAGGAAAGAAAATAAGACTGTAATACATAGAAATTAAATGCAGATCGCAGAGTTAAGAGTTAAAATAAAAAAATCTTTAAAGAATGACTCACTTATAGTGGAAGATAAAATATGTACAGGCCATTAATTCAAGATATCTATAGATGGGAGAAATATGTTTATTACTGTCCCAGACATAAATACTTATGGGCCTTCCGTGGTGTGTGATTGCCTTACCCATTGGAGCTAAAAACCTGAACATCACTATTTTTACATAATGTTTCAAGAACTTGATAAACTTACAGTTTAGCTGAGCAGAACAGTAAGCATGACGTGTTCAAGAACTTGACAAAATTATAGTTAAGCTGGAGGTCATGAAATTTGAAGCAGGCTACTATGGCTCCCCTGCAGGTCCTGATGACTCTGTCATTGAACATCCTCTTAAGAATTTTCTTTCGGAGATCTAACAGGCATGGACAGATGCAGATTATGTGTATCAGATCTTCCTTTTGGCATGCACAGTGCCTGTACTACTGCAAGATAATGTTCTTCCAGGGTGGAGCATTGGGCACGGTTGACAGGTTGCCTAGTCGCATTGTCATAAGATTATGTTTCACGTGTGGTGCAAACGTTGTGGAGAGACAGGCGGTCGGTTCAAGTTTGGCATAGTATTTTATGGTCATCCATGCGTTTGTCCGGGGCACTGAATTTAGCTTTATCTTCAATGAACTAAAGGATTTTAATGGCCTTGGTAGCCCCTGTAGAAAAAAAATTGTAGGTCGGGGCTGCCTCCCACAGATCCTTAAGTCATAATTCGAAAATTAATGATTGAAGGTACTTATGGTAGGCTGTGTGCTGGTCATATTCTAGGGCCTGACAAGGAGCCTCTTTCAATTTGCCTGCAAAGCGACTGATTTTGTACCAGGTTTTAACCACCTCTGCTCTTGAGGGCCAAGTCTTGCTGTGCAAGTCCAAAATTCAAGGTGGAGCTGCACCAGAGAGGTGGAGTTTGGTAATTTGAAGACTCGTCTGAATACTTTGTGCTGTGCTTTGTCTATCAGCGGCTCGTCTTGACCATGCATTGCCACTCTTGCATAGGTCAGTGTGGGAAGCATTTAGGAAGAAATGACTGTTAGCAGAGGATGAAGTGATGGACCATGTAGGTGTTTGGCCAGTAGAGAGAAAGTGTCAATTAGTGGTGGGACTCTTTGCGCAATGTATTTCTTCTGTTGATGGAAGGAGCCCGAGGTGTCTATAATTACTCCAAGATAATTGTAGTACAGCACCATCAATAATGAAACATTGCTTAAGGCCATCCTTGATTTGAGGGTGTGCTTGCAGATTGTGTCCTAGCCAACTTATCTTTAGGAGCACCTTTTGTTTTAAAGAGATCTTACTCTAAACATGTAGAGACATGATAAACTACTCAGCAAACTTAAAAAAAAAAAAACTGTATTACATGCATGAGCTGAAATTATCCTCACATATTTAATCAGTAGTTTTGCTGTAATTGTATGCAGCAGATTATTGTGTATCACGTCCTTCACCCTCAGAGCTCCTATAGAGGTTGCCAGAAAGAAGACGCACACGAGCTTGCTCGTCAAATATTTCCCACTGTAGTGGTTTCATAGTGCCACTTGGCAATGTTCTCAATTTCTGGACGTGCTAAAAAGATTTCACCCTCATGGCCAACTCCTGCTTCATTAGTTTAAATTCCAGTCAGATTTGAGCTTGACTGGTGCAATCAGGGAGAGCAAATAAACGGCAACAGCAAGTGTATTGTTGTTTAGCTAACCACTAGTGGAGCTGGTCATAACATCATCGCTCCATATGAGATTGTTGACATCAGCTTACTTGCAACCACCGTCAAGAGGACATTGATATATTTCAGCATACAAGGTTTCTTTTGAGTCAGCCCATCCTGCATCCCAGGTACTTTGCTGTCATTTTTAGAGTGTCTAAATGCTCTTTCTTTCCACCTACTTCATCAATGGTCATGCCAAGATATTTAAAGCTTACAATGCACCCTATTTATCACAGGTCTGTTGAAAAGCATTATTTTTGTCTTTGTTAGATTATTTATGATGTTGTTTTCTATACAATAACGTGCAAGCACATCAAGTGACTTCTGTATTCCCACTTGGGTACAATCCAGTACAGCCATATTGTCTGCAGTCTATTAGAGTTGTATTTATCTCTTTGACAAGCAAGGCGGGCAGATCCTAGGGGACAGGAGGTGAATTTCCATGTTAGCCATATGTAGATTAAAAAGTTATGGAGAAACTTGAGTAATTTTATTTTTACACATATTTCACTATGCAGTGACTCGATAACCTTTGCCAAATTGATTAACGTGGCCCAGAGATGATCTTTTGGAATTTTGTTGAAGCCATTTGTGAAATCAATGGAAGCAGCATTGAGAGGTCGAGCACTGGGTAGCATGGTTTCCTCAACTTAACACGTCAATGTCAGGAGATTATCCTCAATATTTCAGTGCCCCTGAAAACCAGTCTGAAACCATGTAATCAATTGCTACTCTTTCATCCAGGTTTCTAGCCCTCTGTTCAGTAAGCAGCATATCACTGTCCTTCTGCAGAGAGTGAGTTTTAATGCAAGTGGATTCATTCTGAAAGATCTGACATGTAGCAGCTGCAAGAGGATTGCACGGGGTGCCTCTCTGGCAGGTTGACTGATAAATTGATAACCCATGTGGACAGAGCAGTCCATACAGAAGCAGGGGGAACACAGCAGGCACGCCGCGTGCTGAGCGTCCTACCTGAGCTCCCCAGTGGACGCTGAGTGCAGTGTTTTTTCACCCTCCGGCGAAGGTGCAGCAACGGCGGAGGCCTCTCTGTAGGCTAATGTGTTGGGGCCTCAACCCCACGGAGACGGAGAGTGGAAACTCGGCTGGAGCCGTGGGTTGGGCACGTGCAGCCCTGGAGCTCCAAAGGAGCCGTCAGGCAGCATTGCGCGTTCCCCTCTGGGGGAACGCAGGAAGAGTCAGCACCAGTCGGGTTGCTGAGCAGGTGGCGACCTGCAAGGCAGGCGTGGAGCAAGACAATCCTGGCAGGAGGACGACCGCAGGAACAAGCAGGCATCTCTCTTCCTCTAAGGTGGAAAGAGGCTCCATTTCAGACAGTGGTAAGAGAGGAGCACATAAGAAGGACTCTAGCCTCTTCCCATAAACCCGTTAGACAGCTCAAGTCTTCATCGGCAGCACTAGCCTCAATCTCCAGAGTAAGAAAATCTAAATGGGGTGGAACGTCCTTGGCTTACCTTGGAGCCAAATTGTGGAATTCTCTTCTTCTTGGTCTTTGCCTTACCAGTCATAAACTTACTTTTTGGCGAGCACTAAAAACCTGGCTTATTAGAGCATAACCCTCAGACTTTGTCCTTCACATCTGTGATTAGCGCTGGGAGGCCTCCCGGTAGCCATGTACTCTACAAAAACATATAAAATAACATAACATCTTGGCCTGCACTCCAAAGAGGTATGTTCATTCCACTGAGTCAAAGGCCTTATTCGCATCCAGTGCGGCAATATTTGTCCTGCTGGCAAAGCCCCTATCACTGCAAGGTTGTTGTGCAGCTGTCTTAGGTTCAGCTTTATGAGTGGCCTGGTATAAGTCTGTTCTGATCTGGGTGTAGCAGCTCTCATACCACCACAATTCGCTAGCAGTTTGGCCAGGATCTTAACATCTGCATTCAGCAGCAATATGGGCATGCATGATTCACACTTATCTCTGGGCTTCCCCACCTTCAAGATAAACACTGCTGTCGCTGAGCGAATATCTTCTGGCAGTTTGCCTTCCTGAAACACCCTCACGAAGGCCACATGCAGAGGGGCTGCCATTCATCTGTTCAGTTTCCAGAACAATTCAGTCGGGAATCCGTTTGGTCCCAGTGCCTTGCCTGATTTCATTTAACTCATGGCTGCGAATACCTCCTATGCAGTGATGTCCACATCCAGTTCTCCGGAACACTGCCTACCCAACGATTACATGGGGCAATTTATTAATAAAACAAAAATAAAAGACTTAAGTTTGTCTTTAGGATGAGAAGGTGGGGAGGAGGAAGATAGACTTCAGATTAAAGGCCCTGCCAGTGAGGAGTTTGGGTGGAATTTGAGGAAAGCCACTTTAAGACAGAAAAAAAGCATTGGCAAAGTCAAAGTGACCCCCTCTGTGCGGGCATACTTCAGGGCTCTTCCATTGGTAGTCTCTACCTCTAGTGCCCAGATGGAGCAGATGGTTCAGTTGGTTCCACTCCCACAAGAAGGGGGCATGGCGAAGGAGGGTATTATACCCCCTTGGTACAGAGGAGTTATCTCAGGTTGGATATTGTTGCGATACCCGGGGGGGAGGTGTGGTCATTATGGAAGATTTGGAATTGTCTAATCATTCCAACCCTAGGGGCCCTCAGGGGCATGGGATCTCCCTCCCCTCAGGGTTGTCTGAGCAATCCAAGCCCGACAATTCAGATAGTATGTTCCTGGCACTCACAGAGAATATATCTAAGGGGTGTGGGGTCTCAGAGGCAAATCAAGGAGAGATCAGGTCGGCTTGTGAGTCCTTGGAAAAAAAGTTAGATCTTCTGGCCCTTAGGACCTAAGCCCTTGAAAAGTCAATGGAGACCATTAAAGTAGAAATTATTAAGAACAAGGAGGAAATTAAGCTACTAAAGGAAAGTGAACGTAATCTACAGCTGAAATTGGAACATCTGACAAATTCTTCAAGGAGGAACAATCTAAGGATTTTAAAGGTGCCAGAAGGTGTGGAAGGAGATGACGTAAAAAAATATGTTGCTTTTCTTATGAAAAAATCAGTGCTTGTGGAGGAAAGTGAAGCTGAGATCATAGAAGATATTCACAGGATCCATAGAGATCCGTTCAGGAGAGATCTTAATAAGAAGAAGCCACAGAAGATTTTGGTTAACTTTCAGACCTATCAGTTGAAGGAGCAAATATGGGTAAAGGCATTGGGGCTGAGACCCTTGAAAGTTGAGGAATCTCTTTCGAGATTAGGTCTGACTTATCTAGTGTAGCATTAAATAGGCAGTGGGAGCTGGGAAAATGATTGGAAGAATTTAAAAATGAGCAGTAGTTGAACTTAAATTCCCAGCAACTTTGTGTGTAATGTATAATAATAAAATGTACAATATTAGAGATCCAGCCTTAGCAGATGAAATATTAGATGGTATAAAAAAGGGGGACACTGTGCAGGCTACGCCAGGGAGCTCAAAGCAGCTCTAAATGAGGCCCAAGGGTCTGTTAATAGGATGGGGTGTTCCCCTGGGTTGGGGGGTGGGGGTGGTGGGAAGGGTTTTCCACAGTGGGGGTTTGTGGGATGGTGGTTGCACCGAAGGTGGGTTTGTTGGGAGGAAGCTATAAAACATCGTTATGCACCTTAGGTCACTTATGTATAATTGTATAGGGTTATAGAGGGTTAAGGGGAGGGGACTGGCTTATTTGAAATAATGCCCTGGGATGTTAAGGGTGAAGGCTAGGGCAAGAAACATTTTGTTGTTGCTCAGGGAATGTCCACTGCATATAATAGTCTTGCAAGAGACGCATCTAACTAAAGAGGAAATGTCTAGCTTGTTTTCCAGTCACAAATGGATCCAACACTATGGGCCTGATTACAACTTTGGAGGAGGTGTTAATTTGTCCCAAATGTGACGGATATACCACCAGCCGTATTACGAGTTCCATAGGATATCATAGACTCGTAATACAGCTGGTGGTATATCCACTTTTGGGATGGATTAACACCTTTCTCCAAAGTTGTCATCAGGCCCTATATTTGTACAGATCACAATTTTACGACTAGGGGGGTAGCGGTTTTAGTTAAACAACAGGTGAACGTACTATTGATAGGAGCCAACACGGATAAGTCAGGCAGATGTCTCATGGGTACTCTCTAGTTGGAAGAAAGACATTTACATTGGTAGGGTTTTATGGCCCCAACTGCGATGATATATAACCCCTGCAGAGGGTTTTTGTGAATCTTTTGGATTGCATGGATGCGCTTATTATGGTTGGGGATTTTAATGCGGTCCAAGACAACAAGTTGGAAATGTCAGCCAGCTCTAGGTCGGTGGGTATAACAAAATCTCTACAGTATCTTAAATTAATGATTAAAGAGTTCCAATTATGTGACGTATGGAGGTTAAGAGCAGGCAAGGACGGGTAATTCTCTTTTCACAATAGAAAGTACGGCCTTGTGTCACAAATTGATTACTTTTTAGTAGATAAATCTGTGTGCGGTTTACTGAAGGATATTATCTATTATCCCGCCCATTTGTCTGACCATGCTGCAATGATTTTAAGAATGAATGGCCCTCAGGAGATGAGTGGGAGAAGGTGGACTCTTCATAGGACTTTACTGTTAGAAGAAGATATCATAGGCCGGCTTCGGAAGGACACTGAGGAGTTCTTCAGAATTAACCACGGTTCAGCGCCTATATGTATAGTGTTGGATACTTATAAGGCAGTAATGACGGGGAGGATTATAAGTATTGCCAGTTATAGAAGAAGGCAGTATGGGGACCAGTTGGAGGGTATTGAGAGTCAAATACGGTTATGTGATTCTGATTTGGAAAAGGGGGGTGATGAGGAGTACTGGAACAACAAGAGAAGGAATTTGAGCCAGCAGTTGGAGTCGGTTTCACAAGCTAAAACAGAGAAGAGATGGGAGGCAAACAAGCAGACCCAGTTTGAGATTGGAGATAATATGGGGAAGTTACTGGCCTGGAAAGTTAAGAAGATCAGGTTTGGGGTAATATAGACAAGCTTGTGGATAGTTACTCGGGGGCCAGATTGTTATCCCCAGATGATATAAGAGAGGCCTTCCTAAAGTTTTTTGTATCCTTATATAGAGAGGATGGGGAAGTAGAGGACAAGGCTGCTGAGAATTTGGTTAGATATGGATGCCCTCCCCCATCTTACGCAGGACAAGCAGTCATACTTAAGTAGGCCTATTACGGAGGGAGAAATAAGGACAATTCTTAAAAAGAGTAGTAAGGGGAAGGTGGCAGGACTGGATGGTATACCGGTTGAATTCTATCAGATTTTAGGTGACTCTATAATTCCCCCGATAGTCCAACTGTTTTTGGAGATTTTTGAGAAGGGCGTTTCTTTACCAGTTTCATGACGTGAAGCTACTATTTCTCCTATTTTAAAACCAGGAAAACCTCCAGTAAGATGTGAATCATATAGACTAATATCTTTGTTAAATACTGACTACAAAATTTATGCTAAGGTTTTAGCAAATAGGTTGAGTGGGGTAATCAGTGAATTAATTCATCCAGATCAGAAAGGTTTCATACAGAATAGGTTTATGCACAAGCATACATTTAACCTAATTGGTGCTACTGATTTAGCTACTACGTATCAAGAACCACTGGCAGTTATAGCATTGGATGCTATGAAAGCGTTTGATAGGGTTACTGGGAACTATTTAAACTTAGTTCTGGAATGGAATAATTTGAATAGTAAATTTTGTTGAGCAATTTGCTTGATTTACCAGGCACCAGAGGCGAGGTTTCTGGTAAATGGGGCGCTTACGGATTCATTTGAGATTACTAGAGTCACTAGACAGGGCTGTCCTCTTTCCCCCTTGTTATTTGATCTGTATATAGAGCCCTTTGCAAGGAGGATCAGGCAAGATCCAAAAATGTCCCCCTTTATTAGCAAAGGGTGGGTGAAGAAAGTTTCCCTATTCACTGATGACCTTTTAATTTAAACTTCAAATTTATCTGACTCTTTTCCAGCATTAGTGAGTTTGGCAGAATGCTTCGGGAGGGTCTCGTGTTACCATATTAATCCGGATAAAACAGAAATAATGGTATGGACCTTGGAGGTCGATAATTGCCGCACGCCAAAATCTATGAGGTACTTAGGTTTATCAAAGATCAGGAGGTGGACCAAATTGCAGAAGTTAATGTTAGGTCTGTAGTAACAGAATGCAGTAAGTTAATGTTAAGATGGGCACACCTACCCCTTACATTGATTGGGAGGGTAAATTTGGTTAAAATGATGATCCTGCCTAAGTTGAATTTCCTTTTCAATTCCATTCCACTATTAATGGACGGTAAGTTCCTGAGTAGGTTTCAAAAAGGTTCCAGGTTTGCATGGAATAAACTGCGTAGAAGGAAGGAGAAAGGATGCCTTACACTTCTCGATTTACAATATTATTCATGGGCATTCTGTTGTAATATTGTTGTTTGAACAACACAAACATATGTAATATAGTATGTGTCCTAATTATATACACCACTGTTATTAATTTCCTAACCTTATTTCCCCATTATTAATTCTGTACAATCCCATTGTGTTATTCTTGTTAGTAAAATGGTGCACTCCAATCCTTCCTTTGGAATGTTGACTAATGGTACAACCGGGAGTGCACCTTAGAATGTTAATGAAGAAAAGTAGAGAGTTGGTGAGAAGCAGTGAGCTGTGAAGGTGTAATGCAAGGAGTCTACTAATAAACCGACCGTTTAATCAGCTGGTCTTTACTGATTTCAAATTACAACAGGCGAACTTTGGCGACGAGGATGGGATTCTGCGCAGGGGCGGTGAAGACTCCTTGCCCCTGATTTATTCAGCACCACAGTGGATTATCTGCTTCCCGTTTTGAACCAAGAAGGTATAGTCAAGTGGCGCCTGTGTGTCGTAAGCAGGCAGAGTAGCGACTGAGAACGCTGCTATTTCATATTGACATCTGCTGTGTAATGACTGTATAGCGCTTCAGCACGTCATCTGGGAGTGTGCTATGTGAAGAATATAGTGGCAAAATCGTGAGTGTTGCCTTGTTAAATCAACACGGCTTTGACGCTCAACCTATCAGCGCGCCATAAGGATGAAGTACTGAAGATAACTTTTCCTTAGAGCTGTTTGCCAGTACTGAGGTGAAGATTACGGCGATATAAGTGCTGACGCTAAAGTGCTGAAGGCAATTTCAATAGCACAACCTTATTTACATGATTGTTCGCGCTAGCCGTGTGAGAACAACACGGTCTCGCGCTGGCCGGGTAAAAATTACTCGGCCTGAACAAGTACCTCAGCGCGGTGAGTGGCGTCTCAGTGTGGCTCTAGTGTGTTGAACTGCGGCAAGGCGCTAACTGAAGAAGCGCTTTAGGAAGTTCTATATCGAGCGTGGCGTTGAGGCGCAGTGAGTGGCATTTCAGTGCGGCGCTAGTGTGGAGAACTTTGGCACGGCGCTAACGGAAGAAACGCTTAAGGAAATTCTACAGCGAGCGACCTCGCCTATAGAACATTGGCGAGGTATGAGCAACCCAGATATTCCAGTGTTTGGAGTCTACCGTTAAGGCTCTGAAAATCTATTGCCACAGGGAAATAGGAGGTGCTCATCGGTGTATGTGGACGAGTGAAAGGGATTGAATCCTCGCATATGAAGCCAGCGTTGGCAGCAGATGGACGCATTCAAAATAAAAGCCTTTTCTTGTGTTAAGACTATTTCAAAATAACAGTCTAAAGGTGTGCAGTAAATATTATTTAGGGGTGCAACCTCATTGTGTGCAGATCGTATGGGCCTGTGGTTATCTTACAGTTGATAAATCTAAAATGTGTGCATATTCTTAATGCCAGTTGGTTCTGTAATGCAGTATTTGGAATTGGGTTATTAATGTGAAAGCTGCACATCATTATGCAATAGTTTACTTAGAGGGTGTATTTTAAAGGAACTGGGAAG
This sequence comes from Pleurodeles waltl, assembly GCF_031143425.1. NCBI lineage: Eukaryota > Metazoa > Chordata > Amphibia > Caudata > Salamandridae > Pleurodeles > Pleurodeles waltl. Next base: position 757,417,997 of record NC_090443.1, read on the forward strand.
GATGCAAAAAAAATTACTCATACAACATACTACTATAGTATAAGTGAGAACGAAATGGCTGCAGCGGGAATGTCCCAACCTCCCCCGTTCCTAAACGAAATTGGTGAACCATTGTTACCTTGGAAGGAATGGTCTAAATTGTTTTAATCTTATTTAATTGCTATTTGGGGAGAAAAGTTCACAGCATTAAGGAAGCAACATATACTATTACATAACCTAGGAATACAGGGAAGAAAAGTGTATGAGAGCCTGACAGTCAGTGAAGGGGAAGGAGAGGAGGATGGAGAAAACGTAGATGTTTTTCAACAAAACATTGTACAGGGTGGAGAGTCATTGTGGGCATAAAGTTAATATTGTCTTAGAACGACATAGATTTTTCAGTAGAGTACAGGCCAAGGACGAAAAGGTAGGCACCTATATAGCTTCTCTGCGAGGTCTGGCCCAAACATGTGCATTTGGGGAGTTAGAAGACTCATTGATCCGTGATCAGCTAGTTAGATGTACAATCAGCCCAAGGGTACAGGAGAAGCTCCTTACTTACAACCCTACTCTTAAAGAAGCTGTGGATATGGCAAGGGGTATCGAGCATACAGTAGAATGCATGAGAGAGATTAAAAACACACCTGAGGTAGATGGTGTGAAAGAGATAAAAGGTGGTAATGCAAAGGATGAGGGGGTGGTTAATAAAGATGAAGATTCAGTAGTGTTAGCCACCACAGTAAGGAGAAATATTGATGAGGACATAACAAAAGGAAGATGTTTCAGATGCGGGAACCCCAAACATCTAGCCAATAGTCCCTTGTGCCCGGCGCGCGGTTGCATATGTAGGAAGTGTGGTGCTAAAGGGCACTATGCGCGGGTATGCAAAAATGATAAGAACACCAAGAAAAAAGTAAATAGAGTGGAAGAAATCACTGATTTAGGCACAACGTTTATTATGCAGGTTAAGGGTAATCATGGGAAGGAACCCCTCAATAACACTTATCCTTTGTGTGACATCAAACTTGACGACATTGAGGTGAAGGTCTACGCCGATTCTTGTTCACCTTATACATTCTTGAATTACCAGACCTTTGTTGACAAGTTCCAAATGCGTGGTTACAAATTGTACTCAGCCAATATTAAACCGGGAGGGTACAACAACGATCCTATACCTCTTAAGGGAATGCTAGAACTAGACATTATGTTCAAGGGTAGACATACTAAAGGAATGGTGTACATCACTGAGAGGGGATCCAACTTACTGGGATGGAGGAACCAGAGGGAGCTGGGGATGAAACTGGATCCCAATGGCGAGGAACAGGTGTTATTAGTGGACTTGCATAAACTTTGTGGAAGCATTTGTGAGGAATATCCTAGGTTGTTTGAAAATCGATTAGGGTTGTTAAAAAATTTCCAACACAAAATTAAACTTAAGGAGGGAGCTACACCAGTGGTACATAAGGTTAGAACTGTACCATATCTAATGAGGGAACCTCTGAAGGAAGAATTGGACAAATTAGTCAAATTGGGAGTCATAGAACCAATTGAAAGTTCCTTATGGTTAGCACCTATAGTTGTCACCAAGAAACCCAACGGCAGAGGCATTCGTCTGTGTGTGGACTTGAGGGACTTGAATACAAATATATGGGTAGATAGATTCCCCTTACCCAAAATAAATGAAATGATAAGCATGTTGGGCTCTGCTAAACATTTTAGTGTAATTGACCTATCTTCCGCATACCACCAGGTGGAGTTGCACCCTACATCATGTTCACTCACATCCTTTATCACTCCATTTGGGGCATTTAGATATCGCAGGATGCCATTTGGCCTCACATCAGCTTCAGCGGTATTCCAAAGAATCATGCAGAAGGTCTTGCAGGGAATCAAGCAAGTTATGTGCTTCCAGGATGACATACTAGTCTATGGAAATACGGAAAGTGAACATAATTCAACCTTAAGAGAAGTATTCCAAGCCTTGGATGAGGCTGGCATGACCATCAGGAAAGAAAAGTGTCAACTAGGTGTTGGATCAGTGGAATACCTTGGACACAAAATAAGTAAGGATGGTGTGGAACCCAAATGTGATCTGGTAGTGACTGTGAAGGAAGCTCCAGCTCCTACCAATAAAGATGAGTTGAGATCGTTTTTAGGTTTAGCTCAATTTATGTCAAAATTTGTGTATAATTTTGCTACAGTCACCGCTCCTATGACAGCATTGTTGAAGAAAGACGTACCCTTCGAGTGGAATAAAGAGTGTCAAATTGCATTTGAAGAAGTCAAAGAAGCCATTATCCATTGCCCTATGTTAGGAAACTTTGACACCACCAGGAAAACTTGGCTCACAACAGATGCGAGTGGAAGAGGTTTAGGTGCCACTCTATCTCAGTGTGTGAACGGGCAGGAAAGGATTGTGGCGTTTGCATCCAAGTCATTAAAGGAGGCAGAACTAAATTATTCCACAATAGAGAGGGAGGCTTTAGCCTGTTTTTGGGCCATCAATCATTTCAAATTCTTCCTGTGGGGGTTGCCGTTTGTGGTTAGAACGGACCACAAACCCCTCATTTCATTATTTACTGTTAATGGTAAAGACCAAGCTACCCCTCGTATTGCGAAATGGATTATGGGGTTGGAAGGCTTCAATTTCGACATGAAATATGTTCCAGGCAAAAGAAATATAGTAGCTGACTGTCTCTCAAGACTGCCCAGGAAGGGAGGGAAGGAAGAGACCAATGAGATCCTTGATCCAGTGCTCCATGTAGAACTGTCAGGTATTACTAAAGAAGAATGGGTCACAGCTACAACATTGGATCGGACTATGCAAACTTTGAAAGATATGATTTTGAAGGGGTGGCCTGATAGTTGTCAACAGCTTGAAGAGGATGTAAGGGGGTATTAGGAGGTACTTTCTGAACTTCATCTAACCAAGGACCTAGTAATGAGAGGTGAGAGAATTGTTCCCCCTAAAGCACTCTGGGAAAAACTAATAGGGTTAGCAAACGAGGGACATTTAGGAAGAACTTTGACTAAAAACAGACTACGAGCCTCCTACTAGTTCCCCACTATGGACAGGTTAGTAGAGGATACCGTACGTGATTGTACCCATTGTTCATTAAGTGACAAAACCAGAAGTACACGCAAGGCACCTTTATCTCCAGTTGAGGTCCCCACTAAACCATGGGACAAGCTAGGGTTGGACATATAAGGACCTCTTACGTGCCCAGGATCGAGAGCCAGGTTCATCTTAGTGTTAGTTGATTATCACACACACTGGGTGACGACCAAGGCTGTACATAATGTAACCACACATGATGTAATACAATTCCTTAAAGAAACCTTTTCCCGTGAAGGGATTCCAAGCACTATTGTGACAGACAATGGGGTACAGTTCACTTCAAGCACCATGGTGGAGTTCTTGACAGTCTGTGGGATTAAACATTACCGGACAGCATTATAAAACCCAAGGACAAACGGTCTTGTAGAAAGGGTCAACAGGATGGTCAAAGAGTGTTTGCAGTTGGCCAGTGTATCTCGAGAATCAGGAGAAGGCGCAATTGAGCGTATGCTATGGTCCTACCATACCACACCCAACATGGTCACAGGAGTATCCCCTTTTGTATCTCTCAATGGTAGGCAACCAGGAACCAAGATAAACCCAAATTGGTTGAGAGGAGGGGAGCCCGTTATGGTTCATCGCAAGGAGGTATTGACAAGAGTAGGAAGGAATCAGAGGAAGTACCAGGAATGGTATAATAACAAATTTGGTACTAAGAGCAAACAATGGATGGTAGGACAATGGGTCAGAGTAAAACTTCCAGGATCTACTCGAAAGGAAGGAAGCCGGTTCTCCAGGCCCTTGAGAATTACTAAAGTACATAAGAACGTTGTAACTTTGGAAGATGGCCGTGTATGGAGTATGGACCGCTTGTCTGCTATCCAGGACGACCCAAGGAAGTCAGGAGAAGGGCTTGGAGAGGAGCAACAATGATCTTGGAAGGGAGCAAGTTCGCTCTTCCAGGTGGAGGACTTTTCTGATATGTTATAAAGAAAAGTATTCTATTTTAACAAGTGTTGCGTCATATCCCCATCTCCCTTTTACCTTGGTGGGGAAGGGGAAGTATTGTAATATTGTTGTTTGAACAACACAAACATATGTAATATAGTATGTGTCCTAATTATATACACCACTGTTATTAATTTCCTAACCTTATTTCCCCATTATTAATTCTGTACAATCCCATTGTGTTATTCTTGTTAGTAAAATGGTGCACTCCAATCCTTCCTTTGGAATGTTGACTAATGGTACAACCGGGATTGCACCTTAGAATGTTAATGAAGAAAAGTAGAGAGTTGGTGAGAAGCAGTGAGCTGTGACTGTGTAATGCAAGGAGTCTACTAATAAACCGACCGTTAAATCAGCTGGTCTTTACTGATTTCAAATTACAACACATTCCATCTTAGGAATGTTAGAATGTTATTCTCCGATCCAGATCGATTGGCGGTTGGAGGAATGCTTAATTGTATGGTAGCAACAGTAAAAGGTGCAGCTACGCACTTTTTGTATAAGTTCGGGCATCACAAGTTTTTTAAGAAAGTGAGACTGAAGATATTGCAGGATGCAGGTATATTGTGGTATAGGGTACGGCGAGTGGCAAGAATCGAGTATTATAGTTTTTGGGCACTGGTCTGGGAGTCCCCGGGGATGCCTGAATGTCTTATGGATGTACTAGCTTTGCCTCTTCAGAGAGTGGGGATCCAATACTAGGGGATTTAGTCAGAAGTGGTTTATCACTTTCTTGGGAAGACTTTATAGAAGGGACTGGTGGAAATGTGTCTAGGCTGAAGTACATACAACTGAGGAGTTGGTCTCAGAAGGATACAGTTAGGTTGGGGGCCGAAAACCAGTTTGTAGACAATATAATAAATAACCAGGCCAGTGTAAGGAAGGTCCCTAGTTGGTATTGGGCCTTGGTGGAGGCGCAGGATGGGGATTTCAACTTGCCGTACTCCCTTTGGGGGGAAGTTATGCCGATCAAATACAAAGTTGGTAGGAAAATTCAATGTGTATTGTATATAAGGAAGTCAAATTAGCATCTCAATTGAGAAACCATCTCTTTATTTTGCATAGGGTCTTTGTTACCCCAGCAAAGCTCTCGAAGACAAGAGGAGGGGACCCAGTTAATTATGCGAAATGTGGTTTACCAAAAGCTTCAGACATCCACATGTTTTGGGATTGCCTATTGGTACAAAGTTTTGGGGTAGAACTTTGCAAGGTCATCACAAATGTTGTGGAGCAACAGATTTTGCCAAGTCTCCCCCTGGTAATTTCTTAGTGTTCTGAAAGAAGGCGAAGTTAAGGGGAGGGTGAAGAAGAGATTAGTTTGTTATGCAATAATTTTGGCTAGGAGGGAAATATCTTGTAAGTGGACATCCTCTTCCCCCCCTTCATATATGGATTGATTAAATTCACTCAATGGGATCTCTAGACAGGAGGGAACATCTAAGGATTTAAATAGGGAAGGAAAGGTGGAGGCATGGTCACAATTATGGGACAATGGTGTACATGACAACATTGTTTGATATAATAACATTATTAATCTAAATACTGTCCGATGATTAAAGGCTAGGTCAACTCAACTCTCAAATAGACTGGTATTGAGACCAAGTGAGAGAGACCCGGGCCCTCCCCTGGCATTACGTATCTCTATATGTGAGTGTGACTGTCTGCTTGCTTGGACAATATAGAGTTGATTCAATCAGGGGTGTATGAGGACAAAAAACAAAATATGCATGAGCGTTTTTCTTTAGTAGATCAGATTATATCACTGCATTGAGAGACATGTGTTAGCAGTGATAGTTTTCAAACATGATCTTGGAAACATTCATGCTGCCCACCCATTAAAAAAAAAATGGCATTATTAAATGAAGAGGCAAGTCATTTGTCAGGTGTACCATATGCATAGTCTTGGTTGTTATATGACTAGAACAACATTCTAGTTTATTAAATAAACCACAAGAGAAGGTTTTGATAATACGTAATAATGAAGTAAAAGGAGGCAAAGTGAAATTAACCAATTGCCTAGGATCACACAATTTGGTCAAGTGGGAAGCCAGGACAGATACCAGGTTTTCCGGTTTCACATTTTGCAATTCAGCCATCAGATGGGTCTCTCTTTTCCTCTCCTGTTTCACATGAGAAGTGTTAGAGTTTTCATCCTTGGCATGGTCTCCCTTATCTTTTTGCCTCTGTTTCCCAGGTTGTTGAGTTGTGCTGGACTCCTTTTTTGCTGTTTTTGATTCTCTGGGCACTTTACCACTGCTAACCAGTGCTAAAGTGCAAGTGCTCCTATACAAACTGTGTATGTAATTGGTTCATCAATGATTGGCATATTTGATTTACTGGTAAGTCCCTAGTACAGTGCACTAGAGGCGGCCAGGGCCTGTAAATCAAATGCTACTAGTGGGCCTGCAGCACTAGTTGTGAAACCCACAATAGTAGCTCTGTAAATATGACTTAGACCTGCCACTGCAGTGTCTGTGTGTGCAGTTTTAAACTGCCAATTCAACTTGGCAAGAGTACCCACTTGCCAGGCCTTAACCTTCCCTTTTCTTACAGGTAAGGCACCCCTAAGGTACGCCCTAGGTAGCCCCATGGTCAGGGTGCAGTGTATGTTTAAGGAAGGACATATACTAATGTGTTTTATATGTCATAACAGTGAAATACTGCTAAATTCGGTTTTCGGAGACCTACCCCTGTCATAGGTTAACATAGGGGCTGCCTTTAAATATGATTAAAGTGTAGATTCCCTTTGGAAGTGGATAGACAAGTGGAGTTTGGGGTTTCTGAGCTCACAATTTAAAAATACATCTTTTATTAAAGTTGATTTTAAAATTGTGTGTTTGAAAATGCCACTTTTAGAAATTTTGCATTTTCTTGCTTAAACCATTCTGTGACTCTGCCTGTTTGCGGATTCCCTGTCTGGGTCAGTTTGACAGTTGGGCTGTTTGCACCTCTCTCTAGACAGTGACCCAAAGGGAGCTGGGGTGTAGCCTGCATATCCGGATGAGCCATCTGTGCTAGGAGGAAGGGGAGGAGTGGTCACTCACACCTGAAAGGGATGTGCCTGCCCTCACACAATGTAGTCTCCAACCCCCTTGTGTGTGTCTGGGGCCTGACCTGGGCAAGGCAGGATTTCACAAACAAGAGAGACTTCGAAGCCTACTTCAAAGGGCAAAATGGGTATAAGAAGGGCACCCAAAACCACAGACTTTATATCACTTCTGCAAACCAAGAGGAGCCTCTGACTGGAGAAGAGCTGAAGAGCTGAGGAAGAAGAGCTGCCCTGTCTGTGACTGTGCTTTGTGGTGCTATCCTGCAGTTGCTGCTTCTGCCTGTACAAGAGTAGAAAGACTGGACTTTGTGTGCCTTCCTGCTTGTGACAAACTCTCCAAAGAGCTTGGAATAGAGCGTTCCTCCTGTTGTTGAAGTCTCAGGGATAGCAAAGACTTCTCTCTGCCAACACCTGTAGCCTCTGCTGAGACTCCTACCCTGCCAAATGGTGCCCATCCAGTTCCTGGGACCCTAAAAGGACAAGCTGGCAGAACAAGAATAAAAAATCCATGCACAGACCGCCGTGCGGGGAAAAGATTGACGCAACTCTGAGACGTGGCTGAAAAATCGACGCACTGACAGCTTTGCGGCTGAAATCGACGCTAGCCTGCAGCTTGGCTGGAAGATTGACGCACGAAGCTGAAGAAATGACGCGCAGCATCGCTGACGGAGGCGGGTGAGATCACAACCCGTGCTGCATGGTTTTCAGATCATCGTGCGGCAGGATTTCCGACGCAAACATCACTGGCCATGCAAAAACAGCGCAAGGCCTGCACAGACCTGAGAGTGCTTTTCAGATTGATGCATTGCTGTCCTGCAGAGAGAAGAAATGATTCACGCTGACCCGACTGAAGGAGAAACGGTCTTGCTCGTGAGTGATATCGACACATCGCAAGTCCCTTTTGACGCACACTTGCCCATGCGGGGTTATTTTTGACACGCCCAGGTACATTTCCATGCTAACAGCGTTAGCGTTGTGTTTAAAATTACATGAAGACTCTTTTTGGTTTTTAATTGATATCTTGACTTGTGTATTGTGGATTTTTATCTTTCTGGTCTTGTTTTGTTTAGATAAATATTCTCTATTTTCCTAAACTGGTGTTGTGTCATTTTGTAGTGTTTTCATTAATTTACTGTGTGTGTTGGTACAAATTCTTCACACCTAGCACTCTGAAGTTTAGCCTGCCGGCTCGTGCCAAGCTACCAAGGGGGTGAGCGAGGTTAGCTGAGGGTGATTCTCTTTTACCCTTACTAGAGTTAGGGTCCTTGCTTGTACAGGGGGTTACCTGACTGCCAACCAAATACCCCATTTCTAACAAGAAGTTTATGCTTTGACTTTAATTCTTGATGCATGAGAATAGATCATTGGTGGTAGAAAGAAGTCACGCAAAGTCACAGTTTGTTGTCCGCATCTGATTCGCGTCCCCCTTCTCCCACCTTTCATCACCCCAACCCTTTCCCTGCCAGTATAGATGTGGCCCTCAAGCATGCCACAGAGAGTACTTTTTGGCCCCCGAGGAAATGTTTGTAAGTACCCATGTCTAAAACTTTGAAAACTGGAGTAAAATATACATATTCGGTGAATACTCATATAAAGTTGGTATGAATAGAATGGAATGCGTCCTGTAGCATCTTCCCCAGACATGGAGCATACACATAATGCCACGCAGGAGCCGCATTCAAATTTTACTTTATTCCTCAGCATACACTAACATACTGTGCATTATATCATACTTTTTGTTAACCACACTTTAATACCTCCCATCCATTGCATACTTCCTGGTCAGAGAGCACTCAGAACCATGAGGGTTTTAGTACGCATACCTTCAAGATACTACATGACATATCTGCATCTTTACTAAAAAGGAGTTTGAAGTTTCTAGACAGATTCATATATATATATGAGTAAAGAGTACTTCTGTAGGACTGCTTTTTGTACTTATAAACAGAGGCGACTCCTCCGCTATGGCAGAGGAGCGTCGACCCCACACACCCCCCTCCAGCAGCAGCAGCTGCAAAACTTTTAATATAAAATACTAATAAACTACGTTTATTATTGTTTTCTTGTAAAAGTGGTGGTGCCATGGGGCTGTGACGAGATGGAGGAGATTATCAGACCAGCCAAACACACATGAGCACTGGGCTCTCTCCAACCCAGCAATGCAGGCACTTTGCTGCTCGGTTGGAGACAGCAGGCAGAGACTTTCACTCTGCCTCAGAGAACTCTGCTTTTGCGCTCCGTCCAATCCTAATACTGCTTCATGCTGCCAGCAGCATGAAAGCAGCGTTAGGATTGAAAGCAGGGCAGGCTGGGAGCCCATGCCTGCAGAGGAGGATCAGAGCGGAGTAACACCGGCACAGCATTGTACATGAGGTACGTTTTTTTATCCATTATTATGGGCCTCATTCTGACCCTGGCGGACGGCGGAGGCCGTCCGCCAGGGTACCGCCGCTGAATGACCGCACCGCGGTCAAAAGACCGCGGCGGCCATTCAGACATTTCCTCTGGGCCGGCGGGCGCTCTCCAAAAGAGCGCCCGCCGGCCCAGAGGAAATGCCCCTGCAACGAGGACGCCGGCTCAGAATTGAGCCGGCGTAGTTGCAGGGGTGCGACGGGTGCAGTTGCACCCGTCGCGTATTTCAGTGTCTGCTTAGCAGACACTGAAATACTTTTCGGGGCCCTCTTACGGGGGCCCCTGCCGTGCCCATGCCATTGGCATGGGCACGGCAGGGGCCCCCAGGGGCCCCGCGGCACCCCCTACCGCCATCCTGTTCCTGGCGGGCGAACCGCCAGGAACAGGATGGCGGTAGGGGGTGTCAGAATCCCCCATGGCGGCGCAGCAAGCTGCGCCGCCATGGGGGATTCTAAGGGCAGCGGTAAACCGGCGGGAGACCGCCGGTTTGCCTCTTCTGACCGCGGCCGAACCGCCGCGGTCAGAATGCCCTGCGGGGCTCCGCCGGCCTGTCGGCGGTGCTCCCGCTGACCCTGGCCCCGGCGGTCTTAGACCGCCGGGGTCAGAATGACCCCCTATATTTTTTTATAGTTCTTCCTCAATCCCTCCACTCCTGCCACACCGCCCCGCCCCTTTTTTCCTCCCGGGAGCCGCAACTGCTTATAAATGGTTTTGTGACAGATCATCCAAGTGTATTTGTACTTTAATCATAATAACTATTTCATTTCTGATGGCCTTCCAAATATCCAGTAGAATTTTCTGAACCATATTCTGACTGTAAATATTGAGCCCAATGGAGGCCTCCAGCCAAAGTTAAGTTTATATTTCTTTATTAACTCGGAGGTGCTTTTCACTGCGGTTAGAAGGAAACAAAAAAGATTAACACTTTAATTACTGAGGATTGGCATGATATATTAGCACTTGTACTAACTTATAATTATGAATACGGAAAAACTCGCTCTTCTCAGTCGACATAAACTTCAAAACAGGTTGCCAGCTTCACAGACAATGCAGAGGCTTCAGCGCACTTGGAAAATTGTTGCGTGCCTTCATTATTTGTAGATTTCTATCAATACTACCCATATCTATAGCAAAACACAATTCCCCATGACCTATTTTCTTGCCACATTTCCTGCAGTCGTATTTCCCATGACTCGCAGCTAAAAATACAGTTTTGGTCTGGGTGCGTTTCCTAGTGCCTTCCCAGAAATGGGCCAAATACTGACACATGTCACAGTGATGGATATCAGTAGTAATACTTTTCAATTCTGTCACTGTACTCTTTATGATGGATTCCTTCACAGCTGCGTGTCTGTCAGACGGACATATATGAATGTCAATAAAAGCTTGCCTGTCTTAGCATACCTATTTTTATGTTTTCTTGACTTCTTTTCTTAGCGTACACACATTGTACGTGTTTAAAAAGAGAGGACACTGCACAGCATAGAGAAATGTCAAGCTTGTACACTTATCGTACTCTGGCAGCTATTTTCAATCGGTTATTTAGCAGCTAATGTTAAGGTATTCAAATAAAATTGATCAGACGTGTACACTGCCTTTAGAATGTGTACAGATCTCAGTCGAAGACTATAATGAGTATACACCAGAAGTGACATAAGTTGTTATTTAGGAAGAATCAGTTTCTATATAGACTATATTTTTCCTAGGCAGTCAACATATTTTCCACCTGGAAAGTACTTTAAGTAGCTTATTTACCTGATGTTGATCGCCATTGAGCATGTAATGCCTAGTTAGAGGTGGCCGATCCAGCGCTGACTGATGACTTTCTTAGTCTCCTGAGGGCGGTAGAAATGTCTAGTCACAGTGGCAGGCGAAGAGATAGATGTCAAACTTCTATGGAAAGGAGGATTTTCATCTATGGTACAGAGACAAGGAAAAAGCTTAAGGAAGTGCAGTGAAGGCACAGCCTCCCAGTCACATCTTTGGTTCTGGATGCCAGCAAACGATGGGCATTATAGAAATGAAGATGATGGTCAGGAGAGTATCTCACAGACCTGTGTCTAAGGAATATGGGGCCCACAACAGATCCTGTTTTATTTCAAATAACCTGCATTTAGTAATGCTCGGTAAGTCCGGAGAAATCAATAGAATGAGTCGTGAAAATTTACTGAGGCGTGATGTAAGATGAGCCACTGCTCTTGCACAATATTTAGACACAAGTTATGCTATTAAACAATTATAATAATGCATTATGGAAATGACTGTAGCCTAAAGCAAACTTTTGTGACACATCATCTGCAGAAGATAGTGACTATTCCTAAACATCCCCATAAAGAGAAAACATTGAGAAATTATTTTCAGGTGAATTGTGAAAGAAAATGCATCATTAATGATCACACTCAAATGGCCAGAGCTAGCCGCAGGAATAAGAGCAGAGCCAAGGGTTGTTTGTTTTGCCAAAGATTACAATTTCTAATTTACCAGAATTGAGTCTAAGAAATGTTCGCATCAGTTTGCAAATGTGTTGCATGCAAATAATACGATGCTATCTGCATCTGTATACAAAAGAATACTTAAAAATGTATTAGGGCTACCAGTGAGGCTCCGTATCTACATGAACGAGGGGCTTATTTACAACAATCTGACTCAACTCCATTGACACGTCAGATTTCTTGCGTTGTCCTGCCTCCCCCCCACAAATTGACAACATGGTAGGGCTGTATATACGATGCAGGGCTCCATGGCGCACAGTGTCCATAGATGCTTCAGAAATTCTGACACATCTGTGGTGCTAAAATAATGCATTTGCTTGACTTGCCTAAAAAATGACGCTACTCAAGCAGTTCCCCATTCTAAAAAGCTTTGCATCATTTTAACACCTGCTCTGAGCAGGCATTAAATGTATGACACTGTGACAGCGCAGAACGACACAGTGAAATTTTCTACATTTCACTGCACCAGTTCTGCGTGGTTTATAACGGGGTAATGCCTACCTTTCATACATTATACCTGGCCAGATATAATGTGGCGTAAGGCTTTACAGACTGGCACAATGGTACCATTGCACCAGTTTGCAAATGTGTCGCACTGTAGAGGACTGCTTCGCGCCATCATCCCATCAAAAAGAAAAATACACAAAGGCGGCACTAGGGGCTAGTAAATAAGCCCCCATGTTGGGACTAAAGGCACAGCCCTGAGGGTCTCAGTGGTTGTGTTGTAAAAAGAGAAATGCTAGTGAATTACAGAGGCGACTGGACATGGTCAGTAGGAATTGCTAGTATCCATCTTGAAGTTATGGTTTATGCTCTATATACGATCTACAATTAGACAGAAACAGTGGTAATAGTGTTTCATTATTCTGATTTCCACTCTGAAATAATGTCCCTCCACATAGCCCACCACTGAATATCATCCTTCGTTTCGAGCCTTGTAAATGGCACAATACATTTAACACACAAGCCACTCTATACCTAGTTAAATGTATCAACTAATAGTGCACAACAACGTTCTGAAACACACTCTAGGGCTGCTGTGAGGAAACACGTTTTTTGTTACTGGAAACAAAATGAATAATATGATTGGAATTACCTCACTGCTGCACATTCTTTTATATTTGACCTAGTATTTTACTGTGATACATCCCTGCTGCAGTTCTACGCACATAACAAAGACTGAGAACGCAATATTACAGAAATAAAGCAGCAGAATCTTACCATTTTAATTGTGACAAGTGAAAACATATGAAGAAAAAACGAAAATCCACGTTATGGCTAGTACCGTGCTCTTCAATTAATTACCGCAAACAATATTTTCATAAACTTTTATTCAATAACTTGATTTGGAAGCCAGCTTACTATGTACATGGTATATATTTGTTGGCATAATTTTCTTAAGAAATGTGAAGGAAGCCATATGAGATTCCTTAGAATATGGAATCAGTACAGGTTTACAAAGAACCTTAGCTTTTCCCCCTCCGGTGGCAGGCCTTTTTTCGGCTATTTGGGGCAGGGCGCGCTTACGTTTTGTCCACATACGCTACCCACGCCAAATTTGCGTCCTTTTTTTCCAACATCCTAGGGATTCTGCAGGTACCCAGACTTTGTGGGTTCCCCTGAAGGAAACCAAAAAATTTGCCAAAATACAGGAAAAAAATAGTTTTTTTTTAAAAACAATTGGAAAAAAGGGCTGCAGAAGAAGGCTTGTGGTTTTTCCCCTGAAATTGGCATCAACAAAGGGTTTGCAGTGCTAAAATCACCAGCTTCCCAGCTTTCAGGAACAGGCAGACTTCAATCAGAAAACCCAATTTTTCAACACAATTTTGCCATTTTATTGGGACATACCCCATTTTTATGTTTTTCTGTGCTTTCAGCCTCCTTGCAGTCAGTGACAGAAATGGGTATTAAACCAATGCTGGATCCCAGAAACCTAAACAAGTCTGAAAAGTAGACAAAATTATGAATTCAGAAATGGGTAATTTGTGTAGATCCTACAAGGCTTTCCTACAGAAAATAACAACTGAAATAAAACAATATTGAAATTGAGGTGAAAAAAACATCAATTTTTCTCTACGTTTTACTCTGTAACTTTTTCCTGCAATGTCAGATTTTTGAAAGCAATATACCGTTACGTCTGCTGGACTCTTCTGGTTGCAGGGATATATAGGGCTTGTAGGTTCATCAAGAACCCTAGGTACCCAGAGCAAATAAATGAGCTGCACCTTGCAGTGGTTTTCATTCTATGCCGGGTATACAGCAATTAATTTGCTGAAATATTAAGAGTGAAAAATAGGTATCAAGAAAACCTTTGTATTTCCAAAATGGGCACAAGATAAGGTGTTGAGGAGCAGTGGTTATTTGCACATCTCTGAATTCTGGGCTGCCCATTCTAGCATGTGAATTACAGGGCATTTCTAAAATAGACATCTTTTTTACACACTGTCTTATATTTGGAAGGAATAAATGTAGAGAAAGACAAGGGGCAATAACACTTGTTTTGGTATTCTATGTTCCCACAAGTCTCCTGATAAAAATGGTACCTCACTTGTGTGGGTAGGCCTAGTGCCCGCAACAGAAAGTGCCCCAAAACACAACGTGGACACATCAAACTTTCCCAAAGAAAACAGAGGTGTTTTCTGCAAAGTGACTACCTGTGGATTTTGGCCCCTAGCTCAGCCGCCACCTAGGGAAACCTACCAAACCTGTGCATTTTTTAAAACTAGAGACCTAGGGGAATCCAAGATGGGGTGACTTGTGGGGGTCTCACCAGGTTCTGTAACCCAGAATCCTTTGTAAACCTCAAAATGTGGCTAAAAAACACTTTTTCCTCAAATTTCAGTGACAGAAAGTTCTGGAATCTGAAAGGAGCCACAAATTTCGTTCCACCCAGTGCTCCCCCAAGTCCCAAGTCTCCTGATAAAACTGGTACCTCACTTGTGTGTGTAGGCCTTCTGCTCACAACAGGAAATGGCCCAAAACACTATCTGGACACATCACAACCATCAAATAGAAAACGACCTGTTTTTGAAGGGGGGCACCTGCGTTTTTGGTCCTGGGCTCGGCAGCCATCTAGGGAAACCTTCCAAACCCAGACATTTCTGAAAACTAGACACCCGAGGGATTCAAGGGAGGTGTGACTTGCGTGGATCCCCCAATGTTTTCTTACCCAGAATCCTCAGCAAACTTCAAATTTAGCTACAAAAATCTCATTTTTCCCAAATTTCTGTGTGGGACCACTGCACCGGGACAAATTTCCTACCAACCAACGTACCCCTTAGTCTCCCGGTAAAAATGATACCTCACTTGTGTAGGTGGGCCAAGTGCTTGTGACAGGGAAGAGCCACAAACACGTTGAAATTAAGGGGGAACAAAAGTGGGTCCAAAAGGGTAGTTTGAAACAAAACATTTTTAGGCTGACAAGTGCAGCAGAAATGTTATCGGTATAGATGAGACAATGCTGGGTGGTAGGAATTTTGTGGATTCCTGCAGGTTCCATCAAAAAAATGTGGGAAAAATGTGTGCTTTCCAGCAAAGTTGCAGGTTTGTAGGGCATTGTGGGTAAGGAAATGGTGTGGGGTGCATGTGAAGCACACCACCCTGGAATCAACTAGATGTTTAGTTTACAGAATGCGGCCCCTGGGTAGGTGCTGCTGAGGACACCGGAGACCATAGAAATTCTCTGTGAACCGGGCGATAGGCCAGCGTGATCCCATGTAGCCTATTCTTTAGTGGAGATGGGCGACTGATAGGAAAGAAAAGCCAGTCCGGTTTAATCCTAGTAAGTGACTGATGACGCCTTGACTGTGAGCGTTAGTCAGCAGGAGTATAGATGTATTGTTTTGTTTTTTTGAGAGAAACTTTATGATTTAGTAGGTCCTGAAGAAGCGTCACGGGATCCTGTTGGACCAAAAGAGACGCGAAACATGTCGACCGCATACTAAGGAGTGTTGGATCATTTCCACCCTCCTCAATTTTGATTGTTTCTGCGTGAGTGTCCGAGCATTATCTCTGACTTCACACCCTTTATTCTTTTAATCTTGACCATTTCCCAATAGCAAGCAATAAATTATTGAGTGAGGGATCTGAGCCAATTTTACTTTTCTTTCTTGTATATTTGTCCTCTCTCGGACCCATATTAGGCTCCGCGGCATCATCAAGTATAAAATAGATCTCCGGCAAAGAGCCCCCCTTCGGGGGGTGCCAGTCAGACATTGCAGCGCCGGTCTGACGAGGAGCTGTCCGATGATGAAGCATGACACCAAATATGGTGTGTGAGGACTATTGCTCCTGATTATCAGGACTCCTTTTCTTTTCTCTTTCCTCTTTACTATATTTCGGAACAGTGTACCACTTTACATTATCACATTGTTGGGAGGACGTACACTGGACCGCCCAATCCTCCTTGTTTTCCCCCCTTTTTTATTGTAGTTTACAGATGTGTCTAGGTCTTGTGGATTTTTCTACATGGCAACGTCCCAAAAAAAAGTGCAGCCCTCACCATTCCAAGTGGGACGATTTTGAGAGTTACCAAGCTCTCATGGCCCAAATGTAAAACAAAAACCAAGAAAATCAAATTTCCTCTTGCTTGACATGGGATAAGATGTTTTAGTGTGCGGGGAGAGCTGAATGAGTGTTAGCCCCTTCAGTTCGGGTGAGGACATAACCAGGCCCATACTGGTTGGTAGTCACCACCCACTATTTTTTATTTTTTTTATTTCAAGGCATCTAGTAGACTTTCTGCCCCCCGGGGTGTGGATCGGGGTAATTGCCCCATCTGCCTACTGGTGGGCAGAACAACTTTGGCCCCATTTATTTGGGATGGGGGTATGGCCATAACCCCACCCTCTCATTTTGAAAAAAAAATCTTCTCCGGTCTCTGGTGAGCCCTCTGCCTCCCTTGGGGGCAGATGGGTCTTCCAAAAATAGGCCAATCTGCCCCCAACAGGGGCAGATATGGCCATCAGTAATGTGTCCCCATGGGGAGCGACACTTGCCCAAGGGGCTATCCCCCCAAACAAAACACACACATACACACACACCAATCCCTGGTGTCTAGTGGTTTCTGCCCCCCTTGGGGGCAGATTGGCCTAACAAAAATAGGCCAATCTCCCCCCAACGGGGGCAGAAATGGCCTAAATATAATTTGCCCCCCCCCCAGGGGAGCAACCCTTGTCTAAGCGGTCGCTCCCCATACACAAAAACATAAAGTAAATAAAAATATATATATATATCCCTGGTGTCTAGAGGTTTCTGCCACCCCCCTGGGGGGGCAGAAATGGCCTACAAATCACATGGCACCCTAGGGAGCAACCGTTGCCCAAGGAGCCGCTCCCTTTATTAGAAAACACAAAAAAAAATCCCTGGTGTCTAGTGGGCATTTCTGCCCCCCCCCCGAGGCAGATCGGCCTAATTATATTAGGCTGATGGCAGAAATGGCCTAAACACAATTTGGCCCCCCAGGGAGCGACCCTTGCCCAAGGGGCCGCTCCCCTCATGTAAAAAAATGTTTTAAACTAACTTCCCTGGTGTCTAGTGGACATTTCTGCTGCCCGATCGCATCGCGATCGGGCAGCAGAACTGCTCAGAATGACACTGAAAGAAATGAAAAGCCTTTCCTTTCTCCCGATGTCTCCCCCGCCCCCTCCTCCCGAGTGGAAGAGAAATGCTAAGATGGGAGGTGACCTCTGATGAGGTCAGCACGCGATCGTGTGCTGACGTCATCAGATGTCACTGGGGGTGGTCGGAGGGGTCTGGGGTGAATGGGGAAGCGATTCCCCTTTCATCCCTGACGGGGGTGTGGGTGGGGGGCCCAACGGAGGGAGCGCTAGCGCTTCGCCAGTGGGCCCGGTGCAGGACGAGGTGGTCTCGTCCCAGGCACACACGAACTGTGTGCTGGGTCGAGACCACCTCGTCCAAGGAACAATAGAGGTTAAAACTCACCACTGCTCATGACCATACCCACGATTTCAAACATTACCCACAGCTACGAGTACTTGTCACATCACAGCATTCTGCTATCTTTCGGCTAGGTTTTTGTTATACAAACAAAATATACTTATGTTCAAACATATATATACACTATGACACAATTGGTGATATTGCTGACAACATCCCATTTGGCATCACTTCACTCTTCAAATGCAAGGTCTTGTTTGACTGTCAAAAAGCCTATTCCCTGACATTGTTTGACACTTACAACACACACTTGTTGCAACTCCAGAAAGCTAGGGGTGGGCGGCAAGCCCTGCTCCACTGGTAGAGCTAACAGAGTTTTAAGCACTCCGTGCTCAGTTTGGAGCTCGGAGTTCACCCAAAAACTCCTCTAGCCCCCCAGCGGAGCAGAGCTCACCACTGCAGTCTAGTTATGGACCACACAATGTAAGCGCACACAGTCTGCACTTGCGCTGTATAGACCATAACTGGGCTGAATTGTGCACTTTCAGCCCAACGTTGGCACGTCAGCATGGAACTGCTGCCGGTGCCAGCTCCGAACCAGATCCTCCAGGCCTCTCTCCACCAGTA
Organism: Pleurodeles waltl; assembly: GCF_031143425.1. Classification (NCBI taxonomy): domain Eukaryota; kingdom Metazoa; phylum Chordata; class Amphibia; order Caudata; family Salamandridae; genus Pleurodeles; species Pleurodeles waltl. Next base: position 757,436,520 of record NC_090443.1, read on the forward strand.
GATCACACCGGGAGCAGAGGGCAGAGGGAGGCAGAATGCTAGGCTGCTGACAACAACGAGGACCCACGTGAGTCCTCATCTTTAAATTTTGTTTTCTCACAGTGCACACTTGTGCACAAGAGGTCTGAAATGGCAGCTTTCACTGCCTATGGCCCTGGCTTGAATTCAGGCTAGGACTGCAGTCAGAGAAAGCTGCCGTTTCAGGCCTCATGTGCACTGGCCTGACCCATGTGCAGTGCACACGTGGCAGGCCACTGCACAACAGGGTGAAACAGCAGCTTTTGCTGCCTGCAACCCTCTCCTGAATGCACCCGATCTCGGAAGCGCTAAGCAGGGTCAGGCCTAATTAACTGGGCCCAACACTGTTTAGCGCTTCCAAGATCGAATGCATTCAGGACTTCGTGGCTCACGGATCTCCACCTCCACAGAATTCCACTGAGTTTATTCAACTCCGCAGAATTCTGCGGACTGGAACTCCGTGAACTCCGCCCAGGCCTACAGAAAGAGTTGGCTGCTAGACCTGACATGAGGTGAGATGTGAGCTACGTGAGATGAGTTTGTTCATCTCCTGCCTGGATTACATAAAGAATCAGCTTGATGCTCCCTTCCTTGACTGTATTTCAGACCCCTGCTAAGGGGTTCCAGGGCCCTCAAAGGGCATGGCAGTCTCAGAGTACAGCAAGAGGGGCCAGAGTGGTGGGGGCGAAGTGAAGGGATGAGGGTACTGAAGCAGCTATGGTGCTCATGCCAGACTCTTAAACTTGGGAAGGAATTCGGCTTCCCCTTAGTTAAATTGATATGCCCCCTGGCTGGGCTGCATGCTGTGCTTATCTCCAGCCCGCTCCTTCTCGGGACCTAGCTTGAAGCAAAAGGCACTCGCAAGCCATGGTGTGTTTGAGAAGGGGGATCAATGTGCTGTAGTCTAGAGGTCACTGATGTTTGTGTGAGGGCCCTTGGGGAGATATGCTGAGGGTGGCTGGTGGCCTTAGTGCAGCTTGCAGCTTGCAGCTTACAGCTAAAGGCCTAGACGAGAACCTGGTGAGAATGCATTGAAGAAACCATGGGCCACAGGCCTTAAGGAAGTAAACATTGTGTGGTGTTAATTTGAACGGAGCTGCTCCAAGCTGTACCAGGATTAGAGCACATGATGGTTTGCAAACTAGTGTGGCTGCATTCTGCAACAGCTTGGCAACAATTTTGTATAAATTGAATTGAATTGCATCACTTTCGAGTAATCTGAACAAAAGACGAACCCCATCATCATGTTTGACTGTGTAGTTTTGTGCCATTTCCCAAAAGAATTGTCTTTGGTGCCCATTTGGCAACCCGGGTCCAATCCTGGCCTAGGGACTCAATGAGGTCAAGGAGGACGTGCTGTGCATTTGTTGGCTTTTGGGCTGCAGCAGTTCAGGAATATTTTGTCAGCAATTGAAGTTTAATACTCGGCACCCTGCAACATCTATAGCAGGCATTTGCAATGCAATGGGTCTTATCTTTGCTTAAGTTAGAGCTGTTAACATTGAAAATTCCTAACTGGACTTTTCCTGCCACTTAAATTAAAAATGCAAAGTTTGAAGAGCTGACATAGGTGAGCCAACTCAAAGCGCCACGGCCACCATAAGCATGAGCACAAAGTAGAGACTCAAAAGGAAAAAGAAGTTACCTTGCAGTCAAACGTATCGGCAAATGTGCAAATTTCTGAGCAACAGGGTCGATATGCAAAGAGGTAATAAAACTGCCCCAAGGAGGAACAAACGCAAAGCATTTACCAATGATAAGTAAGGATTTTTGAAAAACAAGCCCACAAATGAGTGATGGGTTTGCTGTGGGCATGGTTAAAACCCCACAGATAGATTACAACAGGTCAGAGCATGGTTGGCCACTTCCCAGACAGCATTGTAAGCAAAGTAAATGTCAGGAATAAGGCCATGCACGGTCCAGGTCCCGCCCGAAAACTCCTCTGCGAGACTCTGCGGCGCTTTATGCGCACCACTTGTCATCCCCTCTTGTTCCAAAGGTGGTCATCAGCGTTGTCTGCCCTGTGACAGAGCTCATAGAGCTGCAGGTTCAGGACATTGGTGGACAAGATGCACTTATCAGTGCTATTCCATGAAGGGACTACAATTCCCATGTTTTTAGAGGCAGCAGCCATCTTGGGGTGTGGAAGGCCTATAAAGCCCAGCCACACCCAAGCACGTTGCTCACTATTTTGAAGACTTTGATGCAGTCAGACCTCGTTAAGGGTTCTCTGAAGAAGAGCAGAGTTCCTGCATGGCAGAGTGACATCAAGTCGAAGTATCCTTGTTTCCATGGTGAATTCAAAAACGAATAGGTCGTACTCGTAGCCATAAGGCCTTCATGAATCAAATTTTGGAGGAAGTCATTACTTCCAGAAGTAAAGCGCCCCTTACCACAACGAGCAAGGCGTTTTCAGTTTCCAGAGTACCGCTGCCTTGGCGCGACGATCAGAGGCATTTCAGAGCATGACAATTCAAGTGTCTCAGTTCACAGATGTAAAGCGCTCTTGGCACGGCAATTCAAGTGCTTCAGTCCACAGGTGTAAAGCGCTCTTGGCACAGCAATTCAAGCGCTTCAGTCCACAGATGTAAAATGCTCTTGGCACAGCAAATCAAGCGCTTCAGTCCAGAGGTGTAAAGCGCTCTTGGCATGGCAATTCAAGCGCTTCAGTCCACAGATGTAAAGCGCTCTTGGCACGGCAATTCAAGCACTTCAGTCCACTGATGTAAAGCGCTCTTGGCACAGCAATTCAAGTGCTTCAGTTCACAGGAGTAAAAGGTTCTTGGCACAACAATCAAAGTGACTCAAGCCATATGAATAAAGCGCCCCCTTAGCATAACAAGCGGAGCTCTTCAGGCAAGACAAGTAAAAGCGCTTCCTGGTATTATAAGTAAAGCGCTTCAAGTTCAATGATTAAAAACTTTTCGGCCTTTATAATTGTGAAAGTGAAAGCATTTTTGGAGGTAAGCAAATCATAGTTTTCATTGTTTTTTTGGAAAGCATAATATGTGAAAAGCATATTTAATTCTTTGAGATTTTCTAGGTCATGATCAAAGGTTTATGTTATGAATGCATAGATGTTACAGGATTGATATTCTGAGTATGATCATAGTCCAAAGCTCTTGCCATTTCTTGGTTCTGAGGTCGAAGTTTATTCCTGTTCCATGACGATCATAGTACAAAGCTCTTGCCATTTCTTGGTTCTGAGTTCGTAGTTTATTCTTGTTCCATGATGATCATAGTCCAACGCTCTTGCCATCTCTTGGGTCAGAGGTCTTAGTTTATTCTTGTTCCATGATTCAAAGAAGGGGCTTTGCCCTCATTTAATAAGGGGTCTCCATCAAATATTGGAGACGCATTTAGTCAAGAGTCTATTGATGAGTTATATTTATATGAATGAGTAACTGCATATTTGTTCTAACCTTTTCTTTTCAGATCTCTCTCCCTGCTGTTCCCTACCCTCATCATAACTCTGTGCTATAATAGCTTTCTGAGTTAGTGATGCCGGAAGGTGGGCCTTTTGTTCAGCAACATGCAGATCCCGAGGAAAGGACACTGTGACAGAATAGTGAGCCCAAGAGTTTTATACTTTCCTCTTGGTCTGTACGTGAGCTGCTCAAAATGGCCACCCTAGATACCCTTATGCAAATGCAAAGGGATATGACAGACTCAAAAACGTTACAACTGATTTAGTTAATAAAGTTAACTCAGTTACAGAGTAAGGTGGATGGTTCTGAATCTGAGTCTCGTCCTACGCCTTCTGCACCTACTAACATAGCTGTGAATGTGCCAACACAGATTCCTTTAGCTACACCAGAGAGGTTTTCTGGAGACCCCTATAAGGTTAAAAAATTTCTCACACAGGTGGAATTACATTTTACGTGTCGGCCTAGTGCCTTTCCGGACACACAATCTAGAATTGCATTCCTTATATTATGTCTGAATGGTGATGAAACCACTTGGGCAGTGCCATTAGTACGATTAGACAGTCCTCTTTTATATAACTGGCGTTGTTTTGTAGAAGAATTTGAAAAGGTTTTTGACAGACGCGCAAAAACTATGTCTGCAGACAAAGAGCTACTATAATTAAGTCAAGGAAACAAAGACCTGATAGCGTATTTGTCACACTTCAACCGGTTAGTAGTGGAAACCGCTTGGCCTGAGGAAAAAAGGTCAGCAGTATTTTATTAAGGGCTAAAAGACGAACTAAAAGATGTATTGGCCCAAGTTGAACCACAACCAGGTTTTGCGTTTTTCTTCTTCTTCTTGTGCAAAGAATTGTTTTCAATCAAGACGAAACAAAGAAGGAAATCTTCAACACTCTATTGCTACTGCAGTTGAGAAGGAAATTGATCTACCATCACAGTATTCAGAAAATACTGATGTTTTCAGTGAAAAGAAAGCAAGGTCATTACCACCTCACAGGCCGTACGATTGTCAGATCGACCTTGTACCTGGCGCCAATATACCAAATTGTAGAATCTATGCACTATCAGAGAAAGAAAATCAAGTCCTACGAGAGTACTGTGATCAATGTTTAGCCAACAAGCTTATTCGACCATCACGATCTCCAACGGCTTCTCCACTGTTTTTCGTACCTAAAGCTAATGGCAATTTGAGACCTTGTATTGACTTTAGAGTGATAAATAAGATCACAGTTAAAAATAAATATCCACTACCTCTCATACCAGTCTTGTTAGATCAGGTAAAATCCGCTGTTATCTATACCAAATTTGACTTACAAGATGCTTATCACCTAGTTCGAATTAGAGAGGGAGATGAGTGGAAAACAGCTTTTAAGACTCATTATGGCCTCTTTGAGTATCTAGTGATGCTGTTTGGTCTATGTAATGCCCCAGCAGCCTTTCAATATTTCCTAAACAATGTTCTGAGAGAATATCTAGACATCTTTGTCATCATTTATATTGATGATATATTGATTTATTAAAACTCTGAAGATATACATGAAGAACATGTTAAAAAAGTATTAAAAACTCTTCAAAAACATAATTTGTTTTGTAAGCTAAGTAAATGTGAATTCCATACCAAAGAAGTTGAATTTCTAGGAGTCATTTTAACACCTGATGGCATGCAAATGACTGAAAGAATGATTCAAGCTGTGTCCGAATGGCCCACACCAAAATCAGTACGTGATATTCAATGTTTTTTTGGTTTTGCAAATTTTTATCGACGCTTCATCCATCACTTCTCCCAAAATGTGGCACCAATCACCAAATTTCTTGGGAAAAAGGCCGTGTTCAACTGGTCTCAAGAGACAGAGGAAGCATTTCAAGATTTAATAAATACCTTTACTACCGCTCCCATTCTAGCTCATCCTAATGTGGAGGAACCATTCATCGTGGAAGCCGATGCATCTGATGTTGCTGTTGGGGCAATCTTGTCTCAATGTCATCGAGGAACTGGACAATTACACCGGAAAGCATATGCGTCAAGAAAATTGAATGAAACAGAACAGAATTACACCATAGCAGAAAAAGAATTACTAGCAATTCCTAATGCTTTTAAAGAATGGAGACATTATCTATTGGGAGCGAAACACACCATAACTGTATATTCTGATCAGAGAAATTTGCAATTTATGAGTTCTGCCAGACTACTAACTCCTAGACAACTAAGATGGATGCTATTCTTTGCAGATTTTGATTTCATAGTGGCTTTTAGACCAGGAGTAGATAATTGTAAGGCCGATGCATTATCTAGACAAGATTCGTCAATCACACCTACTGAACAAAAACCCATGCCTATTATAACGCGTTCAAAAATGTTGTGTTTAGTAGCTGCCAAGAAATTCTTTGATCTCATTCATAATCAGTTGCACATTACTAAGTGGCAAGAGTGTTTACAACAAGACACAAAGAGGTTGATTCAACAAGGCTTACCTCTACTTGATTCTCAAGTATTCCTGCCTACTGAGGAGTTAAGAGAGACAGCTTTTCATTGGTTACACTGTCATCCTCTGGCAGGTCACCCAGGTCCTCAAAAAACAATAGAACTCATGAAAAGGTATTTTTGGTGGCCTACATTCGTTCATGACCTTAAGCAAATAATACAATCATGTGAAGTATGTGCAAGATGTAAAAGTGAACATAGCAAGCCCAAAGGTCTACTGATACCTCTACCCGTTCCCAATCATTCATGGGAACATATCTCTATGGATTTTATTACTGGTCTTCCTCAAATAAAACGATTTACAACCATTCTAGTGATAGTAGACAGCCTTACCAAATATGCTCATTTCATTGCTTGTAAAGGGCTCCCAACTTCTGACACCTTAGTGACTATCATCTTAGAAAACATAGTTCGTCTTCACAGACTTCCAAGATTTATCCTCTCTGATAGAGGAACACAATTTTCTGTACGTTTATGGCAATAATGATGCAAAGCTTTACAAATTGATTCGACTTTATCTACTAGTTATCATTCACAAACGGATGGTCAAACAGAGAGACTAAACCAAACTCTGAAACAATATTTACGATGTTACGCAACAAAGTCTCCTAAAACCTAGCTGGATCTTTTGTGGCTTGCAGAACTGGCTTATAATAACTCTCACCACTCTTCAATAAACTCAACTCCTATCTATGGTTTATATGGGTGTCATCCGCACATTTTGCCAGTTACGTTACCCACCTCTACTCAAACCACTTCAGCAGTCATGGACATGCTAACACACATGAAAAAGATACATTCACAATTGCAAACAAATCTTCATCAAGCAAAGAAAAAATATAAAATGCAATATGACAAAGAATACCAGCCTGGTCCTCAGTATACAAACAAAGATAGGGTTTGGTTATCCACAAAAAACTTTGTATTAAAAAATAAAAATATGTTTCATCCAAATTTCATAGGCCCCTATGAAGTATTACAACAAGTAAACCCAGTAACATATAAGTTAAAATTCCTATCTTCTTTGAAATTTCAGCTGGTGTTTCGCACTTCGCTTCTTAAACCTGCTTTGCCCTCAAGCGCCACACAACCTGCTCCTCTATTAGTCCAAGGTCATTGGGAGTATGAGGTGCAATCTATTTTAGACTCTAAATATAGGGGTCTTCCCTTTGGTACTTGGTGTCCTAGAAAGGATAAGGACCGGAAAATGACTCTTGGGAACCTGCAAGACATGTTCACGCACCACGTTTGGTGCAACGATTTCACCTCCTCCATCCTGGTAAACCGGGCCCTGGACCGCGCTTGGGAGAGGGGTGTAATGTCAGGAATCAGGCCATGCGCAGTCCAGGTCCCGTCTCAAACTCTGCTGCGCTGCTCTGCAGCACTTTATGTGCACCACTTGTCATCCCCTTTTGTTCCAAAGGTGGTCATCAGCGTTGCCTGCCCTGTGGCAAAGCTCATAGAGGTGCAGGTTCAGGACATTGGTAGACAAGATGCACTTATCAGTGCTATTCCATGAAGGGACTACAATTCCCATGTTTTTAGAGGCAGCAGCCATCTTGGGGCGTGGCAGGCCTATAAAGCCCAGCCACACCCAAACATGTTGCTCACTATTTTGAAGACTTCGATGCAGTCAGACCTCGTGGAGGGTTCTCTGAAGAAGAGAAGAGTTCCTGCATGGCAGAGTGACATCCAATCGAAGTATCCTTGTTTCCATGGTGAATTCAAAAACTAGTAGGTCGTACTCATAGCGGTAAGGCCTTGATGAATCCAATTTTGGAGGAAGTCATTACTTCCAGAAGTAAAGTGTCCTTAGCACAACGAGCAAAGCGTTTTCAGTTTCCAGAGTACCGCAGCCTTGGCGCGACGATCAAAGGCGTTTCAGAGCACAGGTGTAAAGCGCTCTTTGCATAACAATTCAAGTGTCCCAGTTCACAGATGTAAAGCGCTCTTCACACGGCAATTCAAGGGCTTTAGTCCACAGACATAAAACGCTCTTGGCACGGCAATTCAAGCGCTTCAGTCCACAGATGTAAAACACTCTTGGCACGGGAAATCAAGTGCTTCAGTCCGCAGGTGTAAAGCGCTCTTGGCACGGCAATTCAATTGCTTCAGTCCACAGGTGTAAAGCGCTCTTGGCACGGCAATTCAAGCGCTTCAGTGCACAGATGTAAAGCGCTCTTGGCACGGCAATTCAAGCTCTTCAGTCCACAGGTGTAAAGCACTCTTGGCATGGCAATTCAAACGCTTCAGTCCACTGATGTAAAGCGTTCTTGGCATGGCAATTCAAGCACTTCAGTTCACAGGAGTAAAAGGTTCTTGGCACAACAATCAAAGTGATTCAAGCCACATGAATAAAGCGCCCCCTTAGCATAACGAGTGAAGCTCTTCAGGCAAGACAAGTAAAAGTGCTTCCTGGTATTAGAAGTAAAGCACTTCAAGTTCAATGAGTAAAAACTTTTCGGCCTTTATAGTTGTGAAAGTGAAAGTATTTTTGGAGATAAGCAAATCATAGTTTTCATTGTTTTTTTGGAAAGCATAACATGTGAAAAGCATATTTAATTTTTTGAGATTTTCTAGGTCATGATCAAAGGTTTATGTTATGAATGCATAGATGTTACAGGATTGATATTCTGAGTATGATCATAGTCCAAAGCTCTTGCCATTTCTTGGTTCTGAGGTCGAAGTTTATTCTTGTTCCATGATGATCATAGTCCAAAGCTCTTGCCATTTCTTGGTTCTGAGGTCGTAGTTTATTCTTGTTCTATGATGATCATAGTCCAAAGCTCTTGCCATCTCTTGGTTCAGAGGTCTTAGTTTATTCTTGTTCCATGACTCAAAGAAGGGGCTTTGCCCTCATTTCAAAAGGGGTCTCCATCTGATATCGGAGACGCATTTAGTCAAGAGTCTATTGATGAGTTATATTTATATGAATGAGTAAGTGCATATTTGTTCTAACCTTTTCTTTTCAGATCTCTCTCCCTGCTGTTCCCTACCTTAATTCTCTTCCCCCCGACTGGCTTCATCATAATTCTGTGCTATAATAGCTTTCTGAGTTGGAGATGCCGGAAGGTGGGCCTTTTGTTCAGCAACGTGCAGATCCCGAGGAAAGTACACTGTGACCGTAAGAGAAGCCATCAGATAAGAAGTAGTAAAATTAGTAAGTGACTATAATCCTCTATAAACGGTGGCCCAGTTGAGATTTCGACCAAGGGGAAAAATTCCAAAGTATAGGGAAAATAATTGGATTCACCATGATCAGGAACAGGTAGTTCCAAACTTGATTGACCTAAGAATTACAAGAAATGAGAAACCTGAATTAACTGTGCAACCAGACAATCCTGTATTATACTTTGACACAAAAAGTGAGGGGAAAAAAGTCAAGAAGATAACACCCCGGAATGGATCCAACTTGCTGAGGGCAGTTAAGAACTGTCTATCACCAAAGGATATATCCTTAAGTGATTTAAAACAAGTTGGCATTATTTCAAAGAGAGCCACCAAGGAACTTACTAAGGTAGCATTGTTCTCTTTGGTAATAAGGAAGACTATTCGTTCAGCAAAAAAATATTTAGCAGCACAAGGTTTAGTTAAAGTAGAATTTTTTTAAAAAACATTGCCTCATGTAATCAGTCTTTCATTGATTGTCCCACAGGTTTATGTGTAAGGCAAGTCAACTTCTCTCAGATTAGGTGACAGGGGAATCAGCAAAAAAAGACTGGTTAGGTTGAATAAAGAGAACGTAAGAATAACCATTGCTACCAATTTATACAATCTTTTTCAGTTAATCAATCCCTTAGGGCAAGCTTGGTAGAAATGTTCTGGCATTAGGGATATAGATACGATAGGACTTCACCAGTTGACCAATTTCTCCTCACTTAGAATGTTCATGGTTTAAGACACTGGATGAGCCCTGCTTCCGTGCAGAAAATTCTTTAAAAGACCTTTAGTATATATTTGAAACACATTTGGCTGTAGAAGATAAACCCATCTTCCCTGGTTTTACCCAACAATATACTGAAGCAATCCTGAATATTTCCGGGTGTAATTCCGTTGGCTCAGTAACGTTAATCTCTCTACAAATTGCCAACTTAGTAACACAATTTCCAACTAACTGTGAGTGGTTGCAGGCCGGTATAGTCAGGCTCAATACCAACTGGAGTCCATTCATAGCATTATTATACTGTTAGAAATGGGTCTCTAGTTGGTAGTGGTTTGCACCCTGTCTAAGTGGGGAACTTCACTCTAGTCAGGGTAAGGGAGTCACACAGCTAAGATAACCCCTGATCACTCACTTGGTAGTCTGGCACGAGCAGTCTGGCTTATATCAGAGGCAATGTGTAAAGTATTTGTACATACACAGACAGTAACACAGTAAAAAACACTGCAAAAGTACTTCACACAAGTTTAGAAAAATAGCCAATATTTATCTGAGTAAAAGACCAAAATGACAAAAATCAAATGTGAACAATTAAAGATACACATTTTCAAAGATTAAATCTTAGTATAGAGCTTAGAAATCACAGCGTTTTGACAGAGCCCTTATCAACAGTCCAATGCCACTTGCAAGGGAGTGCTGGTCGTTTACTGAGTTGCATGGACCCAAGGTACAGTACCATGGAAACAATGAGGAAACAAAGACGTTGCATGGAGTCGGGGAGGTGAGGCATTGCTGGAGCCAGTGCGACATCAGTTCCTTACTGTTACCGGGGAGGTGAGAAGTTGGTTCCTTACAGCTAGGAAGGGGGGGTGAGATGTTGGTTCCTTATGATTGCAGGGGAGTTGATGAAACGTCAGTGGTGAGGCATCGATCCTTACGACAAGGCGGGGTCGAAGAAACCAGCAGGTCAAGGCATGAGGTGTTGACTTTGCGGTGTTGCGATCACACCACGGGCCACAGGTGTTGTGGCAGGGTCGAAGTCAGGTGTCACGCACGTTGATGACACAGCAATCGGGACCCAGGCTGTGGCGGGACTTGGAGGCTTTGCGGTGGTGTCGGGCCTCTGGCATCGGTCGTGGTCGCTTCAGTCAGCAGGGACCACAACTCTGGTGCAGGCAGCAGTGCAGAGTTGGACACTGGTGCTGATTCGGAAGTTGCTCTGAAGTCGATGTGCTTGTTTCTGCTTGGTTACACCAGAACTCACTCCCAATGGCCCAGAAACTGGATTTGGTACCACTTGGCAAGTCAGGACTCTCAGCAAGAGAGGGCAGGTGGTAGTAGGTGAAGCTTTTGATGTCCTTGAGACTTCCTAACAGAAGGCAAGCACAGTCCAAGCCCTTGGAGAACCTTTAGAAGCAGGATGTAGAAAGCAAAGTCCAGACCCTTCACTCCCAGAACAGAAGCAGCAAGCAGCAGGACAGCACAGCAAAGCAACAGGCAGAGAGGCAATCTCTTCAGACAGCACCCAGCTCTTCTTCCTGGCAGAATGTCCACAGTCTGGAAGGATTCTAAATTTGGGGTGTTAGAGTTCCGGTACACATACCCCTTTCTGTCTCTGAAGTAGGCAAACTTCAAAGAGAAGTCTTTGTAGGGCACAAGACTATGGTGGTCATTACAACCTCGGACCGCCGTGCAGAAGACCGCCAGTAGTGGCGGTTTGCCGCTCGGCGTATTATGACGGTTGGCTGCCCTACGTCGTTTTTCCAACGGAGAGCCGCCAACAGCCATACTTGCGGGCAGCGGGGAAGTGGAGGTTGCTCCACCTCCACCGCCACGCCAACAGAACACCGCCGAGCTAATCGCGTCCTGTGATTCTGCGCGGCGGTGTTCTGTTGGCGGTGTGGTGTTGGCGGAGCTGCCCCCATGGCTCCCGTCCCCTCCCGGAGGATCGACGGAACAGGTAAGTCGATCGTCCGTTAGGGGAGGGGGTGGGGGGGCATTATGTGTTGTGTGGGTGCATGGGGGGGTGCGTCTGTGTATGTGGGGGGTTGTGTGAGTGCGTGTATGCTTGTGGCGGTGTTGCGTGTTTCAGAAATGTGTGCGTGTCTGTCTGTATGTATGTCTGTATGGATGTGTGCGTGAATGTGTGAATGTGAGTGTACGTGTCTGAGTGTGTGTGTGGATGCTGGCATGTATGTTGGTGTGTGTGCGTGTATGTGTGTTGGTGGTGCCTGCATGCATGTCGGGTGTGTATGTGTAAGGTAATGTCAGGGGTTGGGGGTTGGGGGTTGGGGTGGGGAGGGGGGCCCTGCCACCTTCGGGGGGTGGCAGGGGTGGTGGGGGTGTAGAAGAGGGAGTCGTGGTGGGGGTTGTTGGAGACCCCTATCAGTGCCAGGGAAGGAATTCCCTGGCACTGATAGTGCTTACCGCCATGGATTTCATGGCGGTTCCTACCGCTGGAAATCCACGGCGGTAAGCCGGGTCACAATACCGGTGGCGGTATTGTCACGGCTGCCGGGCTGGAGACCCAGGTCTCCAGCCAGCCCAGCGGGCGGAACAGGGAAGCGGCGGATGACCATGGCGGTAACCGCAATGGTCATAATACAAAAAAAAAGACCGCCAGCCTGTTGGCGGTCTTACCGCCGCTTTAACACCGTCCGCCAGGGTTGTAATGACCCCCTATGTCTTCCCCTAGCCTGATCCCAGACATAGGCCCTCATTCTGACCCTGGCGGTTTGAAACCGCCAGGGCAAAGGGCAGAGGAAGCACCGCCAACAGGCTGGCGGTGCTTCTTGGGCCATTCTGACTGCGGCGGTAAAGCCGCGGTCAGAAAAGGGGAACCGGCGGTTTCCCGCCGGTTTACCCCTGGCCCAGTGAATCCTCCATGGCGGCGCTGCTTGCAGCGCCGCCATGGGGATTCCGACCCCCTTCCCGCCATCCTGTTCCTGGCGGTTTTTACTGCCAGGAACAGGATGGCGGGAACGGGTGTTGTGGGGCCCCTGGGGGCCCCTGCACTGCCGATGCCACTGGCATGGGCAGTGCAGGGGCCCCCTAACAGGGCCCCATAATGATTTTCAGTGTCTGCTTTGCAGACAATGAAAATCGCGACGGGTGCCACTGCACCCGTCGCACCCCTACAACTCCGCCGGCTCCATTCGGAGCCGGCTTCATTGTTGAGGGGGGTTTCCCGCTGGGCCGGCGGGCGGCCTTCTGCGGTCATTCGGCAGTTCCCTCTAGGCGGGCGGCTCCCGCCGCCCGCCGGGGTCAGAATGACCCCCATAGTCCTTGGGGGTGGAGATTGCTTTGTGTAAGGACAGGTACAGCCTTATTCAGGTGCAAGTGTCAGCTCCTCCCACCACTCTAGCTTAAAACAAGCATCCGAAAATGCAGGGCACACCAAAGCTCCCTTTGTGTCACTGTCTAGAGTGAATCCACAAACAGCACAACTGTCATCATGACCCAGACAATTATTCTATAAACAGGCAGAGGCACAGAATGTTTAAGCAAGAAAATGACTACTTTCTAAAAGTGGCATTTTCAAACCTACACTTCAAAAAACAACTCCACGAAAATGTATTTTTAAATTGTGAGTTCCGAGACCCCAAACTCCACATCTCAATCTGCTCCGAAAAAGGAAATTATACCTAAAAGATATTTCAAGGCAATCCCAATGTTACCCTATGGGAGAGATAGGTTGTGCAATAATGGAAACCAAACTTAATAGGATTTCGCTAACAAACAGGCAGAGGCACAGAGCAAGAAAATGCCCACTTTCTAAAAGTAGCAATTTCAAACCTACAGCTTAAAAAACAACTTCACCAAAAGATGTTTTTTTAAATAGTGAGTTCAGAGATACCAAACTCCTTATCGCTATCTGCTCCCTATAGAAAATTAAACTTTCAAGGCAATCCCCATGTGAAAACACAGTTTAGCAGAATTTTACTATCAGGACATGTAAAACACACAGTACATGTCCTACCTTTTAAATACATTGCACCCTGCACAAGGGGCTGCCTTGGACCTACTTTAGGGGTGACCTATTAGTAGTAAAAGAGAACGTTTGGGACTGACAAGTTGGTGTACCTGCCAGGTAGAAATAGCTTTTAAAACTGCACACACAGGCACTGCAGGGGCAGGTCTGAGACATATTTACAGGGCTACTCTTGTGGGTGGCACAATCAGTGCTGCAGGTCCACTAGTAGCATTTGATTTACAGGCCATGGTAACACATAGTGCACTTTACTCTGGACTCACTAGTAAATCAAATCTGCCAACCATGGATAAACCAATCACCAATACAATTTACACAGGGAACATTTGCCCTTTAGCACTGGTCAGCAGTGGTAAAGTACCCAAAGTCCTAAAGCCAGCAAAAATGAAATGCAGCACACAGTCACAAACAAGAGGTCAGGGGCAAAAGGTTTGGGGATAAATCTTAAGAAAGGGCCATTTCCAACACACACCCTTCCAGTCTAAAGCCTGGGTAGGCCAAACAAGACCTTGGTGGATTTCCCTATTTATGGTGCTAGAGCCTGGACAATGGCATACTACTGCAGGGGCTCTTGCCAGTTCTATGCCTCTCTAAAGTCAGGTGGATCCCTACGTCTACACTCTAGGGCCCCACTGAATGAACCTAGGGGGAACCATTCTCCTCATCTGTGGACTCCATCTGTGCAGCACTTAACCTTAACCTGCTCTCAGATGCATCCCAGTAGGCAGACTATTCCACCATGGCCAACAGTGTGTTGTGGCCCATTCCACCCCGTGGGTCTGACTTTGGTCCCAACCCATGGAAAACTCTGACCACAAGGACAACGATCAAGAGAGGGCACCAACAGCAGTCAGTGTCAGTAGCCAGGCCCCGGGCCATCCCAGGGTCTCTAGCCTCTGTGGTTTTGAAAGGTCGGGGCAGTAGCCCCAGGTGTCTTACACCCTCTTTACCTCCCACCAGTTCAGGGGTAGTATCCTGAGACTGTGCGCTCACCTTAGGGTCTATAACCACAGGCTGAGCACAGAACAGGAGTGGGCTGTTTCTCTTCCTGTCTCTCTTGATGGGGTCCTGTACCTTCAGCTTTGGAGTGGTGATCCCCGAAAACAGAACTGTTAGAGAACCTTTGGTGGCCACCACTCCTAGTTCTCCTGACACCAGGGACAATTTATTCCCCAGAATGCAGTCTACAGGCATCTGGGGACTAAATATAACCCTTCTCTAGGCCACCTTCCCACCCCACTCTAAGGACACCAGAGCCATAGGCTGAAAAATGTCCTGCCTAAGGGTTGGAGTCACTCTACACCTGGTGATATATTGCTCTGGGGAAAATAGCCATTCCACAACCATGGTCCATCTGGCCCCCAGGTTCCTCAGAGCAGTGACTGGGACCCCTCCCCCCCATCTTTACCTGGAGGAAGTGACAACATCCACCCTCTGGGATCACCTCCCAACTAAGGGAGATTCCAGAATGGTCTATGACCTGACCCAGGGGATTACCTCCCCTAAGGCCACATTGGCCACCAATGTAGAGGGGCCACCATTGGGGGGCTCCTTAGGACAGACAGAGACCCCTTTCTTGTGTCCAAGCTGGGAAAACTCAAAGCAACAGGGTGTAAAATGGGGTGCCCTTGGCAACTGCCCACAAGAACCTCCTTCCTTCCTGTCAGAAGAGGCATAGGAACCTTTTCCTCCTTCCTTATCCTGGGACCTGTCTGTGTCTCCCTTGACCTCCCCCTCCTTCTTCTGTTTGATCCTGCCCATCCTTGGCTGAGTTTCCCACATACAACTTCTTTTGGATCCTGATGGTGAGCCAGCTGTGTGCCTCGTTGGTAAACTTCCAGGGGTCACTAAGCTTGCTGTGAATCAAGTGCTGGCACAGCCGTGGAAAACATAAATTAGACAAGTGTTCCAATGCAGTGAAAGTGTACAGCCCCTGATAGTCTGTTACCTCGCTGCCCTTCACCCAACCATCCAGTGCTCTGCAGAAATAATCAACATATTCTACTTAAGTTTGAGCCCAAGTTTAGTACTGTCTCTAAACTTTACCCTGCAACTCTCTGGGGTGAAACTATACCTCATGGTCAGGGCATCCTTTATGGTAGGGTATCTCATCTGATCCTATGGATTTAATGTCAGCAAGTGTCCCTCCACTGAGAAATACTTCCAACAGCCTGCCACCTAAAAGTTGCCTTTGCAACTCCACAATTAAAAAATAAACTTCACCAAAAGCTGAGACCCCAAACTCCAGCTCTATCTGCTCCCAATGGAAAACTGCACTTAAATTAAGGGCAATTCCCATGCTAACATGTGGGAGGGATAGGCCTTGCAATAGTGAAAAATGAATTTGGTAGTATTTCACTATCAAGACATGTAAAACACGCCAGAGCATGTCCTACCTTTTGAATACACGGCACCCCTGCCAGTGGGGTGCTATGGACCTACTTTAGTGGTTCCTAACATGTAGTAAAAGGGAAGGTTTGGGTCAAGCAAGTGGGTGCACTTGCCAGGTTGAACGGCATTTTAAAACTGCAAACACAGACACTGCAGTCACAGGTCTGAGGCATGTTTACAGGGCTACTCATGTGGGGGGCACAGTCAGAGCTGCAGGCCCACTAGTAGCATGTGATTTACAGGTCCTAGGCACAAATAATGCACTTTACTAAGGACTTCCTAGTAAATCAAATATGGCAACCATGTTTAAACCAATCCCCAATACAATTTAAACAGAGAGCACTTGCACTTTAACACTGGTCACCAGTGGTAATGTTCCCAGAGACCTAAAGCCAGCAAAACGAAATGCTGCACAGTCACAAATAGGAGGTGAGGCAAAACCTTTGGGGATAACCCTGCAAAAAGGGCCATTACCAACATATCATAAATGTGTATATAAACTTAAAAAAGAATGCATATAATGGTAACCAAAGTATGCTGTTGAGGAATGATTTAGATTATATTTGTATGTCATTCTGAAACACAGTAATATTCATTCTGGACAATTTCAATCTATAGCTGAAAGTCTTCCACTTTGGCAGAAAACTCAACGAAAAACTGCCAGCAAACTTTTCATCTCACAGAAGATCTAAGATTGCTGGAAACATGTTAAATTGTTTGGAAAAGTGAAATTTCTTCTCCTTAAATGGTTGTTTTAATTCAGATATACAGGCAAGCCAGGCTTTCTCTTTGGGAAATCAAATTTCCCCTAACAACTATGGGGGTCATTACGACCCTGGCGGACGGTGTAAAAGGTGCGATAATACCGCAAACAGGCCGACGGACAAAAAAAGGAATTATGACCCTGGCGGAAACCGCCAACAAAGACAGCCACTTTAACACACCGCCCACCACGGCGGTACAGACAAGCAGCGTGGCTGTCACCGCCAACAGACAGGCGGGAGAAAATGTACCGCCCACACTATTACAACCCGCCAATCCGCCACCTTTTCCGGGGCGGATTCACTGTGGATAAAAACACAGCGGAAACAGCTTTTGCTATGGGAAAACGCTCACCTGAACATATCCCACGAGGAACGACGACTCCATGGACCCCGAACTCCAAATACTACCTGCCCTTGTCTTTCTGCTCCTTTACGACCAACAGCGAATTAGGCGCAGAAGATACCGGTGAGTACTGCATCTACGACACGGGGGAGGGGGGAGGCAAAAGTTAGGGGGACACCCACCAAACACCCCCACCCCCACCCTTGCATAGTACAACATACACACCAATGAAGTCAAAAATATCACATTAACAACCCACAATCCCCCCGGAAGAATTAAAACACAAAGCGAATTTCGGTCAAACATTGTAATGTGCCAATATACATGTCATACATAAATATACAGATATATATGTCTAAATCACTCATAATTATATATACAATACAAGAAGTAGTGCAGATATGTACACAACAATGTCCGTGCACAAACAGTCCAAAAATGCATGGGCGAGGCCCACAAACGATACCTGACCAAAATCGGAGAGAACACTGCCGGGGCATCAGATAGAAATAAAACAGGCACCTCAGGGGGAAGGGAAGGGGGGGGCACCTCAGCCAGATGAATGCGAAGCCAGATCCACAACGGGACTCCATGCCCATTGATGTATCCTGGGGAGTGCAAAGCCACAGTCTCTCAAGTCTCTACAGTGGGTGATTTGCCCACTGTGCCATCCTGGGGAGTGCAAAGCCACAGTCTCTCAAGTCTATACAGTGGGTGGGTTGCCCACTGTGCCATCCTGGGGAGTGCAAAGCCACAGTCTCTCAAGTCTCTACAGTGGGTGGGTTGCCCACTGTGCCATCCTGGGGAGTGCAAAGCCACAGTCTCTCAAGTAGATCCAGGTCTCCACTTGTTCTGGAGGGGGACTGGTGACCAGACTGGATGCGTCTCCCCGTGAAAGTTCCTGTCCTGTCACATGGGATAAGGATGCCTTATGTGGCGGGCCATTCATTCCTACACGGTCTTTGCCCTGTTCAGCGGTGCTTTGCCATTGAGGTTCAGGACTGTTCAGCGGTGCTTTGCCATGGCGGTCTTTGCCCTGTTCAGCGGTGCTTTGCCATGGCGGTCTTTGCCCTGTTCAGCGGTGCTTTGCCATTGAGGTTCAGGACTGTTCAGCGGTGCTTTGCCATGGCGGTCTTTGCCCTGTTCAGCGGTGCTTTGCCATTGAGGTTCAGGACTGTTCAGCGGTGCTTTGCCATGGTGGTCTTTTCCCTGTTCAGCGGTGCTTTGCCATTGAGGTTCAGGACTGTTCAGCAGTGCTTTGCCATTGAGGTTCAGGACTGTTCAACGGTGCTTTGCCATGGCGGTCTTTGCCCTGTTCAGCAGTGCTTTTCCATTGAGGTTCAGGACTGTTCAGCGGTGCTTTGCCATGGCGGTCTTTGCCCTGTTCAGCGGTGCTTTGCCATTGAGGTTCAGGACTGTTCAGCAGTGCTTTGCCATGGCGGTCTTTGCCCTGTTCAGCAGTGCTTTGCCATTGAGGTTCAGGACTGTTCAGCAGTGCTTTGCCATGGCGGTCTTTGCCCTGTTCAGCGGTGCTTTGCCATGGCGGTCTTTGCCCTGTTCAGCAGTGCTTTGCCATTGAGGTTCAGGACTGTTCAGCGGTGCTTTGCCATGGCGGTCTTTGCCCTGTTCAGCAGTGCTTTGCCATTGAGGTTCAGGACTGTTCAGCGGTGCTTTGCCATGGCGGTCTTTGCCCTGTTCAGCGGTGCTTTGCCATGGCGGTCTTTGCCCTGTTCAGCAGTGCTTTGCCATGGCGGTCCTGATACTGACATTGGTGTGTGGCATGACGATCTCTACACTGGGCATTGGTGTGTGGCATGACGATCTCTACACTGTGCGTTGGTGTGGCATGACGTTCCATCATTGGCCAGTGGGGCTGTGGCATCCTGTCCCCTCCTGGGCTGTGACTCTGGCGGTGGTCTCTGGACCAGTGACGATACTTGGGTCCTCCTGGGCTGTGACTCTGGCGGTGGTCTCCTGACCAGTGACGATACTTGGGCCCTCCTGAGCTGTGACTCTGCCGGTGGTCTCTGGACCAGTGACGATACTTGGGCCCTCCTGGGCTGTGACTCCGGCGGTGGTCTCCTGACCAGTGATGAAACTTGGGCCCTCCTGGGCTGTGACTCTGGCAGTGGTCTCCTGACCAGTGACGATACTTGGGCCCTCCTGAGCTGTGACTCTGGCGGTGGTCTCTGGACCAGTGACGATACTTGGGCCCTCCTGGGCTGTGACTCTGGCAGTGGTCTCCTGACCAGTGACGATACTTGGGCCCTCCTGGGCTGTGACTCTGGCGGTGGTCTCCTGACCAGTGACGATACTTGGGCCCTCCTGAGCTGTGACTCTGGCGGTGGTCTCTGGACCAGAGACGATACTTGAGCCCTCCTGGGCTGTGACTCCGGCGGTGGTCTCCTGACCAGTGACGATACTTGGGCCCTCCTGGGCTGTGACTCTGGCAGTGGTCTCCTGACCAGTGACGATACTTGGGCCCTCCTGGGCTGTGACTCTGGCGGTGGTCTCCTGACCAGTGACGATACTTGGGCCCTCCTGGGCTGTGACTCTGGCGGTGGTCTCTGGACCAGAGACGATACTTGAGCCCTCCTGGGCTGTGACTCCGGCGGTGGTCTCCTGACCAGTGACGATACTTGGGCCCTCCTGGGCTGTGTCTCTGGCGGTGGTCTCTGGACCAGTGACGATACTTGGGCCCTCCTGGGCTGTGACTCCGGCAGTGGTCTCCTGACCAGTGACGACACTTAGGCCCTCCTGGGCTGTGTCTCTGGCGGTGGTCTCTGGACCAGTGACGATACTTGGGTCCTCCTGGGCTGTGACTCTGGCGGTGGTCTCCTGACCAGTGACGATACTTGGGCCCTCCTGAGCTGTGACTCTGGCGGTGGTCTCTGGACCAGTGATGATACTTGGGCCCTCCTGGGCTGTGACTCCGGCGGTGGTCTCCTGACCAGTGACGATACTTGGGCCCTCCTGGGCTGTGACTCTGGCGGGGTCTCTGGACCAGTGACGATACTTGGGCCCTCCTGGGCTGTGACTCTGGCGGTGGTCTCCTGACCAGTGACGATACTTGGGCCCTCCTGGGCTGTGACTCTGGCGGTGGTCTCTGGACCAGAGACGATACTTGAGCCCTCCTGGGCTGTGACTCCGGCGGTTGTCTCCTGACCAGTGACGATACTTGGGCCCTCCTGGGCTGTGTCTCTGGCGGTGGTCTCTGGACCAGTGACGATACTTGGGCCCTCCTGGGCTGTGACTCCGGCAGTGGTCTCCTGACCAGTGACGACACTTGGGCCCTTCTGGGCTGTGACTCTGGCAGTGGTCTCTGGACCAGTGACAATACTTGGGCCCTCCTGGGCTGTGACTCCGGCGGTGGTCTCTGGACCAGTGACGACGGTGCTGGCGGTTGTGTCTGGACCGCCGGAAAAGATGGCGCACTTCTCCGCCGTGACACTCACAACAGGCTGACAAACTTCCTCTGGACCTTCCCCACCTTTTTTGGAGTTACAGCTGACTCACCAATCGCCTTCGATCCCATTTCACTTGTTGTCCCACCAGGAGTCTTGACACGGTCCTGTCGTCCACTCTCCAATTTCAGAGCCTTTACAGGGGGTGGGCTGCCAGTGCCTTGGCTCCGGGTCCTACTGCCTGCCCTGGTGGACGGTGCACTCCAAAAACCTGGAACACGCACCACTGGTACTGGAGGCTTTTTGGCTGAGGCGCTATGACGGGACTGATGAATTGCAGGGGGGGGTGGGGGAAAAAAGGTCAATTTGACATAGGGACAGTTTCTGACGGACACTGGGATGGGTAGCTGGAGGGGGTCTGGGAGTGGAGGAAAAGGAGGTGGTTGTCTGAGGTGTCACTTTAGGTGTTTGGGGTACAGGTGCAGGTACTGGAGGCTGTCGTGAGGTGGATGGATGTTGGGTGAGTGATTGCCGGCGTTTGGGTACTTTGGGAGGGGGCGTCACAGACACTCTGGGAGAGGATAAAGGGGACGTGTAAATGGCACTGGAGGTGGTGAGTGCAGGTGAGCGGCTTGTGGTGCTGGGTGTCCTGGTGCGAGTCCTAGTGCCTGTAGATGTGGTGCATACAGGTGTGTGTGTAGACGAGACTGGGAGGGAGGAGGGAGAAGAGGAGGAGGGGGACACAGTGGAGACAGTGGATGTTGCTGTATCTGTATGTGTGTGATGCTTGTGTGAGTGCCTGTAGTGTGTGTGGTGCCTATGTTTGCTTGAGCTACTTGGGTGTGTTGACTTGTGTGCATGCTGGTCTGTAGGTGTGCTTGGGATGGGCTGGGCTACAGGGGATTGGGTCTGGGTGGAGGAAGTTGGAGGGGGGAGGCTAGACACAGGGACAATGGCTGCCATCAGTGCTGAGGCCAGAGATTGCAGGGTTCGCTGAAGGGCAGCCTGACCAGAATGAATGCCCTCCTGGAATGCATTACCGTGTTGCAACTCTCGTTTTACACCCTGGATGGCATTCACAATGGTAGACTGCCCAACAGTGAGTGACCTGAGGAGGTCAATGGCCTCCTCACTGAGGGCAGCAGGGGTGACTGGGGCAGGGCCTGAGGTGCCTGGGGCGAAGGTGATGCCCACCCTCCTGGGTGAGCGGGCACGGGGCGAACGCTGAGGGGCTGCTGGGAGGGCGGTGCTGGTAGGGGAGGTGGCGGCTGTACCTGTAGAAGTGGGGGGCACAGATGGTGCCGCCACCACAAGGGAGCTCCCATCGGCGGACGAGTCCATGTCGCTGGTTGCTGATCCGGTGGCCGTCGTGAAGCTCCCCTCGCCCTCCGTCCCACTGGTGCATTGCATTCAGAGTCTGTGGTGTGGCCCTCCATGGCCATGTGGGATGCAGCTCCCTCGTGCTCCGGTGCCACTGTACCTCCCCCTGATGATGCTGATGTACAAAAGGACAGGGAGAGCAGAAAATGTGGGGGAGACAGAAGTAAGAGAGTTTTAGTGCATGGCATACCGCTACCGTTGGCGGACAAGACAGACGCAGCAGCCCCATGCATTACGCCGTGCTCCTGGCCTCTGCACATGCAATTTCTGGGATATGGCCTACATGGCAATGGTGGACATCTGCCCACATGGATGCCACAGGGGCAACTATACCTCAACTTGGCACTCTTCTGAGGTGGGGTAGAGTGCCACATGGCCTACATTACGGAGGGGCCTTGACTACCTAACTCGCCCTGGCCTAGGGACACCCACAGCCCACCTCCCCCACCCAGACCCCTCCACTGCACGCAAAGTTCGCAGACTGAGGTTGTACTCACCCCCTTGTGTCTGCTGTGATGTCCTCAAGCGCCCATCTAACTCCGGGTAGGCCACCACCAGGATCCGGAACATCAGGGGGGTCATGGTGCGACGGGCACCCCTCCCACGTTGGGAGGCCATCCCCAGCTGAGCCTCCTCCGTCTTCTTGCTGCAGCGGCAAATGTCCTCCCATCTCTTACGGCAGTGGGTGCCCCATCTCTGGTGGGCCCCCATGGTCCGGACCTCCTTGGCGATGGCACGCCAAATGTCCCTCTTCTGGTGGGCGCTGACCTACATGACATGCACAAGGGAAGAGGAACAGTCATTACCAACTGCACCATCAATGTGAGTGGCCCCCTCCCTACTCTGACCATGTGGCCCATTTATTCCCATGCTTTACTATTGTATGAACTCTGCCCCCTTCCCTCTTCTACCCAGCCCTGTCCACCCAGGCCTAGCCCATACAATGTGCTCCCTGTGTACTAACCTGTTGGTCTGGAGGACCGTAGAGTAGCATGTACTGGGGGAGGACCCCATCCACTAGTTCCTCCAACTCCTGTGCAGTGAAGGCAGGGGCCCTTTCCCCAGACGCAGCAGCCATCGTCGCTTCCAGACCGAGGTCACAGCAGCACTAGCAGTGTAGGTCCTCTCCTGTCGAAGGTCAGGTATCTAGTGATTGAACAGATAGAAAATGGCGGTGACGTCCGCGGCGGTGCTCATCATCACCACCAGCGCACCTGTTCATTGGCTCCTGGGACCCATAGGGTCCAATGTTAACCAATGCAGCAGTGCGCCGCAGTCTACGACCGCCTACTGCGACGGTGTACAACGCCAGCGCTGTTACCCCACAATCCCATTGTCCCAGTTAAGAGGTCAGGCAGCCGCCATTTCAGGGGCCCACATGGATTCTTTTTCAACTGCGTCACACATACCGAGGCCTACACTCAACACACATACAGGAAGGGTTCATTGTATGGTGTAGTCTTGTGTGTGACTGTGGGTACATACCTGGAGGAATAGTGACTGTTTCTTTGCTGTTGTCCTTCTTAGGCACCGTCAGCTGGGACATATGAGAAGATGGCGGAATCCTCCAGTGTATCGACCGCTGGTGGACCTGTTGACAATGGAAGAGAGACATTTAATCGTCACCTACAGGTTTGACCGTGCCACAATCCAGGAACTATGTAGCCAGTTGGAGCCAGACCTGATGTCACCAATCCGCCATCCGACTGGAAACCCCCCTCAAGTGCAGGTGCTGTCAGTGCTCCATTTCCTTGCAAGTGGGTCTTTTCAGACAACTGTGGCCATGGCATCAGGGATGTCCCAGCCTATGTTTTCCAACGTGTTGTCCAGAGTGTTGGCTGCCCTGCTGAAACACGTAAGGAGATACATCATTTTCCCTGAGGTGGAGGATTTGCCTACAGTGAAAGGTGACTTCTATGCCCTTGGACATATCCCCAACGTCATAGGTGCCATTGATGGGACCCATGTAGCTCTGGTCCCCCCGCAGGAGTGAAAAGGTGTACAGGAACCGGAAGAGTTATCATTCGATGAATGTCCAGATGGTCTGTTTGGCAGACCAGTACCTCTCGCAGGTAAATGCTATGTTCCCTGGCTCTGTGCATGACGCCTACATCCTGCGCAATAGCAGCATCCCTGATATGATGGGTCAACTCCAGCGGCACCGTGTATGGATATTGGGGGACTCTGGTTACCCCAACCTTTCCTGGCTATTGACCCCAGTGAGGAATCCCAGGACCAGGGCAGAGGAACGGTACAATGATGCCCATGGGCGGACTAGGAGGGTGATCGAACGCACCTTCGGCCTTCTTAAGGCCAGGTTCAGGTGCCTCCATATGACAGGTGGGTCCCTATTCTACTCACCAAAGAAGGTATGCGACATCATTATCGCCTGCTCCATGCTCCATAATTTGGCATTGCAACGCCAGGTGCCTTTTCTGCAGGAGGATGGTCCAGATGACGGTGTTGTAGCAGCTGTGGAGTCTGTGGAGCCTGTGGACAGTGATGAGGATGAAGCTGATGAAGAAGAAAACGACAACAGGGAGTCAGTCATACAGCAATATTTCCAGTGAAACTCAGGTGAGGACATTTTCAGGTTTAACATTACATTAACTTTCACACGTCTACCTCTATCCTGTACCGACATTTCACTCACAATTTGTTAACTGAATTGTCCCCTTCCATTTCAGTTTCACAAATGTGGTTACCTACATGTCAACTGCTTGCATCCTTGAAGGGCTTGAGATATGTGACATTGGTATGTTAGCCTTCCAATGGGTAACCCATTATGACACTGTCATTGATAATACAAAATTACAAATCATAGACTGACTCCAGTTTTTTTAGTGTTTCAAGGGTGTTTATTTAAGTGCTAAAAATGAAGGGGGGTTGTAAAATGGTGATGGGTGATGGTGGAGGAATGTCCATGGCAGAGTCCGGTCTATTAGTCTCACAGGTACATTGCACATCTGCCCATTGGAAGTGGAGCTGGGGCAGTTCTGATTTGGACAGGGTAACAAAGTGGGACAGTGGAGTGACAATCAGGGTGGTCTCGTTTCCTGGCGGGGGTCTTGCCATCTTGCTCTGTCCTGTTCCTGGATCTCAGGGCCCGCTTGCAGGGTGGTTGTCCGTCTGCAGGGGATGGGGTGCTGGTGTGGTGGTCCTGTGGCGGGGCGTCCTGTCCACTAGCGCCGGCGGAGGTGGTAGGCAGTTCATCGTCGTGGCTAGTGTCAGGGGCCCCTTGGAGTGCCACGGTGTCCCTCAAGGTCTTTTGAATGTCCGTCAGCACCCCTACGATGGTGCCAAGGGCGGAGCCCATGGTCCTGAGCTCCTCCCTGAACCACAAATACTGCTCCTGCTGCAGACGCAGGGTCTCCTGCAACTTGTCCAAGACCGTGGCCCTCGTCTCCTGGGAGTGGTGGTATGCTCCCATGATGTAGGAGAGGGCCTTGTGGAGAGTTGGTTCCCTTGGCCTGTCCTCCCTCTGTCGCACAGCAGCCCTCCCAGTTTCCCTGTGTCCCTGTGCCTCCGTCCCCTGGACCGTGTGCCCACTACCACTGCCCCCAGGTCCCTGTTGTTGTTGGGGTGGTGGGTTAGCCTGGGTGCCCTGTAGTGGTGGACACACTGCTGATTGACCTGTCCTGGGTAGGGAGGTTTGGGCCCGCTGGGTGGGTGCTGTGCTGGTGTTAGCAGAGGGTGGAAGTTCGGTGTTGGGCTGTCGCTGGGCAACGGGAACCGACTGTCCTGAGCCCATGATGGTCCAGGCTGGTCATCAGGATCCAGTAGGGCAGAGCTGCTGTCGTCACTGTGGGCATCTTCTGTGGGTGGAGTGGTGTTGTCTGGACCCTCTGGTGTGGTGACATTCCTTCGGGTTCCTGCGGGGGTATAAGTACATGATTATTGCATGTGTGTGTGTAATGGTGTGCAATGGTTGGGTGTGCGTGAACCCCAGTGCAGGCATTCCTGTGTGTGGGGTTGTGTGCTGATGGTTGGGGGGTGTTCTGGGTATGTGCAGTGGGCATGCTTTAGTGATGGGTGTCCATGGTTAGTTGTGTCATGCAGATCTTGGGGTTGGGATGTGTAGTTGGTTTTATTAGTACATTACTGAGGAGTTTGGGTGATAGGGGAGGGTGTAAGGGTGGGAGTGTGTGATAGCATGCAGGTAGGGTGGGGGATGTGATAGTTAAGATTTGACTTACCAGTGTCCGTTCCTCCAACGACTCCTCCGAGGCCCTCAGGATGCAAGATGGTCAAGACTTGCTCCTCCCATGTTGTTAGTTGAGGGGGAGGAGGTGGGGGTCCGCCGCCAGTCTGCTGTACCGCGATGTGGTACCTGGATACGGTTGAACGCACCTTCCCCCATAGGTCGTTCCACCTCTTCCTGATGTCCTCCCTATTTCTTGGGTGCTGTCCCACTGCGTTGACCCTGTCCACTATTCTTTGCCATAGCTCCATCTTCCTTGCAATTGATGTGTGCTGTACCTGTGAGCCAAATAGCTGTGGCTCTACCCGAACGATTTCCTCCACCATGACCCTGAGCTCCTCCTCGGAGAAGCGGGGGTGTCTTTGGCGTGACATGGGGTGGTGTGTGTGATGTGTGGGGTGGTGTATGTGGTGATGAGTGTGGTGAGTGTAGTGGTATGTGGTATTTTGTGCTTGGATGTTGTGTGGGTGATGGTGTTGTGTGCCTCTGTGTGATGGGGTTGTCTATTCTGTGCTCTCTCTCTGGCCTTCTCTCAGAATTTCTGGTTGTAGGGGTTTGTGGGTGATGTGGGTGTGTGTTTTATATTGTATTGGATGTGTGGGTGTGATGTGTGTATGTGTCTCAGGTGTGTGTATTTCGAAATGTCCAATGTGGCGGTGTTTTGGAGATGTGTGTAAATTTTGAGCGCAGCGGTGTGTACCGCCAATGGAATACCGCGGTTGAAAGACCGCCGCGTGGATTCGTGGGTCGTAATAGCATGGGCGTGTTTCTGTTGGCGTGGAGGTGGAGGATTTGTTTCTGCATGTTTATCGCTGACCTTTGGTGTGGCGGTATTGTCTGGGTGGCTGAATTTCGGCGGATTCCGTGATGTGTGTCATAATAGCTGTGGCGGTCTACCGCCGCCGCGGCGGTGTATTGGTGGTCTTCTGCACGGCGGTAAACGCCTTATACCGCCAGGGTCGTAATGACCCCCTATATCTTTTGTCCAAGAATGGCACTTTCATATAATTTCTGTTTTCACCATCTTTCTTTTATGGTTAGTGATCATCGTCCTTTAACAGCTAGTTTTAGACTAAAAATGATACATAAGGATTCTAAAGGCATCTTGATGTAGAATTCCCTAAAAACCTTACTGCACATATAAATGATCATCATCTCACATCACTGATCAAACTTAAAAGTAATTTGGACCTGAACAGTTCGACTATTCATGATGGAAATATGTTTAATAATTATGAGCATTTTATTAAGGCTGTAGTTAATTGTTTGAAAATAAAATGGCAGAAGTTCTACGTAAGGGGCGATGTAATGTGTAACCAAACAAATATGAGGACAATATGGTTTGACACTGAGGCCCTCATCACCACTTCGGCGGGCCGAAGCCGCGGGCGTCACTATACCGCCAGTGCTGGTTGTATTGTTGGCTCCCTATTATGACTTTTCCACTGGGCCAACGGAAAAGTCACATCAACATTGCAGCCGACTCATAATAGAGCCGGTGGCAATGTTGATGTGCAGCGGGTGCAGCAGCACCCGTCGTGCATTTCACTGATGAATGCGCGATGGGGCTGTGCCTGGGGGCCCCTGCACTGCCCATGCCAAGTGCATGGGCAGTGCAGGGGCCCCCAGGGGCACCCCGAGTCCACCTTACAGCCAGCCTTTCCATGGCGGTGTTTACCGCCATGGACAGGCTGGCGGTTGGGGACTCATAATCCCTGGGGATTATGACCGTCTGGTCGGAGGCCTGGCGGTCAAGTGGAGGGGCTGGCGCTGTGGCTAATGTGCCATGGTCATAATACACTGGCGGAACACCGCCAGCCTGTTGGCGGTGTTACCGCCAGTGTACCTCCGGCCGCCAGGGTCGTAATGACCCCCTAAGTGTCAGTCTCGAAAAAGAAACTAAAAAAGTGAAACATCTCAAAAATGCTTGTGATGATAATAATGAATTCTGTGAAGCATAATCACAGTATACATCTAAGATAAAACAGAATAAAATACAATATTATTGGAAGGACTAGGAGGAAATGCTGTCTATTATTTCAAAAAATTATGGGGGTTATTACAACTTTGGAGGAGGTGTTAATCTGTCCCAAATGTGATGGTAAAGTGACGGATATACCACCAGCCGTATTACGAGTTCCATAGGATATAATGGACTCGTAATATGGCTGGTGGTATATCCGTCACTTTACCGTCACTTTTGGGACGGATTAACACCTCCTCCAAAGTTGTAATAACCCCCTATGTTTATAATTTTTGGCAATGGTACACTTAAGCCTTCATGGAAATGAGAATAGTACTAAATGCACCGTGCCAGAAGAAGCCTGGTCTAAAAATCCATAGATTCTGTAGGGACCTTGGTTCATATTCATACTTACTGATGCAAAACTGCGCAAATGCAGTTTTGCATCAAAAAGTCTACTGGCGGCTTGCGTCATTCCTGAACTCAAGCCAGACACGATATTTATGGAATGGCGCAAGCTGGCGGTAAGGGTCGGCTAGCGTCAAAAGAAAAGACACTAGCTGGGGGGGGGGTTGTGGAAGGGGGAAATGGCGTTAGGGTGCCAGAAATTAGGCTGGGCTGGTTAATGCCAATATATATGCCGTTAACCTGCCTAGCTTCGTTTCTTGACGCAATAGCACCTAAACATGACTCCTGTCTTAGTAAAGAAAGGAGTCATGCCCACCACACCAATGGCCATGCCCAGGGCACCAGTGTCCCCCCCGGGCATGGCCACTGGACCTAGTGCCATGCAGGGTTGCCCATGTAAGGGGCTCCCATTGGCACAGCCAAAACAAAATTGTGTACTTACCTGTACTAATCCATAATTACCCATGGTGGGGTCCTCCATCCTCTGGTGTCCTTCTGTTGTAGGTGGGGGTGTTGCCGGGGCATGGAGTGGGCATCGTTGGGCCCATTCCATGGTGTTTAGCCATGGAAATGGGTCCACAGCTACCCTAATGCTTCGTCTGTCCCAGGCATTAAATAATGGCGCTAAGCAGGCTTAGTGCCATTATTTAGGTCCGCCTTCCACCCATTCGCCATTTTTGGACAGGGGATAAGTATGCAACTATGGGCTTAGAGTCAATTTTTGGACGGGAATGCCTACCTTGAATCTCATTGATGCAAAGTAGGTTTACTCATCCAAAAAATGGTGCTAACTCTAATATTTTGACGCTAGATGTGTCTAGCATCAAAATAAAAATATGGAGTTTAGTTTGCACCATTTTAGCATACAAAAAAATGATGCTAAAATGGTGCAAACAGAGTATAAATATGCCGCCATGTATACTTGGTCTGTGGATTTTCAGGCAGCCTTTGACCTAGTAAATTGAGAGATTATGTGCTCTGAAAAAATGTTAAGTTAAGTGTTCCTACCAGAAAATTAGCAATATTGAATGAAGTGCATACAAATAACTGGGCCAGAGTGGAACAGATCATAAGGGTAGCCTATAATGGAAGATACATATTAAGAATGGCCTGCATCAAGGCTGAGTGTTGGCCTCAATATTATTTATATCATGCTAATATACTAGCCTCAGGTTGTGGAGTAGCGTGTTACTTATTGCAAAAAATTCTTCAATATCTCATCAGTGGTTGCAAGCGCTATATAAATACATTTACAATTAACAATTACAATTACAAACTTAACAGATCCACCTAAAAGAATACCGGAATCCCACAATTTTTCACCCAAAATAGGGATCAGCATGTAATGTGTTTGCTTTATGCGGATGACCCTATAACAATGGACTCTGATTTACCTTGAGAGGAAGTTGACAGTCTTTGTAAGTGTTGCCAGAAAAATAAACTGATCGTCACTTTAGATAAAACCAAAATATGGCAATTGCCAAAAAGAAACCTGGGCATATGTGGTCTAGTGGTCAGACAAGAGTAGTGGAAGTATTTGAGTATAAGTATTTGGGAATAGTTTTTAATAAATCACTTTCATGGGGCATGGCCATGCAAGATTGCTGACAGGACGCATCCTTCAACGGCTTCCTGCTGGCCCCTTCTCATCCTTCAACATCCTGCCATCTGTGACAGCCCTACCCCCGAAACTTGACTCCCTGTCTTGTAGAGGCTAGGAGACCAGATTTTGATGGGCCTGTTGGGGCCCGGCTAAGGAGGAGGCCTCTGTGAGGTGTGCAGGAGTGTCTGGGTGGCCTGATTTTAGAACCAGGCCTGGGGCTCATCTGAGGATTATGCACTGTGGCTGATGGGGTATCCAACTGGTTCTGTAGTTGCCTGGGGGAGGGGTATGAGTTGCAGAGCGGGTGCCCTTGGAGCTGGGGGCTGACTCTCTATCTGGGCCTACCAGAATGGGCGAATTGCACTGGAGCTGCCAGCAGCCAACATGCCATGCTGGCTGCACTGAGAGAGGCCCGGTTTGGTTGGTGGAAGACGAGTGGCCCTTAGATCCAACTGAGAGATGGTTGGGCCAGAGTGTAGCTAGATGACTCAAGCAGTGAGGAGGGGGCTGGGAGGTAGCTGAACAGGGATCCTAGTGACTTCTTGTCTTGTGCCCCCGCCTCAATTTGGAATGCCTGTTCCACCACATGTGCCCGACATTGGAGATGGTGGCACACTGCACAGAGGGGGCTCCTCACGGCCTGCATGTGCCCCCCACCCGAGTCTCCTAGTGTTGGTGGCACTGTGGCCATGCTGGAATCTTGTATTATCACACAAGGGACAGCAGGATTGGGTAGTTTGTTGTAAATACTCAGGAGCTTCCTTTCCCTCACTTTGATTAATATCTTGGGCAGGCCCTGACACAAGCGCATTGAACACTGGGGGGGTACCTGGCTGAGAGTACATGCCCTGGTGGATTCATCAGGGCCCAGAAACGTAACTCTACTTCTGCGAATCACTGTGGGACTCGGACTAGACTTTTCCTGACAGCTGTTGTGGCTCCTGGACCCCTCCTGAAAGTGGGCCGAGCCTTGATGGGGGTGGGCAGCCAATCTGGGAACTGGACTTTCCTGGCCACGCAGTGAGGAATTGAGCTGGGATGCCTCGTCCTGGATGGAGTGGTAAGCCTGCATGCAATAGCAGCTGTGGCCCCATGAGGAAGGGGATGCCTCACAGTCCACACGGGGAATACTATCAAACTATATGCCATGCCGATGCCCGCCTCTCACAGACAGATGAGACAGGGAGGTCTTCATCGTGAAGTGCCCCAAGAGTCAATCTGATAGGAGCCTACTACAGCAGATATTCTAGTGACCATTCAAGGCTTCTCTGTGGCATTGGAGGGAAATACAGAGGTTGTTTCTCTTGAGGTAAATCTCCTTCATGCGGATCTATGGAAGGTGTCAAACAAGGTCTGTGCTGCTGATGGGTCTATTGTTGAGCTCCAGTTGGAAGTGACTGCCCTAAGAAAGCAGCTGGCCACCCTTACCTTGAAGATAGGGGCCCTAGAGGAGTGGGCCGGGGAGACAGAAGGCAGATCGCACTGTAATAACATCTGCCTACAGGGCTTCCCTGAGAGGGTGGAAGGGGGCATATCAGAGAAGTTTGTTGAGGCCTGTATCAGTGATACATTGCACCCAACAGGTCTTTCCCCTTTCTTTGCAGTTGAAAGGGCACATCAGGCACTGCTGGCCCCCCTCCACCGGGGGCCACTATTTGCTATCATTGTGAGAATTGTCAACTAGAGGGATCAAGACTGCACCATTTGAGCATCCCGTGAACTGGACAATGAACATTATGAAAATCATAATATCTCCATATTTCCAGATTACACACAGAAGGTTCAAGCTCATAGCAAATTTTTCCTGGAAGCAAAAAGGAAACTAAAAGCAATGGAACTCAGGTATATGTTGTGGTACCCTGTTTGATTGTAGGTGAACTCTGTACATTTAAATTAGGAAGAGACTGTTGTCTCCACTGGGGAGACAACACACACACCAATGCATTTCCAAACATCACAGTAACAACCCACAACCCCCCCTGGAAGAATGCAAAGACAAAAGGAAATCAGTCCAAACATTGTAATGTATCAAAATACAGTACCAAATATATACATATATACATTGCGAGAAGTAGTGCAGGTATGCACATATCAATGTCTGTGCACCACTGGTCCAAAAATGCATGGGCGAGGCCCACACTAGATACCTGTCCACAAACGGAGAGAACACGGCAGGAACATCAGATAGAAATACAACAGGCACCTCAAGGGGAAGGGAAGGAGGGGGCACCTCAGCCGGATGACAGCACCACGCCAGATCCACGACGGTGCTCCATGCCCATTGATGTATCCTGGGGAGTGCAAAGCCGCAGTCTCTCAAGTCTCTACAGTGGGTGGTTTGCCCACTGTTACATCCTGGGGAGTGCAAAGCCACAGTCTCTCAAGTCTCTACAGTGGGTGGGTTGCCCACTGTTACATCCTGGGGAGTGCAAAGCCACAGTCTCTCAAGTCTCTACAGTGGGTGGGTTGCCCACTGTTACATCCTGGGGAGTGCAAAGCCACAGTCTCTCAAGTCTCTACAGTGGGTGGGTTGCCCACTGTTACATCCTGGGCAGTGCAAAGCCACAGTCTCTCACGTCTCTACAGTGGGTGGGTTGCCCACTATTACATCCTGGGGAGTGCAAAGCCACAGTCTCTCAAGTCTCTGCAGTGGGTGGTTTGCCCACTGTTACATCCTGGGGAGTGCAAAGCCACAGTCTCTCAAGTGGATAACAGTCTCCACTGGTTCTGGAGGGGGCTTTGTGCCCAGAGTGCTTCATCCTGTGCAGGACAGAATGAGTGGATGCATGTCTCCACTGGTTCTGGAGGGGGACTGGTGCCCAGAGGGCTTCATCCTGGTAAGGACAGATGAAGTGGATGCATGTCTCCACTGGTTCTGGAGGGGGACTGGTGCCCAGAGTGCTTCATCCTGGTAAGGAAAGACGGAGTGGATGCATGTCTCCACTGGTTCTGGGGGGGGGGGGAATGGTGCCCAGCCTGCATCAGGCTCCCTGTGACGGTTCCTGTTCCGTCACTGTCCCAGATGTACATGAGATAACAATGCTTGTTGTGGTGGTGCTTTTCCTTGTGCAGCAGTGCTTTGCCCTGTTCAGCGGTGCTTTGCCCTGTTCAGCAGTGCCTTGCCCTGTTCAGCGGTGCTTTGCCATGGCGGTCTCTGACCTGTTCAGCGGTGCTTTGCCCTGTTCAGCGGTGCTTTGCCATGGCGGTCTCTGACCTGTTCAGCGGTGCTTTGCCATGGCGGTATCTGACCTGTTCAGTGGTGCTTTGCCCTGTTCAGCAGTGCTTTGCCATGGCGGTCTCTGACCTGTTCATCGGTGCTTTGCCCTGTTCAGCGGTCTTCACCATGGCGGTCTTTTCCTTGGGCAGCGGTGCTTTGCCATGGTGGTCTCTGACCTGTGCATTGGTGTGTGGCATGATGCTCCCTCATTGCCCAGCAGGGCTGTGGCTGCCAGGGCCCTCCTGGACACTGACTCCGGCGGTGGTCTCCTGACCAGTGACGATACTGCTTCCCTCCTGGGCACTGACTCTGGCAGTGGTCTCCTGACCAGTGACAATCCTGCTGCCCTCCTGGGCACTGACTCCAATAATGCTGCCCTCCTGGGCACTGACTCCGGCGGTGGTCTCCTGACCAGTGACGATACTGCTGCCCTCCGGGGCACTGACTCCGGCGGTGGTCTCCTGACCAGTGACGACAGTGCTGGTGGTGGCGTCTCGGCCGCCGGGGAGGATGGCGCCCTTCTCCACCGTGCTGCTCTTACCAGACGTCTTCTGGCCCCTCACCACCTTTGGAGGAGTCACAGCTGACTCTGCAATCCCCCTGGGACCCTTGTGTGCAGTTTTGCCGCCAGGAGTCTTCACCCTGTCCCGTCGGCCACTTTCCAATTTGAGGTGCTTCACAGGGGGTGGACTGGCATTGCTTTGGCTCTGTGTCACACTGGCCGCCCTGGTGGCCGGTGCACTCCACACACCTTGAACACGCACCACAGGTCCTGGTGTTTCTTTGGCTGAGGTGCTACTTCGGGGTTTATGAATTGGAGGTGTGGCGGTGGTGGCAAAGAGGTCAACGTTGCTGAGGAAGAGTTGCTGACGAAGACTGGGATGGGTAGCTGGAGGGGGTCTGGGAGTGGAGGAAGAGGAGGTGGTTGAAGGAGGTGTAACTTTTGGTGTTTTGGTGTTTTGGGTGCAGGTGCAGATACTGGAGGCTGTTGTGAGGTGGATGGATGTTGGGTGTGTGGGTGCCCGCATTTGTGCACTTTGGGCGGGGGTGTCACAGACACACTGGGAGTGGACACAGGGGACGTGTAAATGGTAGTGGGGGTAGTGAGTGCAGGTGAGCCGGGTGTGGTGCTGGGTGTTCTGGTGCGAGTCCTAGTGCCTGTAGATGTAGTGCATGCAGGTGAGAGTGTAGACGACACTGGGAGGGAGGAGGGAGACGACGAGGAGGGGGACACAGTGGAGGCAGTGGATCTTGGTGTGTCTGCATGGGGATGCTGCTTGCGTGAGTGCCTGTGGGTTGTGTGGTGCCTATGTTTGCCTGAGCTACTTGTGTGTGTTGAGGTGTATGCATGCTTGTTTGATGGTGTGCTTGGGAGGCTGAGGTACAGGGGATTGGGTCTGGGTGGAGGAAGTTGGAGGGGGGAGGGTAGACACAGGGACAATGGCTGCCATCAGTGCTGAGGCCAGAAATTGCAGGGTTCGATGATGGGCAGCCTGACCAGAATGAATGCCCTCCAGGAATGCATTAGTGTGTTGCAACTCCCTTTCTACAGCCTGGATGACATTCACAATGGTGGACTGCCCAACAGTGAGTGACCCGAGGAGGTCAATTGCCTCCTCAATGAGGGCAGCAGGGGGGACAGGGGCAGGGGCTGAGGTGCCTGGGGCGAAGGTGATGCCCACCCTCCCGGGTGAGCGGGCACGGGGCGAACGCTGAGGGGCTGCTAGGAGGGCGGTGCTGGTAGGGGGGGTGGCGGCTGTACCTGTAGAAGTGGGGGGCACAGATGGTGCCGCCACCACAAGGGAGCTCCCATCGGCGGACGAGTCCGTGTCGCTGGTTGGTGATCCTGTGCCCGACGTGAAGCTCCCCTCGCCCTCCGTCCCACTGCTGTATTCAGAGTCTGTGGTGTGGCACTCCATGGCCATGTGGGATTCAGCTCCCTCGTGCTCCGGTGACACTGTACTGCTCCCTGATGATGCTGATGCATAAAAGAACAGGGAGAGCACAAAAAGGGGGGGGATGACAGAAGAAAGACAGGTTGAGTGCATGGCTTACTGCTACCGTTGGCGGACAATACAGACACAGCAGCCCCCTGCACTACACCGTGCTCTTGGCCACTACAGATGCAATTCCTGGGATCTGGCCTACATGGCTATGGTGGACATCTGCACACATGGATGCCACAGGGGCATCTATACTTGTACTTGGCCCTCTACTGAGGTGAGGTGGAGTGGCACATGGCCTGCATTACAGAGGGGCCTAGCCTACGTAAGTCGCCCTGGCCTAGGAAAACCCACAGCCCTCCTCCTCCACCGAGAGCCCTCCACTGCGCGCAAAGTCCCCAGAATGAGAGTGTACTCACCCCCTTGTGTCTGCTGTGATGCCCTCAAGCGCCCATACAACTCCGGGTAGGCCACCGCCAGGATCCTGAACGTCAGGGGGGTCATGGGGTGACAGGGACCCCTCCCACATTGGGAGGCCATCCCCAGCTGAGCCTCCGCCATCTTCTTGCTCCAGCGGCGAATGTCCTCCCATCTTTTCTGGCAGTGGGCGCCCCGTCTCTGGTGGACCCCCAGGGTCCGGACGTCCTTGGCGATGGCATGTCAAATGTCCTTCTTCCGGTGGGCGCTGACCTACATGACATGTACAGGGGAAGAAGAAAAGTCATTAACAACAGCACCATCAAAGTGGGTGGCCCCCATCCCTACCCTTGCCATGTGGCACATGCATTCACAGTCCTTCATGTTCCCTGAACTCTGCCCCCTTCTTACTGACATCCAGCCCTCTCCACCCAGGCATAGCCCACACAACGTGCTCCCTGTGTACTTACCTGTTGGTCTGGAGGACCGTAGAGTAGCGTGTACTGGGGGAGGACCCCGTCCACGAGCTTCTCCAACTCCTGAGCAGTGAAGGCAGGGGCCCTTTCCCCAGACGCAGCAGCCATTGTCTCTTCCAGACCGAGGTCATAGCAGCACTTGCAGTGTAGGTCCTCTCCTGTCGAAGATCAGGTATCGAGTGATTCAACAGATAGAAAATGGCAGTGACGTCCGCGGCGGTGACGTCCGCGGCGGTGCGTATCATCACCGCCGGCGCACTTCATCATTGGCTCCTGGGACCCATAGGGTCCAATGTTAACCAATGCAGCATTGCGCTGCGGTCTACGACAGCCTACCACGACGGTGTACAACGCCAGCGCAGATACCTCACATCCCATTGTCCCAGTTTAGAGGTCAGGCAGCCGCCATATCAGGGGCCCACCTGGCTTCATTTACTACTGCGTCACACATACCTAGGCCTACACTCAACACACATACAGGAAGAGTTTTGTGTTTGGTGTCATGTTCTGTGTATCTGTGGGTACATATCTGGAAATTTGTTGACTCTGTGGTCGCTGTTGTCCTTCCTACGCACCGTCAGCTTGGACATTTGAGAAGATGGCGGAATCCTCCGGTGTACCGACCGCTGGTGGACCTGTTGACAATGGAGGAGCGACATTTAATCATCACCTACAGGTTTGACCGTGCCACTATCCAGGAACTATGTACCCAGTTGCAGCCAGACCTGATGTCACCAATCCGCCATCCCACTGGAATCCCCCCTGAAGTGCAGGTGCTGTCAGTGCTCCATTTCCTTGCAAGTGGGTCTTTTCAGACAACAGTGGCCATGGCATCAGGGATGTCCCAGCCTATGTTTTCCAATGTGTTGTCTAGAGTGTTGTATGCCCTGCTGAAACAAGTAAGGAGCTACATCATTTTCCCTCAGGTGGAGGATTTGGCTACAGCTAAAGGTGACTTCTATGCCTTTGGACATATCCCCAACGTCATAGGTGCTATTGATGGCACCCATGTAGCTCTGGTCCCCCCCCCCCCAGGAGTGATCAGGTGTACAGGAACCAGAAGAGTTATCATTCGATGAATGTACAGATGGTATGTTTGGCAGACCAGTACATCTCCCAGGTAAATGCTATGTTCCCTGGCTCTGTGCATGACGCCTACATCCTGCGGAATAGCAGTATCCCGTATGTGATGGGTCAACTCCAGAGGCACTGTGTGTGGCTATTAGGGGACTCTGGTTACCCAACCTGTCATGGCTGTTGACCCCAGTGAGGAATCCCAGGACCAGGGCAGAGGAACGCTACAATGAGGCCCATGGGTGGACTAGGAGGGTGATCGAACGGACATTCGGCCTCCTGAAGGCCAGGTTCAGGTGCCTCCATATGACAGGTGGTTCCCTATTCTACTCACCAAGGAAGGTGTGCCAGATCATCATCGCCTGCTCAATGCTTCACAATCTTGCTTTGCGACGCCAGGTGCCTTTTCTGCAGGAGGATGGTCCAGATGGCGGTGTTGTGGCAGCTGTGGAGCCTGTGGAGCCTGTGGACAGTGATGAGGAGGAAGCTGAGGAAGAAGAGATAGACAACAGGGAGTCAGTCATACAACAATATTTCCAGTGACACACAGATGAGAACATTTCTTTCTTACCATTACATTCACTTTCACACTTCTACCTCTATCATGTCTGTCATTCCATAGCACTATTTGGTCACTGAGTTGTACCTTTCCATCACGGTTTCACAGGTGTGGTTACCAACGTGTGTCATCTGCTTGCATCCTTCAAGGACTTGTGATGTGTGACATAGGTTTGTTGGCTTTACAATAGGAAACGCATGTTGACACTGTCATTGATAATACAAATTTACCAAATCACAGACTGACTCCAGATTGTTTTGTGGTTCAAGGGTGTTTATTTAAGTGCTCCAAAATGGAGGGGGGTTGTCAAATGGTGATGGGGGACGGTGGAGGAATGTCCATGGCAGAGTCCAGTCTATTGGTCACACAGGTGCACTGCCCATATGGGCATAGGAAGTGGAGCTGGGGCAGTTAAAGTATGGACAGGGTAACAAAGTGGGACAGTGGGATGACAATCAGGGTGGTCTCATTTCCTGGCGGGGGTCTTGCCATCTTGCTCTGTCCTGTTCCTGGATCTCAGGGACCGCTTGCGTGGTGGTTGTCCGTCTGCAGTGGGTGGGGTGTTGGTGTGGTGGTCCTGTGGCGGGGCTTCCTGTCCACTAGCGCCGGCGGAGGTGGTGGGCAGTTCATCGTCCATGCTAGTGTCAGGGGCCCCTTGGAGTGCCACGGTGTCCCGCATGGTCTTTTGTATGTCCTTCAGCACCCATATGATGGTGCCCAGGGCGGAGCTGATGGTTCTGAGTTCCTCCCTGAACCCCAAATACTGTTCATCCTGCAGGCGCTGGGTCTCCTGAAACTTGGCCAGGACCGTCGCCATCGTCTCTTGGGAGTGGTGGTATGCTCCCATGATGGAGGAGAGAGCCTCGTGGAGAGTGGGTTCCCTTGGCCTGTCCCCCCCCTGTCGCACAGCAGCCCTCCCAGTTCCCCTGTGTTCCTGTGCCTCCGTCCCCTGGACCGTGAGCCCACTACCACTGCCCCCAGGTCCCTGTTGTTGTTGGGGTGGTGGGTTATCCTAGGTTCCCTGTAGTGGTGGACACACCGCTGATTGACGTGTCCTGGGTAGGGGGGTATGGGCCCGCTGGGTGGGTGCTGTGCTGGTGTTACCAGAGGGTGGAAGGTCAGTGTTGGGCTGTGCCTGTGCAATGGGAACCGACTGTCCCGAGGCCCACGATGGTCCAGGCTGCTCATCAGGATCCAGTAGGGCAGAGCTGCTGTCGTCACTGTGGGCCTCTTCTGTGGGTGAAGTGGATATGTCTGGACCCTCCGGTGTGGTGACGTTCCTTAGTGGTCCTGCAGGGATAGGAGAGCATGATTATTGCATGTGTGTGTGTAGTGGTGTGCAATGGGTGGGTGGGTGGGTACCCCAGTGCAAGCATTCCTGTGTGTGGGTTTGTGTGAGGATGGTTAGGGGGTTGTTCTGGGTATGTGCAGTGAGCATGCTTTGGTGCGGGGTGACCATGCTTAGTTGTGTCATGCAGGGCTTGGTGTTGGGATGAGTGGTTTGTGTTATTAGTACATTAGTGAGGATTTGGGGTGATAGGGGAGGGGGTGAGGGTGGGGGTGTGTGATAGCATGCAGGTAGGGTGGGGGATATGATAGTTAAGATTTGACTTACCAGTGTCCATTCCTCCACCGATTCCTCCGAGGTCCTCTGGATGCATGATGGTCAAGACTTGCTCCTCCCATGTTGTTAGTTGTGGGGGAGGAGGTGGGGGTCCGCTGCCAGTCCGCTGTACCGCGATGTTGTGCCTGGAGACCACGGAACGCACCTTCCCCCGTAGGTTGATCCACCTCTTCCTGATGTCCTCCTGATTTCTTGGATGCTGTCCCAAGGCGTTGACCCTGTCCACGATTCTGCGCCATAATTCCATCTTCCTGGCTATGGAGGTGTGCTGCACCTGTGAGCCAAATAGCTGTGGCTCTACCCATAGGATTTCCTCCACCATGACCCTGAGCTCCTCCTCGGAAAACCTGGGGTGTCTTTGGCGTGACATGGGGTGGTGTGGGTGATATGTGGGGTGGTGTAAGTGTTGATGTGTGTGGTGATGTGTAGTGGTGTGTGGTGTTTTGTGCGTGGAATGTTGTATCGTTCTCAATTGCTGTGCTCTCTGTCTCTCTGGCCTTCGTTCGTGAATTTTGGTCGTAGGGGTTTGTGGGTGACGTGGGTGTGTGTTTTATATTGTATTGGGTGTGTTGGAGTGGTGTGTGTATGTGTATCAGGTGTGTGTATATGGAATTGTCCAATGTGGCGGTGTTTTGGAGATGTGTGTGTAATTTGAGCGCGGCGGTGTGTACCACCAATGGAATACCGCGGTTGAAAGACCGCCGCGTGGATTTGTGTGTCGTGATAGCATGGGCGTGTTTCTGTTGGCGTGACGGTGGAGGATTTGTTTTCGCCAGTTTAACACTGACCTTTGGTGTGGCGGAGTTGTGTGGATGCCTGAATATCGGCGGGATCCGAGATGTGTGTCATAATAGCTGTGGCGGAATTCCGCGGCGGTGCATTGGCGGTTTTCTGCACTGCGGTAAGCGGCTTTTACCACCAATGTTGTAATGACCCCCTAAATGTGCAATTCTCTTAAACGTAAAAACATATGGAGACTATTCAATCCCACAGGGAAAGATTGCTCATTTTTCTCCCATCCACACAATACATTTTCTCTCCTTGCTTATATCTTAATTGTCAATCCTAGTATCAGACCATGCCTATATTTCATTACTCTACGTTATTGCTTGCAATACATCAGGAACAAAAACATGGAGAATAAACTACCTCCTCACGGAGGAACCCACCTTCAAGGAAATAATAAAAAAAGGATTGATGAATACATAGAACTCAATAGGTCTTCTGGTCCAAATATAAATATCATCTGGGGTGTCCTGAAATGCACAAACTATTCCGTGGGCACATGATTAACCAAATGTGAAAGAAAAACAAACTAGACAACAAAACCTTAGACAAGCTAGAACTAAAAATAAAAGCATTGGAGAAATATCTTAAACACACCAAAGACAAAACTCAATTCAACAATCTAATTAAACTCAAGTATGAATATAAAAAGATTCTGAGTAACAAAGCCCACCTAATTGTCCAAAAATACAAAGACATCAATTTCTGTGGACGTAATAAAGCTGGTAAAATACTTGCATCTTTTTTAAAAACAAACCCATCAATAATAAACTCTATAACGAATGCACATGGCTTTGCATCGACAAACAAGAATGGCATCCTAATACCATTGAAATTTTTTACCATACCCTCTACTCCAAAAGTAATAACACATCTTATGACGTGTTTAAACTATCTCAACAAAATTAATGTATCTAAGACAGATGAATCAACAAAAGGATCACTAGAACAACCGATTTCTCACAAATAAATCATAAACTTGAGCAAAACAATGAAAGCAAGGAAGGCTCCGGGCCCAGACCGCTTCCCGGCATCATTTTATCAAACTTGGGGTACTTCCCTAATCACTCCCTCAGAAGACTTAGGCCCTCATTACAACCCTGGCAGTCAGTGATAAAGCGACGGTAACACCGCTAACAGGTCGGCGGTCAAAAAAATAGAATTATGACCATGGGGGAAACCGCCAACACAGACAGCCACTTTAACACACCGACCGCCACAGCAGTAGCAACAAGCACCGCGGCGGTAAGCGCCAATAGCCAGGTGGAAGACAATGTACTGCCCACAATATTACAAGCCAATCTTCTACCTTTTCTGGGGCGGTACCAATGCCATCAAAAACACGGCAGAAACAGTACACAGAAGGGAACCGACTCACCTCTGGACACTCAAGGAAGAACCAGGATGCTGTGGAGCTAGAATTGCAGATCTTCCCCATGCTGGTTTCCCTCCTCCTACATCAGGAACACTAACTGCAGCGAAGATGACCACGGTGAATATCGCACCTAGCACAAAAGGGAGGGGGGAGTAAAAAGAGAAAGACACACACACGCAAAACCCCCACCCCCAACAACATAAACACAAACAGATGCAACAACATTACATATCCAACCCGTACCCCTCAGGAATAACGCAAGGACAAAAGAAAGTGAGTAAAGTCAGTGTAATAATATAAATGTCAATAAATACATCCTCAAAGCACAAAACAGTATCTACAATATATACAAATGGAGTGAAACGGCCCAGTACAAATTGTCCGTGGCCCACAGGGCCATATCACA
Source organism: Pleurodeles waltl (assembly GCF_031143425.1). NCBI lineage: Eukaryota > Metazoa > Chordata > Amphibia > Caudata > Salamandridae > Pleurodeles > Pleurodeles waltl. The sequence continues at coordinate 757,478,653 of NC_090443.1, forward strand.
TAGGCCAAGGCCCCACTTGACTCCTGCCTCAATACAGAGAGAAAACTGCTGGGGCATCAGGTCGAAAATACACAGGCACCTCTGGGGGAAGGGGAAGGTGGGGCACCTCGGCCGGAAGATGGTACAATGCCACTGCTCCTGTAGGGGGATACATGCCCTCTGTGATGTCCTGGGGATTGCAAAGCCACAGTCTCTCAAGTGGGTGGTTTGCACACTGCTTGGTCCTGGGGAGTGCAAAGCCACAGTCTCTCAAGTGGGTGGTTTGCCCATTGCTTGGTCCTGGGGAGTGCAAAGCCACAGTCTCTCTGGTGGGTGGTTTGCCCACTGCTTGGTCCTGGGGAGTGCAAAGCCACAGTCTCTCAAGTGGGTGGTTTGCCCATTGCTTGGTCCTGGGGAGTGCAAAGCCACAGTCTCTCTGGTGGGTGGTTTGCCCACTGCTTGGTCCTGGGGAGTGCAAAGCCACAGTCTCTCAAGTGGGTTGTTTGCCCACTGCTTGGTCCTGGGGAGTGCAAAGCCACAGTCTCTCTGGTGGGTGGTTTGCCCACTGCTTGGTCCTGGGGAGTGCAAAGCCACAGTCTCTCAAGTGGGTTGTTTGCCCACTGCTTGGTCCTGGGGAGTGCACAGCCACAGTCTCTTAAGTGGGTGGTTTGCCCACTGCTTGGTCCTGGGGAGTGCAAAGCCACAGTCTCTCAAGTGGATGGCTTCTCCACTGGTCCTGGAGGGGGCCTTGTGCCCAGTGTGCTTCATTCTGGCAAGGATGCAATGAGTGGATGCCTTCTTCCACTGGTCCGGGAGGGGGCCTTGTGCCCATTGTACTTCATCCTGGCAAGGAGGGGTTGAGTGGATGCCTTCTTCCACTGGTTCTGGAGGGGGCCTTGTACCCAGTGTGCTTCATCCTGGCAAGGATGCAGTGAGTGGATGCCTTCTTCCACTGGTTCTGGAGAGGGCATTGTGCCCAGTGTGCTTCATCCTGGCAAGGATGCAGTCAGTGGATGCCTTCTTCCACTGGTTCTTTAGGGGGCCTTGTGCCCTGTGATGCAGATATTGGAGTGTGCAAGGTCACAGTCTCTCACCTGGGAGTCACACCTACAGTCTTTGCAGGGGCCAGGACGCACTACAGCCCATGGAGGCACGACTACACACTGCCTGCCGGTGGTGATGGCTGCTCAATGGTGGCAGTGCTGGTGGTGGTGCTGCCTGTGGTGGGGGGAGACTCCAGCCCTCCTCCCGCAGCCTTGAAAGGCTGCCCACTGGGGCTGCTGCTGCTGGCGGTGCAGGTGGCGGTACAGGTAGCGATGCAGGTGGCGGTGCAGGTGGTGGTGCTGGCAGCGGTGCTGGCGGCGGTGCAGGTGGCGGTGCTGTCTGTGGTGGGGGGAGGCTCCAGCCCTTCCCCTGCAGCCTCGGACGGCTGAAGTGCCATGGCTGGTGTATGTTCAGATGCTGCTCCAGCACCAGGCTCCACAGCCGTCCTGCCTGCAGCGTCTGTGCCTTTGTCAATGACCTTGGCAGCTGGTGTTCCCTTTCTACCCTTGGCAGCTGGTGGTATCTCCTTGCGTCTGGCAGCTGGTGATGCCTTTGTGGATTTGACAGCAGGTGCTCTCTTTTTGCCCTTGGCAGCTGGTGCAGGCACACTGGCTGAGTGGACGGATGTCTTCACGGAGCCTCTCACAACTCCAGTGGCTGCAGAAATGGCAGTGCCATTGGACTGGGTGGCTGAGGTGCTAGCCTGGGTCCTGATCACCCTGGCCCGAAGTGAAGGAAGGGGGGGAGGGGCAGGGAAGAGGTCAGAGGTGGAGATGAAAAGCTTCTTTGGGACATTGGGCCAGGAAGAGGGTGAAGGTTTGAGAGTGGAGGAAGAGGTAGTGGTGGTAAGAGGTGTCCATCTGCTGTGTTTTGGTGCAGGTGCAAGGGCTGGATGCTGTCGTGAGGTTGATGGCTGTTGGGTGTCTGAGTGTTTGCGTTTGTATACTTTGGGAGGAGGGGGCACAGACACAGTGGGAGAGGACGCAGGGGACGTGTGCATGGATGTGGTGACTGCCAGTGAGGAGCGTCTAGTGATAGGTGTGCTGGTGATGGAGGTAGTGGATGAGGATGTAGTGCATGCAGGTGTGAGTGGAGGGTGGTGGACAACGAGGAGGGGGACACAGTGGGGGCAGTGGATGTTGGTGTGTCTGCATCTGGATGGTGCTTGTGTGAGTGCCTGTGGGATGAAGTGTGGTGCTTGTGTTTGCCTAAGCTACTTCTGTGATGATTTGGGTGCATGCTGGTTTGAAGGTGTGCTTTGGATAGGCTTGGGTTGAGGGGAATAGGGCTGGGTAGAGGAAGTTGGAGGGGGGAGGCTAGAGACAGGGACAATGTCTGCCATCAGTGAGTTGACCAGAGCCTGAAATGATCTCTGTTGAGCCGCCATGCCAGAGTGAATGCACTCCAGGAATGCATTTGTTTGTTGCAAATGCCCTGCCAGACCCTGGATGGCATTCACTATGGTTGACTGCCCTACAGAAATGGATCGCAAGAGTTCAATAGACTCCTCACTGAGAGCAGCAGGGCTGACTGGGGCAGGGCCTGAGGTGCCTGGGGTGAAGGAGATGCCCACCCTCCTGGGTGAGCGGGCATCTGAAACACGCTGAGGGGCTGCTGGGATGGCGGTGCTGGTACGGGGGTGGTGGCTGTACCTGTAGTTGGGGTGGACACAGAGGCGTCCAGCACATTCAGGGAGCTTCCATCAGAGGAGGTGTTGCTGTCTGAACTGTCCCCTCCTGTATCCGTCATGGTGCTCAGCTCACCCTCCGTCCCACTGGTGCCCTCACAGTCAGTGGATTCAGCCTCATGGGCCATGTGGGATGCAGCTCCCTCCGTCGCCGGTGCCTCTGCTCCTCCACCAGATGATGCTAATGCACACAAGGACAGGGTGACAAAACAAAAAGGGGGGGAGAGACAGAGGATACACTTGGTCAACGCCAGCAACAACACCACCGTTGGCCAACACTGCACACAGGCAATAGCCCTATGCACTAGGCCATGCGCTACCAGTTACAATGCTAGTCGCCAGGCCATGGAGTACAATGCCTAATAGCAGCACAGCTGAAACTCACAGGACCCTGCCCAGTAGTAGATGTCCACTAGCATATTTGTGGTTCGAGTGCATGAGACCCTGCCCATCATGGAACCTACCCTGCCATGTTCGTCCTGGCCTAGGGGCACCCACAGACCCACATCCCCCACCCAGATAACACCTCAACACGCTGTATTTTCTGATTCTGAAACTATACTCACCCCCTTGTGGCTGCTGTCAAGCGCCCATCCAATTCCGGATAGGCCACCGCCAGGATGCGGAACATCAAGGGGTTCAGGGTATGACATGCACCCCATCCTCGTTGGAAGGCAATACCCAGCTGGGCCTCTGCCGTCTTCCTTGCCCAGCGGAACAGGTCCTCCCACCGTTTGTGACAGTGGGTGCTCCGTCTGTCAAAGATCCCCAGGGTCTGCACCTCCTTGGTGATGGCACGCCAAGTACCCTTTTTCTGATGGACGCTGACCTGCAGAAAAAGATACATAAACAAAAGGTATTAGTCATACCATCCAGACTGTTACAATCATGGCCCACCATATCCCACACATCTCCTTACGCACATACATTGACCACCATACATGCAGCACTCTGCCCAGGACCCCTCAGCCACGCCCATACACAAGGCTTACACACACAACACTCCATGCATTCATGCTCCATGCATCGTGCTCACAGTGTACTCACCTGTTGGTCTGGAGGACCATCAAGTAAATGGTACTGGGGTAGGACCCTATCCACCAGCCTCTCCAACTCCTCCGAAGTGAAGGCAGGGGCCCTTTCCCCAGACACTCGATCCATGGTTGCTTCCAGACACAGGTCACAGCAGCACTTGCAGTGTAGTTCCTCTCCTGTTAAAGGTCAGGTAGCAAATGAGTGAACAGATTGAAAATTGCTAGTACGTCCGCTTCCGTGCGTACCGTCACCACCGGCGTACATCACCATTGGCCAATGGAACCCTTAGGGCCCAATGTTAACCAATGAGGTGTTGCATGGCTGTCCTCGACCGCCTCACGCAACAGGGCACAACATCAGCGGAATTACCTAATTTCCACCTGTCCCTCCACACAGGTCAGGTGGCCGCCATTTCGGGGGAGGGCATGCCATGGCACCTAACTGCGTCACAGCCGACACAGGCACATTCACGGAATTACACGTTCAAATACTGTTTCAGTCAGAACATGCAAGGCATTTTACTCTGAGGATATGTTTCAATATGACCATCTGCTCACCGTTTCTCACTGTAGAGTTCAACCGCTGCGGATGAATCGGAGATGGAGACATCCCCCGTGTACACACCCCTGGTGCACCTGGCAACAATGGAGGACAGGCACATTATCCTCACATACAGATTAGATAGGGCCACAATCCAAGAGCTGTGTGCCCAATTGGAGCCAGACCTGATTTCTGCTATACGTCACCCCACTGGGATCCCCCCCTTGAGCAAGTCCTATCAGTGCTCCATTTCTTGACAAGTGGCTCCTTCCAAGCGACAGTGGACATGGCAGGAGGGATGTCACTGCCTATGTTCTCAAACGTGCTGACCAGAGTGTTGTCTGCCCTGATGAAATACATACCCAGCTACATCGTTTTCCCCCAGGTGGAGGGTTTGACCACAGTGCAGGCTGACCTCTATGCACTGGGACGTATCCCCAACTTCATTGGTGCAATTGATGGGACACATATTGCGTTTGTCCCCCCCCCAGAGAAATGAACTGGTGTACAGAAATCGAAAGAACTATCACTCTCTGAATGTGCAGATAGTGTGCCTGGTCGACCACTACATATCCCATGTGAATCCTGAGGAATAGCCGCATCCCATATGTAATGGCTCAACTCCAGAGGCACAGGATGTGGCTAATAGGTGAGCCATGGTCCCCACCCAGTGTATGTTGGTATATGGGTGTGGGGTTGGCCCTAAGGGTGAGTGTCTGGCTAACAGGTGTCCCTCGATATTTACAGGTGACTCTAGTTACCCCAGCCTCTCATGGCTACTGACCCCAGTGAGGAATCCCAGGACAAGGGCAGAGGAACATTACAATGAGGCACATGGGCGAACAAGAAGGATCATTGAGAGCACCTTTGGTCTCCTGAAGGCCTGGTTCAGGTGCCTCCATCTAACTGGTGGATCCCTGCGCTACTAACCCACAAGGTCTGCCAGATCATTGTTGCATGTTGCACAACCTGGTCTTGAGACGCCAGGAGGAAGAGGCTGGAGATGGCCGTGTGGCAGCGGTGGAGCCTGTGGACAGTCACGAAGAGGAGGCAGAGGAAGAGGATGTGGAAAACAGAACAACTATAATACAACAGTACTTCCAGTGACACACAGGTAAGACACTGTAACCTCACCTTCCATTGCTGCTTTGTGAAGTGATTTTCTCTGGTTGGCTGCTGTTCACACTACAAGGGCCACTTAATGTACACTTTACCATGTCTATTTGCATATATTTGTGCCCCCCTGTGGCTCCTGGTGTATTGACTGCAACACATTACAGATCATAAGTATGTATACATCACTGTACAGTCTATTTGCAAAGTCTAAAGAGTGTTAAAAAAACAACATCCTTAAATCATATGACATACTCCATACTTGTTTTTTCCAACGGTGTTTATTTCAGTGCTGTGAAGTAAATGGGGATGTGCAATGGGCTTGGGTGATGGTGGAGGAAAGTCCAGGATAGTGTCCAGTCTATTTTTTTCACAGGCGCATTGTCCAAGGGGGCATAGGAAGGGGAGTAATGGCATTTCAAGGTGGACAGGGTGACAGAGTGGGACACAAGGGTGACATTCAGGAGAGTCTTATTTCCTGGTGGGGGTCTTGGCAATGTTCTCCGGCTTCTGCCTGGATTGCAGGGACCGTTTGCAGGGTAGTTCTCCTTCTGCAGGGGGTGGGGTGCTGGTGGGCTGTTGTTCCCTTGGCGTGGCCTCCTATACACTAGCGTCAGTGGAAAGATCTTCATCGGTGTGGCTAGTGGCAGGGACCCGTTGGTGTGCCACTGCCTCCCTCATGGTGTTGGCCATGTCAGCCAGCACCCCTGCAATGGTGACCAGGGGGGTGTGGATGTCCCTCAGGTCCTTCCTGATCCCCAAGTACTGTCGCTCCTGCAGCCGATGGGTCTCCTGCAACTTGGCCAGTATCTGGCCCATGGTCTCCTGGGAATGGTGGTATGATCCCAGGATGTTGGTGAATGCCTTGTGGAGAGTCAGTTCCATGGGCCTGTCCTCCTCCTGTCGCACAGTAGTCCTCCCAGCTTCCCTGTTGTCCTCTGCCTCTGTCCCCTGAACTGTGTGCCCACTGCCACTGACCCCAAGTCCCTGATCGTCCTGTGTTTGTGGGGTTGCCTGGGGTCCCTGTAGTGGTGGACACACTGCTGATTGACGTGTCCTGGGGACAGTGGTATGCGCCCGCTGGGTGGGTGCTGTGATGGTGTTTCCTGAGGGGGAGGCTCTGTGGTGGTATGGGACTGTACCTGGGTAACCGACTGTCCAGAGTTCCATCATGGGCCAGGTTGGTCAACCTGATCCAGGCGTGCAGAGCTGCTGTCGTCACTGTGGGCCTCTTCTGGGGGGGACTGGATGTTGCTGGCACCTCCTCTCAGGTGACTTTGTGTGGGGGTCCTGTAGGGATGTAAATGCAGTGTTATTGTTTCTGCGTGTGCCATCTTGTGCATGGGTGTGTGTTGCCCTCTATGGTTGTTATTGCCCTGGCCACTTAGGCTTCTGCGAGTGGTGATTTGGTGGGCTAGGTGGTTGTCTCAAGTGTGCATGCTTTGGTGATGGGTGTCCATGCAGATCTATGATGGGTGTCCATGCACTGGTGTTGCATGCAGGGCTTGGTTGTGGGAGGGGTGGGTTGTGATGGTGGGGTGTGTGGGAGGTGGTGGAGTGATGGGAGTGAGGGTGAGGGTGGAGGTATGTAATGGCATGCAGGTAGGGGGGGTGAAAGTAGTAAAGATTTGACTTACCAGAGTCCAGTCCTCCTGCTACTCCTGCCAGGCTCTCAGGATGCTTGATCGACAAGACTTGCTCCTCTCATGTTGTTAGTTGTGGGGGAGGAGGTGGGGGTCCACCGCCAGTCCTCTGTACAGCTATCTGGTGTCTTGCAACCACGGAACGTGCCTTCCCCCGTAGGTTGTTCCACCTCTTCCTGATGTCATCCCTTGTTCTGGGGTGCTGTCCCACGGCGTTCACCCTGTCCATGACTCTCCACCATAGCTCCATCTTCCTAGCGATGGATGTCTGCTGCACCTGTGACCCGAATAGCTGTGGCTCTACCCGTATGATTTCCTCGGTCATGACCCTAGGCTCCTCCACAGAGAACCTGGGGGTCTTTGTGGTGCCAAGCGTTTAGTGTGTGTGGTGTGTGTGAGGGTGTGTGGGGTGATGTGTTGGGGTGTGTGCTGTGAGGTGTGTGGATGATGTATGGGTGATGGTGTTCTGTGACTCTGGTTCTGTGGATGCTCCTGGCGTGTCTCTCTCTCTGTTGTAAATTGTTTGTAGTGGTAAAGGGTTGTGGGTAATGTGGGTGTGTGTTTGATAGTGGTGTGGGTGTGTGAATGGGTGTCAGGTGTGTTATTTAAATTGACCAATGTGGTGTTGTTTTGAATGTGTGTGTGTATTTTGAGTGCAGCGGTATGTACCGCCAATGGTTTACCGCGGTTGCATGTCCGCCGCAGTGATTCGTGCGTTATAATGCTGTGTGCGTATATCTGTTGGCGTAATGGTGTGGGTTTTGGTACTGCCATTTTATTACTGACCTTTGGGCTGGCGGACTTGTGTGTGTCTGTATAGTGGCGGATTTATATGTGTGGGTCATGATACGGGTGGCGGTATACCACCACGGTTGCGGTATGTTGGCAGCTGTCAGCATGGCGGTAAGCGGCACTTACCGCCAATGTCATAATGAGGGCCTTCTTCTCCCACTTCTCCATCACTGGCTCTGCCAGGGAGGCAACCTCAATTGTTGTACCCAAAGAAGGGAAAGACCCATCCATTCCCAAGAACTACCGACCCATATCCCTCATAAACATAGAATGCAAAATATATGCAAAGATCCTAGTCCTCAGAATAGAGACCATTCTCAAAAACATAACACATCCCTCTCAATTAGGATTTCTCAAAGGGAAATTCAGCATGGATATTATCAGACTTTTGAGCCATGCAATTGAAATAGGCAAACCCGGCACCAACCAACTTGCACAGTTGCATTATATGTAGAGAAGGTCTTGGATAAGCTATTGTGGACCTTACTCTGAGCTTTACTCACCTCCTTCAACTTTGGTCCTGCTCTCTTAAAAATTATACCTGCTCTATACGAAGAACCAAAAGCTAAAATAAACATCAATGAAAGGTTGTCTAATCCCCTTTACCTCCGACATGGAACCAGACAAGGATGCCCCTCTCACGACTACTATTTCTACTAACACTAGAACTCCGACTTATATTGATTAGAGAAAATCCATTCATCCCCAGTATTCCTTTCTCATCAGGCCCTCAAAAGCTAGCCCCCTACATAAATAAAATTATTCTTTTTACTACCCAGGCAGACTCAGCCTTGCCACACATCATATCCACCATCAGCGACTACTCTAAGATGTCAGGCTACTGCCTCAGCAAGGAAAAGACGGGTTCTTCCTCTCAATGTGTGAAAAAGATGCCTGACAACTACAAAGATATCTTAGACAAATGGTCAACCAGGTTTATAACTTGGTGGGGTTGAATAGGAATGATGATTACCCCCCTCATAAACTTTTGAATCAGCATGCCCCCCATATACCTCTCAGACACATTTTTTACTAAAATAGACATGTTACTTACTGAATTCCTCTGAAAATCTAAAAAACCCAGAATTGCCCTAAAGAAACTGAGACCTGAGACTTTCTAAAAAACTTGGCAGCCTCAACTTACCCACCTACCGAAGATACCAACATGCCATCCTCACCACCATGGCTCACTATTAAAATCGCTCTTGCTAAACCTCGCTTATAACTCACTTCATTTCTAACCATCAAAAAAAATAAAACACACTACTCTATAAACATTCTATGCAGCACAGCAAAAGCACTCTACCCTTCTCTCAAATGAAAGACAAATTTGACCTAAACAACCTAGACTTTTACCATTTCCTTAAAATAAAATCACTTATAGCCAAACATAAACCTCCAAACCCCAAACTACCCAAAACATTAGAAAAAATTACCAAATGCAGTCACCTATCTTCCAAACTATACTCCCTCTTATCCCCCATGTTAGAAATGGGGTCTTTGGTTGGCAGTCAGGTTACCCCCTGTCCAAGCAAGGGCCCTCACTCTAGTCAGGGTAAGTCACACACAATCCAAATTATCCTGTGCCCACCCTCTGGTAGCTTGGTACTGAGCAGTCAGGCTTAACTTAGAAGGCAATGTGTAAAGTATTTGTGCAATAAATCTTACAATAACACCATATAGCACCACAAAAATACACCACACAGTGTTTAGAAAAATATATAGGGGGACATTCTGACCCTGGCGGTCACCGACCGCCAGGGCCAACGACCGCGGAAGCACCGCCAACAGGCTGGCGGTGCTTCCTGGGTCATTCTGACCGCGGCGGTAAAGCCGCGGTCAGAAAAGGGGAACCGGCGGTTTCCCGCCAGTTTACCCCTGGCCCAGGGAATCCTCCATGGCGGCGCTGCATGCAGCGCCGCCATGGGGATTCCAACCCCCTTCCCGCCATCCTGTTCCTGGTGGTTTTTACCGCCAGGAACAGGATGGCGGGAACGGGTGTCATGGGGCCCCTGGGGGCCCCTCCCCATAATGATTTTCAGTGTCTGCCTCGCAGACAATGAAAATCGCAACGGGTGCCACTGCACCCGTCGCACCCCAGCAACTCCGCCGGCTCCATTCGGAGCCGGCTTCATCGTTGCTGGGTCTTTCCTGCTGGGCCGGCGGGCAGCCTTTTGGCGGTCGCCCGCCGGCCCAGCGGGAAAGCCAGAATGACCGGTGCGGTCATTCGGCGGTTCCCGCCAGGCGGGCGGTACCGGTTGGAATGACCACCATAATATTTATCTGGATAAATGAAGGTCAAAACTATTAAAATACAATAAGTACATTTTGAGATATCACTGAAAAGTAATATAAAGAGTCTTATGTCTTTTAAAAGAAAACAAAGTCTCTTTCAAGCAAACAGTACCTGGCTCGCGTGAAAAATCTCTGCAAAGAACCGGAGAGGAGGAGATGTGTGGAAACAAAGGGATGTGTGTCAATTTCTCAGGCCGCACACAGTGATGCATCATATAGTTTTCATGCAGGAACGGCTGTGTGTCGATTTCTGGCGTTCGGTCGTGGATCCTTTTCTCGCTGCGGGGTTTTCAGATGCCCCGGGGACGATGCGTGGATTTCCTGTGCTGGCAGGACAAAGTCACAGGAGCTGCATCGATCAGGTGGGTGTTGCATCACATTTTCTACCGCACGGCAGGCGCTGCATCGATTCCTCTCTGGAAGTCGGCTGCATTGTTCCGGCTCGGCTGTGCGTTGATCCAGTGGGCTGTGCATTGAATTTTCAGTCACTACGTTGGCACTGCGGCGATCTTCTCATTGCAAAGTCGGGCTGCATCGTTCCCGTTTGGCGTGCAGTGAAATTTTCACTGTGGTCCAGGCTGTGCATCATTTCTGGCAGGTTGTGTGTCGAATATCACCGCACAAGGAGTCCTTCTTGTAGAGATGATGTCTTTTTGGTCATGAGACTTCAGGGAACAGGAGGAAAGTTCTATCCAAGCCCTTGGAGAACACTTATTCACCTCAGCCAGAGAGCAGCAAGGCAGCAGGGCAACAGCAAGGCAGCAGTCCTTCACAGACAGCAGACAGGTGAGTCCTTTGGGCAGCCAGGCAGTTCTTCTTGGCAGGATGCAGGTTCTGGTTCAAGTTTCTTCTCCAGGAAGTGTCTGAGTTATTAGGGGCAGAGGCCCTGTTTATATAACCAAATGTGGCTTTGAAGTGGGGGAGATTTCAAAGGGTGGCTTAGAAGTGCACCAGGTCCCCTTTCAGTTCAATCCTGTCTGCCAGGGTCCCAGAAGGGGGTGTGGCAGTCCTTTGTGTAAGGGCAGGCCCTCCACCCTCCCAGCCCAGGAAGACCCATTCCATTTGCAGATGTATGCAAGTGAGGCTGAGTATCCTATGTTTGGGGTGTGTCTGAGTGAATGCACAAGGAGCTGTCAACTAAACCCAGCCAGATGTGGATTGTAAGGCACAGAAAGATTTAAGTGCAGAGAAATGCTCACTTTCTAAAAGTAGCATTTCTAAAATAGTAATATTAAATCCAACTTCACCAGTCAGCAGGATTTTGTATCACCATTCTGGCCATACTAAATATGACTTTCCTACTCCTTTCAGATCAGCAACTACCACTCAAACAATGTATGACGGCAGCCCCAATGTTAGCCTGTGACGGGAGCAGGCCTCACAGCAGTGTAAAAACGAATTTAGGACATGTAAACTACATAGGTACATGTCCTGCCTTTTGCCTGCACAGCACCCTCTCCTATGGGTAACCTAGGGCATACCTTAGGGGTCTCTTATATGTAGAAAAGTTTTTTTTTAGGCTTGGCAAGTACTTTGAAATGCCAAGTCGAATTGGCAGTGAAACCACACACACAGGCCTTGCAAAGGCAGGCCTGAGACAAGGTTAAGGGGCTACTTAAGAGGGTGGAACAATCAGTGCTTCAGGCCCACTAGTAGCATTTAGTCTACAGGCCCTGGGCACATATAGTGCACTCTACTAGGAACTTTTAAGTTAATTAAATAGTCCACTTGGGTAAGATCCAATGTTACTATGTTTAAAGGGAGAGAGCATATGCACTTTAGCACTGGTTAGCGGTGGTAACGTGTGCAGAGTCTAAAAACCAGCAAAAACAGTATCTCAAAAATAGAGGGAGACAGGCAAAAAGTTAGGGGTGACCACTCTAAGGCTGTCAGGTCTAACACACCACAAAAACCTCACTAAATAAACCAACACATGACAAGTAGGAAACTCTACTATCAGACTCCAACAACTCTCCATTGGTCTCAACTGACTGGCTATCTGCCTGGAGTAACCTCACTTCCAACATAATAACTCCATCACTAGCTCAAAGCATATACTGGATTGCTAATATACCCCACTTGACTTTGGCCAAACTTTATAAACTAGGCCTCCAATCCTCTGACACATGCTGGAGCTGTGAGAAGGAAACATAAGACTTAAAACACATGCTAAGGGAGTGCACCTCCAGCACAAAGTTTTGGCATGGTATCAGTTATCAATATTTCAAATATTTCATGCAAAATGGACTCCTACTTTAGCCTCTATTACACTGGCCATCCTCCTCACTGACAATGAACAGGCATTAAACAAAGAGGAGTATCTCCTATGTGACATTCTAGTCACAACTGGCCTTAAAGTTATCCTCTAGGAATGGAAAGACTCATCCAAACTATCCCCCTACACATGATGGAAATGGGTCCGATTAACAAGAACTGCTTGTAACTCACTAAACATATACTTAAAGGCAACACTAGGGAAGAATGGTAAACTCTGGTGCAAACTAGACAACTTTATGTCTCACTAGTATATGTAACCACAATCATCGGATCACATGTTCATTCATGCATTCACTCACTCATTCTCCCACCCTCTCCCTCCTCTCCCCACTCTCCCACCCCCTCCTCTCCCTACCTATCTCTCTTCCCCAGGTACTCCCTACTTTACACCCCTATCACCCTCTTCTTTTCTTCTCATGTCTCCGATCTTCTACTCTGTTTCATTCATCTACAACTGAGGTACCTTAATCATTCAGTACAACATCAAAAACTACTCTGTCAACATCCATACACTGATTAACCTCACCTCACCATTGCAAACAAATACAGTTATCTCTACCCTCTACTTTTATAAATGTGGACGGGCTCCTCGTGCTGTATCCTAAACTACTATTCCCACTTAATTTGATGGTACCATATAATGTATTGTTTCTTTCCATTTCTGTTATTTATTTTCCTATAACCTAAAATCTCAATAAAAGAAAGAGAAATGTGATATTGTTGGTGAGGTAATGCAATAAACGGACATCCATAATGAAATGAAGGTAAAAAGAGTAAACAGAAGCTTCACAATAGAAAGTACATGGCCACAACATCAGAGAAAGTGATGTGGGCACATTGCTAAAATGACTAGTTATGTAAAGGGTTAACAGTGGATTCAAAGAAGTACCAGAAGCATAGCTACAGAAGACATTGGCACCCCACAGATACTCCACCCCATTAAGTGAAAGTGGAAAAGATCGAACCAGTAATGAAGGCATGATGATCAAAGTGGGGATTGTCATTTTGAAAGTGTGATGAGTACACAGAGGCAAAGCTCATTTGACAGCTGTGCCTAGATTAAATTTGCCCACACAAGGGATACAAATCTCACTAGTCAGAAATCTTCATGACCATAAAAAATGATCCACTAACACAAGCAAAAAAAACACTTTGGTCATATGAACACATTTAGGCTCTCATTATGACATTGGCGGTAAATGCCGCATACCGCCGTGGTGATGGCCGCCAACACACCACCCCGGTGGCAAATATCCATTCTCCATATTATGACGCACACCCACACCAAACTGACAGAATGCTGCCATATACAGAAATTCGCCAGCCCAAAGGTCAGTGTTAAAGTGGCGGAACGAACACCCAAATCATTACGCCAGAAAAACAACGCCCACCACATTATGACGCATGAATCACCACAGCGGACATTCAATGGCGGTAAACCATTGGCAGTACACACCGGCGTGCTCAGAATGGCCACCCAAATACAAAACAACACAACATTGGGCAATACCAGAAACACACACCTGACACATATACACACACCACACCCACACACCAACAGCACTATAAAACACACACTCACATTACACACCACCCTTTACGAATACCAAAAAGTGCCACAAGACTAACACGAAGACCACTGAGACAACTACACACACACACCACAAACACCCATACATCCGTCACACACCCCACATCCCACACCCCACCACATCACTTAACACCCTCTACACAACACACACCACACAACACCCATGTCCCCGCTAAGGCACCCCCGTTTCACTGATGAGGAGTTGTGGGTCATGGTCAAGGAAATAGTCAGGGTAGTGCCACTGCTGTTTAGAGTACAGGTACAGCAAATATCCATTGCCAGGAAGATGGAGCTATGGTGGAGAATCGTAGACAGGGTGAACGTCGTGGGTGACTCGCCCATGAACGAGAGACAACATCAAGAAGAGGTGGAACGACCTATAGGGGAAGCTACATTCTGTGGCAGCAAGGTACCAGCTCGCCATCCAGAGGACTGAAGGTGGACCACTACCTCCTCCCCAACAGCTGACAGCATGGGAGGAGCAAGTCTTGGCAATACTGCATCCTGAGGGACCCACTGGAGTTGCCGGAAAAATGGACACTTGTGAGTCAACATTTAGATACCTGCATGCCATCGCACCCCCTCACCCTCACTCCCATCACCCCACTCCATCCCACACACTGCACCTACACATCTGTCTAACCCCAATGCCAAACCCTGCATGCTATACCAATGCATGGACAGCCCTCCCAGCCCTGCATGGATACCCATCACCAAAGCATGCACAGCATGGAGGACTAACAACACCACAATACATCACCATACACAAACAAAGGTGGCAGGGCAAGAGCAACAATAGAGGGGAAGCAAGGGATGTACAATATGTCAAATACATGATGTATAATACATCACTTACATCCCCACAGGTGTCCCAGCCAATCTCAGCGGCGAGGTGGTGCCACGACTAATCAGTCTCCCAACAGAAGATGCCCCCAGTAACTCTGGACTTCAGGACCTGGATGAACTACCTGGCCCATCAGGGACCACTGGTCAGTCGGCCACCCCAGCCCACTCACAGTCCACCACAGATCCTCCATCAGTATCTAACACCACAGCACTCACCCAACGCCCCCACACCTTTGTCCCCAGGACACGTCAATCAGCAGTGTGCCCACCTGTACAGGGACCCCAGTCCACACCTCACACCCAAGACAATCAGGGACCTGGAGTCAGTGGGCACTCCATTCAGGGGACAGAGGCACAGGGGAACAGGGACACTGGAAGGACCGCTGTGCACCAGGGGCAGGACAGGCCCAGGGAACCGACTCTCCAAGAAGCACGCACTAATGTCTTGGGGGCTTACCAACAATCCCAGGACACGATGGGCCAGATCCTTACCAACATGCAGTAGAACAAGCAGCTGCAGGCCCTCAACACAACCATGGTCTCCATAGCAGGGGTACTGGCAGATATGGCTAACATCATGAGGGAATGGACAGCATACCAGCGGGCCCCTACCACTAGCCAGTCCACTGACCAGCCCATCACTTCCACTGCAGCTAGTGGGCAGGAGGCCCTGCCACAGGACCCACAGGCCAC
This sequence comes from Pleurodeles waltl, assembly GCF_031143425.1. NCBI lineage: Eukaryota > Metazoa > Chordata > Amphibia > Caudata > Salamandridae > Pleurodeles > Pleurodeles waltl. The sequence goes on from NC_090443.1 coordinate 757,494,188, forward strand.
CACCATCCCTCCTCCTGCAGAAGCTGAATCACTCCGCAAATGTTCCCTGTGACCCAGACAGAAGCCAAAGACACCTGCCATGACCAAGACCAGTACCAGGAAATGAGACCCTCCTGAATGACCCCTTGTGTCCCACTTTGGCAGTTCAAAGTGGACAAAGTGACAAGGTATTATCACCCTTCCAATGGCCTCTTGGACACTGCACCTGTGCTACAAACAGACTGGAACAATACCCTGGACTTTCCCCAACCATCATCCCATTCCATTGCATGTTTCCTTCAATTATTTGCACTACAATAAGCACCCTTGAACAAAACCTAAGTGGAAGTGTTTTATGTTATGAAAATGTGCATATATGGAAACAGTCACATCATGTGCAAATGATCTGAACACAGTGATAGCATATATTTTATGCCCTGTATCTGTCTGTAGTCATCATATCAGTACACTGTTGTCATACCACCAATATCTGCAAAATTAAAAGCCATAGGGGACAGTAAGTAGAGATGCAAAAGAAGTGAATTCAATCCTGCTACAGGCGCACAGAAAACAACATTAATCAGAGGAATGGTCGGTTCCACTGTCTCACCTTTGTGTCATTGGAAGTATTGGCGTGTAACTGATGTTCTGTTGTCCACATCCTTATCCTCTGCCTCCTCATCCTCACCGTCCTCAGAGTCCACTGCTGCCACAGGGGCATTTCCAGTCTCCTCCTCCTGCAGATAAGGCACATGTCGTCTGAGGGCCAGGTTGTGCAACATGCAGAATGCCACTACTGTCTGGCAGAACTTCTCGGGTGAGTAGCACAGGAATCCACCTGTCAGATGGAGGTTTCAACCTGGCCTTCAGGAGGTCAAAGGTCCTTTCAATAATTCTCCTGGTTCACCCATGTGCATCACTATAATGATTCTAAGCCCCTGTCCTGGCATTCCTCACAGGGGTCAGGAACCACGATAGGTTTGGGTAGCCAGAGTCACCTGCAAGTATTGAGGGACAAACATTAGCCTCACGCAATGGTATAGGGTCAACACCAGAAGGCATACACTTACATACATTGGGTGGGGACTCAGTCTCACCAATTAGCCACACCCTGTGCCTCTGTAGTTGTGCCATCACATTTGAGATGCTGCTATTCCTCAGGACGAAGGCGTCATGCACCGACCCAGGATACTTGGCAGTGACGTGGGAGATGTACAGGTCAGCCAGGCACACCATTTGCCCATTGTGTGAGTGTAAACTCTTATGGTTCCTGATCACTTGTTCATTCTGGCGGGGAGAGGGGGACAAACGCAACTCGTGTACCGTCAACAATCAACCGTCAATAATGTTGGGTATATGTCCCACTGCAAAGAATCCAGCCTCCACTGGCCAAATCTTCCATTTGGGAGAAAGCAATGTAGCTGCACATGTGTTTCACCAGGGCAGACCAAACCATTGCCAACACGATTGAGAACTTTGGCTGTGACACTCCTGCTGCCTAGCCCACTGTCACTTGAAAAGAACCAGTTGCCAGGAAATGGAGCACAGTGGGGGGATCCCAGTGGGATGACGGATAGCAGATATCAGATCAGGCAACATAAGTCAATTGCATAGGTACAAGTGACTTTTTATCATGTCATGGAATGTAGATAATTCAACCAAGATATCATTAAGCAAGAAAATCCCAGAAAACATCTAAGTACCCTGTTTAGACTATTGTTGTCCAAACCTACATTCAACACAAGAAGCTAACATTCAGCATTGATTGTTCCTAAAATACAAATGCTTAACCCAACAACCAATAGACCAGAGATACAAATAACAACCTTAACAAATTATCCAAACGGTTGTGTACCACACCAAATGCCAAATCTAGCAGTTAAGAAGAGCACGCAGCTTAGAAATACACAGCTATATGTGAAAATGGGTTCACATCAGTTCCCACAACCCGTATGAAAGAAAATCACATAGTTGGGCATCTCTTGCCACAAGGGAGGAGAATCCACAGGTTTAAATAAGCTTCCCAAACAACTCTACTAACCAAAGTATAACTTGAGAATGAAATCAGTGCTCACATCAAAAATAATTTGTTGAACGATCAGTATACTTGACCTTATTGCTCAAAGCAATTAATATGTCACAATACCAACTAATAGATAGCTCACAGGCAGCACCATTACCATGCTGCAAGACACACTACCCCAAGAGAGAAAATCATTCAAAAAACAGTATAACAGGGAGATGGGACTGAGTGACATTTATTGTTTGTACTATAGATTTGTAGATTTTATTTATTGTTTCAGTTAATTAAAAACATAATAATGTTACCATTTAAATAATAAAGACATTCCAGTGTGATTAAAAATCTTGTTACAGGGTAATTATATATTAAGATAAAAAGAAAAACAATTTTGCGATTTACCTTACCTGGGCCTCCCAGCTCTACATCTTTGTTCGTGAAACTGGTGGGGAGGGCTATTTCAACATTATACTATGGGCAGAGGTCTTGGTCTTAAGAAGGCCTACAGGACCCATGTGCATTAGGGTTTAGTCCAACTTACCAAAAAGAAACAGTTAGTATTTTCTCAGCTTGTAGTTAAAGGGTATGCCGGTTTAGTCAGTCCAAAAGCACAGAATTACCTAAATGTGACATAACATTCATCAATTACCTGAGATTTCAGAACTTGCTATAAAAATCTATTAAATCTTCTAAAATGCCTCAGCTTATAATAAAAGATATACAGATTTAATCAAGTCTGGGAGTTCAAAGTGTTTAATTGTGACACATCATTCAGTTACTGTCATAGGGATTAAGCGTGCCATAGAAAACTTATGAATCCTCCAGTTTCTGAAACTTACCCGACCCCCAGGGACTAACGCAACTCGTCTTTTAAAAGCTTTTTAGACGTAAGATTTGGAAACGCCTGTGATGCCCTGTGCGTTAGACAGATACCTTGATCCATTTGAGCTGGGTGCTGTTGGAGTGATATCAGTGTGACCTGGGTGGGTTGGAAAGTCATGCTATTTTGATCGTGCTGTACAGTCAGCTACAGACCTGAACATCCCTTTTGTTGCAACGCAAGTGTCAAGTACTTGACAAACTTACAATTCAACTGTTGATCTTGCGGGTTGGAACAGGCTACTATGGCTCCTCTACAAGTCTGTATGCCTCTGTTGTTGAACATTCTCTAAAGAAGCCTTTTTCCAAGGTCTAGCAGACCTGGGCAAGTGCAGATTATGCATGCAAGATCTTCCTGTTGACATGCACATTGCCTGCAGTGCTGCGAAGGTGTGTTACTCCAGGACGAAGCATTGGCCAAGGTTGTGAGGTTTCCTAGTCGCATTATCATTAACTGATGTTTAATGTGTGACACGTAAGGAGAAGAAATGTAAGCAGCCGGTTCTAGTTTGGCATAATGCCTTATGATCATCCATGTATGTGCGCGGGCACTAAATTTGACTTTGTCTTGGGTGAACAAAAGCAACTTGCTGGCCTTGTTAACACCTCTTGTGAAAGTTTTGTATTATAATCCAGTACCATCACACAAATCATTTGTATACCGGTACATTGCTCAGCTAATGCCACACTCGCTAAAATAAATTGAACCAAGAGACAGCAACTAATACATAATCAAATTCCACAAACAGACAGTGCTTTTACAAGCCATGTGCCAAAACACCATAACAATAGAATAATTGCTTTAAAGTGTGGCACCTTGGGCCTTCACCAACTACTCAGCTATACTATTAGGTAACTGACCATATCCAGTATTTTTCACCAACAAAGCTCGTGTAATTAGCTTGTGATGCAGTTCAGGTATAACCTCAATAATCATGTTCTGCCTTCCAGATCTCTTACGGTTCCTGATCACTTGTTCATTCTGGTGGGAGAGGGGGACAAACGCAACTCGTGTACCGTCAACCATCAACCGTCAATAATTTTGGGTATATGTCCCACTGCATAGAATCCAGCCTTCACTGGCCAAATCTTCCATTTGGGGGAAAGCAATGTAGCTGCACATGTGTTTCACCAGGGCAGACAAAACCCTTGCCAACACGATTGAGAACATTGGCTGTGACATTCCTGCTGCCTAGCCCACTGTCACTTGAAAAGAACCAGTTGCCAAGAAAGGGAGCACAGTGGGGGGATCCCAGTGGGATGACGGATAGCAGATATCAGATCAGGCTCCAATGGAGCACACAGCTCTGTGATTGTGGCCCTGTCCAGTCTATAGGTGAGCATTATGTGCCTGTCCTCCAGTGTAGCAAGTCCACAAGGGGGTCTGTACACGGGGTCTTGCGTCCTCCTCCGATTTCTCTGCAATGGTAGGTATCTAAGGGACACGAGTGAGTAGGTTGTTACAATTTAAGCAATGGAACCATCACCTCATTGTACATAGAGCAGTAACGTGATGGGACATTGGTAATGGCAATGTATGTGGAAATTATAGATATGACGCAGTTCTCGATTATCTGAATACTGTCCACCACCACAAAATGACGACCGCCTGGCCTGTATGTAGGGACAGGTGGAAGTGAGCTAACTCCGCCGGCGATGCGCATCATGGCAGAAGGCAGTCTTGCACCGCCGTGCTATTCCTCATTAGATAACATGGGGCTCTATGGAGTACAGTGGCCAATGGGAATGACCGGCGGCGGTGGCGGTGTACACTGCTGAGGACGTGACTGCCATTTTCTGCCTAGAACCTCACTTGTTTCCTGACTTTCCATAGGACTACACCTAGACTGCATGTGCTGCTGTGACCTGTGTCTGGATCCTGCCATTGCCGTGTGACTGGGGAAACGGACCCTGCCTTCACTTCGGAGGATTTGGAGTGCCTGGTGGATGGGATCCTACCCCAGTAGGAGCTGCTGTATGTGCCTCCAGACCAACAGGTGAGTACACCTTGGCCACTGTGACAAGGTTGCTCGGAGATATGTGGGCAAGCATCATGTGATTTGGGGGGGTCGTATGTCTGGTGGTGGTGTACATGGTGGGCGCTGTGTGATGTAGGTGCCATTGGGGATGGAAAGGGATTTGTGGACCATTTGTGTAACAGGCTGGAGTGTCTGCTTAATGGTGTCCTCCTGTCTGTGTTTCCTCTGCAGGAAGAGACCGAAGACAGAATTGTGGCATGCCAATGCCAAGTACGTGCGGATCCTGGCGGTCTACAGCAGGGGGAGCACCCACAGTAGGAATAGGTGGTTTGACCTGAGACGCTGGGCCCGGACGACTGCAGAGGCCCAGCTGGGTATGGCCTCCCAATGAGGGCGACCCCTGATGGCTCGCATACTGGTGGTGGCCTACCCAGAGCTGGATGGGTGCTTGGGTGCATGACAGTAGCCTCAAGGGGGTGAGTACAGTGTGCGTTACAACTATGATTGGTAGGTGGCATGAGAAGCTGGTAGTGGGTGTCAGTTAGTGAGTGCCCCTTTAATGCCAGCTCAGAGAACGCAGCGTGATCCAGCTCAAGGGTAAAAGTTGTGTTGCTAAATCTGGTAACCTAGGCAGGTTGCATTCCATGGCAGACAGGGCTTAGTGACTCCCAGGAGTTTTGCAGTTGGCGGTGTTTTGCTCTCATCTAGATGTGGTGCCTAGCAAATGTAATGCCAGTGCGATGCATGGTGCTCAATCCTGATCCCTGTGTATGCCATTTGTTGTGTTGGTGCTGTAATTGACCCAGATCTCCCTTTCTCCCCCCCTTTTTTCTTCTGTCATCCTGTCCATGTGTGCATTAGCAGCATCTGGCAGAGGAGCAGGGCCACTGGCGACAGAGGGAGACACTTCCCACAGGACCCAGGAGGCAGAGTCCACTGATGCCGAAGGGACCAATGGGACAGAGGGCTAGGGGAGCACCACAGTGGAGACAGGAGGTTACAACACTGACTCAGATACCTCCTCCGATGGAAACTTCCTGGTGGTGGCGGACACCTCTGGAACCACCCCAGCTACAGATACAGCTGCCACCCCCTACCAGCACTGCCCTCCCAGTAGCCCCTCACCGAGTTGCCCGTGCCCGCTCACACAGGAGAATGGGTATCTCCTTCACCCCAGGCACCGCTGGCCCTGCCCCAGTCAGTCCTGCTGCCCTGAGTGAGGAGGCTATTGACCTCTTGAGATCCATCTCTGTAGGGCAGTCAACCATTGTGAATGCCATCCAAGGGCTGGCATCCCAGATGCAGCAATGCAATGAATTCCTGGAGGGCATTCACGGTGTATTGGCGGCCCAACAGAGATAGTTCCAGGCCCTGGCCTCCTCTCCGATGCAGCCATTGTCCCTTTTCCTACGTCCCCCCTCCAACTAACACTTCCCAGTCCCAATCTCCTCAACTCCAACCCATCCCATGCACACATACTGACAAGCGTGCACACAAAACATCACACAAGAGTGGCAGGGACAAACACAGGCAGCACACTTCAGGCCACAAGCACTCACACAAACAACAGACAGTTGCACACACAACAACATCCACTGCCTCCACTGTCTCCCCCTCCCCCCTCACTGTCACATCTGCACTCACACCTGCATGCACTGCATCAACAGCCACCACCATCATCACCACACCAAGCAGCACACACCTCACTTGTAGGCACCTTCACCACATCCATCCATGCGTCCCCTGTGTCCTCTCCCTCCCTGTCTGCCCCCCCAAGAGACAAAAACATATGTACTCAAATCAAATCAAATCATTAACATTTATAAAGCGCGCTACTCACCCGTGCGGGTCTCAAGGTGCTAGGGGAAAAAGGGGGGGGGGTTATCGCTGTTCGAACAGCCAGGTCTTTAGGAGTCTTCGGAAAGCGGAGTGGTCCTGGGTGGTCCTGAGGCTGGTGGGGAGGGAGTTCCAGGTCTTGGCCGCCAGGAAGGAGAAAGATCTCCCACCCGCCGTGGAGCGGCGGATGCGAGGGACAGCAGCGAGTGCGAGGCCAGAGGAGCGGAGGAGGCGGGTGGGGACGTAGAAGCTGAGGCGTCTGTTGAGGTATTCCGGTCCCTTGTCGTAGAGGGCTTTGTGTGCGTGGGTGAGAAGTCGGAAGGTGATCCTTTTGCTGACAGGGAGCCAATGCAGGTGTCTCAGGTGTGCGGAAATGTGGCTGCTGCGGGGTATGTAGAGGATGAGGCGGGCCGAGGCGTTTTGAATGCGTTGCAGGCGATTTTGGAGTTTGGCTGTGGTCCCGGCGTAGAGGGTGTTGCCGTAGTCCAGGCGGCTCGTGACGAGGGTGTGGGTCACGGTTTTTCTGGTGTCGGCGGGGATCCAGCGGAAGATTTTGCGGAGCATGCGGAGGGTGAGGAAGCAGGCGGAGGACACGGCGTTGACTTGCTTGGTCATGGTGAGAAGAGGGTCCAAGATGAAGCCGAGGTTGCGGGCGTGGTCTGTGGGGGTCGGTGCGGTGCCGAGGGCCGTGGGCCACCAGGAGTCGTCCCAGGCGGACGGGGTGTTGCCGAGGATGAGGACTTCTGTTTTTTCAGCTTTAGGCGGCTGAGCCTCATCCAATCTGCGACGTCCTTCATACCCTCTTGTAGGTTGGTCTTGGCGCTGGCGGGGTCCTTGGTGAGGGAGAGTATAAGTTGGGTGTCGTCGGCGTAGGAGGTGATGATGATGTCGTGCTTGCGTACGATGTTGGCGAGGGGGCTCATGTAGACATTGAAGAGTGTCGGGCTGAGTGATGAGCCTTGGGGTACGCCGCAGATGATCTCGGTGGGTTCTGAGCGAAACGGAGGGAGGTAAACTCTTTGGGAACGGTTTGAGAGGAAGGAGGCGATCCAGTCCAGGGCCTGGCCTTGGATCCCGGTGGAGCGGAGGCGGGTGATTATGGTGCGGTGACAGACGGTGTCAAAGGCAGCCGAGAGGTCGAGCAGAATGAGGGCGACTGTTTCACCGTTGTCCATCAGGGTTCTGATGTCGTCAGTGACTGAGATGAGGGCGGTTTCAGTGCTGTGGTTGGTTCGGAATCCGGTTTGTGAGGGGTCGAGCAGGTTGTTGTCTTCCAGGAAGGTGTTCAGCTGTTTGTTGACGGTCTTCTCTATTACTTTGGCTGGGAAAGGCAGAAGAGAGATGGGGCGGAAGTTTTTTAGGTCGCTTGGGTCAGCCGTAGGTTTCTTTAGTAGGGCGTTGACTTCGGCGTGTTTCCAGCATTCGGGGAAGGTAGCAGAAGAAAAAGAAGAGTTGATGACGGTCTGGAGGTGCGGGGCGATGATGTCGTCAGCTTTGTTAAAGATGAAGTGCGGGCAGGGGTCCGAAGGGGCGCCGGAGTGGATAGAGTTCATGATGGATTTGGTTTCTTCCGTGTTGATGTGGGACCAGTTGTTGAGGGTGATGGCCGTGGATGCCGGTTCGGTGGTGTATGGTTGGGTCTGGTGTCCGAAGCTGTCGTGGAGGTCGCTAATCTTGCGATGGAAGAAGGTGGCGAGGGATTCGCACAGATCCTGTGAGGGCGTGATGGCGTTGGCGTTGGCGCTGGGGTTGGAGAACTCCTTGACGATGCTGAAGAGTTCTCTGCTGTTGTGTCTGTTTTTGTCCAGTCTGTCGGTGAAAAAGTTCCTTTTGGCAGCGCGGATCAGGTGGTCGTGTTCGCGGGTAGCGTTCTTGAGGGCGGTCATGTTGTCAGCGGTGCGGTCCTTGCGCCAGGCTTTCTTAAGGGCGCGACAAGTTTTCTTTGATTCTTTGAGGGTGTCAGAGAACCAGAGAGGTTTTTTGGTGTTGGTCTGTCGATGCGTGCGTTTGAGGGGAGCAAGGATGTCTGCGCAGTTGGAGATCCAGTTTGTGAGGTTGAGGGCTGCGTCGTTGGGGTCGGTGGTGAGGGTGGGTTGGTTGGCGGCGAGTGCGGAGAAGAGTTGCTCTTCGGGGATCTTGTTCCACTGTCGACGAGGGATGGGTTGGGTGCGGAGGTGGCGGGTCTCGCGTCGGAATGTGAAGTGGACGCAGCTGTGGTCGGTCCAGTGTAGGGCGGAGACGTGGCTGAAGAAGACGTGTTTGCTGGCGGAGAAGATGGGGTCAAGCGTGTGTCCGGCGATGTGGGTGGCGGTGTTCACCAGTTGTTTGAGGCCGAGGTTGGCAAGGTTGTCGAGCAGGGTGGTGGTGTTGGGGTCGTTGTTTTGTTCCAGATGGAAGTTGAGGTCACCTAGGAGGATGTAGTCCGGCGAGGCGAGGGCGTGCGGGGAGATGAAGTCGACGATGGCGTCGCTGAAAGGGGCGCGTGGGCCGGGAGGGCGGTAGACGAGGGATCCTCTGAGGGTGGTCCTCGGATCGGTGCGAATCTGAAAATGCAGGTGTTCAGCGGCGAGAGGGGTGTCTTCGGTGGAGGTGGTGACGCTGATGGAGTCTTTGAAGACAATGGCGATACCTCCTCCTACCTGGTTGGTGCGGTCTTTTCTGGAGATCTTGTAGCCTTCGGGGATGGCAGTGGCGATGTCAGGGGCCGAGGAGGCGTTCATCCAGGTCTCCGTGATGAAGGCGACGTCCGGTGCTATGGAGTCCAGGAGGTCCCAGAGTTCAATGGCGTGTTTGTGGACGGAGCGAGCGTTGACTAGGATGCACTTGAGGTGGTTGATGGCACGTGGGCTTGTGGTCGTGGTTGTTGCGTGGTGGAAGGTGCGTTTGCAGGAGTTGCAGGCGAAGGGTCGATGGGTGCGTTTGGGGTGAGCTTGGAAGCAGGTGTTGGAGCGTCCTGGGTTGAGGGCGTGGAGGGTGGTGGGGTCGTAGCGGGTCAGCGGGGCTTGGGAGAGCTGGGGACCAGGGGACGTGGCGCTGGGCGCGGGCCAGGCGCGAACGGGCGCAGACGGGCTTGCCTCTGGCGCGCCGGTGGCGCGCCCGCTGCACGTGCCCGCTGCGCTATCGCGCAGTGGCGGCCATATGAGGTAGGAGGGGGGGGAGAGGTCAGGTGGGGGCGAATGGGAGCTGGGGGGCGGGGGCGTGCAGGAGGTCACGGCGGGAAAGCGCGAGGGAGGGGTGGACAGGTAGAGTGAGAAGAGATGGGGAGGAGGGTTTAAGGATGGAGGGGGGTGAGTGTTAGGAGGTTTAGGAGATAAGGGAGAAAGATAGGAGTAGGGTTGAGAAGATAGGGGAGGGGGGGTTGTAGAGGTGGGTGAGGGTGAGAGGTAGAGTGAGAGGATAGGAAGATAGGTAATAGAGGGGGTGAGGGAGGGGGGAGAGATTGAGAAATAGATAGAGAAAATAGATAGGGAAATCGATAGATAGGGAAATAGATAGAGAGATAGGAAGATAGGAGGAGGTGGAGAGTGAGGGAGTTAGATAGTGGGATAGAGAGATAGAGAGATAGGTAGATAGGAGGAGTGAGGGAGGTAGATAGTGAACGGGTTAGATAGGAGAGATAGAGAGGGGGATGCGAGTGGGGGAGGGGGATGAGGAAGGAGCAGGAGGGCAGGCGCGGGGAGAAGAGGACGGAGGAGGCAGAAGAGCCGAAGACAAGAAGAACAGAAGACAAGAAGAACAGAAGAACAGAAGAACAGAAGACCGGAAGGAGAGAAGAAAGGAAGATCAGAAGACCGGAAGGAGAGAAGAAAGGAAGACCGGAAGAACACAGAAGAACATAGAAGAACACAGAAGAACACAGAAGAACACAGAAGAAGATACAGAAAAACGAAGAACAGAGGGCAGAAGACCACAGAAGAAGATGAGGAAGAAGAGAAGAAGAGTGAAGACGGGGGAAAGAAGAGTACAGAAGAAGATTACAGACGAGGAGCGAGGAGGAAGAACAGAATAACAGAGAAGAAGAAAAGAAGAAAAGAAGCAGGAGCAGGAGAGAGGGTGAGTAGCGCGGGCAGAGCGAGGGGCTGGGAGGGGGGGGGTACTTACTGTGAGGTGGGTCTCAGGAACTCAGGAACCTGGAGGAGCTGCAGCGGCAGGGGGAGCGACCTACCCTTGGGTCAAGGGTCGCTACCACTGTCTCGCAGCGGCCGCCATATGAGGTAGGAGGGGGGGGAGGGGTCAGGTGGGGGCGAATGGGAGCTGGGGGGCGGGGGCGTGCAGGAGGTCGCGGCGGGAAAGCGCGAGGGAGGGGGGGACAGGTAGAGTGAGAAGAGCTGGGAGAGAGAGGTTTAAGGGTGGAGGGGGGTGAGTGTTAGGAGGTTTAGGAGATAAGGGAGAAAGATAGGAGTAGGGTTGAGAAGATAGGGGAGGGGGGGTTGTAGAGGTGGGTGAGGGTGAGAGGTAGAGTGAGAGGATAGGAAGATAGGTAATAGAGGGGGTGAGGGAGGGGGGGAGAGATTGAGAAATAGATAGGGAAATCGATAGATAGGGAAATAGATAGAGAGATAGGAAGATAGGAGGAGGTGGAGAGTGAGGGAGTTAGATAGTGGGATAGAGAGATAGAGAGATAGGTAGATAGGAGGAGTGAGGGAGGTAGATAGTGAACGGGTTAGATAGGAGAGATAGAGAGGGGGATGCGAGTGGGGGAGGGGGATGAGGCAGGAGCAGGAGGGCAGGCGCGGGGAGAAGAGGACGGAGGAGGCAGAAGAGCCGAAGACAAGAAGAACAGAAGACAAGAAGAACAGAAGAACAGAAGACCGGAAGGAGAGAAGAAAGGAAGATCAGAAGATCGGAAGGAGAGAAGAAAGGAAGACCGGAAGAACACAGAAGAACATAGAAGAACACAGAAAAACACAGAAGAACACAGAAGAAGATACAGAAAAACGAAGAACAGAGGGCAGAAGACCACAGAAGAAGATGAGGAAGAAGAGAAGAAGAGTGAAGACGGGGGAAAGAAGAGTACAGAAGAAGATTACAGACGAGGAGCGAGGAGGAAGAACAGAAGAACAGAGATGAAGAAAAGAAGAAAAGAAGCAGGAGAGAGGGTGAGTAGCGCGGGCAGAGCGAGGGGCTGGGAGGGGGGGGGTACTTACTGTGAGGTGGGTCTCAGGAACTCAGGAACCTGGAGGAGCTGCAGCGGCAGGGGGAGCGACCTACCCTTGGGTCAAGGGTCGCTACCACTGTCTCGCAGCGGCCGCCATATGAGGTAGGAGGGGGGGGAGGGGTCAGGTGGGGGCGAATGGGAGCTGGGGGGCGGGGGCGTGCAGGAGGTCGCGGCGGGAAAGCGCGAGGGAGGGGGGGACAGGTAGAGTGAGAAGAGCTGGGAGAGGGAGGTTTAAGGGTGGAGGGGGGTGAGTGTTAGGAGGTTTAGGAGATAAGGGAGAAAGATAGGAGTAGGGTTGAGAAGATAGGGGAGGGGGGGTTGTAGAGGTGGGTGAGGGTGAGAGGTAGAGTGAGAGGATAGGAAGATAGGTAATAGAGGGGGTGAGGGAGGGGGGGAGAGATTGAGAAATAGATAGGGAAATCGATAGATAGGGAAATAGATAGAGAGATAGGAAGATAGGAGGAGGTGGAGAGTGAGGGAGTTAGATAGTGGGATAGAGAGATAGAGAGATAGGTAGATAGGAGGAGTGAGGGAGGTAGATAGTGAACGGGTTAGATAGGAGAGATAGAGAGGGGGATGCGAGTGGGGGAGGGGGATGAGGCAGGAGCAGGAGGGCAGGCGCGGGGAGAAGAGGACGGAGGAGGCAGAAGAGCCGAAGACAAGAAGAACAGAAGACAAGAAGAACAGAAGAACAGAAGAACAGAAGACCGGAAGGAGAGAAGAAAGGAAGATCAGAAGATCGGAAGGAGAGAAGAAAGGAAGACCGGAAGAACACAGAAGAACATAGAAGAACACAGAAAAACACAGAAGAACACAGAAGAAGATACAGAAAAACGAAGAACAGAGGGCAGAAGACCACAGAAGAAGATGAGGAAGAAGAGAAGAAGAGTGAAGACGGGGGAAAGAAGAGTACAGAAGAAGATTACAGACGAGGAGCGAGGAGGAAGAACAGAAGAACAGAGAAGAAGAAAAGAAGAAAAGAAGCAGGAGCAGGAGAGAGGGTGAGTAGCGCGGGGCAGAGCGAGGGGCTGGGAGGGGGGGTACTTACTGTGAGGTGGGTCTCAGGAACTCAGGAACCTGGAGGTGCTGCAGCGGCAGGGGGAGCGACCTACCCTTGGGTCAAGGGTCGCTACCACTGTCGCGCAGCGGCCGCCATATGAGGTAGGAGGGGGGGAGGGGTCAGGTGGGGCGAATGGGAGCTGGGGGGCGGGGCGTGCAGGAGGTTGCGGTGGGAAAGCGTGAGGGAGGGGGGACAGGTAGAGTGAGAAGAGCTGGGGGAGGGGGGTTTAAGGGTGGAGGGGGGTGAGTGTTAGGAGGTTTAGGAGATAAGGGAGAAAGATAGGAGTAGGGTTGAGAAGATAGGAGAGGGGGTTGTAGAGGTGGGTGAGGGTGAGAGGTAGAGTGAGAGGATAGGAAGATAGGTAATAGAGGGGGTGAGGGGGGGGAGAGATTGAGAAATAGATAGAGAAAATAGATAGGGAAATCGATAGATAGGGAAATAGATAGAGAGATAGGAAGATAGGAGGAGGTGGAGAGTGAGGGAGTTAGATAGTGGGATAGAGAGATAGAGAGATAGGTAGATAGGAGGAGTGAGGGAGGTAAATAGTGAACGGGTTAGATAGGAGAGATAGAGAGGGGGATGCGAGTGGGGGAGGGGGATGAGGCAGGAGCAGGATGGCAGGCGCGGGGAGAAGAGGACGGAGGAGGCAGAAGAGCCGAAGACAAGAAGAACAGAAGACAAGAAGAACAGAAGAACCGAAGAACAGAAGAACAGAAGACCGGAAGGAGAAAAGAAAGGAAGATCAGAAGACCGGAAGGAGAGAAGAAAGGAAGACCGGAAGAACACAGAAGAACGTAGAAGAACACAGAAGAACACAGAAGAACACAGAAGAAGATACAGAAAAACGAAGAACAGAGGACAGAAGACCACAGAAGAAGATGAGGAAGAAGAGAAGAAGAGTGAAGACGGGGGAAAGAAGAGTACAGAAGAAGATTACAGACGAGGAGCGAGGAGGAAGAACAGAAGAACAGAGAAGAAGAAAAGAAGAAAAGAAGCAGGAGAGAGGGTGAGTAGCGCGGGGCAGAGCAAGGGGCTGGGGGGGGTACTTACTGTGAGGTGGGTCTCAGGAACTCAGGAACTCAGGAACCTGGAGGAGCTGCAGCGGCAGGGGGAGCGACCTACCCTCAGACACCCAACAGCCATCCATCTCACATCAGCACACTGCCCATGCACCTGTACCCAAAGTCAGCAGACATACACCTCGAACAACCACTCCCTCAACCTCCACTCCCATCGCTCCTCCCTCATCCTGCCCCACCGTCCCTAAGAAGCTATTCCTTGCCCAACTTGACCACTTCCCTTCCCCTCTCCCCCATCCTGCCCATAAGAGTAGGGTCCCAATGACCCAACCCAGCACCTCAGCCAATCAGTCCACACGGACAGAATGGCACCTGCTAGACGTGGAAGCAGGAAAGGAAAGGATCCCACTCCACCACCCAAGAGGGGGAAAGATCCCACTCCAACATCCCAGAGAGGAAAGGATCCCAGTCCACCACCCAAGGGGGGAAAGGATCCCACTCCACCACCCAAGAGAGGGAAGGATCCTACTCCAACACCCGAGAGGGAAGGATCCCACTACACCACCCAGGAAAGGGAAGGTTCCCACTCCACCATCTAAGAGAGGCAAGAGCCCCCCTCCAATAGCAGTGGGCAAGGAGCCCTCACCTCCAGCTGGGACACAACAACCCTAAACCCCAGCTGGAACACAGCAGCCCTCACCTCCAGCTGGGAAACAGCAGCCTTCACCTCCAGTTGGGACACAGAAGCCCTCACCTCCAGCTGGGACACAGCAGCCCTCACCTCCAGTTGGGACACAGCAGCCCTCACCTCCAGCTGGAAAACAGCAGCCCTAACCTCCAGTTGGGACACAGCAGACCTCACCTCCAGCTGGGACACAGCAGCCCTCACCTCCAGTTGGGACACAGCAGACCTCACCTCCAGCTGAGACACAGCACTCCTCACCTCCAGCTGGGACACAGCAGCCCTCACCTCCAGCTGGGATATAGCTGCCCTCACCTCCAACTGGAAACCAGCAGACCTCACCTCCAGTTGGGGCACAGCAGCCCTCACCCCCAGCTGGGACACAGCAGCCCTCACCTCCAGTTGGGACACAGCAGCCCTCACCTCTAGCTGGAACACAGCAGCTCTAACCACCAGCAGAGGGCATGTAGGCCACCCTCCAGGGACTGTTGTACACGGATCCCCCTCCAGAATCAGTGGGCAAGTCCCCCAACTCAGAGACTGTGACCTTGCACTCCCCAGCTAATTGTAGTGGGAAATGGAGCCCCTCCAGGATAATTTGGCATGTCCCCCACTTCAGCTGAGTTGCCCCCACCCCTCTTTACCCTGAGGTGCCTGGCCATTCACAACATGATGCCCCTGCACAGTGCAGTGCAGATGACATCAGGGAACGAGTTGGAGCTTGGACTGTTCCCTGTGGTCACATGTGTCTTTCGTGCTTTGGACTGGCCATTGGCCCTTTCGGAATGGTGAATCAAGTATTTTTTGTCATATGGACACCATGGTGGCTGTTGGCATACAACTACATTGTCAGTACTGCTTAAATATTGTCCTTGCATTATTATGATGTGTGTCCTGTGACATTGTTTTCCCTCAGCAGCTTGTTGTGTGTATGGTGTGTGTGTGAATGGTGTGTGTTGTGCTTGTGTGTGTCACTCTCCTTTTCCTCCGTCCCTCCCTTGTGTGCTAGGCAGCTGTACTCACCGTCGTCGTATTCGTCTGCGTTTGTGTTCAGGGTGGAGCATGGCGTAGAAGAGCTTCGGGAAGACTTGAAGTACCGGTTCAATGGCGGCGTTGATCTTCTCTGATGGTGAGTCTTTCGTCTTCTGTGTTCTGTTTCCGCCAGGCATTTGATGGCATTGGTACCACCCTGGAAATCGTGGCAGTTTCCAACATCTTAATATGGTGGGTGGTACTTTATCTTCCACCTGGTTGTTGATAGCTACCACCAGGGTCAGTGGTGTTAACACACTGGCAGTTGGTGTGGTACATTGGCTGTCTGTGGGAGATATCACCGCCATGGTCATAATTTGGCAGTAATTACCGCCAGCCTGATGGCGGTATTACCACCACTTTAATAGTCACCTCCAATGTCATAATGACAACCTAAATGTACTGTGCTGAGTGGGAATTTAAACATTTAGGTTTTTTAATGAATCATGAAGACTCTTCAAATGAGGAAGTACATTGAAATACAAAAAATCTAAAGAAAAGTTATAGTAATAGTGCATATGTGCAGAGGTTAACACGAAGAGAATAAATATAAACACCCAATAACATTAACAGTGAACAGCATAGCAGGGATGCAGGAAAACTGTAGGAAACTCAGGAACGTATCCAGTATATGGCAATTAGGGTAAACAGTAGGAGGAAGAAATCTTTATTAATTTACTTCAAACCAATCAAAAAACCCACATTGTAAACAAATACAGTATAAAGTCAATAACCTTGTAAAATATCTCAGCTAAGGATAATACTCCTAACAAGGGAGAGACAAAAAACCTCTAAGCTAAAAGCAAAGAGAGGCTCAAGTAAACAAGTAGAGGCAGAGGAGAAGCAGACAGAACCAACAGTAAAGAAGATAAGAAGATTTCAATTTATAAAACATAAGTCAATTGCATAGGTACAAGTGACTATTTATCATGTCATGGAATGTAGATAATTCAACCAAGATATCATTAAGCAAGAAAATCCCAGAAAACATCTAAGTACCCTGTTTAGACTACTGTTGTCCAAACCTACACTCAGTACAAGAAGCTAACATTCAGCATTGATTGTTCCTAAAATACAAATGCTTCACCCAACAACCAATAGACCAGAGATACAAATAACAACCTTAAAAAATTAGCCAAACGGTTGTGTACCACACCAAATGCCAAACCTAGCAGTTAAGAAGAGCATTCAGCTTAGAAATACACAACTATATGTGAAAATGGGGTCACATCAGTTCCCATGACCCATATGAAAGAAAATCACATAGTTGGACATCTCTTGCCACAAGAGAGGAGAATCCACAGGTTTAAATAAGCTTCCCAAACAACTCTACCAACCAAAGTATAACTTGAGAATGAAATCAGTGCTCACATCAAACATAATTTGTTGAACGATCGGTATACATGACCTTATTGCCCAAAGCAATTAATATGTCACAATACCAACTAATAGATAGCTCACAGGCAGCACCATTACCATGCTGCAAGACACACTACCCCAAGAGAGAAAATCATTCAAAAAACAGTATAACAGGGAGATGGGACTGAGTAACACTTATTGTTTGTACTATAGATTTGTAGATTTAATTTATTGTTTCAGTTAATTAAAAACATAACAATTTTACCATTTAAATAATAAAGGCATTCCAGTGTGATTAAAATTTCCTTTTACAGGGTAATTGTATATTAAGATAAAAAGAAAAACAATTTTGCGATTTAGCTTACCTGGGCCTCCCAGCTCCAAATTTTTGTTCGTGAAACTGGTGGGGAGGGCTATTTCAACATTATACTGTGGGCAGAGGTCTTGGTCTTAAGAAGGCCTACAGGACCCATGTGCATTATGGTTTAGTCCAACTTACCAAAAAGAAACAGTTAGTATTTTCTCAGGTTGTAGTTAAAGGGTATGCCGGTTTAGTCAGTCCAAAAGCACAGAATTACCTAAATGTGACATAACATTCATCAATTACCTGAGATTTCAGAATATGCTATAAAAATCTATTAAATCTTCTAAAATGCCTCAGCTTATAATAAAAGATATACAGATTTAATCAAGTCTGGGAGTTCAAAGTGTTTAATTGTGACACATCATTCAGTTACTGTCATAGGGATTAAGCGTGCCATGGAAAACTTATGAATCCTCCAGTTTCTGAGACTTACCCGACCCCCAGGGACTAACGCAACTCGTCTTTTAAAAGCTTTTTAGACGTAAGATTTGGAAAGGCCTGTGATGCCCTGTGCGTTAGACAGATACCTTGATCCATTTGAGCTGGGTGCTGTTGGAGTGATATCAGTGTGACCTGGGTGGGTTGGAAAGTCATGCTATTTTGATCGTGCTGTACAGTCAGCTACAGACCTGAACATCCCTTTTGTTGCAACGCAAGTGTCAAGCACTTGACAAACTTACAATTCAACTGGGGATCTTGCGGGTTGGAACATGCTACTATGGCTCCTCTACAAGTCTGTATGCCTCTGTTGTTGAACATTCTCTAAAGAATCCTTTTTCCAAGGCCTAGCAGACCTGGGCAAGTGCAGATTATGCATGCAAGATCTTCCTGTTGACATGCACATTGCCTGCAGTGCTGCGAAGTTGTGTTACTCCAGGACGAAGCGTTGGCCAAGGTTGTGAGGTTTCCTAGTCGCATTATCATTAACTGGTGTTTAATGTGTGACACGTAAGGAGAAGAAAGGTAAGCAGCCGGTTCTAGTTTGGCATAATGCCTTATGATCATCCATGTATGTGCGCGGGCACTAAATTTGACTTTGTCTTGGGAGAACAAAAGCAACTTGCTGGCCTTGTTAACACCTCTTGTGAAAGTTTTGTATTATAATCCAGTACCATCACACAAATCACTTGTATACCGGTACATTGCTCAGCTAATGCCACACTCGCTAAAATAAATGTAGTCTCCGTTGAACCAAGAGACAGCAACTAATACATAGTCAAATTCCACAACCAAACAGTGATTTTACAAGCCATGTGCCAAAACACCATAACAATAGAATAATTGCTTTCAAGTGTGGCACCTTGGGCCTTCACCAACTACTCAGCTGTACTATTAAGTAACTGACCATAAGACTGATGCCCTTTGGGCTCCGTGGATATAGGGCAACTAATGTATTAGATCAAAGTTTGCTAAATCAATAGCTTTCAGTTGGCATTAGTTGGATATAGGGCAACTAATGTATTAAGTCAAAGTTTGCTAAATCAATAGCTTTCAGCCAGCCTTCTCCACAGTGTGATAGTAGATATTCTCATGGCAGGGAACTTGTGTTGAGGTCTAGCAGATGTCCCCTGGATGACAGTTGGCATATCTAAGAAATGGAGATATTTGACAGAGTACAGAGTACCAAAAGTATTTATGATGAATGTATGGAGCTCCAGTAGTTGCCTTGAGTTTGGCCAGTATGACATAAGTGCTAAATTACCTATATTTTGACAGATCAATGCCAGCCTCATGGGCAGTTTCTAGCATAGGGGCCATTTATCTCAAGCTTTCATGCAGCTTTACGCTGCAAGCCATTTTGCTGTGCTGCATGAAACGGAAAGGGCAGAAATGCACTGTAATTCCATTATGCAGCACATTCTTGTCCTGTCCTAGTGGTGGTGTACTCTTGACTACCGAGCACCAATGCATGTACCCTTGCACCATGATAGAAGGTGGCCTGCATTGTAGGCAGAATAGTTTTTGGGCAGGAAGGGAAACTTATCTGTATGAACACACTCATGCAAGGCGTTTTCCTTTTTCTTTGTGTGCTGCTGAATGCAACACAGGTAGAAAGTGGTAAAAATAATGTCAAATGAGAATGTTTCTCCTGGTTAAACCTCACCTGGGACTTGATGCATTTTAACACATCCCAGGTCTACCAGTAATGCTATATCTGGGAAGCACTATGAAGAAGTGGGTTGATGTAATGAGAATCCTACCCTCTACCCATGGAATGCCTCCCAGCTGCAGAGTCAGGCAGAGCCACATAAGATGCCCTTGATCACCTAAACACATTCAACTTACGTTTTGGCTTGACCTTGCCCACTCTTGCATATTTCAAGGCCAACACTAAAACTTTACCCATCTGGCCCATCGGTTTTTCCTCATTCAAGCATCAGTATGAATGAGAATCACTGGCACTGAGTGAAATGCAGGGTAGTATAATGTGACTAAAGAGAGTTTGGCCAACCGACTGTGATGCACTCAGAAGCCCCAGTCTTCCTTAAAGATACTCCCCGGTAGGCCATTTGGCCCGGGGTCCTCGTCTTTCTGAATGCTCTTGAGGAGGCTGCTTGTGGCCTCTTCAGTGACCATTAGTCGGGTATTATCCAGGCCATCTAATACATTAGGGAGTTTTGTCTTATTTCAAGCTACTGCCTTGTCCAAATCCACAGATAGGCCGCCATTATTAACACAGCGGTAAACACCGCTGACCGCCGTGGCAACGGTGAACAGAAGACCGCCATTGGCGATGAACAGAAACCTGCCATATAATGAACCGAAAATTTGATTCCGACAAAAATCATGAGTCCACCAGTCTCCACCAGGACCTTGTCGGCGGAAATGCTGGACCTCCCACCCCACCCCACCACTGCCAAGCACACCCACATCATGCCCTCCAAATAATGATGCACAAATCACCTTGGTGGTCAGTGGAAGCCAAACGACCATTGGCGGTGCAGACCGCCACAGGCGGCAAGTGGACCCAACAGTAAGAAGTACACACATTGGATAAGTTAGAAACCCACACACCTGACACACATCCACAACACCATAAAACACTCATATACACACCCCACAATCCTTTGCAACGAAAGTAGGCAACCGAAGACAGAGATCACCAAAAGCAGACACCGAATGCCACAATCCACGATACTTACACCCAACCACAGAAGAGCACCCTCACCGAGATCCACACCAGACACCATTGACGACACTCACCATAACACCCCACAAACACCCACGCTTCACAGAAAGGGAGCTAAGGACCATGATGGATGAGATCCTGAAGGTTAAGCCACAACTATTCAGGGCTCAGATGCAGCACACACCCATCGCCAGGAAGATGGAGCTACAGCAGACGATTGACATCAGGGTCAATGCAGTGGGACACCATCGACGCACCAGGGACGACATCCGCAAGAGATGGAATTACCTGCGGGGGAAGGTCAGGGCCATGGCATCCAGGAACCACATTGCAGTCCAGAAGACTGGGGGAGGACCTCCACCAACACCACCCAACCACACTGACTGGGAGGAAATGGTTCTGGCCATCCTGCACCCTGAGGGCCTCACTGGAGGATTGGACCCGGGTAAGTCGTCTATATTTACCCCACATCAATCACACCTGTAATGCATGCACCACCCCACCCCTCCAACACCCACCAGGACCACTACCCCACCCAGCCCACAGGCACTGAATCCACTACCTCTGCATGCCCACAAACGCACTAACAGGCCCACATCCCTCCCCCTGTGCACAGCCACCCACCCCTGCAAGGCAAGGAAACACAATGGCCTATAACACCCAAAATGCACCCCCACATCCTAAGATAAAAGCAATGCTAACCCCACTAAAGCATCCTGCATGGCCCCAAAGTGTGTAAGCTGCACAAACCCGTCCAGACGCCTGCTCCCCATCCGACCTTGCAAATGTAACAGACATGTCCATTTCCCCCAACAGGCACCACCACCCATGCCACCCTGACAGAGAGGAAAAGGAGTGGCAGTGTCCACCAGGAGAGACAGAGGCACCTCACAGGACACTGGGGATGGAACCCTGGACACTGATGAGCAGACTGGCCCCTCACAAAGTCCTGGACTGTCACCATCCAGCAGCCCCGCCCAGGATACCACTGACACCCCTACCACCCAGCCAATAACATCAGCTCAGGGCAATCGTCCCTACACCTGTGTATCCAGGCCACAGACTGGTGGAACACAGGTACAGAGGCCACAGTCACCCCCTACCAACAGGCAGAAAGACGATGGCCCCAGTACAAGTGGTACCGCATGACCTGTGTAGGGGACACAGGCACAGGGGGCTAGGCCCAGTGGGAGGGCATCACTGGCCCAGGGGGGAGGCCACAGGATGGATGCTGCAGCCCAGGACGTGATCTCTGAGGTCCTGGGAGCTTACCACCATACCCAGGACAGATTGGCCCAGATAGTATCCACCCTGGAACAGAGTCAGAGGATGCAGCAAGCACACCACCAAGAGGCCATTAAGCAGTGGAAACTGCACAATGCCACAATGGCCAGCATAGCAGGTGCGCTACAGCAGCTTGTCCAAACACAGCCTGAGGCCCACATAGAACAGGAAGCCCCAACTACAGCACAGGAGACAGACCGGACAATAAGAGCATCAGCAGCAACTTCACATGCACTTCCCTCTGAGGAAACACAGGGGACATCCATCTCATCTCCTACAGCCCAACAACAGACACCCAAACGGACCCTCTGGCCAAGATATGGGACAGGAACACCTGCCAAGAACAAGGCCCCCTCTAAGAAGTGACTGCAAAAAACTGTCCCCCAACTATTCCACTCAATCACCCACCAAACAGTGCTACCAATAATTAAAAACTAATGTAAGCATTGATGGACCTACCAATACTGACAACAATGCTGCCACCATGTTGCCATTTTGGATAACCACCATTGACCCACTGCCATCACTGTAATTTGCACGATTTTATCCATGCACCAAATAAAGCACATGTCACACCTGTTACAATGTTCCCTGTCATTATGTGTGAACAAAGTGAAGTATGGATGCAACTGGTTGATAACTCCTTTATTTGTACCTGTGTAGCATGAAATGCACCCCTCGCCTTACATGTTGTTGTGCCTAAATATGTATAGAGAAAATACACTAAATTGTATTCTGTCCTATGCAGACCTGGACCCAGTGGCAATTAGTATATTCCAAACCCCCCTAGATGACAAGGCACAGGGGGGCCAATCTCATCCAATTGTCCCAAATAGTTACTGGAAGTATAGTTATATCAGTTGGGTCATGGAATTTACATCTTCCCCTTCCTCATCATCACCATCACTTTCGTCCCCTCTCTGAGGAAGCTGGTCTGGATATACAGCACCCTCCTCCTCCAAGAGAGGGATAGAATTTCTCATAGCCATGTTGTGCAGCATGCAGCAGGCCACCACCATTCTACACACCTTTTCAGGCCCATGGGCCAGGGAACCATCAGAGATATGTAGAAAACAAAATCTAGCCTTCAGGAGACCTATTGTGCACTCTATCACCCTCCTAGTACGTCCAAGGGCCTCATTGTAATTCCTCTCTGCATCTGTTCCAGGATTCCTCACTGGCGTCAGGAGCCAACGCAAGTTGGCATAGCCAGAATCACCCAGAAAAAGGTTCACAACACAACTTAAAATGACAAGCCTCAGACGCAGACAGACTGGCTGTCTGCAGGGTGGCAATAAGTGACAGAAACACCTACCTATGATCCACCCTCTGTCCTCTTGTAGTTGTTCCATCTTCTGTGGCACACTACTGTTCTTCAGCACAAATGAATCATGGACGTAACCAGGGAACATGGCATTCACATGTGTGATGTACAGTTCTGCAGTACACACCAATTGAATGTTCATGTAGTGAAAGTTCTTCCGGTTTCTGTACACCTGTTCACTTACTTCTGGGGGGGATTATAGGTATGTGGGTGCGATCGATGGCACCTATCACATGTGGTATGTTGGCAAAGGCATAGAAGTCCGACTTTATGGCAGGGAGGTCAGTATTTTGGGGAAACCTCATATAAGACTGCAGGTGTCGTACAAATGAATTCAGGAAACGTGTCAGTATAATGCTAAACAGTGACTGTGAAAAAACTGCACCCATGCCCACTGTCACTTGAAATGAGCCCGTGGCCAAGAAATGGAGTGCATAAAGCACCTGCACTTCAGTAAGGATGGCATGATGATTACGATTTGCCGGAGTCAGTGCAGGATCCAGTAATGCACAAAGTTCAAGAATAGTTGCACGGGTGAGTCTGTAATTGACAATGATATTACGCTCCACCATGGTCCGCAAATCCACAAGTGGTCTGTACAACGATGGGGCCATTCCTCGCCACAAGGGTTTGTACCTAGGAGGAGTTGGAAACACGTGTGAGGAACACACATACATGGCCACACATTGCCAGTCATCGAGCACTGCTGGCTTGATTGTCGTGACACAAATACATAATGTGTATGACATAACATCAACTGTAGGGCCTGGATTGTGGAGATGGGAGTTTTATAAATGCGTAGTTTTTGGCAAAATGTCTGCCCCATGTGATCCAGAACTGTCGTTGTGGAAGTTAACTCATACCTCTAGTGGTTGACGTGACAGCCGTGCGCAAATTAATTGGTTAACATGGATGTCAATGGGAAATCCTAGCGTATCATAATTTGCCGCCAGAGGTGATGGGGCACACCGCCGCAGTGCGTACGCAAACTCGTCACCCCAACTTCACTTGACTCCCTCATCTCGTGCAAGCAGGTACTCCACTGAGTGTATTACTGTGCCCTGCCTCTGGTCATGGAAGTGGCACGTGTTGCAGGGAAAAGGGCCCCGGCCTTCACCCAAGAGGAACTGGAGAGGCTTGTGGACGGGGTCCTGCCCCTGTACGCCAAGCTCTATGGACGGCCAGAGGTACAGGTGAGTAGGAGGATTGTGGGCCACGGATATGTGTAATGGTTGGTGTTGGCAGCATACATGTGTGCACCTCTGACCCTGGATGGGCCAGGGTTCCTGACATGCTGCGTGTGTATGTGCTGTTAGTTCGTTTGAACGGTCCATCCCATAGTGGATGTATAGCCAGCTGTATATGTTTGGC
This sequence comes from Pleurodeles waltl, assembly GCF_031143425.1. Classification (NCBI taxonomy): domain Eukaryota; kingdom Metazoa; phylum Chordata; class Amphibia; order Caudata; family Salamandridae; genus Pleurodeles; species Pleurodeles waltl. Next base: position 757,518,664 of record NC_090443.1, read on the forward strand.
CAGTGCCTGACCTCTGTGTTACATTTATGTGTGTCCCTTTTAGGTAAGCACCCACCAGAAGAGGGCACTTTGGCATGCCATCTCCAACGAGGTGCGGACCCTGGGGGTCTACAACCAGCGGAGCACCCACTGCAGGAAGAGGTGGGAGGACCTGCCGCGCTGGGTGCGAAAAATCTGCGAGGCCCAGCTGGGGAAGTCCTCCCAAAGGGGAAAGGGTGCCCATCAGGCACTGACCCCCCCTTATACTACGCATCCTGGCGGTGGCATACCCAGACCTGGATGGGCACTTGAAGGCTGCACAGCAATCACAAGGGGGTGAGTACACATAGCATATATTTGACCCTTGATGGATGTATGTGTATGCATTTTGGTTTATGCTGCTTAGTTGCAGGGACTCTGACTGATGTCCATCTGCATTATGGCCCCCGTGGGGAGTAGTTTTTTTTTTGGTCAGGTCTCCTACACGTCGGGTCCTTAAGTTGTTTGGGGAATGGCTGGGAGAAGGGTTCTGGGCACTAGTCAGGGGCATAGCCATGGGTATAGCGGTAGGTTCTGCCTATTGGAGGGTCTTCTGGGTGGGTGTATGTATGAACCAGTATGTTCACTCCATTCAGCTATTTACAAATGTCTCTGCTTTTTTGTCTCCCCATCCCTGTTCTCTTGTGTTGTCTGTGTACATCAGCATCATCTGGCGAGGGAGCTGAGGCACCGGTGAGTGGGGATGCAGCAGCCCACAGATCCTCGGAGGCAGAGTCATCCGACGCCAAGTGGACGAGTGGGTTGTAGGGCGAGGGGAGTACCACAGGGGACGCAACTAACACTGGAGGTATTGACTCCTATACCTCCTCCAATAGCAGCTCCCTGGCGGGGGCGGACCCTAGTGGTTCCACACCTACTGTGTCATCTTCCGCCACCCCCACACCATCACCACCCTCCCATTTTCTCCCCACTGAGTTGCCCGTGCCCGCTCATCCAGAAGGGTGGGAGTCTCCTTCACCCCAGGCACCTCTTCCCCTGCTCCAGTCAGCCCTGCTGCCCTCACGGAGGAGGCTATTGACTTCCTGAGAACCATCTCTGTAGGGCAGACAACAATCATTAATGCCATCCAGGGGCTAGCATCAGAGATGCAGCAGACCAATGCCTATCTGGATGGCATTCACGGTGCTGTGTCTGGCCTACAGAGATCTTTTCAGGCTCTGGCCTCCTCTTTGACCGCAGCCAGTGTCCCTGGTCATTCCGTCCCCCCTCCAACCTCCTCTACCCCTTCCAGCACCCCACTCCCTTTACTCGTCCAAAGCACACATTCTGACATGCAGGCACACACCTCAACACACAAGACCCACACTTCAAAACACAAGCACCACACCTCCCACCACAAGCATTCACACAGCCAACATACACATGCACACACTGCAGCATCCACTTCCCCCAGTGTGCCCACCCCTTCCGCCTCCCTGTCTGTCCCTTCTACATACACACCCCCAGGCACTGCACCTTCATTCACTGTTGCTGTCACTATTCCTGCAGTCACCACAGTAGCACACATCCATACATGCACCCCAGACACCACACCTGCACTCACCACAACTACTTTAGTTGACAAAGGCAGCACACTGACCAAACTTGCAGACACCCAAACAACATACATTCACACAGGCAGCCTGTCTTGTCTCACTGTGTCCACCCCCCTCCAAAAACACACAAATGCACCAAAACACCCACCCATCACACATCCACCACAGCATACTGTCCAGTCACATGCACCCACAACACGCACACCTACACCACTTATGACCACACCCTCTACCTCCACTCCCACGCCTTCCTCCAGGCCCAACCCAATTGCACCAAAGAAACTTTTCCTCTCCCGTGCTGACCTATTCCAACCCACTGGCCCACCCCGTCTCGTCCCTAAACGTGCACACCACCTTGCCCTTTCCACTCCTCCTACGTCACAGCCCGCCCCTGTCCGCCCTTCACATTCCCGTGCCCCTTCCCCAGAGAGGAAGAAGCCCAGTGCTGAGCCTATTCCATCTGGCTCCACCGGGTCCAAGCACACTCCCCCACCTTCCAAGGCAAAACCCAAACTCCCTCCACCTACCGAAAGCAAATCCAAGCCCCACCCCTGTCGTAAATCCCAACCCCCACCACCCCCTGCCCCTCTTCCCAGAGGTGCCTGGATGCCCCATTGTTGCCCCTATGAGGTGGAGTACCGTAGCACTTGTGGGAGTCAGGTTGGGGCCATTGTGGCCCATGGGACTTCTAGTACTATGGACTGGCCATTGGCCTTATTTACAATTCGTTTGCTCAGAGAGCTGAATTAAAAGTTAATGTGTGGCCTGTGTTTGACTGCACACTCTGAATCCCTGGTCTCTCATTTCATTGTTTGTGGGTATGGGGCACATGTATGTACTTTGGACAGGTTGGATTTGCCTTGTGTCGGGTAAGTCCCCCTTGCTGTGGGGTGTATGGCTTGTGCTGCTGTGAAAGGTTGTGGGTGCATTGCCGGCGGCTGGAGTGAATGGGTATGTAACTGTGCCCTTTCTTCCCTTGTTTCATAGGTTGCGGTACTTACCGTTGTCGTCTTCGTCTGTGGTCTCGGTCATGGAGGTACATGGCACGGAGAAGGGCTGGCATGATCTGCAGCTCTCTATTCATGTCTGCTTCAGCGTGTTGTGTTAGCCTCTGGTGAGGGTTTCCTTATATTTGGTTCATTTCCACCTGGCTTTGCGTGGCGGTCTAGTGGTTCATTATTTGCTGGTTGGGCCTTTCCGTCGGCATGTGGGCGGGCTCTGCCATCGTTGTCGGCACTCCTCTGCTGGTGGTGGGTGGTTTTCAGGATGCCTGTGTTTCAGTTGGGTTATTATTTGGCAGTCCGGACCACTCCTCTGTTGGTGGTTTTTACCACCGGCGGTGCAGTGTTTACCGCCTTGTTCCTAATATGGGCCATAATTTTTCCATGTGGTGCTCCCATTCAGTGGCTGATACAACACTCTCCTTGCTAGTCAACAGGTTATGCAGGCTGTTGACATAGCCCCAAAATTCACTAGGTTTACTTGGCAGGAGTAAAGCATATGCCCATTTCTAGCATTCATCTGTCTCCTTAAGTTTTAATTTCCAGATTACTTTCCTGGTTTGCTTGCCTTCCGTGAAGATGGTCTTCTTTTTTCGATGTTGCTGTTCTGTCAGTCAGCAGAGTTTTTTACTTAGCTGATATTCACTGGACACTAGGAATGAGCAGATGTCACATGTCATAGCCCTTGTTTGCTGATTGAGCTGCCCAGTGCTGGTTAGAGCTTCATGCAGTGTAGTTGCCATGGTGCCCCACTGATCCACCATCCAACTACAACCCTTTTTTGGATTCAGAAAGGCATAAGTGAGTTTTCAAAGTGAATACTTGGCCAGACAGGCTGGGCTCCATTTCTTTCTTTTTATCGAGAGGCCAAAATGATCACATTTGGGATTGCCACTGGCTGTGTATGTCTGGTGTGTTATCACACTGAGGTTAATCACTACTGAAACAGGGTTGTGATCACTTTCACTTATGTGTAGGACTTGATGGCTCAAGCATCTGTCCAACAAGGCTGAATAAAAAAATGTGTAGTCCAGTGTGGAGATATTTTTAAAGATGGGTAAGGATGTGCCATCAGTGATTTCCTTTTGATTGGTCTTCTTCAAATTTACCTCTTTGAGACAGGTTTCAAAGGAAGCTCTTACAGGGTCCCCAAGGAATCCATTGTAGTGACCCAGAATTTGAAAATTAAAGTGTCCCGCTACCACACACTCATGATTGGGGTGCTCATAAAGGTATTCCCTTACCAAGGTGATGATGTGTTTAACATTTGCACTTTTTAAGTCCCGACCTGGGTTGATATGAGTTAATAATCTAAATCAGGGTGAGCTTCCTGTTGAAACCCAGACCGTCTATGCTCACAGCACCTTCCAATATGATCTACCCCATATTTCTAGTGAAGGTATATTGTTCAAGAGGTGCAGGGTATTCAATCCATTGAGGTTGTGCCTGACATTTCACTTACCATTGGGCACTCAGTATTGTGTCTAAAGCCTAACCTCAATGGCTTGATCTTGCATGCTGCTCCTGCAATGGATCAGTTAGAAACATACTCAGGTGTTCAGGGTTGTCCATACCAATTAGTGGATCAATGGTGGATAGGTTTGATCTCATGTAGTGTTCATGCCAGAAACAGGTATTTCCTCCACCGTGCCATCTGTGTCTCTGATGAATTTCTAATTTCCAGAAGGCATTCAGATTTTACTGCATTTTCTATGGGCTTAGAATGCACTGCCTGCGCATATATTGTTTGTGAAGTTGGCGCCATGTTCATTATTTGCTGGATGTCATGCCTAGTTTCCCCAGTGTGGTCTCCAGATAAATATGGCTTGGATGGTTCAGGGCATTCTGGTTCGGCTTGTCCTTCTGCTGGTTCAGCCTCCTGATTAAATTGTAAACAGTGACTGCCCAAATTAGGAGGCAGGGATCTTTGAAGAAATATTGGGTAAGATTCTACTTGCACGGTCCTCTATTCCAGTGTTGCCGTGTTTTTGTGTTCTTGATTGCAGACATTGCTGCCCAGAGCTTTTCTTGTGTCTGTTAGGGCCCATTATGTTCTTTCTTTTAATGTTTTTAAGTAGTTTCCTCAGCTTTTTCTTCCAGTGTCACGAAAGCTGTGCTTGGTGGTTGCTTTTGGCATCGTGACCACCCGCCGTAGCTTTGGTGTCTCCAAGCTCCTGTCCTGGTGCACGGGCTTGACACTTCTGGGATGGACATTGATCTAAAATGATTTTCAATTTGTAGAAGAGTGTTGATCCCCAATCCCATTCCCTCTTCACCAGGCTCATTAGTTGTTGGAATCCTCCTATTTTCAGTTTGCGCCATGGGTGTTATTGCTCCTGAATTTCTTTCAAATGCCATGCCACCACCTCCGGTGCTCTTTTCATTGGCGGTTTTCAAATAATTGATCAATGTGGCTACTATATCTGACAATGTAGTTAGTTTATCTATTATTGAGCTTTCTGCACAGTTGCCTGCAGTGCTCCCTTCAGGCTAAATTGTAATCTAATTATCGAGCTTCATGCTCATCAACAGGTAAACTTTCCTGTTGATCATGAGCACGCTTTGAGCAAGCATGTGTGTAAGTTTCACTTGAATCTCAAGCTTATGTTATTGCTAGGTAAGGGCCTTCACTGCCGCTAAGAGAAAGGCATTGATGGTGTTTATGATGTAGTCAAGGTTTTCCCTACTTGCTAACATTGTGCTAGGTGAATGGTCTTCTGTTTGTACTGGACTGGGTGCTGCCCCCACACCAGCTTCGCTGCTTTGGACTTCCTTTCTATGCTCTCATGGGGAGTGCATTGGTTGAGTGCCAGCGCCCTGCCCTTGGTTTTTCTAAGGATGAGGAGCAAGTCTGGCTGTACCCAACAAGACTTTGTCCAAAAGGTGCATCCAATTGAAGAGGAGCTGGCTGATGCATCATTGCTTCTAATGGTATTTCCTGTTTCCTTATTGCTGTTGCCCACCAATGTGCCGCTCCTCCCTCCTTAAAGAGGTTTGTAGTACTATCTGAGCTAGAGCCCTCAGAGGAGGCAGCCTCGGTCAATATGTCTGGGCCAGCCCCCGTTTCTGCAGCATTCATTGTTGAGGAGATCTCCATCACTTACAGATCAATTATAACACCCAAGGAGCTGTTTACTAGCCAAAGGTTAGTGGTGCAATTACTTTCACTTCTTCCTAATGTTTTCTCTGCCAACACTACCAGCTCCGCGACAGTTGCTGCATCCAGGCTCCAGCTTGCAGCACTTTTCAATGGATTTGCTCCGAATGTGGTCTCATGGAAGGGCAATGCCAGTTGGTTTAGTCGTATGAGTTTGGGACCTGTTGATGTATCTTGACCTGCAAGGGCTTCACTGTCTTAGTCAACAACAGCCCTTGCTCTTGTGAAGTAATTGTAATGCAAGTTTTTAGCTGTCATTGATCCCAAGGCTTGGGGACCTTGCCCTTGGAGCCCACCCTGGCTGCCTTGGCCACCTTACTGAGTTTTTCCCACCGTGTCAGATCAGTATCAAATTTTTAATTAGTCTCCCTTCCCTTCATGTCTTGCTTGGACCTCATCTCAGCTTGTCCTGCTCCTTCTCTTTCTGTATTTATTTGTGGCAATGGGCTGCCAAAGCCCTCTGCCCAGGTGTGGAACCGCTTTACTGCCTTTAGTAGTCTCCTGTATAGCACGGATAATTAAGTAACGTTCTTGTGGAATTCATAAACTGTAATATTGAAAATGTATAGCAGTAGATCTTCAATGGTTTAGTTATTAAGGGGGTCATTACGACCTTGGCGGGCGGCGGTAACCGCCGTGCGGCCGCCAATGCGGGCGCACTCACGCGGCCCCCATTATGACATTCCCTCTGGGCCGGCGGGCTCAAACCAAGTTTGCGCCCGCCGGCCCAGCGGGGATGAGGCCGCAACATAGGAGCCGGCTCCTAATGGAGCCGGTGGTGTTGCGGCCGTGCGACGGGTGCAGTTGCACCCGTCGAGCTTTTCACTGTCTGCTATGCAGACAGTGAAAAGCTGGTCGGGGCCCTGTTAGGGGATCCCTGCACTGCCCATGCCAGTGGCATGGGCAGTGCAGGGGCCCCCAGGGGCCCCAGGACACCCCTTACCGCCAGCCTCTTCCTGGCGGTGCAAACCGCCAGAAACAGGCTGGCGGTAGGGGTGTCATAATCCCCAGGGCAGCGCTGCTTGCAGCGCTGCCCTGGCGGATTATCACCGCCGGGGCTAAAACGGCAGGAAACCGCCGGCCCCGGCGGTGCGACCGCGGCGCTACCGCCACGGTCGTAATAAGGGCCTCCGTACCGCCAGGCTGAGCACGCTTTGAGCAAGCATGTGTGTAAGTTTCACTTGAATCTCAAGCTTATGTTATTGCTAGGTAAGGGCCTTCACTGCCGCTAAGAGAAAGGCATTGATGGTGTTTATGATGTAGTCAAGGTTTTCCCTACTTGCTAACATTGTGCTAGGTGAATGGTCTTCTGTTTGTACTGGACTGGGTGCTGCCCCCACACCAGCTTCGCTGCTTTGGACTTCCTTTCTATGCTCTCATGGGGAGTGCATGGTTGAGTGCCAGAGCCCTGCCCTTGGTTTTTCTAAGGATGAGGAGCAAGTCTGGCTGTACCCAACAAGACTTTGTCCAAAAGGTGCATCCAATTGAAGAGGAGCTGGCTGATGCATCATTGCTTCTAATGGTATTTCCTGTTTCCTTATTGCTGTTGCCCACCAATGTGCCGCTCCTCCCTCCTTAAAGAGATTTGTAGTACTATCTGAGCTAGAGCCCCCAGAGGAGGCAGCCTCGGTCAATATGTCTGGGCCAGCCCCCGTTTCTGCATCATTCATTTTTGAGGAGATCTCCCGCACTTACAGATCAATTATAACACCCAAGGAGCTGTTTACTAGCCAAAGGTTAGTGGTGCAATTACTTTCACTTCTTCCTAATGTTTTCTCTGCCAACACTACCAGCTCCGCGACAGTTGCTGCATCCAGTCTCCAGCTTGCAGCACTTTTCAATGGACTTGCTCCGAATGTGGTCTCATGGAAGGGCAATGCCAGTTGGTTTAGTCGTATGAGTTTGGGACCTGTTGATGTATCTTGACCTGCAAGGGCTTCACTGTCTTAGTCAACAACAGTCCTTGCTCTTGTGAAGTAATTGTAATGCAAGTTTTTAGCTGTCATTAATCCCAAAGCTTGGGGACCTTGCCCTTGGAGCCCACCCTGGCTGCCTTGGCCACCTTACTGAGTGTTTCCCACCGTGTCAGATCAGTATCAAATTTTTAATTAGTCTCCCTTCCCTTCATGTCTTGCTTGGACCTCATCTCAGCTTGTCCTGCTCCTTCTCTTTCTGTATTTATTTCTGGCAATGGGCTGCCAAAGCCCTCTGCCCAGGTGTGGAACAGCTTTACTGCCTTTAGTAGTCTCCTGTATAGCACGGATAATTAAGAAACGTTCTTGTGGAATTCATAAACTGTAATATTGAAAATGTATAGCAGTAGATCTTCAATGGTTTAGTTATTAAGGGGGTCATTACGACCTTGGCGGTAACCGCCGTGCGGCCCCCAATGCGGCTGCACTCACGCAGCCCCCATTATGACATTCCCGCTGGGTCGGCGGGCGCAAACCAAGTTTGCGCCCGCCGGCCCAGCGGGGATGAGGCCGCAACATAGGAGCCGGCTCCTAATGGAGCCGGCAGTGTTGCGGCCGTGCGACGGGTGCAGTTGCACCCGTCGTGCTTTTCACTGTCGGCCCCAGGACACCCCTTACCGCCAGCCTCTTCCTGGCGGTGCAAACCACCAGAAACAGGCTGGCGGTAGGGGTGTCATAATCCCCAGGGCAGCGCTGCTTGCAGCGCTGCCCTGGCGGATTATCACCGCCGGGGCTAAAACGGCGGGAAACCGCCGGCCCCGGCGGTGCGACCGCGGCGCTACCTCCGCGGTCGTAATAAGGGCCTCCGTACCGCCAGGCTGTTGGCGGTACAGATGCCACATTACCCCTGGCGGTCTCTGACCGCCAGGGTTGTAATGACCACCTAAGTCTTTAGATCAAGAATCCGATCTTTTACTATGTAGATCTGAGGAATTCTCCAACAAACGCTGCCACACCCCTTGCCCTGGGGTCGTCCCACAGCCCTTTGGCCAAGGGGGGGGGGGCAAGCATGCTTAAATTGACGTTTCTTGTGGAGCAGATTGTGTGGGGGCACATAACCACCTTTGCAGGTATTTGGAAGGAAGATATTGTAAGTCACCCGGACCTTAAAATCTTTGAGAGTATTTAGAGGCTTTGTAGATCTTCTGATTCAGCATGCAAATGGGGTAACCAGAGCTGGTTGGGATCCAGGGTGGGTCAAAAGATGAGAGGCTACAGCCTTTGAAATACCTTTGACGTCCACTGCAGCTTGCTGTTTGCCACTACAGGATGCTCAATAAAGCCCTAGTCCCTAGAGCACCACCTCACCCCTTGCACCTTCCTAGGTGGCATGAGCATGGTCTACCTTGGGAACCTGACAAGACCTGAGAGGATTAGGATTTTATCCGGGGATCCTTGGGAACCTTGTTTAATCTCTTTGGTTGCTTGTGATGCCTTATTAAACAGCTTGAGACAGTTTGAGCCAATTGGAGGCCATTTGACACTTTTTTTGTTTTTTTACCTTAATTATTGCCTTCTTTTGGCCCTTTGACTTTTGCTTTGGCTGTTTGGGAGGGTTTGGGCTGGATAAAGTTGGTGGTCGGAGTAGAGGTCTAGGCCAAGAGTAGAGAGCAGGAGAGGATGGGAGCAAACCTGCTGCAGCAGCAAGCTGAATCGGTCTACTGCCGGCTGCTTCTGCTCTATCAACAAGATCTGAAGCTGCTGACCCTGCTACCCCCCTGCCTCAGGCCTCAAGTTTCACTCAACACTTTGGGCCTCTCTCTCTTGGTGGTTGCGCCATTGTGCTATGACCAGTCGCAGGCCGAGGAGCCCTTTCTCCTCCTTCTTCCTCCTTGCCACCTCCTCGCCGCCTAATACCTCAACTCTCCCCAACCCATCTGACCTCTGCACACCGGCACTGACAGAGGCAAGGGCCGGGAGTACAGAGTGTGAGGTGCAGAAACGTAAAACAACGGTGTTAACAGTTAACAGCAGGTGAGCTCCGGGAGGTTAGGAGCGGTGGGGTGCAGCACGTCTTCCTCTGCTCTCCACCTCTTGGCGTCACAAAAAGCACCTATGTTACAACCCAAATGCAAACAGAATGTCTCCTTGCAGCATATCTGTATGGTATACACTCCATAACACACTTATAACCACAGGTCTACCTATTGAGGTCGGGCAGCTAAACAAAGTAAGTGAATCTGATTTTCTGAACTCAAATAGTCTAACCAACTAAATCTAGAAAAAGTCATCGATTTACTCCTGTGTTGGCTTTTGATAATCCTTTACAAAATTACCAAAATACTTGAAAAGAAATTAAGACAATAAATGCATCAAATGTATCTGCACAGTAATCAGCACAAAGAATCAAGGCATCCAATAAGTAACATAGGGCCAGATGTATAAACGCCTTTTCCTGGTAGCAAATCGCACATCGGCCCATTTGTGACCGGGAAAAGGCTTTTCCCCATGTAATAATCCTATTCTGGTAGTCAGTACCCAGTTAGCAAAATAGGTTTGCAAGTCGCTATTAGGAAGGGGCGTACCAGTGGCATCCCTTCCTCATAGAGAGTCCAGGGGGGATGTAAGATTGTTTTGCAACAGTGAATGCGGTCGCAAAACAATCTCAGTTCCCACCAACTGGAAATTTGGGACCCCTTCCCCTATCTGAATGCATGCAAAAATATTTTTTCTGAGCAGGTAGTGGTCCCACGGACCACTGCTTACCCTGAAAAAATGAAAAGAAAACTTTTCATTTTTTGTTATTTGAAATGCATCCCGTTTTCCTTTAAAGAAAACAAGCTGCATTAAAAAAACCTGCTTTATTTAAAAAGCAGTCACAAACATGATGCTCTGCTTTTCCTAGCAGACCACCATCCCTGTGAGTGCAGCCATTCCCAATGGGGTCACAGATTGCGACCTACCGCATGATTATTGATGGGGTAGGTCATTTGCGACCCCATTGGGAATCGCAAACAGTGTTAAACACACTGTTATACATGCCAGTTTGCGATTTCCTAATAGTAAATCACGAAGATTCGCTATGAGGAAATCTTAAACCCAAACCTACATATATCTGGCCCATGATGGAGAGCGTATTAGATGTAACACGAGGCAATCCTATCACCATCCTCTGAGAGCACTAACAACGCTCAAAACATATTATCGTGTTTGCAGTGCAATATAAACTTATACAGACACGAGTGGTCCTTATTACAGCTCACTAGGCACCTGTTACTTTTACAGCTCACTAGGCACGTCACATTTTATGGCTTCCTCTCACTTCTTTCATATGGTGTCACAGGTAACACCCAGACCCTTACCTAGGAATCAAGATTAGTTTTGCAGGATTTATTTTCTGGCTCTGTTGGCCTTCAAAGCGATATGTCCCTCAGTGTAAACATGATGTCAGTGCTAGGTGAGATGAGTAGCACCACAATTCCTTAATAGGAAATCTGTATTCTCTCTTGGCATATGGACTTGGGGTAGTGCGCACCCATCTCTATGTAGGGGATTGTCTGTGCCCTTCCCCCATTAGGTGCTCATTATTACCCAATCAACCAAGATCACATACTGTTCATCTGCTTTTTCAGGGTCACTGTGCATGCATTGAAACTGGCCTATCCCTGTGTTAAAAAATCATCAGAGTAGTGTCCTAGGACAACTACTGCCAGTGACTTAAGCTGTCTTATGTCTGTTTGTCTAATATATGTGCTTCCTTCCAATATCTGTCTCAGTTCACTTTATAAAATCATCTCACTTTACAGTCAGAGAAATAAAAGTAAACACTAATCTCGAAGGTAAAACAACAAGCAGCAATTTGTCAGAAGGCTAGTGTGACATTTTACATCTTTGACTGCACAGCAAATAAGACAACATAAAAACTAAGGGCATATTTAAGAGCCCCTAGTGCCACCTTAGCGCCGTCATCGTGTCATTTTTTTGACGCTAAGACAACGCTAAAGTGGCTATTCTGACAAGCTACATTTAAAAGTGGTTCAATGCATGCGCCAGTTTGTAGCCCCTTGTGCCAAATTATGCCTGTGCCAGGCATAATGTATGCAAGAGAGGGCATTCCAGCGCTGGGAGGCCTGCAAAAATGTTGCAGTGAAATTTGAAAGATTTCACTGCACCATTTTTGGCACCATTTTTAATGCCTGCTCAGAGCATGCGTTAGGATGACGCCCCTATAGTAACCTATGGGCCTCCTTGCACTTTGCTGCACTAGTGTCAACATTTCTGATGCTAGTGTAGCAAAGCGCCACAACAGAGTCACAAAAGTTGACGCTATTGTGCTAATGATCGTCATGGTATGCCGTATTATAAATACTTCACAACCATGGTGTCATTAGGTGCCAGTAGTGGGATGCAAGAAAAGTGGCACATCATCGCTGATGTGCCACTTTTTCTTAAATATTGGCCTAAGTTTGACACAGAGAGCAAACAGACAATTTTGGCAGTTTGCCCACTGTCAGAACTCTACATTACCCTGAATCAACAAGTATACTGCCATATTGGTGTCCATTTCATTATCTCTTGAGCTCTCTGTAGTTATGGATATCTTTGAAGTCAAATATCAACATCCTTCCTTGACTACTTATTTACATTTCGTGATGTAGCTCCCTTAAGCCCCTTAAAACATGTCCTAGGCCTGCCATTGCAGCCTCAATGCAGTTTTAACCCGACAATGCAACATGTCAATTTAACCCCCTGGCCAAGCCCTAAACTCCCCTTTTATTGCATATAATCAACATTCATGTTTTGTATTATTGTATTGTTCTAATATTGGTTTTACAATGTTGATATGTTTTACAATGAAATGTATGGGAGGCCTCTAATTGTGAAGGTAGGCTGTTTTGCCTTTGTTTTCATGGGGTCCACCCTACTATAGGTCTCCGGGCTGATAAAACTCCACCCTTTCCCATATTTGATTTTCTGGTAGTGATGGCAAGCAAAGGCTTCTCAGAGAGGTAGTGTGTGGTAGACACAGACCCAATAGTCAACAAAAGACCCCAAAACTCTCTGTTCATCCCAGTGCTTGTCTTTGTGAACAAAGAAGCAGTATGGTCTCACCACAAAATTAAACACTATTTTGCCTTTTGTTACTGTGATGTAAACTATATGAATGTGCAGGTATTCAAAAACCTCCTCCCACCCAGGGTTCCCCAACCTGTCACAATAAAAACACTGCCCCACTGGTGTGCCTGGGCTTAGTGCTCGCAACATGAATGGATCACACAAGGGTCAATGATAGTCCTTGCATAACCACTACCAATAACCATGGGGTGATCCATTCCTGAAGAGCTCTAATGAGAGCGAAACACATGTCAGAGGTTGCCTTACTTATTCCAGGTTGGCTTGGATGGTATTTGACCAGTCCAAAGCTGTGCCTGGAGTGGTAAATGGCTTTTGTCATTTTACAGCTCAGCGAGGATGACACTGTGTCAATTCTATGCTTAAAGATTTTGCTGTACAAATGGCAAAAGACTTTGGCGGTCATTACAACATTGGTGGTAAAAGCCACTTACCGCCGTGCAGAAGACCGCCAACACACCGCCGTGGCCGCGGAAATCCGCCACAGCTATTATGACTCACAGCACGGAATCCGCCAAAATTCAGACACCCACACAAGTCCACCACACCAAAGGTCAGTGATAAACTGGCGAAAACAAAACCTCCACCGTCACGCCAACAGAAAAACGCCCACACTATCACGACACACGAATCCACGCAGCGGTCTTTCAACTGCGGTATTCCATTGGCGGTACACACCGCCGCGCTCAAAATACACACACATTTACAAAACACAGCCACATTGGACAATTTGAAATACACACACCTGATACACATACACACACCACTCCCACACACCCAATACAAAATAAAACACACACCCACATCACCCACAAACCCTTACGACAACAAATCACAAACAAAGGCCAGAGAGAGACACCACCATCAACAACAGTAGCATCCACAGGCACACAACACCATCACCCACATAACTTCCACGCACTGCACACTACACACCACTACATATCAGCACACATCACCCCACACACCACCCCAAACATCACTTACACCACCCCCTGGCACGGCAAAGACATCCCAGGTTCTCGGAGGAGGAGCTCCGGGTCATGGTGGAGCCAATCGTCCGGGTAGAGCCACAACTATTCGGAGCACAGGTGCAGCACACCTCAATTGCAAGGAAGATGCAGCTATGGTGAAGAATAGTGGACAGGGTCAACGCAGTGGGATAGCACCCAAGAAATCGGGATGACATCAGAAAGTGGTGGAACGACCTATGGGGGAAGGTTCAGCGGACTGGCGGCAGACCCCCACCTCCTCCCCGACAACTAACAACATGGGAGGAGCAGGTCTTGGCGATTCTGCATCCTGAGGGCCTCGCAGGAGTAGGTGGAAGAATGGACTCTGGTAAGTCAAAGCTTAACTATTACATCCTCCACCCTACCTGCATGCCAGCACATACCCCCACCCTCACCCTCACCCCCATCACTCTAACTCCTCACAAATGACCCAACATCACAAACCACACATCCTAACACCAAGCCCTGCATGCAACAACAAAGCATGGACACCCATCACCAAAGCATGCCCACTGCACATACCCATACATCCCCCTAAACCATCATCACACGAGGTCCCACACAGGAATGCAAGCACTGGGGTACACGGTCACCCACCCATTGCACACCATGACACACACAGATGTAATAACCATCCTTTTATACCCCTGCAGGACCCCTACCCAACGTCACCGGACAGGAGGGTCCACACATGTCCACACCACCAACAGAAGAAGCACACAGTGATGACAGCACCTCTGTCCAACTGGATCTAGATGACCAGCCAGGCCCATCGGGGACCTCGGGACAGTCGGTTCCCACACCCAGTCACATGCCACCACAGAGCTTCCCCCCTCTGGAAACACTAGCACAGCACCCACCCAGCGGGCCCATACCTCCGTCCCCAGGACACGTCAATCAGCTGTGTGTCCACCACTACAGGGAACCCAGGCTAACCCACCACCACAACAACAGGGACATGGGGGTAGTGGTAGTGAGCACACGGTCCAGGGGACGGAGGCCCAGGAACACAGGGGAACTGGGAGAGCTGCTGTGCAATAGGGCCCAGGGAACCCACTCTCCACAATGCCCTCTCCTCCATCATAGGAGCCTACCACCACTCCCAGGAGACGATGGCAACAGTACTGGCCAATTTTCAGGAGACCCAGTTCCTGCAGGAGGAACAGTATATGGGCTTCAGGGAGGAACTCAGAACCATCAATTCCACCCTGGGCACCATCATAGGGGTGCTGAAGGAAGTACTCATCACCAGGAGGGACACTGTGGCACTACAAGGGGACCCTGACACTAGCCTGGACGATGAACTGCCCACCACCTCCGCCGGCGCTAGTGGACAGGAGGCACCACCACAGGACCACCACACCAGCACCCCACCCCCTGCAGAGGGAGAACCACCTCTCAAACAGTCCCTGAGATCGAGGAACAAGACAGAGAACGATGCCAAGACCCCCACCAAGAAATGAGACCACACTGATTGTCATCCTACTGTCCCACTTTGTCACCCTGTCCATCCTTAAACTGCCCCAGCTCCACTTCCTATGCCCATATGGGCAATGCACCTGTGAGACTAATAGACTGGACTCTGCCATGGACATTCCTCTGCCATCACCCCTCACCATTTTACAACCCCCTCCAATATTGAGCACTTAAATAAACACCCTTAAAGCACAAAACAATCTGGAGTCTGTCTGTGATTTCGGAATACCTGCACTAACTGTGGCAAAAAGCTTTTTCATTGGTAATGTCAACATAACTATGTCACACAGCTCTAGTCCATGAGGAATCAAAGCAGATGTCACAGAGTGGGACCCACATCTGTGAAATCGTAAGGGAAAGTGACAACTCAGTGACCATACACTGGGTGAAAACGACAGACAGTAGAGAGGCAGTAGTGTTTAAGTACATGTAGTAGGCAGGTCTGTATTCTTACCTGTGTGTCACTGGAAATATTGCTGGATCACTGAGTCCCTGTTGTCCATGTCTTCTTCCTCTGCTTCCTCGTCTTCACTGACCACAGGCTCCACAGCTCCCACAACACTGCCATCTGAACCATCCTCCTGCAGAAAAGGCACCTGTCATCGCAAAGCAAAGTTGTGAAGCATACAGCAGGCCACAATGATCTGGCACACCTGCTTTGGTGAGTAGAATAGGGATGCACCTGTCATATGGAGGCACCTGAACCTGGCCTTCAGTAGGCCGAAGGTCTGCTCGATCACCCTCCTAGTTCGCCCATGGGCCTCATTGTAGCGTTCCTCTGCCCTTGTCCGGGGATTCCTCACTGGGGTCAGTAGCCATGACAGGTTGGGGTAACCAGAGTCACCTGCAAATGGCGAGGGACAACTGTTAGACACACACTAACCTGAAGGGATATCCCCAGACCCAGACAACCATTCCCACTGAATAGCTTCCAGGTGCTCACCTAATAGCCGCACACGGTGCCTCTGGAGTTGACCCATCACATAAGGGATGCTGCTATTCCGCAGGATGTAGGTGTCATGCACTGAGCCAGGGAACATGGCATTCACATGGGAGATGTACTGGTCTGTCAAACATACCATCTGTACATTCATCGAATGATAACTCTTCAGGTTTCTTTACACCTGTTCACTCCTGTGGGGGGGTACCAAAGCCACATGTGTCCCATCAATGGCACCTATGATGTTGGGGATATGTCCCAGGGCATAGAAATCACCTTTCACTGTAGGCAAATCCTCCACCTGAGGGAAAATGCTGTAGCTCCGCATGTGTTTCAGCAGGGCAGACAACACTCTGGACAACACGTTGGAAAACAAAGGCTGGGACATCCCTGATGCTATGGCCACTGTTGTTTGAAATGACCCACTTGCAAGGAAATAGAGCACTGACAGCACCTGCACTTGGGGGGAGGATTCCTGTGGGATGGCGGATAGCTGACATCAGGTCTGGCTCCAACTGGGTACACAGTTCCTGGATTGTGACACGGTCAAGCCTGTATGTGATTATCACATGTCTTTCCTCCATTGTCGACAGGTCCACCAACGGTTGGTACACCGGAGGATGCCGCCATCTCCTCACATGTCCCAGTGGACGTTGTCTATGAAGGACAACAGCGAGCACAGAGTCAAACAACTCAGAGGTACGTACCCACAGCTTACACAGAACACCATTCATAATCTAAGAAGAGGCCTGTATGTGTGTTGAGTCTAGGCCTAGGTATATGTGACGCAGTTGAAATTGTAGGCATGTGGGCCCCTGAAATGGCGGCTTCCTGACCTGTAAAGTGGGACAATGGGATGTGAGGTAACTGCGCTGGCGTTGTACACCGTTGCGGTAGGCAGTCGAAGACCGCGACGCAATGCGCAATTGGTTAGCATTGGACCCTATGGGTCCCAGGAGCCAATGACGATGTATGCCGGTGGTGACGGTATGCACCGCCGCGGACGTGACTGCCATTTTCTATCTGTTCAATCACTCGATACCTGATCTTCAACAGGAGAGGACCTACACTGCAAGTGCTGCTGTGACCTCGGTCTGGAAGAGACAATGGCTCGAGTGTCTGGGGAAAGGGCCCCTGCCTTCACATCGGAGGAGTTGGAGAAACTCGTGGACGGGGTCCTCCACAAGTACACGCTACTCTACGGTCCTCCAGACAAACAGGTGAGTACACTGGGAGCATGCTGCATGGGCTATGCCTGTGTGGAGAGGGGTGGATGTAAGAAGGGAGGGGAAGAGTGTGGCGTGCATGAAACAACGGTGAGTGCATGTGCCACATGGCAAGGGTAGGGATGGGGGGCAATCACTTTGACGGTGCAGTTGGTAATAACTTTCTCTTCCCCCGTACAAATCATGTAGGTCAGCGCCCACCAGAAAAAACATATTTGGCGTGCCATTGCCAAGGACGTCCGGACCCTGGGGGTCTACCACAGACGGAGCACCCACTGCCGGAAAAGATGGGAAGACACACGCCGCTGGAGAAAGAAGACGGCGGAGGCTCAGCTGGGGATGGCCTCCCAACGTGGGAGGGGTGCCCGTCGCACCATGACCCCCCTGATGTTCAGGATCCTGGCGGTGGCGTACCCGGAGTTGGATGGGCGCTTGAGGGCATCACAGCAGCCACAAATGGGTGAGTACACTTGCATTCTGCTGATTTTGTGTGCAGTGGAGGTGTCTGGGTGGGGGAGGTGGGCTGTGGGTTTCCCTAGGCCAGGGCGAGTTCCATAGGCAAGGTCCCTCCGTAAGGCAGGCCATGTGGCACCCACCGCACCTCTGTAGAGTGTCAACTACACCTAGTCATGCCCCTTTGTTATCCATGTGTGCAGATGTCGTCCATAGCCTAGTAGGCCATTTCCCAGGAATTTAACAGTGGAGCCCAAGAGCGCTGCGTAGTGCAGGGGGCTTCTGTGTCTGTCGTGTCCGTCAACGGTAGTGGTAATGCATGCACTCAACATGTCTTTCTTCTGTAGTCCCACTCCATTTTGTGGTCTCCCTGTTCTTGTGTGTATTAGCATCATCAGGCGGAGGAGCAGTGGCTCCGGAGCACGAGGGGGCTGCCTCCCACATGGCCATGGAGGGCCACACTACGGAATAGGACTTCACCAGTGGGACGGAGGGTGAGGGGAGCTCCACGGCGGAGACAGGAGCTGAGACCAGTGACACAGACTCGTCCTCTGATGGGAGCTCCCTTGTGGTGGTGGCAACATCTGTGCCCTCCCATCAACAGGTACAGCCACCACCACCCCTTCCCGCACCGCCCTCCCAGCAGCCCCTCAGCCTTCGCCCCGTGCCCGCTCACCCGGGAGGGTGGGCATCACCTTCGCCCTAGGCACCTCAGGCCCTGCTCCAGTCACCCCTGCTGCCCTCAGTGAGGAGGCCATTGACCTCCTCAGGTCCCTCACTGTTGGGCAATCTACCATTTTGAATGCCATCCAGGGTGTAGAAAGGCAGTTGCAACAAACAAATGCATTCCTGGAGGGCATTCATTCTAGTCAGGCGGCCCTTCAGCGAGCTTTTCAGACTCTGGCCTCAGCCCTGATGGCAGCCATTGTCCCTGTGTCTAGCCTCCCCCCTCCAACTTCCTCCACCCCGACCCAATCCCCTGTACCTCATCCTATCCCAAGCACACCAACAGACCAGCATGCACACACGTCAACACACAAGGGAAGCTCAGGCAAACATCACACACATGCAGACACACCAACATCCACTGCCTCCATTGTGTCCTCCTCCTCGTCTCCCTCCTCCCTCCCTGTCTCGTCTACACTCACACCTGCATGCACTACCTCTACAGCCACTACTGCCATCACCAGCACACCCACCACCACACCCCGCTCACGTGCAGTCACCACCCCTACTACCATTCACACGTCCCCTGTGTCCTCTCCCAGTGTGTCTGTGACGGACCCTCCCAAGATACACAAACGCAGGCACACACCCACCCAACAGCCATCCACCTCACAACAGCCTCCAGCACATGCACCTTCACCCAAAGTCAGCAAACAAACACCTCCTACAACCACAACCTCTTCCTCCACTCCCAAACCCCCTCCAGCTACCCGTCCGAGTGTGTTAAAAAAACTATTGCTGTCCCACCTTGACCTCTTTCCCACACCTCCCCCACCCCGTTCATCTCCTAGGTCCCAAACTAGCACCTCAGCCACAACATCTCCGGGACCGGTGGTGCCTGTAGTCACTGGAATCTGGAGTGCACCGGCCACCAGGGCAGCCAGTGTGGCACGGAGCCACAGCAGAGACAGTCCCCCACGTGTGAAGCATCAGAAGTTGGCCAGTGCCTGGCGGGAGAGGGGGAAGACTCGAGCCACCAAAGCTGCTCCCAGGGGTACAGGTGGGAGTGTGGAGTCAGCTGCGACACCTTCCAAGGTGGGGAAAGGGCACAAGAAAGTCAGCAAGTCTGGGAAGAGCAGCACGGCGGAGAAGACTGCCATCATCCCAGCTGCCCAGGAGGCCACCGCCAACACGAGCCCAGCTGCCCAGGAGGCCACCGCCAGCACCTTCCCAGCTGCCCAGGAGGCCACTGCCAGCACAAGCCCAGCTGCCCAGGAGGCCACCACCAGCACCAGCCCAGCTGCCCAGGAGGCCACTGCCAGCCGCCATCACCAGCCCAGCTGCCCAGGAGGCCACCGCCAGCACCATCCCAGCTGCCCAGGAGGCCACCGCCAGCACAAGCCCAGCTGCCCAGGAGGCCACCGACAGCACCAGCCCCGCTGGGCCATGAAGGACCGCCAGCAAAAGCCCCGCCGGGACAGAGAGGACGGCCAGCAAAAGCCCCGCTGGGCCATGAAGGACAGCCAGCAAAAGCCCCGCAGGGAGAGAGAAGTCCGCCAGCAAAAGCCCCGCTGGGCCATGAAGGACCGCCAGCAAAAGTCCTGCTGGTACAGAGAGGACCGCCAGCACAAGCCCCGCTGGTCCATGAAGGACCACCAGCAGCTGAGTCACTGCAAAGGAGAACGCCACTCCAAGCACCGCTGAACAGGGCACCGCCGTCTCAAGGACCGCTGAACAGGGCACCGCCGTCTCAAGCAACGCTGGCCCATGAGCGCCAAGGGCACTGACGCTACTGAGTCCGTCACTGGCAGAATGAAGCACTCTGGGCACCATGCCCCCTCCAGAACCAGTGGAGAGATCCATCCACTACCTCTGTCCTTAGGAGGATGAAGCACTCTGGGCACCATGCCCCCTCCAGAACCAGTGGAGACTGTTATCCACTTGAGAGACTGTGGCTTTGCACTCCCCAGGATTGAACAGTGGGCAACCCACCCACTGTAGAGACTTCAGAGACTGTGGCTTTGCACTCCCCAGGATTTAACATTGGGCAACCCACCCACTGTAGAGACTTGAGAGACTGTGGCTTTGCACTCCCCAGGATTGAACAGTGGGCAACCCACCCACTGTATAGACTTGAGAGACTGTGGCTTTGCACTCCCCAGGATTGAACAGTGGGCATGTGGCCCTCTCGTGGATTTGGCGTCGTGCACTCAACCGGCTGAGGTGCCCCCCCTTTCCCTCCCCCTGAGGTGCCTGTGGTCTTCGCCGCCGGCGTTCGTGCTCCTGGTAGAGGAGCAGGAAGACAATCGCAGGGAGTATGTGGAGTTCCGGGTCCATGGCGTCCTCGTTCCTCGTGGGGTGTGTAAAGGTGAGCATTTTCCCTTCGAAGTCCTGTTTCCGCAGTGTTTTTATCCGCGGTGAATCTGTCCCGGAAAAGGTGGCGGATTGGTAGGTTGTGATACTGTGGGCGGTACTTTGTACTCTGCCTGTCTGTTGGCGGTGACCGCCGCGCTGTTTGTTTGTACCGCCGTGGAGGTCGGAGTGTTAAAGTGGCTGTCTTTGTTGGCGGTTTCCGCCACGTCGTAATTGCTACATTTTTACCGCCGGCCTGTTGGCGGTCTTACTGCCGCTTTAACACCGACCGCCAGGGTTTTAATGACAACCTTTGTCACTATCTAGCTCGGTGTGGATAGCACTGTGCTGATCATATGCTTAAAAACTTTGCTAGATAAGCAGACATTTGAGGTGACCAAATCTAGAGTGTCGCTGGTGTTGCAGTGTGCTCCTTACTAGAGCTGCTCTCCACCTAAATCTGGGAACTTCCCAGAGTTCTCCTTTGTTTTTTGAATAATTTATGCATCACTCTAACCCTGAAAGGGCCTTGTTCTGACTTATACTGGGTGCTCACTTGTGTCTGGACAAAGCTAAACCCCTCTGAAGAGCTCTAATGAGAGCGAAACACGTGTCAGGGGTTGCTTTACTCATTACAGGTTGGCTTGGACAGTATTTGACCATTCCAAAGCTATTATACTGTGCCCGGAGTGGTAAATGGCTTTTTTCATTTTACAGCTCAGCGAGGATGACACTGTGTCAATTCTATGCTTAAAGTTTTTGCTGTACAAATGGCAAAATACTTTGTCACTATCTAGCTCGGCGTGGATAACACTGTGCTGTGATAACTTTGCTAGATAAGCAGACATTTTAGGTGAGCAAATCTAGAGTGTCGCTGGTGTTGCAGGTTGCTCCTTACTAGAGCTGCTCTCCACCAAAATTAGTTTTTTGCATAATTTATGCATCACTCTAACCCTGAAAGGGCCTTGTTTTGATGTATATATATATATATATATATATATATACATACATGTATATACATAGATAGATAGATAGATAGATAGATAGATAGATAGATAGATAGATAGATAGATAGATAGATAGATAGATAGATAGATAGAAAGACTACTTTCTTCAATATATGCGGGAAAAAGCTTGCCTCTCTCTCCATATATATACAGTATATATATATATATATATATATATATATATATGTAAAGAGATTACTTTTATATATGTGTGTGGTTTCCCACATATGTATATATATATATATATATATATATATATATATATATATATGTGTGTGTTTGTAACTACACATATATATATATATGGAGAGAGAGAGAGAGATTTATCTCCTTCTATATAGATAGTCTCTTGTTTGCTCTCTCTCTATGTAGATATATATATATATATATATATATATATACACATATATATATATTTATATTTATATATATATATATATATATATATATATATATATATATATACATACATATATATATTTTAGGTTTGATTTGTCATTGTTTTTGTATTGAATCAGACTACATATCCCATAATGCACCATAATGGCATTGGATGTGCGATGATATAAAGGGTACTTGAAGGGGATGCTCACTAACCGTGAACCAGACCTTATTGGTCGAAACGCGCCGGGGAATGGCTGTGTTGATCTTTGTATCACATTAAATATTAGATAACTGGAATCCTTGGAGTGCTGTGTTTTGACTTTATTGTCAGTTGTTTGTAATATATATATATATAAATATATATATATATATATATATATATATATGTATACATATACATATTTAGATCACGTTTGTTTTCATAGGAGTGTGGTTTCCGGGGGGCTGATCATGGTCCCCAGGGAAACCACACATCTATAAAAAAAATTGTCAGTCCTATTTACCGGTGACTCGCTGTCAATTATTATTTATTTATTTTTTTACTTTTTACTTTTAACCTCTGGGGTAACCAACATATTTACATGAAGGCCAACCACCCAGAAGTGTCCTCAGTGTGGATCTCAGCACAGCCACAATTCACAGCCAGGAAACCCTTTCGGAAAGGTATCATTTGAAAGGGGAAACTCTTCCCTTTCAAGCGAGGCCTATCTGAAAGCTAGGGAGGCCGTTTTGGCCTTTTTTTCCCCACAGGAGTAGAGAGAGGCCTTACCTGCTGTGTCTCTGTTCTGGTGGGGAAAGAATTGTGTTGTCAGCACGCTGGACTTCACAGATGTATGGGGTCGGTGGGGAGAGAAGCAGAAGCTGTTCCGTATTTCCTCCGGGGGGTTTAAAATAAAAATCCTCTGGTGCTTTAAAACCCTCCCTGGTGACAGCCAATGGCACCAGGGAGTGGGTGTGACAGCCATTGGTGGTCACATGCACCAATGGGGTTAAGTAGCAGTCGGGGAAGGATAAAAGGTTAGGCCCTGCCTAGAAACATCCCTACTTATAGCATCAGAATCTTCTGCCTCACCTCTTCCCCCAACATAACCCAAATGAAAAAGCTTGGAAAGGACTAATCAGTAAATCCCTGCTAAAAGATCCTCATAGGGTTTCTGAAGTAAGGCCCATATTTATACTTTTTGACGCAAACCAGCGCTGGCCATGGTTTGCTTCCAAAAATGTACTGCCGGCTAATGCCATTCCTACGCACCAGGCGGGCGCTTTATTCAAGGATTGACGTTTGCCGGGGCTGCGGGCTGGTTAGAGTAAAAAAAAATAAGTCAAAACAGGCAGCGCCGGCGTAGGGAAAAATGTGGGTTGTGCATCAAAAAATGGTGCAAGTCAGGTTAGAGTAAAAAATCAGGGCTCAAACCGGACTTGCGCCTTTTTTTGACGCACAACCCCCATTGAAATGACTCCTGTCTTAGCAAAGACAGGAGTCATGCCCTCTTGCCCAATAGCCATGCCCAGGGAACTCTAGTGGGGCCCAAGTTAGGCCCCACTATGCCACTTCAAAAAAATAAAACAATTATACTTACCTCAGTGGGCGATGGTGGCAGGGGTGACCCTTGGGGCAGGGATGGGCACCTCTGGACTGCTTTCATGGTCAGAGACCATGGAAGTGAGCCCACTGGCCCCTTAACACATGCCCTCACCCAGGCGTTTAAAATCAGGCTGTGCGCTGTTTTTTAAGGCCCGCCCCCTCCTGTGTGTCAAAATGACGCAGGAGTATGAATAAGGCGCACCGGCCTTAAAGTCATTTTTTGGACGGGAACGCCTACCTTGCATGTCATTAACGCAAGGCAGTTTCCCGCATCCAGAAAATGACGCAGACGGAGGAATTTTGATGTTCGTGGGGTCGGGCATCATAGTATAAATATGCTGCAAGGATTGCGCCGAGTGTGCGTCAAAAGTTTTGACGCACATTTGCCGCAAACAGAGTATAACTATGCCCCTAAATGTTCTATATTCTGCCACTGTTCATTGTCTGGTGCTCCTCTCTTTAGCTCCAGGAATGGAGTCCAAATGCGTAGGCTGTCTGAGGAAGCTGTATTCCAGCTTCCATTTTGTACCTTGTCAACCCATGGGCAATCAAAAATAGGTCTTGCTGGTTCCAGCAATCATACATTCTCATACGCATGAAGTCCTGCTCCCCTTCATGCCTCACAAACATACACTTCAATTACTCACAAGATGTGAGTGCAAGGGTCTAGGGGTCACATACTGGGTGTCAAAAATAAGTGGGCCGGTAGGCACTGAGGCCATCATTATGGGGCTGGCAGTCATGAGACCGCCAGCCTCGCTGTGGTGGTCCTACTGCCGTGGAGCCGGTGGTAAGGACGGCCACGTTACGAGTTGAGAGGCTTGGCAGAAGGCAAGCCACCACAACTCTGCCTGGCCCGCCGGTGCATTCGCACCGTTACAGCCGGCGGTGAGCACCTCCAATCTGGCGGCAGGCCCAACCTGCCATCCGGATTGCAAGGCTGCAAACTGCCAGGCTTTCCGTGGCAGTCATCATCCCACCACGAAAACCCTGGCAGTCATGCACCCGGTGACAGGAATCTTCATTTCTGTGGCCGGCACACACATACACATATGTCTGCACACATGCACACATCCCCCCCACCAGTGCACACACTCACAAACACACCCCCACACACCTTCACACACCCATGCATACACATACACACCCATCCAGCATATACATACATGAACTCAGACACACCCACTCACTCACATTCATCAACACAGACACCACAATTCACGCGCACATACACGCACACATTCAGCACCCCCTCCGCAAACATGCACACACGCAGTAAAACACAAAGACCCCATCCCGAACTTCCTTCGGACACCTACTTACCTCCTCAGTCGACTGGGACATCCGGGAGGGGATGGGTCATGATGGTCTTCCCTCGATACCACCACCATGCCAGTAGGACTCCACCAAGCCCTATTATAGTTTGTAATAAGGTGGGTGGAGTCCTGCTGGCATGGCAGTGCCGGTCAGGGACCTGCTTCTGCAGCGCCGACCACCAGCACGACTGCTGGCTGCTTTTCACCTCAATGAGGGCAGAAAGCAGCCAGCACTCGTAATATGGTGGTCCCTTTGAAAAGGGAACTTGACCACCAAAGTACAAATGAGGGCCAGAATTGCATCCACCTCAGTACTACACTCTAAACAAAGCCAGTGTGCTGCCACCACCACTTGGTGTCAACTATTCAGGACATGGATTGAAAGACCACACCAAGATAAGTGGCATGCTTGGAGCTCTCCACCTGGTTACAGAATCATCAGAAAGTATCATCATGGATAGACCTAGGCCTCAGAGGACACAAGAAATTAGCATGTTGGTTGGGCCAATGAAAAGTCAGGATTGCAGCTTTATGTACATCTCAGTTACTTAGGGTAGGTGTACATTTCTGTTTATCATGCAGTGTTCTTCTTGTACCTATGATGCACTCGAATGAATTCATCAATACTGACATGATGAATCTTGGTCAATGCAATCTATGTCTTGCCCTTTCTCTTTTCACTTCATGTGATTATAACTTTTTCAGGTTTGTGTTTTTCCTCTGTGTCTGTTTGCTGGCTGTTCCCTAGACTCACTTGATTATTCCAAGAATGCTGGTGCTCATTCTGAATCTCAGTCTCAATTAGGGGGCACTGTTACTGTAAATTACAAATCAAATAAAAATCTGTTAAAACAGAGGAAAAATAATAGTGTGGCTACATATTAAAATAGCCTTGTATTACTGTACGAGAATGTTCCCTTTTCACTGTCCATGTCTTGCTGACATCACTCAACGTTGAGACTGTACGATATTTATTGCGCCTTCTGATCCCTTCAATAGCTTCTAAAGTAGCTTTCAGGCAGATGTATTGCACATGTATTGTATATGCTGGTATTTTGTGCTATTACAAATATATATATGTATATGGTTATATCACTCTAGTGTGGGCACACTATTGTTTAAGTTTAATACCAGAATATATCAATTCATTGTATTACTTTTTCTGACGTGACTATTGACATGTTGTCTAGTAGGAGTGTGTAATGACTATGGACATATTGCCCCAGATTTACAAAAAAGTGTTGCAGTGCAGCGCTGGGACAAAATTTGCAGCACTGTGCCACTTTTGAAAAACAGGGATGCACCATATTTACAAAAATACGGCACACCCCTGTGTTTCCCCATGCTCCAGTGCTAAATTTAGCTGCGAGCGCCAACGCAGCATCCTTGCACCATATTGCAAGGGTGTCTGCATTGAGGGGTGTGATTGCTTATGTGCAGGAAGGTGTCCCTTCCTGCCCTTAAACAATATACAATGGCAATTTGGAACTTCTATGTGTGCTGCATGATGCAGCACACATAGAAGTACCAAATCACTATTTTTTTAATGATTGTTTATGTGCAGAAAGGGTGCCTTCCTGCACATAAACAATCACTCATGGCCTTTTGCTCTTTCTGTATGTGCTGGAGTATTCAGCACACATAGAAAAAGCAAAAACGAGGAGGAACAAAAGTCTTGCTCCTCGTTGAACCAAGCTAATGCCACCCCTGGGGTGGCGTTAGTTGTCGGTGCTGCCATAGATATACAGGTTCTTGTAAATCTGGGGCAGAGTCAAAAGCAATTGTTGTTGAGATGGAACGCCCACAGTAACACCCATTGCAGACCCCTCTGCCACACAAATCTGAGTCGGAGAGGCCCATATTTACAAGGAGGCGTTAAGCCACAAAACGTGGCTTAATGCTTCCTTGTAAATATGGTGCAGTGGATAGTGCCAGCGGAGCGTACTAAGGCCCTGATTTATACTTTTTTTGTGCTGCATTTGCGTACTTTTTTATGCAAAAGTGGCATAAAGTTACAAAATACAATTGTATTTTGTAAGTTTGCGCCACTTTTGTGTCAAAAAATGAAGCAAATGCAGGGTAAAAAAAGTATAAATCAGGGCCTAAAAGTGACGCTCCGGTGGAGTTAGAGCCATGTCAATCGGGCCCATTGAACAATAGGAGTGCGCAAGAGGACATAGCTTTTCTATGCACTTCTTGTTCATGATTTCTTCCATATGAAATGTTCTTGTTGGCTGTAGTGCGGTGTTTGGTACTCAATATAGAGTTACTACATGTGGTGTGCAAACTATTATGTTACAAACTGGATCAGACAAACATTTGCAATTCTGGGTGTCTTTTCACTGCTTCTTAGGGCATCTAAAGAATTCCAATTTATTAATTTTGTTTTATTTCAGATATTTTTATAAAGTACTTATAGAAATGATAGTGTCGAGTGTATAAAGAAACAATTACCGAATTACCGAAATTCAATTAACATATTTAATAATGAAAAAATATCTAATCCTTCACGGCACTTTAATTAATTAAATGTTGTAAATCAGACTATTCTGGATTTCTTTTTTTTCTTTTTTTTTACAAGAAACCCTCTGTCAATTATAAACAGAGTGGAAAATAAGACAACCTCCCTCTTACTTGAAGATTTTTTACGACCATATGGTGTAAGGTGACTCATTAAATCGTCTGGAAGAAGGCCACCATTTTACATGTCTTAAAGCGTCCCACCTTTTAACAGAGAAAGATTCGAGCAGCAAAATAAAACATAATTAATATTTATTTTCTAATTCAAGTAAACAGACCTAAAGGTGAATGAATGTTCTAAAAGTTTAGAAGAGCTAAAACTGAATGCAAAATAATGTGACATTTAGCTCCACACTAAGAATTTAATATAATCTAAGATTTGCACAATGTAGACTCCTTGAGCATGTATTAGCTCTTACAAAAATGATAATTAACCACACTTAGCATTTATGAAGACTACTTGACATTTTGAGATATTTTATTTATTTCTTTGTTAGGCATGTGCTAGCAGGAATTTCTATACATTTTTTGGGGCATATACTTCTATGTATAGCTTGTAGATATGTTATGTGTAAAACACTTCATAGTGAATGCTAGCAGTATGTACTTTGCTTATGAAGTCAAACTTATCATACCTCAGCCAAAGTCTACTTCTCTTATGTTTTCACATATAATAATTATTGCCATTGAATTAAATTACATGGTTGCGAAATCCCTTCTGTGGGCTGTGCCGCTAGAACAAACACATTTCTAGGCTTTGTTGTGTCACACTGTGCATCTGGTGTGCAATCTGGAGCCAAATGTATATTAGTGCCATTAATGCAAAATATCAAACTATTCTACATTATAAGATAACATTCTTGCACATTCTACTTCACACAGATGCATAGAGGTGTGCCGTTATGTGTCTGCTGCAACTAGCAGGGTTACTTTCCAATCCATTATCTTATGAATGTGGGTTTCAAAGCTCAGATTAATAGGCAGTAACTGGCTTCCCCTTACCAGGGTGTTAGACCTGTCAGTCTTTTGGTGGTCTCCTCCCAAATATGTTGCCTTAATCCTCAATGTTTTGCTGAAGTTTGTTTTTGTTGGCCTTAGGAAGCTGTGCACTGTACCACTGCTAAACAGTACTAAAGTGCTTGTGCTCATTCTCTAGAATATGGTAAAATTGATTCACATTTGATCATCGTTTCTAATTTACTCTTAAGTCCCTTGTTGAGTGATATACCATACATCAGGGGCCTGTAAATTAAATGTTACTGGTGGGCCTGGAGTAGGTATTGTGCCATCCACTTAAGTAGCCCCTCAGAACATGTCCTAGGCCTGCCATTGCAGTCTGAATGCAGTTTTATACTCACAGTTCGACTTGGCAATATAACCACCTTGCCAAGCCTTAAACACCCATTTTAGTGCATGTACGTCACCCTTACAGTACGTCCTAGAATGCCCATAGTGCAGAGTGTATTGTAATTAAAAGGTTGGACATCTACTTTTAAGTTTTACATGTCCTGTTAGTGAAAAACTACTACATTTGTTTTTCAGTACTGTGAGGCCTACCTCTCCCATAGGATAACATTGGGTTGCCTTACTACATTTATTAATTGCTGATGTTTGATTAGAAACAGGTAAGCATTTAATGTTTAGTGCCTGGGTAATTATGATATAAAAGCCTCTTTATTGATAAAGTCAGATTTTAAGTTAACATTTTGAAAATACCACTTTTGGAAAGTTGGTATTTCCCTGCCCTAAATGATTTGTTGCCTACAGCCTGTCCTAGTTCACATGACTGGGTGTGGATAGCAGATGGACTTTATTTATTCCTCCAAGACAGCCACACAGTAGAGAGATTAGGTGTGTCTGGATGGGTGATCAAGTGATAGCATGGGAGGAGTAGCTGGGCAAAGCCCCACTTGCAGCTGAAAAGGTTGTGCTCTGTCTTCAAACAAAGGTCTTGTCACCCCTGTATTGTTTGTGCAGCCAGCTTGGAGCCAGGGCAGGAGAAGTAGGAAACATCAAACACTTTAAAGGTAATTCTCTAGAATCCTTTGCTACTTTAAAGAAGACATGGTGTATTAAAAGGGGACCCTTAGACCCACTCTTCAGTTCACTTTCGGAAGGACTCTCAGAGGACTGCCTGTTGCTGTGGTTGCTGTGCAATCTACATGACTGATTTGCTGCACCTTGAAGGACAGCCTTGCTGCCTGGAGCCTCCCTTCAACCCTCAGAGGCTTGCCTTGCTGCTTAAGAACTGTACCACTTCTTAAGCCCAGGACTACCAGTAACCCCAAGGGCTAGTTAGCTGGCACCCTGATCAAAGCCTTAGGGATAGAAACAGCTCTAACCATCTTAAACCGACATCTGGACCCAGCCTGAGTAAGTCGTAAGCCCACCAATTGATGCCCCTCCAGTCCTGGACAATTGATAGGGGTCCTAAAGGTGTCCAGAGAGGCAAAATCCCAAACTTGGGACATAGAAAGTTTTTGGCTAAATCTGCTCTAAAAACTGAGAGTCGACTGAGACCAACCTGCTCGTCTCTTTGCCCAAGGTGCATTGCTGGTTGGCCTGAGTTCACTGCAGCTCCTGCTACATTCTTCTCTGCAGCAGCAAGTCCTTTTAAATGGTCCTTTGCCAAAGGGGTAACCAGCCTTGTGGAACTTTCATCAGCTACAGCCTAGTGCTTCGTCCTGCGACAACTTTTCCATTTCCAAAAAAAGGATCAGGGCCTAATTACGAGTACGGTGATCCTGATACCACTGTACTCATGGTGGTGTCCCTGGGACCACTATACTCACGGTGGACGTCCGACCATCAAAATCTTGGCATTCTGACCACCAGATTATGATGCTGGAGGTCAGACTGCCAGGAGACCTCTGCCATGCCAGTATCATCGATCCTGGTGAGTTGGCGGCAGTACAAGTCGATGTCGGCACCGCCGTGCTGATCACGACTTGCCTTTCTACCAGCCTTTTCATGGCGGGGTCAGTGCGCATTCCAAGTGTGCTGCTGGCACTGACAGTGCTGCAGCATTGGTCTTCATTCTACTGTTGGGGCAGATTTAAGAAAAGTGGCAATGTACCTAGTGCAGCACCACTTTCCTTGCTCCCCTTAGTGCCCCACTACCATCACCATGTGTACACTGTACCTAAAATACAGCACACCATGGCGCAGGGTAGGTGTAATAGCGTCAGAATTTCTGACTCTACTGATGTTTAAAAAATGACACAAATAAATCTTTCAGATTCCTTTGTGCCATTTTTTCAGTCCCCTAACAGGGGAATGCCCCCCTTGCATACATTATGCCTGGCAGAGGCGTAATGTGGCTCAAGAGGTTACAAAGTGGTGCAATGCATGCACTGTGGCACTTTGTAAATCTGGTGTGGTGATTTTTGCCTCGTTGGGCCACATAAGCATGAAACAAATTATTTTAATGTGGCGCAAGGCAGCGCTAGGGGCTTTTAAATATGCCCTTTAGTGTGGTGCAAAATTAATTCACACATTGCCTGTTGGAAAGTGGTTTATTTGCAGGTGGAGGTAAGTACCTGCAGCTAATAACAATGCAACAAAATCTAAATAAATTAATTCTTGATCGACCCTTAGTAGCTTGGCTCACGAGCAGTCAGGCTTAACTTCGGAGACAGGTGTGTAAAGCCTTTAATATCAACAAAATGGTAAATAAATAAAAATAACACTCAATACAAATACAACACCAATTTATAAAATTTGAAAATATTTTTATCTTAATGAAACAAAAGTGACAAAAATCCAATGTAGGGAACTAGAGAAATGAATTTTTTAAATGAAATCAATAAATGTGCTTCCTAGTGCTTAAAAGTGGAAAGTTCCAACCACGGCCATCTGGTCGCAGCTGATCGGGTCAAAGTCAAAGTTTGTGGCAGACCATGATGGAACAAGAGTTAGATAGAGTGAGCTGTAGGCCATAGGCTTCAGTCAAAATTTTACCTTTGCACTTAGTCACTTTTTTGGTTCTTTTTTCCCCTCAGTGTCAAATGGGTCTGCTCGGCAGGTCAGCTTTTGAGTTGACAACAGCAGCTTGCTTCACAATCAAGCTTTGATGAAGTCCTGGAGGTCCTGGACCATTGGAGCTTTCATCAGGATGAACCTAGAATCCAGAACGGGTCACTGTTTATCGCTGGCAGCTTGACTCTCGATTACAGGTTGATCAACTTATAGAACATTTCCACAAAATTTCTCCAAATGTTTCCAAACTTATAGATCTTCTCCCAGAAGGCCATTTTGGGGTCTGGAGGTGTCCACCAGTCAAGGTTCCAGAAGCTCTGAGTTGCACCTTGGAGAGTTGGGACTACAATTTCCACAATGCACCTGGTCAAATCCTTAAAAATCCACTGAACGCTGGACAGCTGGGCTCTTCTGGCAGGAGTTGACGCAGGTAACTCCTGGTAGCTCCTTTGTACCTGTTGCTTACAGGAAGTCTCCTCCTAATTTGTGTAGAAGCCATGCAAAGCCTTCTTTTTTGTGGCCTAGAGTGTGTAGCAGGGGCAGTCCTCATGATCTGAGTCACTTGACAGCTCTCCTATATGTATCCATGTTTCTGGACTGGCAAGCAGGGGTACCTCTGACTAATGGGGTACAGGGTGCCACCCTCTGTGATGACAACTTCCTTAAAAATGTGGCATACTGTAGTTTTGTCCCACAAAGCGCTGTTTCCGAAAAAATCCAAAATGAGGAAAATCTCTCCTGGAGGTTCGGGTCTGGCTAAACCCACCCACAGGTTTGGCTAACCTTCCCCTACAATCCCTTTCCAGACCCTCACCGAATTCAATTAAATGTGCTCTCATCTGGCTGAGGTTCAGGCAGTGGGGGCTGGTGTGGTTTCTGTCCTAATTGCCCTTCTTTCTTTGAAAACCAGTTTGACTACCCAGATACCTTCCTGTCCTGGCATCTGCAGGCAGTAGATTGCCTCCCACCAGATGTTTCCTTAGTCTCAGCCCAGGCCTGTTCACACCTCATTAGAGCAACTGAGCTTGTCAAAGGCTGACTAATCAGAAGAGGCTGCTACAGAGCTGATTTTAGGTAGCTTTAGGGAAGCAGTTCTAAAGCTACTTTCCTGCAACAGTTACAATAATTTGAACCTTGTCAAGTTGTTGGATTTATAGTAACTATTATTTTAAATGACTGTTAATAATAAAACCTATTGAGCTAACAGTGCTACAATGGGTAAAAACAAAATTAGCAGTCCTCCCTCACCAGGGCATATAAAATATCTTTTATAATGCACCTACTTATTATTACAATGCACCATACCCTTGGGGCACCTAGGGTAGATCTAAGAGGATCTAAGGGGTGAATTGTATAGAAAAATAAGGCACTTTAAGACTTTGGTATTACTTTCAATTTCAAATTTCATAGTCAAATGTGGACATAGTTTTATTTTAAAAGCAGCCTGTAAGGCAGGGATGGCTTTTAAAATGATAGCAGGCACCACAACATTGCAAACGTAAGTGCATTAAAGGCATCTAAACCTACATGCACTACTATGTAGTGGGGACGTACAGGTAGGTCGTCAGTATCAATTGTAATTATACCGAATTACCAAAGACCTTTTGAACAGACTATCGGCTCAGGGAAATGGATAGCAGCACCTAAGATGCAATTAGAGTCAGAAAAAGCCAGTATCAGTCAAAAATTGGGTGGACATCTGCAAAAAGCCCCATTTTCTCTTATTGCCTCAAAGTTAATCCTCATTGCTTTTGTGCCAAGCTATCCAGTGATTAAGTACATGTTCATTTAGTGCCTATTGTAATTCTCCATTCAACCAAAACCTAATTTCTCACAATAGCCCTAATGGAAGCCCCTCCAGGCCCTGCAGTGGCTGAGGACATCTACCCTTCAGAGGGCCCCCTATTCAGCTCAAGTCTCTGAATATGTATGAGTCCAGAGTCTGTAGGGCACCCCATAAATTTTAGTTTTGCCACTGCCCCTTGCCATTGCTGATCGAGTTTTTTATTAATTTCTACATTGGCTCAAATCAAACATAGATTTCTATTAGAATTATTGAGCGTTCTGTAAATTCAAAATGAAGTGATGTTCCTGAAAATTGGTATTTAAATTGAAACCACAAAGGCACTTTGGGTGGATGTGCTATATCCAATGTGCTCCATAGGGGGGTCTTTTAGGAGATATTTAATTAAAGAACATTATTGACAGGATCATGGCTTCTGAGGTACCCCTTGACCAGCTTTATGTATTTTAAATTGTTTAGGTTTTTTGATTAGGTGAAATAGAGTGAATAGGTCATGATGAGTGCCATATGCCATTGATGCAGCCAGGCAAGAAACATTTCTATCAAGGTTTAATTAATTTGGACTTATTAGATGAGTTCCCTCAAGGCCTCTTTCATGTTAATTTTACAGTGTATAGAGTAACCAGCCAAATAAAGTACATCCAGCCACAGGAATGTTAATATGACTTGATTTCACCCTGTAGAGGCTAACCATGAAACCTGGCCCTTATCGCCTTTTTGGTAAAGCTGTTTAAGTATTTAAGTATCAATTTATAGACATTGATTTCGAAGGCAGTGCAATAGATCCATACAATCCTCTTTCACCCTCTGTTTTTGTGGTATATGTAGGGAACATTGTGACCTATTTTATACGGACAAATTCAGTGGAGGAATTTGTGCATCTCTACCAGTGCCCTAAACGTAATCCTTGCTTTGGCTGTGAGTCCATTAAGCCATCAAAATAAAGGAGTGATGTGCAAACTTGGAGGCTTTAAACATGGCCCTAGCAACAGTATTTTGCATTATTGTTAGTGATGCAGTCGGTCCTCACAATTGTGAACCTCTGTATTCAACACAAGAACCAATAATTCTTCTTCTTTGTATGTCTAGAAAATAATGTATTTTATTTTAAATCTGGATATCATAGTTACATTTCTTTGTGATAACACTGCCTTGATCTAAAAACTGATGGGAGTCCAAAAAAGCTGATGTTATACCTTTTGGAAAGACTGAATGTCTCTGTCTATTATGTGAAAGGTATGGAATGCATTGTCGATTTTCTTGAGTGTATGATCAGAGTCAATAATTGTTGATTCTAATTTAGCCTCATTTAGGTGCTAATCAATGTTGGTACCCACTTAGAGAAACCAGTGGTACATTTGTTTTGCTCCGTCATCTTGATTGCAAGCTTGAGAGGTTGGAAAATAATTGGTGTCATCAGCATTTATGTGCTATCTGCCTTTATCTGCCTCTTCCACAAATTTAGTGAGGGCTATTTATAGATGTTAAACAGCATAGGTGAAATGGATGAGCCTTGTGTTGCTTCTGGTGCGGTGGTTGTCCAAAGAGTTAATAATATGTAGCACTAGGGACTACTTCTGTAACAAATCCTAGATAAGCCTATTTATATTTTATTGGCCACTGTTATTTATATCACACTTTCTAACAACCTGTCATATTCTGTGGTACCAAAGATTACACAGCAGAGCTATTGTGACCACTAAACCTTTGTGGGCTACCAATAGAAGCTGTTTCATTACATCAAGTTGGGTCAAATTCACACTACAACCTGGTCTAAAGGTGAACTACCAATGAACAAGATATACTTCTACTTGTGGTTAGATACTTGAGGAATCCCATCTCTATGGGGTTTGCCACAAAGGGCCCCCTGATATGAGTCTACAGTTCTCTGTGTTTTTTTAGATCTATGTTTTTTCAGGAAATGTGTTACAGAGGCCTGATTCAGGCATTTAGAAATATGGCAGATTTGAATGGACTAATAAAGAAGTTAGTTATTAGTCAATGCAAACTTTTCAATCTGTTTTTTAAGAAATGAAGAGGGACACAAATACCCAGATATGTAGTATTATTCATTGTTTGAACAAAATCATAGTTCTCCTTTTCATGGGATCACAGTGAAACTGAATCACGTAAAGACACTGTAGTGAGAGGCTATTGAAGATTTTGATTAGGTGTGTATGGAGCGTGGTTTACAATTTTTTTTTTTATGGTTAGACTAAAGGATGGTGTAATATAGCAAGAAAGATCCTGATTTTGGGAGACTCTCAGGAGGCTTAGTCACCTAATTATGACCTATATAATTAGGTGCCCTTCATGTCCCTTTTTCTGTTAAGACCCTTATTGTTACGGTGGAAAATACTTACACTTTCATAATATTACAGTTTCTGATTTTTCTCCCTAAAGGTGCTTAAGAGAATATGTCCTTTCTTTCACTTCATTGAGGAAAAGCAGTAATCATTCTTGCTCATCTGTATTACTGTTGTGAGCTGTATTTGAGTTCACCAAATTAAATGCAGTACAAGCAACAATTGTTATAATATCTGGCAGCTTGCAAGATTTTGGGCTTACACAGGCACACTCTAATGTCTCCTATTCTAGCACACCTCAACTAGCTCCTTTCAAACAAATTAACTTTGTTTGAAAGCTTCTGCATTGCTCAAGTCAAAGCAAGCCCCTATATTTCCATTAGGCCTCTTCAGCCTTCTACTGTGATATTGTTGTCTGTTCCTCAGTACAGAAGTAGAGAAATGAACCCTGCAAGGAGTCCTCAAGGAAAATCTGGCCCACCCCCAAAACCAAGGTGTTCTTCTACATGATTTTGCATTCAAAGTTAACTAAAATCACAGTTTAAGCATGGCATGATTAATGTAATATTTATTTTGCCAGTTCAGAGTAGACCACATAGATGGCATTATATGTTAGCAATACCCCATTTTGTAAGTCGCAGGATGCGCATCAGTGATACAGTTGTTCAAAGAAGTTTTGAACATAACTTTTAACATCTAACAAAATCTATTCATGAACATGTGACATGCACTGTACCATATAAACACAGTGGAAGAAACCTTGAGCCATATCTATGTTTGAGATTTCCTAATAGCAGATTTTTGTCATTTGCTATTTGGAAATTGCAAATAAGAATGAACTAATGTGCATTTCACACTGTTTGTGATTCCCAAAGAGTTGCAAATGGACCTGTCTCATCAATATTCATGAGAAAAGTTGAGATTTGTGAGCCATTGGGATTGACCAAAAATCAGAGGGATGGTGGCCTGCTGGGATCAATAGACCACCATGTCTTTGATTGCTTTTCAAATAAACCAAATTTAAGTGCAGCCATTTTCCTTACAGGAAAATGTGATGCATTTCAAAACAAACATTAAAAGTTTACTATTCATTTTTTAAGAGTAGGCAGTAGTCCATGGGACCACTGCCTGTTCTTAAGAAAATGTTTGCACCCCCATTGACAAAGGGGTAGGGGTTCCTTTTGGCCCCTTCCTGTTTGTAAATGGGTTATCCCCTGCTTCAAGGAGTCAGTAAAATGTGATTTGTTTGCAACCACATTTCAGTCACAAAACATTCACACACACCATTGTGAGTCGCTTTTAGCAAGAGACACCCTTAACAAGCCTCATTCCTACTACAGAATCGCTGACCCATTTGTGATTCGGTAATAAGTTACTGAATCACAAAATACAATTTGGTACATGGGAAAATGCTTTTTAGTGGTTGCAAACGGTCCAAATCTCCAATTGCAACTGCTAAAAACTTTTGTACATTTGTCCCCTTGAATGTTACACCATTCCTAGCACACAATAATCTCCATTTAATAGGTCTTTGTATTATTGTCGATCAAGAAAACACATTACATCACTTTCACGGAGCCTGAAGGGAGAGAAGATGTGCAGGGGTACCTGATGGGAAAGGTTAATGCTGGATTGAAGACACAAAAAAAGAAACAACATCCACTTTAACAACTGTGGCAGCTTTAAAAAAATGTGACACGTCAAGAAACACACTTTCAAACATTTATATAAAACTTGTTTCAACTTCAAAGATATTATTTCCTTTTTTATGCATAGAATTCAACACAAGGATCATTAAAACATGAAGAGACGGACAGAAACAGCATCCATTTTAATTAATATGTCAGCTTCGCTAAAATGTGGCATAACCAAAACATGTTAATAAATAAACTTCTAAACTTCATATTAAACTCAATTCAAATACATTCATTCTATTTCATTGTTTAGGTATAGAATTCAACACCAAAATCATTATTACTCAATGTAAATTGTAACATAAAAACTATAAAACTAAAGACAACTTAGAGAGTCGCATGACCATATTGATCCAAAAGAATCCCCAACTACATCTTAAGGACTCAAACTAAGGACTACTTTATTTTCTGCCAACCTTTCTGTCCAGCACACACAAGTTGTAGTCGGCTCAATAAATAGATAAAACAGAAATTGTCTCACTTTTAAGTAGGGGTCTACCAGACCTTGGCTGTACCTAGTTAATCCTAGGCAGATACTGGGAAATTACAACTGATGCTGTTATAGATCTGTCATCATTAATGGCTCAGATATATGTTTTCTGCAGTATCTTGTGGAAGATCATACTCTAATGGAACCACAGAGACTAATCCACCTGACAGAATGAGAATGCATATTCCTGTTCTGCGCACATGCTGCTTACTTATGAATCAACTACTTTTTGACTTTCAGAATGTTACTTCCAAACCATTTGCTTAATATTTAATTTCTGGATTTTCTGACTGTGCTCTTCTCAGCATAGACTATTCTCTCAATTTTCATAAACCAGTCTCACCCCAGTGGTGGATACCCATCCTGAGATTTGGGGATGCCAAATAGAAGAACAAATTACCAGCTTATAGGAAGAACTACCTACCTTTAAGTGAATTCTCTGCAACCTTATCAAAACTATTCTGGGCAATTGTAAAAGCTTTAATCAGGGACTACCTGTTGAAGAATGCGGTGGAAAAGAAAAAAGCCTCATGACTTATACAATTGGACTTGGAAACAGTAATGCAGAGCATGCTACACAAATATCAGACCAACCCAACACGGAAACTCCCTAAGGTGATAAATAAGGCCAAACTAGAATTTAATTCTATATTTAACTGAAAAGCTTGGTACATCGGCACAAAGCAGTCATGCAATGTGTGAAGAATTTATGCAGCACACAAACAGTAATAAAGTGAAAACACAACACAATACAAATTCCAAACCAATTTTGACTATTAGAGTTATTTTCTATAATTACAAATCCACCAAAATGACAAAAATCGAGCCAGTAGAACAGGAAATATGAGTTGTTAAAACATTTAGGTTAAAATAGTGCCAGGAAGCACAAAGAATCACTTATCTGGCCTCACTGGACTGGGGAAAAGTCACACAGTTCATGCTGACCATGATGAACCGAGGGTTCGATTAAGGGAACAGGCTAGTCCTGTTGAAGAATTACCTTCTCAAAGTCCACATGAAAAGTTCAGTTCACATGGGTGGTGGTCACAAGGACACCCTTGTCTATGTGTGAGGAGCAGGTCGAGTGTTGCAGACAGCTATTGCTGTAGTACCAAGAGCTGGTCATCGCTGGAGCTCTACATTGGCAATGGTCACAGGCTGTTGCTTTTGGTACAAAGTGCAGGTCTCAGTTTCCTGTTGTTGTGTATGGTTGCTGTCTCCTTGAAGAACAGGTCCCATGGGAACTTTGAGTTGGTGGTCATCTCGGGCAGTTGATTCTCAGTTCGAAGCAGTCCCTTTGGGGTCACACAGGGTCCAAAACATCTGTATCTCTACATTTTCTTCAGGAGTATTTCACACTGATGACAGCCAAGGGTCCAGGCCCCTCTTAGGGATCAGGACCAACTCCAGAAAAGATCAGCAGCAGGGCTCAGGCGGGTCCAGTTGGTGCTAGTCAGCTAGACAGTTGCAGGGAGGCCTCTGAAAACTTGTTGTGTCCCTGTAGCTAACACAGCAGGTCAGCCAATTGATTCTTGGAGTCACTCTGGAAAGCCTAGGTTCAAAGCAAGCAGGTCCAATCTTCCTTCCTGAGTCAATATGGCAGACTCTCTTCCTCAGGCAGTAGGACAGTCCTTTTTCTCAATCCTCCAAAGGTCCAGGAGTGTTCTGATAAGAGGTCCTGCCACTCCCACTTTTATACGTGGAGGTAGCCTTTTTTTGGGAAATTCCTGGCCTACTGTCTGTTTTCCCTCTTCCTCTGGTCCTGGCTTCAAGCTGTCTAGGGTGACAAAGGCAAGAGAAGACCTGATAATAGGTTCTTTTGAATATACTGCTGACAGGGCCTTTAAAAGTGCGCACAGAGGAGGGTACAGTTCTTCCTAAGACCATCTCCCCTCATACCAAGGCTTTTTTGTGTAATTATTTGGAAGCAATACACAGCCCACAACAGCTAAGGCATTTACAGTGATGTGACCCATAACACTGAAAAATGGGCTGAGAAATGCCAACTTTCCAAAAGTGGCATTTTGAACATTATAACTAAAAGTCTGTTTTTACTATTAAAGAGGGTTTTAGATTGCAATTGATTGAGTGTAAACAGCATAGGGTTATCTGATCTGTAATGAAAGTTAGCATGTATTAAGTGTAATAAGGTCCCCCATAGTTATTCTATAGAAGAGATATGCCTTATAACAG
The DNA here is from genome assembly GCF_031143425.1 of Pleurodeles waltl. Classification (NCBI taxonomy): domain Eukaryota; kingdom Metazoa; phylum Chordata; class Amphibia; order Caudata; family Salamandridae; genus Pleurodeles; species Pleurodeles waltl. Next base: position 757,558,845 of record NC_090443.1, read on the forward strand.
TATAAAATGACTTTATGTGTTTTACACTGCTAAGACATGTAAAACCTAAACACATGTCCAGCTTTTTTAAATAACATGCACCCTGCCCAGTGAGTGGTTAGAGCCTACGTGAGGGGTGACCTATACATATTAAAAATCACATTTTAGACCTGGCAAAAGGTTTATTTAACAATGTCAAAATGGCAGTTTAAAACTGCACTACTGGCTACAATGGCAGGTCTGAGACATGTTTTATAGTGCTACTTTAAATGGTGGCACAATGCCTGCTGCTGCCCAGCAGTATTATATAATCTACAGGTCCTGGTTACAAGTAGTATCATTTGTAAGGGACTCACAAGTCAATTAAATAAGCCAATTAGGTGTAGGCCAATGTACTATGTTTTAAGTAGAGAGTACAAGTATGTTAACACTTTAAAAGCAGGACTAAAATAGAAGTGTTAATGTAACCAAAAACAAGTTTAGAAAAGTAAAGGAGTGAAGGCGAAAAGTTTGGAGGAGTACCACGCTAAGGATGTCAGGTCTAACATGCATTGACTTGACTCAAATGTAAACAATGTGAATAAGATGCAAATGCATGTCATCTTCTGGCATTTCCATTGAAATAAAAGGTGATCACACGGATGATACCAGAGATTAGGAACTTTGTGGGTGTAGTGCAGACAATGCAACAGAAAATTGCATTGGGAGTTAGACATGTCTTCCAAACTCTCTACAGTTTGGAACTCTCCAACACAGACCACCTTGAAAGGGAAATTGTAGACAGCTACCCTCTCCCCGAGGTTTCTGCTCTCTGCTGAAGCAAACACCTCTTTCGAGTAAGACAAGCCAGAGGAAGACATCTGAGAAGTATTTAAGGTCAGGACAATAAATATAGCCCCTGGTGAAGACTGCCCGCCAATTGAATTTTATAAAATTATTTCACCTGTGCTGGTTCCTTCTGCTGAGTAGGGCTTTTACAGAAGTAACATCTACCAATAAGTTCCAACTAGAATAGAAGAGAGCTTTTATTACAAAGGAAGGTAAAGATCACATGATGCATGTCTGCTACAGGGCAATTTGTCTTATAAATTTGCACATGAAAATCCTGGCCAAGATCCTCTGTGAAAATATATAACTATATCTATTGGTCCAAAAAGACCAGTTATGATTTGACACAAATAGATCCTAGAACCCCAGAATACTCGTGTACCTAATGTGGCAGGCCAGCGAAAAAAAGTCATACTCAGGCAGTTTTATTGATTGCCAAAAAGGCAACTTGACTGCACTGAATGACAATACTTGTTCAGTTTTACAGGAGAATGAGGTTGGACAAAATCTGAAGCAAAAATAGGCTGGCTATATCAATGTCCAATAGAAATGGTGTGCAGTAATGGCTTTATGTCTGACATTATTCTAATCTATGGAGCCACCAGGCAGGGCTGCCCCAGGTTTCCATTGCTGTTTTGTACTAGACCCTCTGACCTTGGTGATTCATGAATGCACAGAAGTGAAATGCCTGCATTCTATAGCTGGAGAGAAAAATTATTTCTTAATGTAGACAATATCCCACTATTGACGGCATATTCAAAACCTATACAACCCCAAACCATGTCAATTATTTCTGAATTTGTTATGGTCAGACCTTGGTTGGATTTATTGGATGGTTGGTCCTGGTCCTCCTGAGATCTTTCAGAGATAGCCTGAGATGTCCACCTGGACAAAGCTGGTGATCCTATGATGTTAGGGGCTGCATTTTAGGTGTCAGTCTTTACTCTAGTGAGGCCACCAGCATGTCCAGTGCAAGTCAACTCTGTTATGGGCTGACATACTTCACAGACACCAACAATCCTATACTTTGAGTGACAGAAACATTGTGGCTAATAATTCAGAACAATATTGGACTAAATAAAATATCCATCTCTCAGCACCCATCTGGAAAAATTAAATGCTTATAAGTGAAGAGAGAAAGTTATAGTGGCCTGAACAGTTGGGCAGAGGTACAAAAATCTTCAACTATGTCATGGATGATGGGACAGTTGCAACCTTTGTGGACCTACAAGGCAATGATGGCATGTCGGCTAATCAATGCTAGATGAATTTTCAACTGTAACATGGTCTATTGAGCAGTTTGGGAAAGCATTGTCTGAGATACCAATCTCTCCATTACATGATTATATACCACAAGAAGGGAAAATTAAGGGTATGGTATGGTGACAGGCTTATTGAATGTACTTATTGAAACCCTCTATTCATGACAGTTGTAGCTGAGTCTGAAACTATTCTGGCAGGCTAAGCTTGCTCATTTTTATAATGGTCAGGAATGGGAAGAACTGTGGGCGATGCCTTATTGATGCAGGATGGAACTTGAAGTTTAGGTTTTTCAAAGTAACTGGTACTGGTCTCCCACAGGCAAAGATGATACCAACTTCAACATGTTAGAGATGTACTTCTGAAAAGGGAGCAGATATGATACACATTTAGTACTCCTGCCACAAACTGCAGCCCTTTCACAGCAATTTTGGGTGACACTGAACTCAACAGGCAGACTGGACATAGTACCATCACCACCATTAGCTATTCTCTATGATACATGGGAGTTACAGGGTGTGACAACCCATTGGAAAAGAGGGTGGGACATGTCCCTGGCAGTTGCCAAGATGTGCATACTATGAAAATAGAAAATCTCAACTCTCACCACAGCATGAAGAAATGATGAATGACCTAGCAAAAGCAACATCCTATGGGAAAGTAGTCTATGAACTGATAAACCGATAAACCACCAGCAAGTCTTTGATTAATTGGGGGCCCTTCCTAGAGACCCTTAAATGAAGCATTTCCCCAACCCTAGCTCTAGAGCTAGCAAAAACCAACAGTTCATTTATTTTCCTTTTCGATTTCTTATAACCAATTTGGGATGGAACTTGACGGCCAGGTGGAAATGCTAATAACAAAGACTCTTCTCACTCCTGTATTTATCTACCCAAACTTTATTGCGTCTTTGAAGTTATATCAGTACTTTGGTGTATACATTTAATATAAAGGTTAAAGTAAAGTTCTAGTTAGGTGACATGTTCAGCGTGAGTTATAGTTACCTAAAGGCACAAGTTATATTTACTTGGGATAATTATAGTAAAAGTTGTAAATTTGTCTGGTATTTTGAGTTTAAACTTATGACATTGTTATTGAACATTTCACCTAACTATAACATTACTTTAACCTTTGTTTTCTTCAGTGAATTTCTAGGGTTATTTTTAAATGCAAAGTAATGTTTTGTTGCCATACTTAATGGCAACTCCGCTGCAAATGAACTTTGGCTTTGTGCATCGGGGGATGGGCTGGCCTACTACCCCATGCTGTGAGTTGGCCATAGGGCCTGTGGCCAACCTCCTTGCAGACAGCCAACCCCACACTGCACAGAGATTGGCCACAGGGCCTGGCGATAGGCCCACCTGAAGACAGCCAACCTCCGGCAGGCTGCCAACCACACATCATGCACAGCCTTTGATGAGGTGGCATAGGGTTGACCTTTGTACCCCAGGTATGTTAACCCAGGGCCAAAACCTATTTACAGTCTACCTCCCCAAGCCTTAATAGGTCCTGGGAACCCCATCCCAGTGGCTGAACTCTAAGGAAAGTGGGGCATGTGGCCACCTCCCCAAGCCTTATTAGGTCCCGAGGACCCTACCCCCTGGGGCCAAGGCCAATAAAATAGTGGAGGGGGACTTGTGAGTCTCCCTTTCCAAGCCTTATTAGGCCCTGGGGAACCCATCCCAGGGGAGTATAATATTTGAAAGTGGAAGGGGACCGTGTTCACCCTCCCCAAACCTTTTAGGGCCCCAGCAACCCCATCCCCCTGACTAGCCTTAAAAATAGGTGGGTACCCTGGTGCCCACCCAGGTCACCCACCAAGTACCAAATTGGAGGACGCTGTGGAGCGCCACAGCCCACACGTCCCCAGTTAACTCTTAGCATGGTGCAAGAGCCAACATTGCTCCCACAGCAAGCAGCAGCTATCTTTGCTTGCTCCATCCAGGTGGGAGAAATATGTTTTTGTTTTCCTGCCTCCAGGAGTATGGGAAGGATAACAGAACACAGCTTGCTTCCAGCCAGCAGGAGCATGTTAAAATCTCCCTCCATCTGGGAGCAGACTCACATGTTTGCTCCCGTTTGGCAGGAGAATTAAAATTGCCTCCGCCAGACAGGAGTAAACATACGTTTCCCTGCTGTCACAGGTGCTGGTAGGGAAAAAACTGTGTCCTGACTGCAGGCTCCCGGGGCCACTGTCACTGAGCTGGCTTATGCATTGGGGCCGCCGGGGCAGCCACCATCCTTTTCGCAAAGGGGAAGGGGTCCCCATGGGACCCCTTCCCCTTTGCGAATGGACCCAATACTATTTTTTCAGGGCAGGTAGTGGTCCAAGGGACCACTACCTGCCCTGAAAAAATACCGAAACCAAAGGTTTCGGTTTTTTTTTTAAGTGCAGCTCGTTTTCCTTTAAGGAAAATGGGCTACACTTAAAAAAAAAAAAATGCTTTATTGAGAAAGCAGTCACGAACATGGAGGTCTGCTGACGACAGCAGGCCTCCATGTTTGCGAGTGCCTAGACTCGCTATGGGGCCGCAATTTGCGACCCACCTCATTAATATTAATGAGGTGGGTCATTGCGACCCCATAGCGACTCGCAGACGGTGTCTGAGACACCGTACTGCATACCAATTTGCAAGTTGCAAATTGCGAGTCGCATGGACACGCAATTTGCAACTCGCAAATTTTCTTTTTGCTACATCTGGCCCTAGGTCCCTGAGCACTACTGGACCTAGGAAGATCTCTGCCTGGAGTAAGGAGTGCTGTGTTACAAGGAGTGCCATGCAGCTGGACTGCTTTCAAAGAAGGACTGCTCTCTGCTTTGATGAGCTACCCTGCTGCCTGTTGATCTTTGCCCAGCTGAGGAAGGACTGGACCTTCTCATCTGACCCGGAGTGACTCTTAGGGCTTGTTGGCTTGCCCACTGTTCTTTTGCAGTCTCAGGGACACCAACAACTGCCAGCAACTCTGAACTTGCTGCTGAACTCTGCCGTTTGTGAGTCATTCCCTTCCCTGAAATGCCAATCCAGTCCTGAGCCTTGAAGGTGGGTCTGCATCTGCTTTATTTGCAATAATCATCGTGTTCAAACCTTTCTGTTGCTCAGAATCGATGCAGTGGCCTCCAACGCCAATGTATTGCTGATTGAATGTCAATGCTGGACCTGACTGCAAGGTTCAACGGCAACGCTGCCCCAATCTGAGGACATCTCTGTGCAGCTTGATGAAGACACATTGCATTCATCTCAATGGAGTTCAACACCGATGTGCGAGGCCCGACACTGTTGCATCTACTTGACAGCACGGATTATAACCAATGCCTTGCCTCCCCATCACTCCTCTACATTGACCCTTTTTTCACCCAAGGAACTTTTTCAGTGGGTTCTATGTGAGTCCTGTAGCAGGCCTGCCCTCCATCGTGGTCGGCCTGAACTTTGGATTTTCCCAGGACTAGCACAGCCTCAAGTAACCTTTTATTGCTATTGGCTTCTAAGCCCTATTTTTGGTTTATTCTTTAAAAATTCATGTCACGACTGCTACTGATTAGATTTGTGATGTTTTGTTCACTTTACTCATATAAATAGTTTCTATTTTTCTAAAGCAGTGTGGAGTATTTCTGTGGTGTCTTCATTGTGTTACTGTGTGTGTTTTGCATGAATACTTTACACATTGCCTCTTCAGATAAGCCTTGCTGCTTGTGCCAAGCTACCATAGGGTGACCACAGGTCACCTCTAAGTGTGTATCTAGCTTACCCTGACCAGACGTGGTGGCTCCTGCTTGTACAGAGTGCATACAACCAGAAACCCCAGTTCTAACACTAATTATTAGAGTAACTCAAGACAATTTAGATTATTTTTGTCCCTTTATCTCACGTCAGCCTAATACTTGGGCATGTTTCCTTTTCCACAACCATTTGCTATGCATTTATGTTGATTGTTTTTATTCAGGTATGTGGACTCCTTTGACTACTTGAATGAAGTCTGGCTCAACCTTGTCCAATCAATACATGTTGGAGATCTGCCTGCATGAGATCCTTCTGCTTGCATGTTTTGGACAGTCTGGGAAATTCCCATTTTTATTGATGAATTTATTGGACATTGCAGATGGGGTAATTCTTAATATGTTGACTAATGTTTTCCACATTATACTGCTTCAAGCCCCTTGCTGCTCTGTTTTCTATGTTGTATATGTTACTGTTGTATTATGTTTCAATTCTCCCTTAAAGGTACAGCACCTTCGATGGTTGTTGTTGTGTTAGTAGCTGAGACTGTTTTGGTGTGCTGGCCTCGATTATATGGTGCCTTTGCATTAGAGGTGTTCTGCTGACAATGTCACAATCTCTGTATTCCTGCTAATCTTGGATATTTTGGGAATGGTAGTTTAATGTCAATGCATTAATCCAGTCTGAATGTCCCAGAGTTATAATTTTTGAGGTCTGTTGGCAGAGTTCCTACGATAATTTATGGAAAGAATATCACGTAACTCAAATATTGTATGTTAAATATCATGATGTTCAACATTCCAGGGGTCTCAATATCGCAGGTAAAATTACTGGTTTAAAAAAAAAAAATTACATTGCTTTAAAAAACATTGTTATGTGTCATATCGCCGTGATGTAGATAATTTTGAAGTTCATTTTAAATATTTTTTAATATATTAGATATATATAAAATCTTAGTTTTTTGCTTAATAATTTTAGGTTTGGAATGTTTAGTTGGTAGGGAAATAGGGTTGGTAGTAAATTAAATGTTTTAAGCTATTTAAGTTTGTTATGTGTAAAATTGATATGTTGATATATCTTTTGTATTGTTTTGGCATTTTCTAATATATTATTCCTTTAAAAAATATTTCTTTAAATGTTTAGGCTTGTATTGATCTAAAATTGAAATGTGGAAGTAGATTGTATTTGTTCATAATTTAATCAAAAGTGTTTGGTTCCTTGATAATTCAAAATTCTGTTTTTTAATTCTTAATATAATTGAATATAATTAATTTTAATATATTTATAGGTTTAAATTAGGGCATTTGTTAAATGTGTGCATTTGTTGTACAATGGGAGCTTTAACGTTTTGTTTTTAAATTTTATATTTCAAAACATTGTTCTTTTGTAAATTTTTTGGAATTGTTTAAAAAATATGTATAGCTATTATTTGAATGTTATAGTAAACATTTCTAATTTGTTTACAATTTTTGGTAGCAATCTGAATTTGAAATTTGTATATTGTGCTGTTTATTTTTCTGGGTGAATTAAAATGGATTTCTATAATGTACATTTTTAGTGTTGCATCTTTCATAAATTTTACATTTTTAGTACAACATTTTTCCTAATGTCTTTAGGGTTGAAGTAGTTATAGTATATTTGACATCCTCTTTCCCCAGTGTCCAACACTTCTGCCAATGTTGTTATGTCTGGACTAGGAATAGTAAATCTGAAACTCTTGAAGGCCTACAGTTTCCTCAATGTGGTTACTTCTTTATTCGGAATAGTAAATCAGGAAACCTTAGGAGTCCAACACTTTCCCCAATGTGGTTGAGTTTGGAGAGGGGATATTTGATATAAACCCCTTAAAGTCCAACACTTTTTCCTATTTATTTAGGTTTATAGTTTGACCACCTCAAAGTATAGCTCTTTCCCCAGTTTTGTAAAGTTTGGAGTGGGAATAGCAAATGTAACCCTCCCACTCACAAAGTGCAAAGCTTTCCCCAATGTATTTATATTTGGAATGGGAATACTAAACCCCCCACCCCACAAAAATGCCCAACACTTCAATTTTGGAGTGGGAATAGTAAATCTGAACCTACCAAATGTCTAACACTTCCTCCATGGTGATGTGGGGGGTGTGGCCAAGATGGTGACCAAGCGAGTTGCAGCCCTTAACACCGTAATACACACTCCTGCCTGGATTTTGCTGGCTCTTGCCACCCAAAACGAGAGTTGAGACTCCTCTGCTTCCTGGAGACATGTAGAGGAGGGTTGCACTCCTGTCCAGAAGGCCAGGACACAGTCTTAGAAAGAATCAGCTGGGAGCAACGGATGAGGCAGATCACGCCCAGGCCTTACTGTGCAGGGCCTGGGAGTGATCGGTGAAAGCACCGGCAGCTTGCTAGCCCACAAGGATGTCTACTGCATGAGGAAACTTGGCTCGGCACTACTGGCGAGCGGCCTCTGATGCCACAAGGTGAATATTTTGGAATCCCTGGCAGCGACAGCCAAAAGCAGACAAACAACACTGCTGCAGACATGGTAAGACATAGGCTTGCTTTTGGCACCCCTTCACCACATAACACGACAACCAGTGACTGCCCTTACAGGCCATAGACTTTATGCTCTCCCTCCCCCCGGTGTTCCTTCCTCTGAGGCAGTGACTGTCCACTTAGAGACTCCCGGGGGACTGTGAGCGGCATGGAGTCTGTCCTCCCCTATTCCTACATTGGCTACAGGAGCGCATATTGGAGTCGCACCCTATGGATGGGAGCCCCCCACTCACCTCATTTCTGTAGGAGAAGCCACATGTCTGCCTAATGCCCTGGGGGACATCACTCTACATCCTGCTGCCAGGGCTCAGCCTCCTGGAACTCAGGTAGAATGACTGACCACCCCCAAGGGAACATTGACTTGAGACTAGGCAAGCTGTATCTGCTATACTGCTCAGACTACTACATTTTTGGGTGACATAGGATGCCTGCTGGCCAGTTACCCAAGGCACCGGTGGGCCATCACTGCTGCCTGCAAGAAAGGGAGACCTGACACCTCGGGAGCTGCAGGCTCAAGAGAGACATGGCTGCAAGGACCAGAGCAAAACCTAGTGGGAAGGCGAAAGAACTACATATCGCCCCATCATATCCCCTGCAGGATCTCTCCACAAGTGCACACAAGCCTGTCCAGGCCCATGCTGACCTTGTCTCAGAGACTCTGAGGGACACACACAGACCTGCCCAAGTAGTCTCCCCAGGGACGGCAAACACAGACCATGATCCGCACGGAGATGGATCAGAACAAGTCAGTGGCAAATGGGGCACTGCCAGATGTGAAGATGAACAACCCTCAGTGTACTACAGGAGGATCACTGGAGGCCACCCTGGCAGCACAGTCTCAGAGGTTCGATGAGATCTTGATGATGGTGATAGACGTTAAGAGTACATTGAAACCGAAGATCATCGTTTTGCAAATAGATATGGACATCTTCCGTGAAGGTCTCAAGAAGCTGCAGGATCGGGTCATCAACTTGGAAAATTATAATAGCGAACCATGAACCGACGGTCACATCACGCTCTGCAAAGTGATCTAGACTACCTTAGAAAACAAGCTAATGATCAGATTGGACAGTCCCTGTGAAAAAATATGCAAATAGTTGGCCTTCCCGAAAAGAATGAAGGCCCCAGCATGGAACTGTACCTAGAAGACTGGTTAGCAGTGACGATCCTAGTAGGCAAACACTTGACTTTCTTTTCCATGGAATATGTCCACAGGGTCTCTGGAAGACCCCCCATCCCGGAGCCGTACCCCACCCAGTGGTCTCCGACCGAATAAGTACAGAGACAGAGACCACATATTGCAGGTAACATGGGCAAAGGCCCTTAGATGGTGGACAGTGTTCTGGTCAACCTTTTCCCTGATTACTCCTGGAGGTTCAATGACGTCTGTCCTCCTTCCTTACAGTGAAGAGATGCTTACACAATCATAACATCAAATACACTCTAAATTTGCCGGCCACACTCAGAATCATACAAGGCAACAAAATTACCTTCTATACTACGCTGAAGGAGGACTGGGACTGGAGAGAAAGGAACGGTATTGCCACTAAACAACGTGAGCTGGCTGTCACCTTGGGCAGATGGACAGAGTAGAAATACCGCAAATTCAACAAGGCACAGCCTCCGCTGGTTCTCATGAAAAAAACAGTCCGCAGTGGAGAGGGCACATGTGGTAGCTGAATTGGAAATTAGAAAATGTATCCCTTCTCTCATGGAATCAGTGGTCACCAGAGCTGAAGATGATCTGTAGACATACTGGTAGAGATATTACATGGGGGAAGCCAAGATGTTACCCCCACAAATGGCAGAAGAAGTTATGTGAATTTTGGTCCTCTCTCCTTGCTGCATCAAGCACCAAATCATGACTCTTAGACATGACCTGCAGCGTTCGAGGGGCAGAGAATGCCAGAAGATACTCTGGGCTGCAGCCCTGAAACAAGGTACCTGGAACTATTTGTTTCCCACCACCCCAAACACCAACGATGTTACCACCAGTGATTGACTGAAACTCTGATTTCTTATTCTGGCATTGTAGTGCTGTTGGCCAGACGCCCACTGGTGCACTTACCTGGGAAGGGACATTCGAAGACGGTTACTAACATGACTCTTTTATTTGATAATGTTTTATTGTTCATTATTCATGCTCCGGAATGCACACTGCTGCTGGAACAGAGAGGGGGCTGGGGCGCTAGAAGCGGAACACAAAGTGTGCAACACCAAACACTTCCAGACTGCATGGCTCCATCAGGTACTAAACCGGAAACACAATAATTGCTGTTGACATGGAATGTAAGAGGACTAGCCAGCTATGTTAAGCAGTAAGAGGTGTACCAGTACCTATGCAGGAAACGCATACAAGTTGCACTGCTACAGAAGACGCACTTGACCGCACTAGATTTAGACAGCATGTGCAGGTGATGGAGGAGCACGTTGGTTGGCACAACCTATTCTAGATATGTATAGGGCACGCTTATCTGGGTAGCCCAGAGGAATGAATTAGAGGTGACCCACACCATGTTGGGCCCTTACGAGAGGTATACAATACTGGAGGAGATATAGATGGTCTAGCCACCACTTTTGTATCTCCTTGTGCTCCCAACACTAATCAGGCAAACGTCCTACATTCCCTCACCCCAGCACTTCTTCACAATGCAGGGGTGCCTTGTTTCTGGGGGATTTACAACTGCATGCACAACTTAACCTCAAGACTGCTCCCGTCCACTGGTACTGGGAGCACAAGGGACTAACCTCTCCTAACACCTCATGTACTAGACTAGACATACACTGGTCAAAGATGCATGGCGCAGTCTGCACCCCCGTCTCATGAAATACTCCTACTACTTTATACTTTATAGACCTTATCTACTGAAGTTAGGAGGCACTTGTGATGGTCATGCATGCTAACTACCTGAGGTGTACCACATCAGACCATTGCCCACTTCTACTGCAGTTGGCTTGGGGGCACAGTTGCTCTTGCATACCCTCCTGGCGTCTCTCTAGAGAGACTTTACATGACAAACCCTTCAGGGACACCATATCAATGCACATGACTACTTCTTTTGTTGACAATGAGGTCAAAGCATCAGGCCCAGGTATAGAATAGGATGCCCTCAAGGTGGTTTTAGGGGGACACACAATCAAAACGGTCTATGGCTCCAACTATGGCTGCAACTGGAACTACACACCCTAGAAACAGACATCTGCGCCTATGAACAATGACTCCCAGGAGATCATATGGCGGCTGCCACATTGGCATGTGCACCTCTGGACATAAGGAGCTATTGGAGAAACTGAATGGAATAGATTATAAAGAATATTTGGCCAAAAACCTGCTGAGAGTGGTAAGGCAGGCAAACTGTTGGCCTGGCTACTTTGTTCCGAAACATCCAAGGTCCCCATTACAGCCAACTGGGACAAGAAGGGCCTCATACTGAATACACAGGAGGCTATTAATGTTGCCTTTTGAGCCTATTAATCCTCTACTCAGCCCCACACCCACCACAAGATGGCCCGATTGAAACATTCCTAGGCACCATCCCGCTATCCCCCCTTCGGGAGACTCACCAAGCAGCCCTTGAAACCACTCTGTCAATCACAGAGATTGCAGAGATGATCAAAGAGATAGCAAGAGGTAAGACACCAGGGACAGTTGATTTTCAGAAGAATTCTCCACTGCATTCTGGCCTGCACTGGCTCCACACTTGCTGAAAGCGTTTAATTTGCCTCTCACTGTGGGCATACACTCAACCTCATTGTGAGAGGCTACGATGGTTGTTCTCCCGAAGTCAGACCAGGATGCTCTACTGATGGGATCATACCGCCCCCTTTCCCTTCTTATTGCGGACTATAACATCCTGGGTAATGGACTGATCCCTATCGCCCAACAGAGGAGTGCATCCCGACCATAACGGATTTTTACCAGGGAAGAATAGCTTTTAAGAAACCTCTTCATGCTGATGGACTGAGTGTCAACCCATGGATGACCTTGTTAGATATAGAAATGGCATTTAAGACCCTAGGGTGGAACTATTTAATGGTGGTACTCGAAAAGATAGGTATAGAACCAACATTTCTTAAATGGATCCCCTTACTTCATAACTCTCCATTGGCATGAGAGAAAACAGGCAGAGTAATATTTGACCCATTTCACATAGAACGCACCATTTGCCAGGACCTCCCCAGTCCCTGGTCATCTTTGCCTTAGCAATGGAGTCACTCACATTGGGCTTTGCACGTACACCTAATAGTATGGCATTTGGGCAGGCAATAGATGGCACATCATCTCGCTCTATGCAGATGACGCACTAGTGTTTCTAAGGAACAGTGTTTCAGTGATACGCAATCTCATGGACATCTTACAGCAACTCAGATGGTGTCAGGTCTAAAGGTTAATTGGGATGCATCACACCTGTTCCCTCTGACAGCTTTATCGAACCCACTGTGGATAGAGTTTCTACACATGCCACTGCCATGGGCTCATGATAAAACTAAGTACCTTGGGGTTAGGGTGTTTCTAACCACTAAGGATCAGACCAAAGACGAAGTAGGCAGGGCCCTTAAAGGCTCGCAGACTTCCTTTTCATTGTGGATGTCTCTACCACTTTCATCGACAGGTAAGATAGCTATCGCTAAGATGCTTGTCCTGCCCAACCTGTTATTGTTCTTCTCCACTATTCCAGTGTTGCTACCAACCACAATTCTTGCAGACATGTGTTCACTCCTTACCACACTCATATGGTGTAGAGGCAGGTGAAGAGTGGCACTCAACCAACTATTTGCACCACTTGAACGAGGCGGTCTGGGTGCCCCAAAGTAGGCATATTATTCTGCAGATGCTCAACTCCAATGCCCCATGAAATGGCTTGCAGACCAACACATGGATGATGTTGGATAGCGACTGGATGGCTTTACACCCTCACAGGTGCCTCAGTTGCTGAGGGAGCTACTGGTAATCGGGATAAACACCCTGAGGAAGGTGACCAAAACCTCCTGGACTACATATGTGACCAAAGCCACTCCGTAGCCCCAAATGCACCAGAATTGCCATTGTGGGTTAGGCCTGTATGCTGCTCCCTACAGATACGTCCTGACACATAGGCATGAATTGATGCAGACCTCATGGTCTGTGGTGATTTGTTCACAGATAAGATTCTTAATACGTTTGATAGTCTGACAGCTGACTACGGGATACCACAGGGCTTTTCTTGATATATACGCCCCCTTCCTAGCCTCATACACAGGCAGGATATGCAAAAACAACAAATGATGGACGGAATGGAGAACAAATCAAACATTCACCCCCAGTGACAGATCTGGGTTTAATCCATCCGTTTTTTTGCTTGCCATGCCATTCCAGTTTGTACAACGTAACAGCACCATACTCCTTAAGTGTCACAACTTGAGCCAGAGGGGGCCTGGCTTGTTGATAAGTACAATATGACATGAGGATCATTTGCTTTAATCATAGTTTAGGACTGTACAATAGGATAAGATATTTTCCTCAATATATTTTTTACTTTCATATAGGAGACTCAGCTTATCCTAACTGACCATGGTTGTTAGCACTGCTGAGGAATCCAATAGCACCAAGGGAAGTCCACTTCAATGAGGCCCATGGGAGAACACAGAGGCCAGTGGAGTAGACTTTTCTGCTAGTGAATGCCAGATTTAGATGTCTGGACAATACTGGTGGACCCCTCCTCTACCCACCCGATAAGGTATGCCACATCACAGTTGCCTGCTGCATGTTGCATAACATAGCCCTGTGATGGAACATCCCAATCATCGCAGAGGATGGATACCATGAAGAACCACCGGGTGATGATATTGGAATGCCCAACGAAGATGACAGTGGTGAAGAGGATGGAATTGACATACATAAAAATGTTATTGACAACCTCTGCACCTGAATACATGTTTACATTTACATAGTGTAACATCAATTGTCAGAATAACGTGTAACATATTGAACATATCAGTCTGCAATGGTAATTTAGCAGTAATGGTTAATTCAGGAAAGTCCAAGACAAAGATGTTTGATGATCAAAGTGCCATACATTGACTTCTATCTTTATTGACATAGATTATCTTTGCTTGTGCATAGTATATGTGGCCTTCTAACTTATCAGTTGAGTCAATTATCTTATGTAAAATCATACATTTTACCTCGTTACTGTTTTAGGATCCTTCACCATGCCACCTCCATTTGGACATTTCAAAGATATGACATTTGTAATGATATGTTGTTGGAAAGTACAAATGGAACATGGATTGATTCTGATAGACAAACAATTTGGATGCACTGATCTTGCACAAAGACAACTTGCAGTCATTGAATAGACATTCTTGAGATTATACTAGACCTGTTTTCTGTAGGATGTTGCCACCAAGGCAATATGTGCTGCTTAACTTGTTCTAACCAAATGTATATGTAAAACCATAGCATACTTATCTCCCATCACAGTGGCTAAATCTTCATTTTGGGCTAAGTGTATGAAGCTGTGGATGTGTCTCATCATTACATAAATAACTTGTTGTAGCACACCGCTAAATTGTGGCTGTGAGATGCCGCCAAATACTGCCACAGTATACTGAAATTATCCTGTGGCCACAAAATATAGTACTGCCATTATTTCTAATATTTATGTAATTGATGTGGCATTCCTATTGTGAGGCAGGATGTCTGGCTACAGCTGATGACATGAATCAATAATAGTATGCCTACTTTATATGTTCATTCAGATTATTTCCCCTTCTTCCATGGTGTCAAGGTTCTGGATTGTCAAACTATAAATGACACAGACTGTTTGGGTTATGCATGGGTTGTAAAAAGTATTAACATTTAAACAAATAATTATTACTTACAAATGTATGACATAAATGCAGTGAGATTTAAAATGTTTAAAGTTTTTGAGAAATGGGAACCACCTAATCTAAATGGTAACTCCTATTTGTGTTTAAAACTTATTGATTGATATTTTTTAAGAATGATGGTGGAAGGAAGACATAAAAAAGAAATACCACAATAAACACAACACCAGTCTTTGACTTTGTGTTATGTGAAATTGTTATATTAACACACATTACCCAAAAATAGTTTGAGATATAAATTAAAAGGAAGAGGAAAAAAGAATAAGTCCACCATGGTGGATGAAAATATTTGGGATGAGCTTAAATGGTTTTAAGTCCAATGTACAAAATGCAACTGTCCACAAAAAAGGTAAATGTGTCCATGAAATAGTCCACAGAGTTCATTGTGAAACACACTGGAGGAAATAACGTTCAGCATCTCTTGGAGGTAGTGGTGGATGTATTGCCATCCTCTCCTGGTGGTCCGGATGCCCTCCTATCCCAATTGCAGTGGTGGGTGGAACTTTTTCCTGTTGTGGCAGAGCCTCCCAGCCTGTGGCTGAGCAAGGTGTATATTGTCCTGGCATTGATGAACACAGACGGTGGTAGATGGTACAGGAAAAGCCCTGCATATATGTTGATAAAATTTGAACACCACCCAGTCAGAGAGCACAAATTGGAGTTGTGATTTTGTGTTGGAAAATTGGTTATTGGTAAGGGCAGGTAAGTACCTACATTTAGCAATAGGCCACTAACCTCCACTTAGGTCCAGTTAGTTCCAAATAAATTAAACCCAGCTCAACCCTTGGTAGCTTGGCAACGAGCGACAAGGCTTAACTTAGGAGACGTATGTGTAAAGCATTTACAAATCACAAAACAGTAAATAAGTAAAACACAAAACACAATAAAAATCCAACACCAATTGATAACAATAGATTATATTTTTATCTTTAGAATTACACCAAAACTATTAAAATTGGATAAGGGGAACCGGAGATATGAAGTTTTGAAGAATTAATGCTTTTTAGCGCTTAGAAACGATAGTGCCAATCTGGTCATCTGGTTGCACCTCGACAGGGGCAAAGTCAAAGCTTGAGGCCGACCGCGATGGAGCCCTGCTCAGCTACAGCTTGCGGGAGGCCTCGGTCAAAAGTTTACCTTTGGACTTAATTGTTTTTCTAGAGATTTTCTTCAGCGAGGCCAAGTCGCCAGTCCAATCTGACCTCCTGGAACTCTTCCTCGGATATGAGGCGCAGGACCCCTCGGCGGAGATTTTTACCTTCGGACTTAGTCATTTTTTCGAGGTGAAAATCCTTCGACCGGGGCAAACTGAATCTTGATCCAAAGTCCCTGGAGCCCTCTTCGGATACACTGCCTGGGAGGTCCTGGTCAACTCTTTACATTCAGACTTAGGGGGTCATTCTGACCCCGGCGGTCTAAGACCGCCGGGGCCAGGGTCGGCGGGAGCACCGCCGACAGGCCGGCGGTGCCCCGCAGGGCATTCTGGCATGGCATGGGCACGGCTGGGGGCCCCCGTAAGAGGGCCCCGAAAAGTATTTCAGTGTCTGCTAAGCAGACACTGAAATACGCGACGGGTGCAACTGCACCCGTCGCACCCCTGCAACTACGCCGGCTCAATTCTGAGCCGGCGTCCTCGTTGCAGGGGCATTTCCTCTGTGCCGGTGGGCGCTCTTTTGGAGAGCGCCCGCCGGCCCAGAGGAAATGTCTGAATGGCCGCCGCGGTCTTTTGACCGCAGTGCGGTCATTCAGCGGCGGTACCCTGGCGGACGGCCTCCGCCGTCCGCCAGGGTCAGAATGAGGCCCTTAGTCACTTTTTCGGAGATTTTCTTCATCGGGACAAACCTGCAAGTCAGGCCGGGTCACGGTTGAGGCAAGCCGGCTTGAGTTGCCGCGTTGGATCATCCCTTTATGGAGCTTTTTTCCAAAAGTTTTCCAAACTTCTAGTTCTTCCTCCGGATGTTCTTTTAAGGTTCTTTTGAGATCCACAGCTTACCCCAAGGTTCCAGAAGCTCTGAGATGCTCCTTGAGGATGCGGACTACAACTCCCAGAATGCACCTGGCACAAACTCCAAAATGGCCACTGGACAGTGGTCAGCTGGTCAATTTTTTCAGGAGTTGGTACAGGGGACTCTCATTAGCAATTTTTCACCTGTAGCAAACAGGGAGTCCCTCCTTGACCCAGTTGAAGCCAGGCAAAGTCCTTCTTGTGGTGAAGCCCAAGTGTGCAGCTGGCGCAGTCCTCCAGAGTGCAGTGTCTAGGTGCCGGTCAGGGGTCCAGCAGGCAGTCCTTCTTCTCCTGTAGGTCTTCCTGGCAGGGATCTGAGGTGTGGGTGCAGTTCTGCCAGTTTTAGCCTTGCTCCTGGGTGAAAAACAGGGTGTCCTGGTTCTCCAATCATGTGCAGTGTCCTTCGCCCTGTGATGACCACTTCCTGGGAAGTGTCGCAAAAATCAATCCCACAGGGCAATATTCCTCAAAAATCCATCATGTCGGAAAATAATTTTTTGAGGTTACTTCTGGGTGAGCTCAATTATTGGTGTGGCTAAAAATCCTAAACATACCCCTCTCCTGCCCTCTTCTAATCTAATCAAGGGGGCACCTAATTGTCTGGGTTTTCAGGATGTGAGGGAGGTGCTGGGTTGCTCCAAATGTCCTTCCCTACCTTTGAAACCAGTTTGGCAGCCCTCCCCCTTTCCCATCTTCTGAGGGAAGATCTTCTCCTCCAGGCACATCTCTTTGTGTTGAGCCAGGGCACAGGTTGCTAGAGGCTGGCCAATCAGAGCAAAGCAGCAAAACACTGCAGGGCTGAAGTTGGCAACCTTTCAGGTAAAGTTTAAAACGCTTTACCTGAACAAGTTGTATTAAATCCAACAATTGTGAGCTGTGGGATTTATTATAGCAATTAATTTGATACAAGACTCGAGGTATCTGTCACTTAACGGGACTTTATAAATTAAAATAAAGTGTCCCCATTCTAGCCTATGGAGGCCATTCACTACAATGAGGGAAAAACAAATTTGGATGTCTTACCTCACCAGGGCTTATAAAACTATTTTGATAGGGTCCCTGCTAATAGTTACATGGCACCAACCCCTAGGGGCACATAGGGCACACCTTAGGGGTGACATATATAAAAATAAAGTATTTTAAGGCTTTGGAACTACTTTTAATTCCAAATTCGAATTTGCATGTAACTTTAATTTAAAAGCAGCCAGCAAGGCAGGCCTGCCTTTAAAATGACACTGGGCACCTCAGCAGTGTAACTATGGTTGCACCACCTATGCTGGGGTCCCTAAACCTACATGCCGTACCATATACTAGGGACTTATAGGTGGGTTGACTTAGCCAATTATAATTAGCCAAATTTACATTCTCATTTTGTCCAGAGCACAGGCCCTGGGACTGGTTAGCAGTACCAAGGGCACCATCAGATTCCGGAAAACGCCAGCAAAAAGTGAAAAATTAGGGCAAAAATTCAGGGGGCCTCTGCAATCAGCCCTGTTTTCTCACATTTTGCCTCTCTAAATTGTGCTCCATTTGCAGCTACTTTGTGTCCCCGAGTTCTTTAAGGCCTGGGCCATCACGTCTTGGGACTGCTGCAGTGCTCTCAAGGCTCGATCGATGGTGCTCTGGATTACAATATTCCCAGTGGCCTCACTTTGCTGGCCCATTGATTCCCTTCCATCACCCTTACCCCCATTACCCTGTGCCCTTGTTGAGGTACCCTGAGATATGAAGAGGAGGTACCCTGAGTCTGATGTGTTGTTGCAGCTGGGGTGAGAGGTGTAGGTGTGGACTGAGTGATGCTCACTGTAGCTGTTTGCCCAGACAGACCAGATGGGCCAGGCTGCTCAACATCATCCAGACTAGCAGGAACGGTATCTTCACTAAAGGTTTGATCCTGCGCTGGAGTGGAGGTGTCTTCAGTTACAGACAATGGTCCACTGGCCCTGGGTGTTGGACCTATAATGAATTACAAAAAGTAGGAAATTAAAAGTCTGGATTGTATCTCAAATGTGTCTTCAGCTATAAATAATAACCTAAAAGTGGAAATTATAATCAATGGAATGATTAGATCTTTGCGTGATTTTTATTATTTCACACTTGCAGGTTAAGTTACACAGATTCAAACTTCAATAATAATGTTGAAGAGAGGTCCTGAAATGAAAAATGTTATTTATAAATTGTTCATTATGTGTACTGGACATACGACCCAAGACAGTAGAGAGGAGAATTAGGAACCAGCCTAGCAGGCATAAAAATACTATAGTACAACTTATTGGAATTAATGGCACTGGTCATCATATGGACACTGCAAAGTAAATTGTACATCAATACTACCTATATTCAGCATGTCATTGAACATGATTGAAAATCTTTGATTAAACACACTATGAATTATGTAAGCAATTGCATCAATTCAATGGAGTAAAGAAAAGGTGACAACATACTAGATCAACACAACAAACTACTTTTTCATACACAGCATGAAATTGTGACTGACAAATCCATAATTCTTCAACATATGTGCATTGTTGGAAAATGGGTTATTGGTAGGGCAGGTAGGTACCTACACCTAGCAACAAGCCACAAACCTCCACAAAAGTACAGTTAGGTCTCAGTAAATTAATCCCAGCTCTACCCTTGGTAGCTTGGCATCGAGCGTCAAGGCTTAACTTAGGAGACAAAGTGTAAAGCATTCAAATATCACAAAACAGTAATTAAATAAAACACAGGAAACAGTTTAAAAATCCAAAACCAATTTATAAAAATAGCTTATATTTTTATCTTTAAAATGACACAAAAACGATTAAAATCGGTTCAGGGGAACCGGAGATATGAATTTTTAAAGTATTATTATTTTCTAGCGCATAGAAACAAAAAGCGCCAATCGGGTCATCTGGTTGCACCAGGACCGGGACAAAGTCAAACTTTCAGGCCGACCGCGATGGAGCCCTGCTCGGCTACAGGTCGCGGGAAGCCTCGGTTAAAAAGTTACCTTCTGACTTAGTCCCTATTTTGAAGTTTTTCTTCACCGGGACGAACCTGCCAGTTGGATCCGACCTCCTGGAGCCCTTGTCCGGATACGCGAAGTCGGTTTCCTCGGTGGTGATTTCTACCTTCGGACTTAGTCGTTTTTTCGAGATGAAAATCCTTCGACCGGGGTAAACCTGGATCTTGATCCGACGTCCGTGGAGCCCTTCTCGGATACGATGGCTGGAAGGTCCCGGTCAACTTTTTACGTTCGGACTTAGTCTTTTTTTCGGATGTTTTTCTTGACCGGGACGAACCACGAAGTCAGGCCGGGTCGCGGTTGAGGCAAGCCGGCTAGAATTTCCGCGTCGAGTCGGTCACTTTATGGAGCTTTTTTTCAAAATTTCTCCAATCTTTTCCAAACTTCTGGGGCTTCACCCAGATGTTCTTTTAAGGTTCTTTTGGGGTCCACAGCTCACCCCAAGGGTCCAGAAGTTCTGTGATGGTCCTTGGGAAGTGCGGACTTCAACTCCCAGAATGCACCTGGCGCAAACTCCTTTTTGGCCACTGGACAGTGGTCAGCTGGTCACTTTTTCAGGAGTTGGTGCAGGGGACTCTGGTTAGCAATTTTTCACCTGTAGCAAACAGGGAGTCCCTCCTTGAACCAGTGGAAGTCAGGCAAAGTCCTTCTTGTGGTGAAGCCCAAGTGTGCAGCTGGTGCAGTCTTTCTGAGTGCAGGGTCCAGGTGCAGGCCAGGGGTCCAGCAGGGCAGTCCTTCTTCTTCTTGTAGTTCTTTCTTCTTGAAATTTGGTGGGGATCTGAGGCGTGGGTGCAGGTCTGCCAGTTTTATCCTTGCTCCTGGGTGAAAAGCAGGGGGGCCCTGGTCCTCCAATCAGGGACAGGGTCGTCCCCCTGTGATGACCACTTCCTGGGAAGTGTGGCAAAAATCCATCCCAGAAGGCAACAGTCTCTAAAAATCCAAAATGGATGAATCTGATTTTTGGAGGAGAGATCTGGCTGAGCCCACCCACTGGTGTGGCTAAAAATCATAAACACACCCCTCTCCTGCCCTCTCCTAATCTAATCAAGGGGGCACCTAGCTGTCTGGGGTTGCAGGATGTGGGGGTGTTGCTGGGTGCTCCAGATGTCCTTCTCTGCATTTGAAGACCAGTTTGGCAGCCCTCCCCCTTCCTGCCTCACCATCTGCTGAGGGGAGATTCTCTCCCCCAAGCACATTCCTTTGTGTGAAGTCAGGCCACTTCACACCTCATTAAAGTAGCCTGGCAGAAGCTGCTGCAGGCTGGCCAATCAGAGCACAGCAGCAAAAACAATGCAGAGCTGAAATTGGCAACTTTTTAGGTAAAGTCTAAACTTTTTACCTGCACTAGTTATATTAAATCCAACAACTGGAAGTTGTGGGATTTATTATAACAATCAATTTGATACCAAATTCTTGGTATGTAACATTTAAGGAGACTTTAAAATTTAAAATAAAGTCTGCCCATTCTAGCCTATGAAGGCCATTTACTTCAATGAGGGAAAAACGAATTTGGCTGTTTTTACCTCACCAGGGCTTATAAATCTATTTTTATAAAGTCCCTGCTTATAGTTACATGGCACCCAGCCCTAGGGGCACATAGGGCACACCTTAGGGGTGACTTATATGTAAAAATAAGGTAGTTTAAGACTTTGGAAGTACCTTTAATTCCAAAGTCGAATTTGCATATAACTTTAATTTAAAAGCAGCCAGCAAGGCAGGCTTGCTTTTAAAATGACACTGGGCACCTCAGCAATGCACCTAGGTGTGCACCACCTATGCTGTGGTCCCTAAACCTACATGCCCTACCATATACTAGGGACTTATAGGTAGGTTAACTTAGCCAATTATAATTAGCCTAATTTGCATATCCATTTTACACAGAGCACAGGCCCTGGGACTGGTTAGCAGTACCCAGGGCACCATCAGAGTCAGGAAAACACCAGCATAAAGTGGAAAATGGGGGCAAAAAGTTAGGGGGCCTCTGCAATCAGCCCCAGTTTCTCACACAACCCCCCCCCAGCCCACACGCCCAGGAGACTCAGCCCAACCCTGGGAGAGTCTTCCTGGCTTGTTAGGCGAGGAAGACAGTGAAGAAAACTGGCTGTCCCTTTGCAGGGCCTACTCTGCCTTATATCCTCCTGTCAGGGTCACTCCCTCTGGGTAGTGAAGCCATCCCAACAGTAAAAGGACCCAACCCAAACTGAAACTTCCCTCTAGGGGGGTCTTCCTCCTCTCTCTCTGCCAACTTGGGTAGTGAGGTGCCCACCTCCCCTACTCCTAACTTTGCTAGGGCAACACCTAGCTTACCCAAAGAGGTCACCCAACACTTGAGCAACCCCACCATGACCAACAGGGTCAGGGGGCCTACTTTGCTATTGGCCTTGGGGTCTGCCTCCCAGGCCAAGTACAGTGCTGCCAGGAAGGCTAGCACCCAGCAGAGGCTACTGACAGCTGTCAGTACCCAGAACCACACCCTAAGCTCTCCACTGACAGGTGGCTGAGCTGCTTTAGGGGCATCTTTGGGGTCCTGGCACCCCTCTTGCTGTCTTGAGTGGGGGGCTACCACCTCCTGTGGCAGACACCCTCCTTCCACTCTCCCTTCTGTCAGTGCAGGGGCAACACCCTGCATCTGGACAGCTGCCTGACTACTCAGGACTTCCTTGGGGTCAGGTGAGGCCTCACCAGTGCCAACATTGGGCTCCCCCCTTACTGGGGCAGAGGGCCCTTGGCTCCCTGGAACTCTCTTTAAGAGTGGCCTACCCTTACTTTTCTTCTTTCCTTTTCTTGGGGACCCCTGTCTCCTAACTGTAGGGACTGACTCCCCAGGACTTTGGGTAGGGGGGGCGCCCTGGGCGACCACCCCATCTGTGACCAGACTCACCTCTGGGAGGTCATTGCCCAGGATACAATCTAGGGGAAGGTCAGCACTGACTACCACCCTAATCCAGTCAAGGATACCCTCCCTCTCTAGGGGCACTATGGCTACAGGTTTGGAGGTGACCTCCCCTGTGGCTATCCTGACTTTCTTTGTCTTTCCTGGGACATACATGTCTGGGGTCACTAACCGGTCACTCACTACAGTGTGACTGGCACAGGTGTCTCTCAGGCCAGTGGTAGGGATCCCATTCACTTGAATGTGGTGGAAGTGCCTACTCCCACCCTCAGGGATCACCAGCTTACCATCTGGTCCTGTCTCCCAGCACAATGCTAGGAGGACTTCATCATCTGAGGAATCCTCCTCTATGGCTACACTGGACAGCCCAGTGCTAACCACCTTCTTTGGACAGGCTGCATCTCCTCTGAAGTGACCTGTCTGCTGACAGTCAAAGCAAGCCCTACTGTCCAAGAGCTTTTTTAACCCTGGGTCTCCCTGTCTCTGCATGTCAGAGTGGGAGTGGGATTTACTCTCCTCCTTCTTAGGGTTCTGGGGTACAGAGGGAGTCTCTGTGGTGGGCTTACCACCTCCCTCCTTAGGTTTTTGGGGACCTGTCCCCCCCTTCTTGGAGTCTCCCCCCTGGGACTTGACAACCACCCTGGTTCTCAACCACTCATCAGCTGCCTCCCCTAGCTCTCTAGGGTTGGTCAGCTTAGAGTCCACTAGATGCTGGCGTAACCTTTCTTGGATACAATTGGTCAAGATGTGCTCTCTCATGATCAGATTGTATAACCCCTCATAAGTATTTACTTTGTTGCCAATAATCCAGCCCTCTAGTGCCTTTAGTGAGGTGTCCACAAAGTCAACCCAAGACTGGGTACTGACCTTCTGGGTGTCCCTGAACTTCACTCTATATTGCTCTGGGGTCAGACCAAACTTCTTGACTAAGCACCTCTTCATACTAGGGTATGAATCTGCCTCCTCCCCCCTTAAGGTCAGAAGCCTATCCCTCCCTGAGTTGGGGACCAACTCCCACAAAAGGGAACCCCAGTATTGAGGCTTAACCCTTCTCATTTGGAGTGCCCTCTCAAAGGCCCCTAGCCACTTATCTATGTCATCCCCCTCTATATAAGCAGGAACTACCCCCTTGGGTAATCTGGGGCAAACTCCCCCACCCATGGACACCTCAGCTTCTTTATCGCTGCTTCCATCTCTTCTTTCTTTGCTTGCCCACTTTTTCTTTTCTAGGGCAAGCTTATCTGCCTCCAAAGCTATGTAGGCTAGCTGGGCTTCCAGCTCTCTCTCCCTGATGGATGGGTTCTCTTCTCCTGAAAGGACCCTCTTCCTACCACTAGCTTTGGGTCTGCGCCTAGTGACTGTATCCAGTGAGGACCGTTCCTCCTCTTCCTCACTTGGGGTCTGATGCCTTCCCTCCCCTGAGTGGTTAGAGTTAGCATCTTGCTCTTTTTCTTCCTCCTCTGGAGCTTCCTCTGTCTCTACCTCTTGGGCCTCAGCCCATGCTGTCAGGGATTTAATCAGGATTTCCTTCCTGAGATTAGTGGTTGCAGGCAACCCTCTTTCAATACACAACCCCCTAAGCTGGACTACTGTCAGTGTAGGTAGGCTAGCCAGATCAAGCTCCATGGTTCCCTAGTTTTGTGTCAACAAAAACTTTTTGCAAAAATTGGTAACAAGAATTTAGAAAAATTACAAAAATTCAATAATTGAAATTAATCCAAATTAATAAAAAAAAATTAAAATTAAAAATTAAAAACAATTTTTGCACTAGGACAATTTAAAGGATTTTTAATTTGTTTTACTCAAAACTGTAACGTGATATTGAACACAAGTACAGGATCCCGTCGCTGCTTCCAATTATGTTGGAAAATGGGTTATTGGTAGGGCAGGTAGGTACCTACACCTAGCAACAAGCCACAAACCTCCACAAAAGTACAGTTAGGTCTCAGTAAATTAATCCCAGCTCTACCCTTGGTAGCTTGGCATCGAGCGTCAAGGCTTAACTTAGGAGACAAAGTGTAAAGCATTCAAATATCACAAAACAGTAATTAAATAAAACACAGGAAACAGTTTAAAAATCCAAAACCAATTTATAAAAATAGCTTATATTTTTATCTTTAAAATGACACAAAAACGATTAAAATCGGTTCAGGGGAACCGGAGATATGAATTTTTAAAGTATTATTATTTTCTAGCGCATAGAAACAAAAAGCGCCAATCGGGTCATCTGGTTGCACCAGGACCGGGACAAAGTCAAACTTTCAGGCCGACCGCGATGGAGCCCTGCTCGGCTACAGGTCGCGGGAAGCCTCGGTTAAAAAGTTACCTTCTGACTTAGTCCCTATTTTGAAGTTTTTCTTCACCGGGACGAACCTGCCAGTTGGATCCGACCTCCTGGAGCCCTTGTCCGGATACGCGAAGTCGGTTTCCTCGGTGGTGATTTCTACCTTCGGACTTAGTCGTTTTTTCGAGATGAAAATCCTTCGACCGGGGTAAACCTGGATCTTGATCCGACGTCCGTGGAGCCCTTCTCGGATACGATGGCTGGAAGGTCCCGGTCAACTTTTTACGTTCGGACTTAGTCTTTTTTTCGGATGTTTTTCTTGACCGGGACGAACCACGAAGTCAGGCCGGGTCGCGGTTGAGGCAAGCCGGCTAGAATTTCCGCGTCGAGTCGGTCACTTTATGGAGCTTTTTTTCAAAATTTCTCCAATCTTTTCCAAACTTCTGGGGCTTCACCCAGATGTTCTTTTAAGGTTCTTTTGGGGTCCACAGCTCACCCCAAGGGTCCAGAAGTTCTGTGATGGTCCTTGGGAAGTGCGGACTTCAACTCCCAGAATGCACCTGGCGCAAACTCCTTTTTGGCCACTGGACAGTGGTCAGCTGGTCACTTTTTCAGGAGTTGGTGCAGGGGACTCTGGTTAGCAATTTTTCACCTGTAGCAAACAGGGAGTCCCTCCTTGAACCAGTGGAAGTCAGGCAAAGTCCTTCTTGTGGTGAAGCCCAAGTGTGCAGCTGGTGCAGTCTTTCTGAGTGCAGGGTCCAGGTGCAGGCCAGGGGTCCAGCAGGGCAGTCCTTCTTCTTCTTGTAGTTCTTTCTTCTTGAAATTTGGTGGGGATCTGAGGCGTGGGTGCAGGTCTGCCAGTTTTATCCTTGCTCCTGGGTGAAAAGCAGGGGGGCCCTGGTCCTCCAATCAGGGACAGGGTCGTCCCCCTGTGATGACCACTTCCTGGGAAGTGTGGCAAAAATCCATCCCAGAAGGCAACAGTCTCTAAAAATCCAAAATGGATGAATCTGATTTTTGGAGGAGAGATCTGGCTGAGCCCACCCACTGGTGTGGCTAAAAATCATAAACACACCCCTCTCCTGCCCTCTCCTAATCTAATCAAGGGGGCACCTAGCTGTCTGGGGTTGCAGGATGTGGGGGTGTTGCTGGGTGCTCCAGATGTCCTTCTCTGCCTTTGAAGACCAGTTTGGCAGCCCTCCCCCTTCCTGCCTCACCATCTGCTGAGGGGAGATTCTCTCCCCCAAGCACATTCCTTTGTGTGAAGTCAGGCCACTTCACACCTCATTAAAGTAGCCTGGCAGAAGCTGCTGCAGGCTGGCCAATCAGAGCACAGCAGCAAAAACAATGCAGAGCTGAAATTGGCAACTTTTTAGGTAAAGTCTAAACTTTTTACCTGCACTAGTTATATTAAATCCAACAACTGGAAGTTGTGGGATTTATTATAACAATCAATTTGATACCAAATTCTTGGTATGTAACATTTAAGGAGACTTTAAAATTTAAAATAAAGTCTGCCCATTCTAGCCTATGAAGGCCATTTACTTCAATGAGGGAAAAACGAATTTGGCTGTTTTTACCTCACCAGGGCTTATAAATCTATTTTTATAAAGTCCCTGCTTATAGTTACATGGCACCCAGCCCTAGGGGCACATAGGGCACACCTTAGGGGTGACTTATATGTAAAAATAAGGTAGTTTAAGACTTTGGAAGTACCTTTAATTCCAAAGTCGAATTTGCATATAACTTTAATTTAAAAGCAGCCAGCAAGGCAGGCTTGCTTTTAAAATGACACTGGGCACCTCAGCAATGCACCTAGGTGTGCACCACCTATGCTGTGGTCCCTAAACCTACATGCCCTACCATATACTAGGGACTTATAGGTAGGTTAACTTAGCCAATTATAATTAGCCTAATTTGCATATCCATTTTACACAGAGCACAGGCCCTGGGACTGGTTAGCAGTACCCAGGGCACCATCAGAGTCAGGAAAACACCAGCATAAAGTGGAAAATGGGGGCAAAAAGTTAGGGGGCCTCTGCAATCAGCCCCAGTTTCTCACATGCATATATGAAAGTACAGAGAGGTTGAGCAAAATCACTTTGCACTATTGTTTTTCAGAGACAAAAACAGGGCATCAATTGTAGTTATTTGTAAACACCATTGACAATACTTGTTAAGATGGGAGTTAAACATACCTATTTTGATATCTATAATGAAAATGAACACACATTCACAATAAGTACACAGATTGAATGATGTAAATAGGTGAAAAAACACTTACAAACATAATTCCTTCATGTGCAAATAGGTGGAGTTTGGAGCCTGTTTTTTAAGTACAACAACTTACATTGAATTAAAGCAAGGAACTAGGCAAATGCAAGGGATGAGCCATGGAGAACAACACACATTCTGATAACACATATTGAGCATTGTTAAAAAGAGTCATACAACCAGGATGGTAGTACTGTATGCATAGATTGTTTGCTACAGCATTCACTCTGTCAACAATTCTGTCCCACATTTATTTTTTCTGAGATATGGTTGTATTTTGTACATTGGCTGCAAACAATTGTGGCTCTACTCTAATAATTTCATCGAGCATGACAATTCTCCCTCTGTAAAATGTGGATTCCTCCTCCGTGACATGGTGAATCGCTAAAAATATTACCTAGTGTCCCAAATGTTAATGAAAAATAAAACAAATGTGAGAAAAGAAAAAAACGACAGAGGAACGAAAATAAATGAATAAATCCTGACTTCTATGTGATAAATTATGCATCACAATTCTCTGTTGCAGTGGAATAACAAAGGATTATGGTCTGAAAAGGAGTGTGTCTTATAGTGTGATTTGCAGGTGTTCACAGTTGGCCAATATACATCAGGTGTGTATTGCTAGCATCCACTCAATAGCCACAGCCATAGTACAATGCTGAACAGGTCCTAGGTTTGATTTTCCCCCTTCAGGGGACAACTACTGGTACACTACCTTCACAACTGTGATATCTAAATATGGTGGCACAATCCCGCCATCCAGATGGTTATAGAGTAGTACTCACCAGCATCGGAGTCCTCCGTGCCAGCTGGTGGATATTGCTCATGCAACAGAGTACACTCTGTCGGCATGGACGGAGGTTGAACTGCCATATATCTGAGTATGGCGGATGGCGGACTGAACTCCGTCAGTTTCATGGAGTATTTGGAACTGTGGCAGTGGCAGAACAGTAGTAGTCCCTCCAAGATCTAAATCAGGTTCTTAGGCAAGGCTTTGTAAAAGAATGTTTTTTTTTTAAAGTTATTTACTGTATTATTTGTTAGTTAAATTACGTTTTTGTGATAGACCTTATCACAAAATATAATATTTTATTATATCTCCAATAAATAATTTATCAGTGCATTGTATTGTGCTTTCTATTTTTTTTAATTGATTTGAATGTTTTTGTACTTTGGTTTTCTTTTTTCCAGGATTGTGAATGTAATTCAGGCGGGATTATGAGTTTTTTTTCTTTACAGGTTTTTATTTTTAGACATTGGAATTTATTTTTAACATGGATGCATTTTATTTTATTGTAAAAAAAAAGAAGTTGTTGTTTTTTTTTTTGCCTTGACGTTTTGTGTTTTCTGGGACATTTGTTTTTTTTGTTTCCACTTTTGGTGGTTTTGAATGATTTTTTGTGTTTTATTGAACTATTTTGGATGTTTTATATTTGCATTATTTTACAGTTTTTTTAGGCTCTTTGTGATTAATGTTTTTGGGGATTTTTTTGGAATCATCATTACACTGACTCTGTTTCATCTATGGAACTGTTAATTTTTCATTTATTTATGTTATTAGGACGGCAATGTTATTTTTTACCTTATGTTTGTTTATTTATATTGTTTATATATGTTTTTTTTGTATTATATTTATTATGTTATATATGGTGCCATATTTTTATTGGTGGTAGTAAAGTGTCTAGTTAGTTAAAGTATTGTTGGTTGATGTAAAATGCATATTTCTATATTTTTTAATATTTATTATTGTGCCTTTTAATAATGTTTATAAATATTAATTAAGTATGAGTGTTTGACTTTTAGTAGGTTAAATGGTGGTGGTGTTTTTTTTTTTCAAGTAGTGTTCATGTTGTTGAGCCTAGCGATGGAAGACCTGGGATGATAGTAAAGAGTCTTAATTCGAGTGCCTTAAGATTATACATTTGTTAAGTTGTTTGGAGAGGTGTGGTTTAAGTTTGGTTAGGATTTGCTTCATTCTTAGCTCCTGGAAGCTTGGCTCTTTGGTAATTATTTGTAGGAATTTGTATAGTGCAAGGTGGCTTCCTCCAAGTGTTCTTTGGAAGGAATTGTGCCACTCTTCTACTGTGTAATTTGTTTTTGCTTTTTGGGACATAGTTATCTCATCATTCCACCATGTGGAATGATGAGATAACTATGTTGCTGCTTGATCAGTCCAGGTGACCAAACATCCTCAACATAATCCAATAATAAAGCTAGTTTCATTTCATGTTATAGGTAATACAGGAATTCTGTTCTCAGTACTGGGAAGCCACGTTTTCCCCTCAAACAGGTTTTCCCTTCCTGCTTACTATTCTCTTTAATGCCACTGGCTAAATTTATGCTTCTCTGGGAATGCTAAAGGCACCAACCTATTTCATCTAGTTTTACTAAGCTCTTTTGTGATTGTTGATCAGCTGCTATTCAGGTTTTTTCAACTTTTTCCAACTGAGGCTAGTCTTCTTTAGTCTCAGTTGGCATTCCTGTTTATTTATTGGTTTATACAGTATACATTTTGCAATAATCAATTGGCAGTTTATTTGGTTTACTTTATTTATTTCTCTCTCATGATTGAAATTATTTAATATTGTGTCTCAGATTCATTGCAGCTTAAGTTTCATTGCTTTCAGGTCTTTGTATAGCAAATTTCATATTGAAAATGCCTAGAGTTAGACCAGTGTTAGGGAGCACTGTAATTTGCAGAAAGAGAGGCTCAGAAAGAGATAAAGGGGGTCATTCTGACCGCCGGGGCCAGGGTCGGCGGGAGCACCGCCAACAGGCCGGCGGTGCCCCGCAGGGCATTCTGACCGCGGCGGTTCGGCCGCGGTCAGATGCGGAAAACCGGCAGTCTCCCGCCGGTTTTCCGCTGCCCTTGTGAATCCTCCATGGCGGCGGAGCGCGCTCCGCTGCCATGGGGATTCTGACACCCCCTACCGCCATCCTGTTCCTGGCGGGTCTCCCGCCAGGAACAGGATGGTGGTAGGGGGTGCCGCGGGGCCCCTGGGGGCCCCACTTTGTATTTCAGTGTCTGCTATGCAGACACTGAAATACGCGACGGGTGCCACTGCACCCGTCGCACCTTCCCACTCCGCCGGCTCAATTCTGAGCCGGCGTCCTAGTGGGAAGGCCGTTTTGCACTGGGCTGGCGGGCGGCCTTTTGGCGGTCGCCCGCCAGCCCATTGCAAAACCCAAAATACCCTCAGCGGTCTTGGGACCGCGGAGCGGTATTTTGGAGAGGGGAACTCTGGCGGGCGGCCTCCGCCGCCCGCCAGGGTGAGAATCACCCCCAAAGACTTGAATCAAGGATTTTGATAATTTATAATTTGCAGTCTACTATGAGGACGTTCAGAATTTTTTTAAGCTGATTGTGCCTGGTTTTTGTCATAACTGTATTGTTAGAGACTGTTCCCAGACAATGTTTATGCTTGATGGTGGTATTTGTTGGGTTTGTAGACTTGAGGCTTGGTATAAATATGTCTTTTCCAGAGTGGCAGATGTACTGTATACATGCCTAAGCAAGAAAACTAATATCTGTAATGTCAGGGGGAGGACCAAAGATGAGGTGCTAAAGAAGCTAATGCAGCTCTCTTGTTGAGTGCTTCCACCCGGACACCTAATCCTGTGTACTATGCAGTCTGTGCTTTTTCTGCAGGAACTCATTTTAACAATGGTTATGTCTACGCTGGCCCAGATTGCCTGATGCAGTTGTCCCTTTGATGACCTGTCCAGATAGGCCATTCAGGTTTCTCTAATGATGTGTGACTCTCCTCAATGGGTCTCCAATCTATTTCTAACTCAAACTTTAAAATGCTGTGTTACCTTGGAATTTCTTTTCACATTGATGCTAATTAGAACATTTGTGGAACTTGATGCTATTGCTCTAGCTTATGGAACCCCTAGTTTGTGTTTAATTTCAATATTTATATTGCTGTGGTCCTTGCTTCCTATCTCTGAAGCCTAGCTTTCAGTAGAGGACTTTGGATTGTGTAATTGTGAAATTGATGTTACTATTTGATGTTAGCTTTGGTGAGGGCAATCATCTCCAGCTCCATTCAATACCGGTTGTTTTAATCTATTATCTTGTTGCTTCTTCTTGTTGTTTCTGCCACAACCTCATGCACCAGCAACTGTAAGCCCCTACATTTGCTCAGTCATATTTGATGATTCTGTTTGATTTCCTGCTCTTCTCTAGACCCATGTCCTGTTTGTAACTTGAACAGCAATGGCAGTTAAGATTTTGAAGCTGATTTTTATTTTTACTCTTGTCACCTTCTTTTTGCTAAGGTTTAATGTAATATCTTATGCTTTCAGCATTCAAGTTCCTTAGTTGAACTCAGTTCTTTCCTGTGTACTACTGTATGATCAAATAAGTGTTTGTTGCCATGTCGCTTGTAAGATAGGGCATCATTCTGGGTGTTTCCAATACTAATTTGGCTTAGATAACTTTTTAGTAAGTTCCTTCAGGAGGATTACCAATAGCGTGAATGTTAAATATCACATGTGGGCTGTAGTGGACATTTATAGCACAGACACATGAACTGCTACATCATACCTTCAGGTTCATCATTATAATCTCCAGGAATGCAAATGAAAGCCTACAGTAATTCATGCTGCTACGGAAATACTTGAACATACAGAAACATGTTTACACATTAAATAAGTCATAACTGTGTGCACCTTGCAGCTCCACGTCCTGAGGCCAATATTGGGAAGTGGGGCATGCTAAATATTGAAAAAAAGGGATGTCCTTACAGTGAAGAGTAACTCTGTGGGTAGAGGAGACATTTTCAAAGTAGAAGTCTAGTTGTGATTAGAAGACTATTTTCATATTTTTGGCAACAAAGATGCTTAAAACCTTTTAATATTTTCTTTTTAATAGTCATCAAAAATTGAATTCAATGACAAAGGCAGATTTTGATAACTGCATTGCAAAGGTAACTCTTTAAAATAATGTTTGTGCTACATTATGGCATTGGGAGAAAAAAGAAACATGCCCTCTAGGCTTCCCTCCTAGCAGTGATTATGCCTTAGTGAGATGTAAAACATTCCTTTGCAGTCTAATATTAGTACTGTTCCTGAGAGAAGAAGGGATCTGGGGGTGTGGGGTTAATTGCTAGCACTACATTTCTCCAGGGATTTGAAACTTGGGAGTGGGTAGGAACTGTAGCCAAACAAACATATCAGACTGAGGCTTGGCTTTTAAAATGTTTATACCAAGAGTAAGCTTATGGTGAAGATCCATTTCATCAGGGGAACTCTCTGAGGTATTTGTCTCTGCTCCCAGCAGGGGTAAAATGTATTCCCAGATCTTGAAAACATGTTGATTCATCATATCCAAATGGCAGAGCCTGGAAGGTAATTAGGAGCTCTGGAAAATGGGACCTGACTCCTCCTACTTTGTACAAAGGTTTCTGGAATAGTATGCATACAAGCAAGATAGGACCATTTAAAAAGTTGGATGGTCGGTTGTCTGGTGGTGGGAAATCTGCCACAATGGCAGAAAGAAGACTGAGGTGGTCATTCTGACTTTGGCAGTCTTTCCCAAAGACTGCCGTGAAAGTAGGTGCCAAAAGACCGCCAGTGATGGCAGTCTGAAGACTGCCGTATTACGGGTCACCAACACAGCACCCCCCAAAAAATTCCCCCAAACTGACACCATTGGCCTAATCGTTGGTTTGAAAGAGATGTCTGCACCACCAGCACTGTCCCGCCAACAACATCCCACCCTCCAAATCATAGTGTTAGCACGCGGCAATCCATTGGTGGTCTGAACCACCGTGGACAAAAAAGCACCTCCATCAAAACACTGCACCACATTGGACAATACCAATACCCCATACCTGATACACATACACACACCACACACACCTGATGACACCACTACAAAACACACCCCCACACATACCCAGAATTCTTTGCACCTAGAAAGACTGACATAGCGAGGCAAGAGCACACTGACAGAAGGCACTCCACCTAGATATCACAGTCACCATCACACTTAACACGCATCACACCAAACAAAATAAAGAGCAACACAACACGCACTACACCACTGCACACAAACACCACACATCCTAGCACTCATACTCACACCAAAAAATAGCACATGCAGCACCCCTGCACAGCACACACCCCACCACCCACAACACAACCACCGTGGCATAAAAAAAAAAAACATGATTCACAGACAAGCAGCTGAGGGTCATGGTTGACGAAATCGTCAGACTGGAGCAACAACTGTTTGGAGCACAGCTCCAGCAGACATCCATAGCCCGGAAAACAGATTTATGGCAGAGGATCATCATCAGGGTGAACGCAGTGGGAAACCATCCATGCACAGGGATGACATTAGGAAGAGGTGGAACAAACTACAGGGGAAGGTATGGGACATGGCACCAAATTGCTTCCATGAAGACTGGCGGTGGGTGGGGAAGGTCTTGCCAATCCTACGCCCAGAGGAGCTGACAAGGATGCATAGTGGACTGGACACTGGTAAGTCAACTACACTTTATGGCCAACATATACCCCTGCACAGTATGTACCCCCACCACCCTCTCACCCCCTCACACCACCCTAACATGCATGATCGAACCATGGACCCAATACCGACCCTTGCATGCTGCAGCTCCCTACTAATACTATTCCCTCACATGCCCACCTAGTGCATGGATTCACCAGACTGCAGCAAGTACTACAACTACCACAATGCAACACTCCCTATCCTTGCATGACTGCTAAATCCACTTCATATCTGTGTACCTGCACGTAAAACCATGTCACCTCCTTCACCAACAAGTAATTGCAATGCACATCAGTACATGGAAATGACAGTAGCAAGACCATACCAACTATTGATCAAAATAGGACCATTGCAACATTCTACTGATGCCAACACAAGCAGCAGTCTAGTAACTGTTAATGCCATTACTTCCCTGGAAACCCAGACAATGATGGCCTACAACCATGTGTACCACTTGTACAATACCATCATGACACACAATACCTCTCATTCTACAGGTATCCCAGTACTGCTACACAGCAGAGGATGCCAGTGACAGAAGGCCCAGCCCTGGATGCAAGTCCAATAGAGGAGGAATCCCCTGGATTTCTGGATAGGGATGACGTACCTGACGTACCTGGCCCATCAGGCATCAGTGGTCAGTCCACCAGCCTCATCCTGCCCACAACTGAAACCACCTCCCCTGTGGCATCCATTGCACAGCAGAGCCCACCTTCCCAAACCTGTGTCCCAAGGTCACATCAAACATTAGTGTGCCCCACAGTAAAGGGGCATGAGTCAACATTGGAATCCCAAGACAATAACGGTTCTGGTGTCAGTGGGAGGGGGCACACTGCACCAGGGGCACAGAGGGCAAAGGCCAGTGGGAGGGCAAACGTGGCCAAAGGACAAGGCAACAACAGGATACGACTGGCCAGCAGGCCATCTCCAGAGTCCAGGGAGTCTACCAGCAATCCCAGGACAAGATGGGCCAGATACTCAGCACCTCGCAGGAGACCCAAAGGCTGCAGGGGGAATCCTACAAGGATTCCGTGCAGCAGTGGCAGGTACTTAATGCCAACATGGTCTCCATGTTAAGAGAGTTCAAAGAACTCAGCACCATCCTGCGTACGTCCTCCACCCAACAGCAGGCCCCATCCAGTAGTCACACAACACCACTGCCCTCTACATTATTACCTGCTACTGGAATGAAGGTCCAGCAGGAGGATCCACAGGCCGCCAGCACCCCTAGTCCCGCAGCTGAGGGACCTCCCAGTAAAATAGGTTGACCATCCAGATATCTTGCAAGACCTGAGGCAAAGAGCAATGCCCCCACCAGGAAGTGATCCCTGACCTGAACTGTCACCCTTGTGTGCCACTGTTGACTGTCCAATGCCAAATTCCCATCATTCCAAGGCTAATGGATACAGGACCTGTGAAACACACAGCTGGACCACTCACCCTGATCTTCACCTAAACCAAGTCCCCACTCCACACCAATTAGCATAAGTCATGGTGCATGTGTCTTCATTGTTTAAAGTGACATTTCTGTTTACAAGCAACAATCAGATACACATATCTGCACTACAAGAATGTCAAAGTGACAGATGTAGTGGGAATATCCAGCAGGTACGTAAGTACATCCTTATGGTAGTTACATCTAGTGGCAAGGGTGCAAACAGGCATATCAGTAATCAGCTTGCAAACAGACATGTGACCTGAAGAGGGAAATTTACATTGGAATTAGGCTCAAAGTTGTAAGGCATTTAGTCCATATACATACATTAACAGCAGTAGAACACAAGCAAAGGATGATTGCCCAAGCAGCCATGATACCACATATGTAATGGCCTGCCTTGTCACTCACACATGTACAGGAAAGATTTCATATTGGTGACATCCTCTACTGATCACCTCCTTGCGTAGTCAGGAGCAGGTAGTTGCCACACAGCAGCTGACAATGCAGCATGATAGGCCTACAAAGCAGGACAAGACTGATAAGTGTCCCCTACATTTACCCAAACAGTCAGACTGAGGATCCAAAACCTTTGGTACAATCATTAGGATGTTTCATTATTGCACCAGCATTTCACATGTCTGTGTCTGCAATCCATTTCCACTACCCCTCCTGGTAAATCAGCTACCTTTCAGGGTCAGAAACCAAGATGGAAGGCAGTAGTCTCCACATCCACACACACCATGATGCTTGCAAACAGACTAGCTATACCAATACATAGTCCAAGTGCACATGACATCCAAATCACACTACCTGTTTATCATCAAAGGCAGTGACGAATCATGTCAGTCCATTTGTCATGTGCCTCATCCTCGTCTGCCTCCTCCTCAGTATCAGAGTCACTGGCCTCAACCACTGCTCCAGTATCAATGTCTCCCTCCTCCAACAGTGGGATGTGCATCCTGAGGGCCAGATTATGGAGCATGCAGCATGCAACCACGATCTTGCAGACTTTCCCTGGTCGGTATTGTAGGGCACCACTGGACACATGGAGGCAATTAAATCTATCTTTCAAGAAGCCGAAAGTCTTCTCAATCTCCGTCTCATCCGTGCCTCATTGTAGCTGTTCTCCCCTCCTGCAGTTGCTTGTGTAACAGGTGTCAGGAGCCAGGGCAGGTTGGGTTATCCGGAGTCACCTGTGTGGAAAAGGAGATATGACAATAGGTTACAATGTTAGGCATAGTGCAGACTGTGTAGGGAGGGATGTCAAACGTCTGACATAGAGAGCAGCACACATCAATGTAGGGACACTGCTGTTCCTCAGGACGTAGGAATCATGTACCGAACCAGTGAATTTCACTGTTACATGTGCTATGTACATGTCTGCAAGACACCCCACTTGTACATCCGGTTTCAGGAGACATGTTCATTGGCTCTCGGTGGTACCAAGGTGATGAGAGTTCCATCAACGGCACCTATTACATGTGGGATATGTGATATATTGTAGAAGGCTGCTTTAACAGTGGGACATTCAGCATGTTGTGGGAATCTTATGTACCAGTTCACATGCTTGAGTAGGGCATCCACCACATCATGCAACACTTTACTGAACTTGGGCTGTGACATTCCTGCAGCCAGTCCCACAATCACCTGAAATGAGCCACTGGCCAGAAACTGCAGGACAGCCAACACCTGGACTATTGGAGAGATGGCATGGGGATTTCTCAAAGCCGGCAGGAGGTCTGACTACAACTGGGCGACCAATTCCCTGATGGACACACGGTTTAGTCGATAGGTCATGATGATGTTTCACTCTTCCATGGTTTCAAGATCTACTAGGGGCCGGTAGACTGGTGCATTCCTCATCACTCCATTTTGGTGGTATCAAGACAGGGAGACAAACAACACTCTAGGCACATATCACAATGCTGTGAACCACGTATGACATATGACAATCATGAAGTATTGGTCATGTATGTTGGCTGTCATGTTGTGGAAAGACACATTACTCCACACTCCATTCCTACCCAGACAATGCCACATAATGCCATAGCTGTGACAAGGGACATGTAAAGAACATGTAATGATGTCTAAACAAAGATGTTCCATGTGTTGCACCATATGAATTGTCAATACAAACATATGTAGTGACAAGTGTGGTGATGTCACCTGACACCCACTACAGATATAATTGTTCACAAAATGTAACCTACATGAATCGGCAATATGCAGGTAATGACGCAGTGTGAACCCAGGACAGTTATGTATCATACTAAAATGGCATCCGCCTGTCCTACATGCATCAGACAGATGGAAGTGACCTCATTCGGCAGCCATCATGGCGGAAGGCGGTCGGAATCGCCATGCAACTCCTCATTGGTTAACATTGACTTCTATGGGAAACTGAGACCAATGACAATTTCCCTGAGTGCAGACGATCATCACCGCTGACGGTCATGTCCGCTGCTGTAGTGACCATCATTTTGTATGGGCAAGCTCACTTGACTCCTGGCATTCGGGCAAGGTAGACCTCCACTTTGTGTGCTGCTGTGTCCTGAATCTTGGAGCCATGATGGCACGCACTGCAGAGGATAGGGCAACAGCCATCACAGCTGATGAGCTCGAAAAACTGGTGGAAGGGGTCCTACCCCTGTATTGGCGGTTGTATGGGGCTCCATGGCAACAGGTCAGTACAGCATCTTTTGTCCGACATTTCGGTGGTGTTTAACGGCGACTGTGTGTGCACATTGACATGTGATGACTGATTTGGGGTTTTGCATGCACATGATGTGTGTGGTGTGTGGTAGATTGGCAAAGTGCATGGGCAGTGTATGTTGTGTGTTGCCACAGGTTGCAGCTGTATTGGTATCCTATACATCATGTCCTCCATTTTCACAATGTTTCCCATGCAGGTCAGCGCCCACCAGAAAAAAGGTTTATGGAGAGCCATCACCAAGGTAGTGCGGACCATGGGGATCCGTAGCCAGCAGAGCACCCACTGCAGGAAGCAGTGGGAGGACCTGAAACGCTGGGCCTGGTGAGACCACAGAAGCCAAGTTGGGGACAGCCTCCCAATGTCGAAGGGGTGCCCGTCGGACTCTGACCCCCTCCTAATGTCCAGCATACTGGCGGTGGCCTACCCAGAGTTGGATGGGAGCTTGAGTGCAGCACAGCAGCCACAAGGGGTAAAGTGTAGACTATTAGGTGACTTCTTCATGGTTGTCTACTGTGACCCTCACTGGAATTGGGATTTACGTGGTCAGATGAAATTTGGGAAGTGTACAGTCCTGGTTGTCACATCAATCATTTTGGAGTGTGATACGTTAGCTATGTAAAGCCTTGCAGAAAAGAACGTGGTGGTACTGTAACACACATTCTACTGTACATATGAGTTACTCAAATGTACAGGCACTTTACTGGCTTCATACTCCATCTCTGTGTATACTGTAGTAGTTCAGAGTGTTTTTTTTGGCACTGCATTAGGTTATTGGCAGGTAGGTTTAGTTTACATTGCAATTTATTTAATTGCAATATCAATGGATGTCTGTACCAAATGTAATCCACACATACCTGTCATTTAGTTTGTGTGCAGAGTTCCTCTGAGGTCAGATTTGTTACATCCTGTCATGACTGACATGTAGTTAGGTATGTTCAATGGATTAAATTGTTGGATTAGTCAGTTAGCCAGTTGACAGGACCTGTTGACAATGGGGGAGCGACATTTAATCGTGACCTACAGGTTTGACCGTGCCACAATCCAGGAACTGTGTACCCAGTTGGAGCCAGAGCTGATGTCACCAATCCGCCATCCGACTGGAATCCCCCCTGACGTGCAGGTGCTGTCAGTGCTCCATTTCCTTGCAAGTGGGTCATTTCAAACAACAGTGGCCATGGCATCAGGGATGTCCCAGCCTATGTTTTCCAATGTCTTGTCCAGAGTGTTGTCTGCCCTGCTGAAACACGTAAGGAGATACATCATTTTCCCTGAGGTGAAGGATTTGCCTACAGTGAAAGGTGACTTCTATGCCCTTGGACATATCCCCAACATCATAGGTGCCATTGATGGGAGCCATGTAGCTCTGGTCCCCCCCGCAGGAGTGAACAGGTGTACAGGAACAGGGAGAGTTATCATTCTATGAATGTCCAGATGGTGTGTTTGGCAGACCAGTACATCTCGCAGGTAAATGCTATGTTCCCTGGCTCAGTGCACGACGCCTACATCCTGCGCAATAGCAGCATCCCTGATATGTTGGGTGAACTCCAGAGGCACGGTGTATGGCTATTGGGGGACTCTGGTTACACCAACCTTTCGTAGCTATTGATCCCAGTGAGGAATCCCAGGACCAGGGCAGAGGAACGGTACAATGAGGCCCATGGGCGGAGTAGGAGGGTTATCGAGCGCACCTTCGGCCTTCTTAAGGCCAGGTTCAGGTGCCTGCATATGACAGGTGGATCCCTATTCTACTCACCGAAGAAGGTATGCGACATCATCATCGCCTGCTTCATGCTCCATAACTTGGCTTTGCGACGCCAGGTGCCTTTTCTGCAGGAGGATGATCCAGATGACGGTGTTGTAGCAGCTGTGGAGCCTGTGGACAGTGATGAGGATGAAGCTGAGGATGACGAAAACGACAACAGGGAGTCAGTCATACAACAATATTTCCAGTTAGACACAGGTGAGCACATTTTCTATTTTACTTTTACATTCACTTTCACACATCTACCTATATCCTGTACCTCAATTTCACTCACTATTTGTTAACTGAGTTGTCCCCTTCCATTTCAGTTCCACAAATGTGGTAACCTACGTGTTAAATGTTTGCATCCTTGAAGGGCTTGTGATGTGTGACATAGGTATGTTAGCCTTCCAATGGGTAACACATTATGCAAATGTAATTGATTATACAGATTTACAAATCATTGACTGACTCCATTTTTTTTGGTGTTTGAAGGGTGTTTATTTAAGTGTACAAAAATGAAGGGGGGTTGTAAAATGGTGATGGGTGATGGTGGAGGAATGTCCATGGCAGAGTCCAGTCTATTAGTCTCACAGGTACATTGCACATCTGGGCATTGGAAGTGGAGCTGGGCCAGTTCCGATTTGGGCAGGGTAACAAAGTGGGACAGTGGGAGGACTATCAGGGTGGTCTTATTTCCTGGCGGGGTCTTGCCATCTTGCTCTGTCCTGTTCCTGGATCTCAGTGCCCTCTTGCGTGGTGGTTGTCCGTCTGCAGGGGGTGGGGTGCTGGTGTGGTGGTCCTGTGGCGGGACGTCCTGTCCACTAGTGCCGGCGGAGGTGGTGGGCAGTTTGTTGTCCTGCCTAGTGTTAGGGGCCACTTGGAGTGCCACGGTGTCCCTCAAGGTCTTTTGAATGTCCGTCAGCACCCCTACGATGGTCCCCAGGGCGGAGCTGATGGTCCTGAGCTCCTCCCTTAACCCCAAATATTGTTCCTCCTGCAGACGCAGGGTCTCCTGCAACTTGTCCAGGACCGTGGCCATCGTCTCCTGGGAGTGGTGGTATGCTCCCATGATGAAGGAGAGGGCCTCGTTGAGAGTGGGTTCCCTTGGCCTGTCCTCCCTCTGTCGCACAGCAGCCCTCCCAGTTCCCCTATGTTCCTGTGCCTCCGTCCCCTGGACCGTGTGCCCACTACCACTGCCCCTAGGTCCCTGTTGTTGTTGGGGTGGTGAGTTACCCTGGGTGCCCTGTAGTGGTGGACACACAGCTGATTGACCTGTCCTGGGTAGAGAGGTTTGGGCCCGCTGGGTGGTTGCTGTGCTGGTGTTACCAGAGGGTGGCAGCTCGGTGTTGGTCTGTGGCTGGGCAAGGGGAACCGACTGTCCAGAGGCCCACGATGGTCCGGGCTGGTCATCAAGATCCAGTGGGGCAGAGCTGCTATCGTCACTGTGGGCCTCTTCTGGGGGTGAAGTGGTGTTGTCTGGACCCTCTGGTGTGGTGACGTTCCTTCGGGTTCCTGCGGGGGTATAAGTACATGATTATTGCATGTGTGTGTTTCATGGTGTGCAATGGTTGGGTGTGCGTGAACCCCAGTGCAGGCTTTCCTGTGGGGGGGTTTGTGTGCTGATAGTTGGGGGGTGTTCTGGGTCTGTGCAGTGGGCATGCTTTGGTGATGGGTGTCGATGCTTATTTATGTCATGCAGGGCTTGGGTTTGGGATGGGTGGTTGGTGTAATGGGTAGATAGGTGAGGATTTGGGGTGATAGGGGAGGGTGTGATGGTGGGGGTGTGTGATATCATGCAGGTAGGGTGGGGGTTATGATAGTTAAGATTTGACTTACCAGTGTCCGTTCCTCCAACGACTCCTCTGAGGCCCTCAGGATGCAAGATGGACAAGACTTGGTCCTCCCATGTTGTTAGTTGAGGGGGAGGAGGTGGTGGTCCGCCACCAGTCCGCTGTACTGCGATGTGGTGCCTGGATACCGTTGAACGCACCTTCCCCCGTAGTTCGTTCCACCTCTTCCTGATGTCCTCCCTATTTCTTGGGTGCTGTCCCACAGCGTTGACCCTGTCCACTATTCTTTGCCATAGCTCCATCTTCCTGGCTATTGATGTGTGCTGTACCTGTGAGCCAAATAGCTGTGGCTCTACCTGGATGATTTCCTCCACCATGACCCTGAGCTCCTCCTCGGAGAAGCGGGGGTGTTTTTGGCGTGACCTGGGGTGGTGTGTGTGATATGTGGGGTTGTGTATGTGTTGATGAGTGTGGTGAGTGTAGTGGTATGTGGTGTTTTGTGCGTGGATGTTGTGTGGGTGATGGTGTGGTGTGCCTCTGTGTGGTGGGGTTGTCTATTGCTGTGCTCTCTCTGTCGCCTTCAACTCAAATTATTTGTCGTAGGGCTTTGTGGGTGATGTGGGTGTGTGTTTTATATTGTGTTGGGTGTGTGGGAGTGTTGTTTGTATGTGTATCAGGTGTGTGTATTTGGAATTGTCCAATGTGGCGGTGTTTTGGAGATGTGTGTGTATTTTGAGCGCAGCGGTGTGTACCGCCAATGGAATACCGCGGTTGAAAGACCGCCGCGTGGATTCGTGGGTCATAATAGCATGGGCGTGTTTCTGTTGCCATGGAGGTGGAGGATTTGTTTCCGCATGTTTATCGCTGACCTTTGGTGTGGCGGTATTGTGTGGGTGTCTGAATTTCGGCCGATTAAGTGATGTGTGTCATAATAGCTGTGGTGGTCTACCGCGGACACGGCGGTGTATTGGCGGTCTTCTGCACGGCGGTAAGCACCTAATACCGCCAATGTTGTAATGACCCCCATAATCTTTGTTTTTTCTAAATTTACGACCATTA
Source organism: Pleurodeles waltl (assembly GCF_031143425.1). Lineage (NCBI taxonomy): Eukaryota > Metazoa > Chordata > Amphibia > Caudata > Salamandridae > Pleurodeles > Pleurodeles waltl. The sequence goes on from NC_090443.1 coordinate 757,601,756, forward strand.
TTTTCTTTTGGCAATAAGAGTGGAACACCTCTAATTTCCTTTGTAAACCTAACTCCGTCATATCCATAATAACTAAATCGTCGGCATATAATAAGCAGGAAACATGTACACCCTCCATTTTTGGGCTTAGGCCTTTGACCTCCTGCAGCAACCCGGGCAACTATGACAAAAATAATGTGAGTAATATTGGTGCCAACACACAACCTTGGCGCAAATTCTTTATAGGAATCTTTTTTGACAGTGAGCCACTTGTGTCTAAAATTACTTGGGCCCAATTTTGTGAATCCCACTTGCTGTTTTTTTTATTTTGTTTTTTGGCAGTCCACCATTAACACATTACTCCTATCATAACCTTTAAACATATCTCTTGGATCTTCCTCCAATGGAAGGTTTGGATACTTGACTATCAATTCATTAAGTACTCCTAGACTACTTTCTGTCAGACGGGTCGTTTTTCTACGAGGGAACTCAACTAACCCTATCACTGCCTTTTCTCTTTGATTTTTATAAGTTGATCTTATTGTTAATTGAAGTGGCCAGTGATCACTGCACTCTATATGCTCAACTTCAAAATACTGCACTTCTCCAAAGGACCAAGCATTTACTAAAGCATAATCAATGGGGCAAGTCTGGTTGCCTATTCGAAAAGTCTGTTTTGCCAGGCAATTCTTCTTCATACGACCATTTAGACAGAACATACCTTGGGATCCTAAGGTTCTTACTAGGGATAAATCACGTGCAGAACATTCTACTTTTGGGAAGATGCTATTTGGAATTTGTGGAACTACCAGTAGTTCCTTATACCGTTTAGCAATACTATTGGGATTAAGTTTGTGATTAAAATCTCCCAACATTAGGGTCAAGTATCCTGGTTTACCAATGCTTAATAGTTCCAGATCTTCCTCAAACAGACCCTGATGAGTATCATAATCATACATTTTCCCTGGTTGTATATATATATACATTAATTATTATTAACCGTACAGCTCCTCCAATTACATTATAGAGATCCACCTGGCTTTCCAATAGCCACCGGCAGGGCTAAAGTGGCGTCCGTACCGCCAACAGGCTGGCGGTAAGGAGCACCATATTATGACCGCAGCGGTAGCGCTGCGGTCGCATCGCCAGGGTCCCGGTTTCTATGCCAGCCTGTTTCTGGCGGTTTGCACCGCCAGGAAGAGGCTGGCGGTAAGGGGAGTCCTGGGGCCCCTGGGCATGGGCAGTGCAGGGGCCCCCTAACAGGGCCCCGTGCAGCTTTTCACTGTCTGCATAGCAGACAGTGAAAAGCACGACGGGTGCAACTGCACCCGTCGCACGGCCGCAACACCTCCGGCTCCTATGTTGCGGCCGCATCCCCGCTGGGAAGGCGGGCGTAAACTAGGTTTGCGCCCGCCGGCCCAGCGGGGATGTTGTAATGGGCACCGCGGGAGTGCGGCCGCATTCCCCCGCCTGCCAATGTTGTAATGACCCCCTTAGTCTTTATCTCTATAAAATTATTTGCTATCCTTGTTGAGGCTCAGGTTATTAGACCCCCTGATGAGCGACCTAACCCTTGCTGTGTTGCTCCCCTGAAGAGTCTCATGAAACCAACAACTGGATCAGGTTTGTCGCACAACCAAGTTTCCTGGAAACACACTATGGGTCTCATTCTGAGGCCGACGGGCGGCGGTCGCCGCCCGCCTGGCGGGAACCGCCATATGGCCGCTCCGCGGTCGAAAGACCACGGAGGCCATTCTGGCTTTCCCGCTGGGCTGGCGGGCGACCGCCAGAAGGCCGCCCGCCAGCCCAGCGGGAAACCCCTTCCCACGAGGAAGCCGGCTCCGAATGGAGCCGGCGGAGTGGGAAGGGTGCGACGGGTGCAGTTGCACCCGTCGTGAATTTCAGTGTCTGCTAAGCAGACACTGAAATTCAAAGTGGGGCCCTCTTACGGGGGCCCCTGCAGTGCCCATGCCATTGGCATGGGCACTGCAGGGGCCCCCAGGGGCCCCACAACACCCCATACCGCCATCCTGTGCCTGGCGGCCGAACCGCCAGGAACAGGATGGCGGTACGGGGTGTCGGAATCCCCATGGCGGCGCTAAGGGCAGCGGAAAACCGGCAGGAGACCGCCGGTTTTCCCTTTCTGACCGCGGCCAAACCGCCGCAGTCAGAATGCCCTTGAGAGCACCGCCAGCCTGTTGGTGGTGCTCTCGCGGTCGTTGACCCTGGCGGTCAATGACCGCCAGGGTCAGAATGACCCCCTATATCCTACTTTCCAAACTCTCTTTTAAATAGGTCTTGTTTTAAATGCTTTTTATAACCTCCCATGTTGCAGGAAAAAATCAAATGGCTGTGCAGCGGGCCTAACTCTTAGTCCATGACAATCAATTTGCCCCTCCTATAATTATCACGAGACTTGGGCAACGGGCCATAACTTCTAGAAGTCGGGTACGATTCAGAGGTTTTAACTTTCTACGCCTTTTCCTCCCAATCTCTCTTCCCCATGGTGCTAGATAGATCCATTATTAGGTTCCATTATTTCCATCTCCACAGCCGTTCTATGAATAACTTCCTTTCTTTTCCTTGTTGGCTGATTTCTCTGTATGGTACAATAGGTACTTTTTGTAATGTGGCCCCTTGCTCTAGGGCTGCTACTTCCCACCCTTGTCCTCGATCTATCCTTGGGGTATTGGCCTGGTCTTACTTTCCCTCGCTCCCTACAGAAGTTTTCCTCCCAACATTCCTTTTTTACTTTGCTTCCTACAATGGAGTTTATAGTGGCAACTATTGAACCCATAACCCTTTCTCCCCCTTCTATGATTCCTCTTTATCACCATCATTGGATGTTTAGAGACATATACTGACAGTTGGTCTCAGGTCTGTATTTTATCTATTTCCCCTCCTTCATTACTGAATTCCCCAGTATCATGGATATCATGAGTATCTGTTTCTTCGTCTCTTTTTTCTAGGACAGGACGTACTAGGGTTGGCATACTGCTATTAATACATTTTAACTCTGCTGTTATCTCTTGTAATTGATTTTTATGTACTTTCTTCAAACTATTGTTTACAGTCAGTACTTCCAAGATTGCCTGCAAAGTTTTCTGCATTAGAAACATTACCTCTAATAATGATTCAGCTGGTACAGCAGTAGTATGAAAAACAGATGCAGATTGTTTACCCAAAATAGGTGACGATGACAATATATCCAACTTTTTACTACCTTCTGCGGTACCCCCCCAACCCTCCTCCAAAAATCTCCCCCCTTTCCAAGAGCCAGCGGTATCATCTCCTCAGAGTTTGTACTGTCCCTTGTGATGAGATGCAAGGGGATGACGATTGCCTAGGCTCCACCAAACCCTCACACCTGCCACCCTCCTCTCTAATAACAACATATGGAGTTTCTTCAGGAAACATAACAACCTTATATTCAAATCGTTTTTCGCTGTTTCCTTTAGGGACTGAAAAATGGCACACAACTTTATCATTTTAAGGTTTGGTACAGAAAGCATTTCTAGTCTTCCTCTTTTATTCTCCCCACCTGGGTCATAATTCTCCTTGGATTGAATGTTGAGTATTTCAATACCTCCACCATGACGCTTCTTTTCATACCCATAAATCTTATCTACTAACTTCATCACATGTTCTATGCAACCACAGCTTTTGCAGATTTCCGTTTGGTAAAATCTACACTGCGCTTTCCTTTGCATTTTAATCATGAAACAACAATTATGCATGCATTCCATTCAAAATGTTCTTCAGTATACTCACCTGAAATGAATCGTGTCCCTTGTGGTTCAGCTTGCGTTATGAAAATAACATATTCAGTTAACTACGGTATTCTCAAGAAACCTTTATGTGACAAACATCTGAAGCCCCACTTCTGTTTAAGGCAGACCCTGAATCCACCTCATTATACAAAACATTTGCAGTAGATGTTGAAGTATTTCTATAAATGTTAATGTTAGGGAGTCAGGTAGAATGAAAATACTGCACAAAATTTGTCTCTGCCTAAATCCGAGTGTATAGTTTTTATTACACTTGGTTTTACTAGATACAAGAGAACAATGTACAGTTTTCCAGCCGTTACTTCTGGCTGAAAATATGGCATGAGGCTTAGGCTGCAGCAGAACCCAAGATTCATTTTGCATTTCTTTACAGCGCCCCCTTCCATTCCCAGCTGCCCCGAGCCCTCTGACTCACTCTCAACCATACACATATACACTGGACAGTGCTCACTTTTACCATGAAATTATTGTCTGTATGGAAAAATAACATACAATTTGACAGTTACCCCATTACAATGCAACTTATAATCAGGACCATAGTGGTTTCGCGAAATAAAAAATGTAAACACTCTTTCTTTTTCTCTCTCTCTCTGGCTCTATATATATATATATATATATATATATATATATATATATATATATAAACGTTGCACCACTATGCCTAAGGGCTCCAAATCATTGGTGGTGCCTGTATGCAGTATTACACCTGATGTTACTATATATATCCGAACGATCCTCCACTTGGAGTCCAAAAGTCATATATATATATATATATATATATATATATATATATATATATATATATATATATATATATATATATGTTTGTATATGTATACATATATGTATATATATGTGTCTATATATGTATATATATCACTATATATATGACTATATATGTGTATATTTATAGTGTCAAGACTCTCACATATGGAGACAAGATAAATTCTAAATATTAAATAGTGTAGACCTACTTGATGATATTTTGGTCCTTGATATTTTGATCTTCCAGTAACCCTGTAACTGGCTATTCGGTACACAATATTCTGTACAATATATATATACAGATACTGTACATATACATATACATACATATATATATATTTGCCTCTTTCCTGAGAATGCCTGCCCCAGTCCACAATCCATTCCTCTGGGCAGATCCAGGAGACAGCACAAGCCGATATGAGCTCGCTGTTTGCTTTTTTTTTTTTAAAGAAAGTTATTTCACATATTCAATTACCAAAATGCAATGTACGTTTCAGCAGAAAGCCTTCATACGGGCCATATATATATATATATATATATATATATATATGGTGTGTTAAATGTTACGGCCGAAACGCGTTACCATGTTTACGAGCACAGAGCACTTTAAAATTTAATAAATGGAACAATAAGGATTGGGAATCTTATCCTGGTGATGCCACCTTATTTCTCCATCTTGGATTGGAATTTTCAACTAGCCTCCGTTAGAGAGGCTCCTGGAGGGGAGAAAAGAATGGTAATATACATATATATGTACTATATTACATTACCTAGTGGGGGTCACAATAGGTTATTAGAGTTAGGACTATGGCGGTCATTCTGACCGCGGCGGTCGGCGGTCGCCGCCCGCCAAGCGGTTCCCGCCGAAAGACCGCTCCGCGGTCAAAAGACCGCGGCGGCCATTACAGCTTTCCCGCTGGGCCGGCGGGCGACCTCCAGAAGACCGCCGGCCGGCCCAGCGGGACAGCCCCTTCAACAATGAAGCCGGCTCGGAATGGAGCCGGCGGAGTTGAAGGGGTGCGACGGGTGTAGTGGTGCCGCGGTCAGAATCGCCCAGGAAGCACCGCCAGCATGTTGGCGGTGCTTCCGCCGCACTCCGCCATGGTGGTCAAGGTCAGAATGACCCCCTATGTTTTCATAGAAAAAACATTTTCTGACTTGCCTATACCTGTGGCACCATTTGAAGAATCTTCACAAATTTGTGTTGCACACAGAATGTTTTAGGGTGATCCATCAAGCAGTGGCTGAGAAAAAGGAGGGGGGTGAAAAAAAGTTGTGTTTTCCACAAACTGGGAGAATATGTTTGTATATCTCCGGCTGCGATGGATTCATGAATGATGAACTCATGCGGATTCGCCTAGCGGCCACAAAGATATACCCTATAGATAAAAAAACACTATGTATATAGAAACTAGGTCCTAACTATAAAGGTAATAATAATAGATATATATACACACACATATAAATATATATATATATATATTTATACATATACTCAGTTTCCTGTTATCCATTTGCAAAGGACGTGACCTTATGTCCTACCTTCTGTCTCCTTCAATCAACTCCTAAAGGCATTGCTTCACCTGGGCATCTCCACCAAAGGGTGGATACAGACAAAGGTACTGCCCTTGGCCTATTATGACCGGGAAGGGCATTGAGCCAGAAACCCTGTTTCACTGAAACTTACAAGGTAACATATAGGCCTGTGCCGTGCTCAATATCAATCAGTCAATCAAGTGGATTTATGTAGCACACTAATCATCCAAGAGTGATTCCAGGTGCTTGAGAGTTGTGATGGTTCAGGAGACTCAGTCGAACAGCTAAGTCTTGAGTGCTCTGTGGAATTCTTATGGAGAGGAGAAGATCCATAGCTGCAGAGTGAGGTAATTCCAGGATTTTGTTGCGAGGTAGAAGATGAACACTCTCCGCTGTTGCTTTGATGAATGTGGGGGGTGTGGGTGAGTGAGAGGGAGGCAGAGCATAGTTGTCTGGTAGGGTGGTTAAAGTTCAGGTGACTAATGGTGTCGGCTGATCTTTGGTTGTGCAGTGCTTTGTAGGCATGAATCTCCAGCTTGAATTGACATCTTTTCTGTATGGAGAGGCAGTGGAGTTTTCTGAGGAGGTGGGAAATGATATGGGTCTGTCTTTGGAAGTCGAGGATGAGTCTGGCAGCAGAGTTCTGTATGGATGGGAGTCTCTGCGGAAGGTGTGTGGTGATCCCAGCATGGAGTGCGATCTCATAGTTTAATCAGCTGATGATTAGAGTCTAGAGTGATAGTAAATCTGGTGTTCAGTGACAGCCATCTGAAGACTTTTCATAACATGCAAAGTATGCAAAAGCAAACAGAGGTGACTATGTTGATCTGGGACTTCATGGTCAGTTTGTTGTCCAGGATTATGCAGAAGATTCTGGCATAGTGGGTCAGTTTGGGTGATGGTCCTAGTTCCAAGGGACACCAGGAGTCATTCCAAGGGGTGGAGGTGTTGCCAAAGAACAGCATTTCTGTTTTGTCCATTTTGAGCTTCAGGCAGATGTCCTTCATCTAGTTGGCAATGCTCATCATGCACCTGTAGAAGCTGGTTCTTGTGTTGTCAGGATCTTTTGAGAGGGAGAGAATGAGCTGGGTGTCGTATGCATAGGATCTGATGTTTAGTCTGAGGTATCTGATAATGCTGGCCACGTGGATCATGTAAGTGTTGAAGAGATTAGGGCTGAGAGAGGATCCTTGAGGGACACTACAAATGATGTCCTTAGGTTGGGAGGTGAATGGAGGTAGGTGGATCTTCAGCATTCTTCCTGTGAGGAAGGAAGTGATCGACCTGAGGGTGTTTACTTGGACACCAATTTGCTGCAGTCTTTTGATCAGGATGTGATGAGATATGTTGTAAAAGCCTGTAGGAGTTTAAGTAGGGTCAGAGCTACGGTTTATCCATGGTTAAGTAGGGTTTGGATGTAATCAGTGGCTGCAATCAAGGCAGTCTCAGTGCAGAATCCAGATTGGGAGGTGTCTAGGAGAAGGGTCTGCTCCAGATATTTTGTGAGTTGTTGGTTGATGGGTTTTTCCATGACTTTGCTGGAAAAGAGAGAAGGGAGATGGGGCAGTAGTAGTTGCGTTTGGTCAGGTTGACAGATGGTTTCTTGAGTAGTGGTTTGACTTCTGCATGTTTCCAGTGAAAGGTGGCCGTGGCAAGTGAGGAGTTGCAGAGAGGGGTGAGCTCACTACTGATCCTACAGCTTCGAAAGTTGAAAATGTGGTTCGGGCATGGGTCAGTGGGTACTCCTAAGTGAATGGAGTTCATGATGTTGGTGGTGTCCTGGGGGTGAGCTGGTCCCATGAGGTAAGTTGGCGATCTGTGTTGATTTTGATGAGTGTGTGAAAGTGAAGGAAGTCTGAGGGCTGGAGCTGAGGCATGGGTATGATCTTGACATGGACAAAGTTTGTCAGTTGGTGAGTCTGTCAACTAGCTTTTGAAAGGGGTCATGCTGTTTTCTGTGGCTGTGGAGTTGGTGAACTTTCTGACAATGTTGAAGACATCTTTGCTGTGGTTAGAACTGGACTCTAATGCAGTTGGCTAGGGCTTTTTATTTTACTCTCTCAGGAGCTGGTGGCAGAGGTTGAGGGAGGTAATGAAAGCTGTCTTGTCTGAGATGTCCTTGCTTGTGCACCACCTTCTTTCAAGTTGCCAGCAATGGTGTTTCATTGTTCTCAATTTATTAGTTTACCCCTGGATTTTCTGTGCATGCTGGTCTTGTTGGGGGTGATGATGTCAACACAGTTGGTGATACAGAAGTTGAAGTTTCTGATACCCATATCCAGGTTTGGTGCAGTGCTAGGGCGTCCACCCATTGGCTCTCTAATACTTTTTACCAGATGCAGTGAGGGGCACCGGGTGACTCAGCAGTAGAGGTGTGGGGGATGAAGATATTGAAGTGGACGATAGAGTGGTCGGTCCAGGTGAGTTCAGTGATGTGGGCTTACTTGACCCTGTTGCTGGAGATGTAGATGGGGTCCTGCATGTGTCCTGCATTGTGGGTGGGACTGGTGATGAGTTGGGCGAGTCTGATGTTAGTCATGCTGTCGAGGAGGCTGGTGGTGTTGGTGTCATGGAGGTCATCGAGGTTGAAATTCAGATGTCTGAGGAAGATGTAGTCTTTGGTGTCAATGGCGAAAAGGGTGATGAAGTCGGGGATGTCAGTGCAGATGCTGGGGCGTGGTCCCTGTGGTCTGTAGGAGAGGGTAGCTCTGATGGTGGTTTTTCCATCTGTTTGGAGTTTGAAGTTGAGGTGTCTCATTATCTGGATGGTGTCTTCTGTCTCGGCAATGCTGTGGATATTTTCTTTGTGGACGATGGCGATCTCTCGTCTGAGGTTGTTGGTGTGGGCTGTGTGTGATCTTCAATCCATCAAGTGTTGCTGTTTTGATTTAGGGAGCAGACATGGGTATGAGCCAGGTTTTTGTGAGAAAGATGACTTCAGGGGTGAGGGCGGTGATGAGGTCTCTGATCTCGGTGGCATGTTTGCAAAGTGAGCATGTTTTAGGGAGGAGGCAGGAAAGTTGTTTTGAAGTAGGTGTATTGTGTTGGTTGGTTCGCGCAGTGGTGGATGGTGTGTTAGTGGACGATCTGATGATGCAGGAGAAGGGGAGTGGATGCAGGAGAATGGTCCTATGATGGATTGTGGAGAAGTGTTGGAGCAGGAGTTGTTGTGGCATCTGTGGTTCAGGGCTTAGAGTTCAGCAGCATTCTAGCTGTGTGGTGTAGGAGAAACAGGGCATGGATAGGTGCAGACGGGCTTGCCTTCCCATCCCTATAATCACACCCAGACCTAGATTGCTCAGACACTGACACTAGCATTCATATGGCAGAGAGACCCAATCATTGTGCATTCCTGTAATTACCAAACACCTAAATAAATTACAGAATACACATTCCAACTAATGATTTTTAACATTCGCTTTGCAGAACCCCATGCACCAGACATTGCAGACTTCATCACCTATCGCAAGGTTGATGCCCTCTTTATCACAGAAACATATTTGACTCCCACAGCTTCACACATCTTAGACGTCCTTCTTCTCACAGGTTACTGCATCCCTTGTGTAGACTGCACATGTAAAAAGGGAGGAGGTTTCACTGTCATCCTCAAGTCCTCCTGGTCCTGCACCCTTTAGAAGCAAGTAACACTGAGCTCCATGGAGCTCATGTTGCACCAGAACAAGCACTTTGCTGATGAATTCTCAGATCACATTGCCACCTCTTCCATCTGATATGCTTGTCGCACCCTCATGGGTGACCTCAACCTTCCAGACAACACAAGCCAAACAATCAAACAAGAGACACCTTGCTGAACATCATCAACACATTCAACTTGCTACAATATGTCAAATACCCAACCCACTCCATTGGCCACATCCTTAACCTTGTGTTCTCAACATCAAGTCAACTGTACACCTGGACTATGTAGATCACTCTACCATCCTTATTGCCAAACTTAGCATCGTACCACCAAACCAAGGTGAACCTATAAGGGAAGACCAAACCTTCAGATCCCTTAAAGTCTTAAACATAGACAACCTAATGTTTTACCTCATCTCTCACCCCCTAACTCCACCTCTGATACCAACACCCTTCCAAACAAATTCATCAGTTTTTGGAAATGCTGTGTGATCTTCCACAGCACAAATGTAACAAGGTGCAAGTCAAATCCTTCAGTAGCCTGGTACCTTAAAGACATTGCTGACAATTTAGCCACCTGCAGACATTTAAGAAAATGGAAGTAAAACCAAAACTCCCTGAGCTCAATATGCAGATGGCTCATCACATCATGGAAAGCAAAGTTCTATGCAAACACCATCCATGAAGCCACCATCAGAAGCAGAATGCTTTCCAAGTCAATAAAGCATTGCATCAACCCAAACATGACCCACCTTCTTCTATCTTCATATAAAAGAACAATGTCATCAACCTCTTCACCAGTGAAAGAAATAGAAAATATGTGGGCACATTGATGACATCATGGCTGCTTCATCTCTTACACCCATCACATTCCCTAGAGTCTAGCAATTGTTATCCCTCAAAATCCTATCTCTTGTAGAGCTTGCCGATATGCTCAACTCCTTTAATGCCGCTTTTCATGAAGATGATGTCTTACCTTCTTTCTTTATCAAAGCTCTCCGTGAAGATGCTCATCTCACCTCTACTCACCATTATAAATGTCTCGCTCACTCAAGCCACCTTACCAGAATCTCTCAAGACAGGCTAGATTCTACAGTTCCTCAAGAGACCTGTGCCTGATCATTATGATGCAGCCAACTACCAGCCCGTCACTCACTGACCATTCATTGACAAGATCATTGGAAACACAATCTTTGTTCAACTCCAAGTTCGCATTAATGCTAATAATATCCTGTAAGGCTACCAGTCTCGCTTCTGCTCCCACTGCAGCACAGAGATCACTTCCTTATGCATTGTAGATAATGCCCTACTGACCACACAAAAAAATGAACCCTGCCTCCAGATGTTAATATTGGACTAATCGATGCACACAGCAGTACATACACTGCAATGAAGTTGCATTACCATTATTAGATTCTCCCATCATGAACTCTCCATCAACCCCAGCACGTATATCTGAAGTCAGGCAGGCTCTGAGACCTAGTCTGAGGTTACTGACTGACAGATCACAGGTGGGGTAACACTTAGCTGGCAGACAAATGCACAAACAGGAAAACTTAGCTCAGGTCACACAGATAGGCACAGCGACACAACAATGGTCCCAGGAGATTTGCCCTAATAAAACACACATGGCCAGAGGGGTGCGTGCATTCCCAAAACACCATAAAGTTAGATGCCACATGTAGCTAGGAACACTTAGCCAACCAGAACACAGCACTCCCAGTACATGCAGCAACCATGCACCCCTCAGGACGGACATCTGGAAACCAGCTCGTATTGTGTCCACGCAAGGTTGAGCCCCACCTGAATTTGTTATGAGGCCCATTATTTCTGACCCCATGACAGCTGTTCACATTCTTAAACAAGAAATTAATGTTTTGTATTACTTTATGGTAATCAGAGAAATGAATACATTCTCACTGCACCCTGATGCACTTTGAGAGTCAATCCTCAGACCCCAGCTCTGTAACTGCTCTCCTGGCTATAATGTTTAACAAGGCAAACTGTTCTAGTTTTGCCAGGTGCCTCTTGTCTTTTGTTTTTTAAGGTAAATTCACATTCAAGCAAAACAGACATTGCTGGGCCTCTCAGCTGTCTGCAACAGTGTCAACCATCAAACCCTCATTCCCACCCTGGAGTTTCAAATGGGATTCACCAGTAATGTACTTCACTGTTTCTCCTCCTACAACTCCAATCAATACTAGGTTATTCACATGGGCACAGGAGGTCCCAAAGGATCCCTGCCACTTGAGCAGTCCCCAGAGTTCCATATTGTTTTCTGCTATCTTCAACCTCTACATGGAGCTGCTTCATACTCTACTCACAGATATGGACATTTAAGTGCCAAATGATATGATATGAACCAACAAATCAAAAACAGTACTTTTTGTAATGAGAATTCTTGATTATTTGTGTTGCAGGTAGTGGCTACTCAAACTATTACTTCCAAGGCGAGATCATCAGTGTGACTCACACCAGGTGGTGGGTAACAATGTTTGTTTTAAACACGAGATTCAACTAAGCTAATATGTTGGAAATCAGTCTTGTCTGCAAGGTCACCTCACATTTATTGCTTTTGCTGTACACAATTTTGTTGGCTTTCCAACTCTGTGCACTTTACCCATACTAACCAGTAGTAATGTGTCTGTTCCCCCTTTGTAGACATGGTTGAATTGGCTTACGCCTAGCTGGCACAAATCACTTTTGAGTAAGTCCCTAGTACATGGTGTAGATAGTTCATCCTGAGCCCAAAAGTTTAATGCCAATTGCAGACTGCAACACGTATTATGCCACCCATTAAAGTGGCAGGGCGAACATGATTCCAGGCCTCTACATTCTAGATTGGTTAACAGTGTAAAAACTGCAGTGCGACCTGTCAAAATAACCCTTATTGACAGGTGAAAGCCTTCCTTTGAAATGGTAATAACTAACCCCTATGTAGGCCTTGCAGCCCATAAGGAAGGTTGCATTTATTTAAAGACAGGACACATGGAACTTTGAAGTTAACTTCTCCTTACAGTGACATTCACCAAAATCTGTATTCACTGTAAGAAGACTCTGTGTAGCCCATAGAAAACAATGTATATCATTGTGAAAAATATATTCTGATATCTCTAGATTGGGATCAGCTAAACATATAATTGAACCTCTCGTTTTATTATTTATTAAAGCCCAACCTAATGGTGGAATCAGATTTTTATTAAATAGAAGGACAATTAACTTTTTAGAAAGTTATATTTTTTTTACCTGAAGCTCCTGGAGGCTGATCTGCTTTAGCTCTCCAGCAATAGCCCAGCAGGTTAAGAATCCTGATGAGGTATGTAAACTGCTCTCTCAGGGCACTGACAATGCTTGGGTATGGAGAAGCATGGTCTTTTTCTCTGACAGGAGGACCAGTTAGAAAGTACCTTCATTTGATTCAGAGGGGCCTGCCCTGTTACAAGCAAAGGCTAGATGTGTGAGATCCAAGTTCTTCAGGGTGCATATGCATGGATCGAGGGCAAATCAATTTAACAGTCACTAGATTGATGATCTCACTAAATAAAAAAGGCCCTATGAAGTGAGGGTTACATTTGTGTTGATTCCTGAAGTGGAAATGTTTAGTGGATAATCATATGTGGTCTTCTTTCTGAAACACAAGAGCAGGTCATCATTTTCGATCTGCAAATGTTTTATATTGTGTTATATCTGTTATCACATTAGCACACAACTTGGGCCCTAATGAAGAGATCTGCTGCACATGCTGTGTGAGAGTGGGTAACATTTTTTAAAGTTGTCGTGTGAGAAGAGGTAAGTAATGAGGGTGATACCATAATTGGCAAAGAATGGTGACATCTGGGTCAAAGAATGTTGGAGATTGTTATCCATGAATTCTGCTTCTATAGCATGGATAACCAGGGTCCTGAAAAGTTCACTAGTAACATGGCAGATACAGCTTTAAGTCCTGGTTAACACTTTCAGTTTGCCTGTCAGTTTCAAGAAGGAAGGTAGTGGATAAGTAACTTTGGATTTGTAAGGCTGAGCACCTGGCCTTCCACAATTTCAAGGTAAACTCCAATCAGATGTAAACGTTTTTGGTAGCCCATGGAGCCATACAATGTTGTTGAGAAGCAGATTGACCAGTTGTGCCACTGATGGGGTCTCAGAATAAGCCACAAAGTGAGCCATAAATGATCTACCACTACCAGGTGGAATCCTTTCCTTGGTCTTTTGGAAGACCAGTAATCAGGTCAAGTGATATATCTTTACAAACCTGATACAGGGTGGGTAATGGATGCAGAAGGCCAAGGTTCTTGGACCTGTTCATTGTTGCTCTGTTACAAACATCACAGTCGCATACATACTGTGTTGTATCTCTTTTCCAACAGGGCCATCAGAAATTTGTACTGATTAGCTCAATTTTACTAGTTTGATCTGGATGTCCAGCTAGAGAGTGTTCATGACACCATTTGCAATACCTGACAGTATAATTATTTGGTGGGTATGTAGAGCATAGCTATTTTGAAAAGGCAAGCCATCTCTTGTGCTTCATGTGTTTTCTCAAGATCCAATTTATTCATCCATGTTATTGGCATTGCCTCTTTTATCTTGTTAAAGAATGCGTCTCTTGCAATTGCCCCAATGAACTGACTTTGAGGGATGATGATCATGGGTTGTGTGCCATTTTTAGCATTTTCGTATCCTTTCATGAAAGATCATCAGCTTTATTTCCTGGGTGAAAACCAATAATGAAATTTAATTCCACAAAGAACAGAGTCTAGCATAGCTGCCTGGGCGTGAGCGGTCAAGCACACTGCAAGAATTGCAAATTGCAGTGATAGGTAAACACAAACATGGGACTCCTTGCCCTTAGTAAGTAATGGTATCATTCTGTGAATGCCAAGCTTATGGGTAGCAAATCTTTTTCTCCTATGGTGTAATTTAAATCTGCTGGAATCATCTTTTTTTAAAGATATGCCACAGGGTGTAGTTGCCCAGTGTCAACATATTGTTGTGAAAGAATTGCTCCTATGGCACTAACTAGCTGAAGCATCTGCTTCAATGATAAATAGCTGTGTTGTGTCTGGGTGCCAGACGATAGGTGCCACAGTGAAAGCCCTTGTCATTGTTGGAAACCTGGATTAGTTTCAGGAGGCCATTTAACTGGTATCCCTTTCCACAGCAGTCTTGTTAAAGGAGCGGATTTAGATTAAATATGGTCAATGAATCTGCTATAAAAATGTGCAAAATGCCTAAAATCATAGATTATCTTTGCATTCTGGGGAATAGGCCATTCTTTAATGACTTGGACTTTCCGCTCTGCCATTTTAATCCCTTGGGGGGTAAGTATAAAGCACAAAAACTCCACCTGAGTGGTATGAAACTTGCATTTGGTGAGTTTGCAGAACAACCCATATTCCCTGAGGGTGGCCAGAACAATTTGTACATGTTCCACATGTTCTCCCAGAGATGAGAAGTAGATTAGTATGTCATCAATATATGCTATGACAAACCTATCTAGATACTGAGACAAATGCAAGGTGTATTGACAAAAACTGAAATGCCACTGGGTCATTGCAAAGCCCGAATAGCATCACACAATACTCACATAACCCATTACGTGTTCTGTAAATCGTCTTACACCCATCGCCAAGTCGAATGTGGAACAGATGGTACATGCCACGACGGTCCAGATTAGTGTAAATAATGGCTAATTGTTTCTGATTTTATAGAGAAAGAGTGGTAATGAGTAATCTATATTATGATGTTGTTTAAAGCCCTATAGTTAAGGCAAGCTCTCAACTCACCACTGCCCCTTGTGAGAAAAATAAAGGCGAGGCAGCAGGTGGCTTAAAAGGACAAATGAATGTTTTGTAAATATTTGTACAAATATTCCTATAGGTATTGATGCTATTGCTCAGTGAGAGCATAAATCTGACTTGCATGGGATTTGGATCCGGGTATCAGGTTTCTTTGGCAACTGTAGGTGCAATGGACAGGCAATGTTTTGGCATAGAGGCAGTAAACACAGCTACAAAATCTTCATATTTCAAAGGTAATTTTGGTTCTTGTTCCACAGCTGTAGCTACCACAGGGTTTGGCTCTGACTTGGTTTTGGTTTCTGCAGGAAATGAGATGAGATGGCTTGGATCAGGTAGACTCTTTAGTGCCTTGGGAAGAAGAACACATGTTTGAGAGTGCCAGTCTGAATCAAATGTTATAATTCTCTTTGCCAATTCTATTTGTGGGTTATGAGTGGTTAACTAGGGCATACCCAGAATAATCCCAAACTGAGAAGCTGCCATTGCATCAAAACCTAGGGGTACTTTGTGCATAGTATCACCTTGATAACAGTTCAACTCTGCAATACTTGTGTGATAGGCCCAGAGGATAGTGAAGTTCCATCTACTGCTAGCAGAGTCTCTGGTCTTTCTTTCTGTAATATGGGCATTTTTAATTTATACCAGTAGGCAGAGTCAATGAAATTGCTGGTTTCTACGGAATCTCTCAAAATCAGTTTTCAATTTTCACTTCAATGATTATATGTGCAATCTCGAAGGCCTTGATAATATAATGCAGCCTTCTGTTGTTGACGTGAGTAAAATATGTAACAAGGTTTTTGCCTCCCTGTTTTAATTCTAAGAGTTCTCGGTCTGCAGAACCTGAGATTGTTCTATGATCAAATATTTTCTCAGACTTTACTTTGAAAGTTCTCCAATTACATAATAATGAGCTATCAGAAATGACCAGAGGAACGGCTCATAAAGCAGCATCCCCCCAGGACTGGGCACAAGGAAAGGCTGCTTGCTTAACCATGAAGTGCAACTGTTGTTGGGTTACAAAGGTTTGAACTCAGACGGGATCACACCTGAAATGTTTGGGTGAGGCCAATAGAACTGGGTAGGCACCGAAACTGAGGAATAGTTGGTTCCTACAAAGTGGAAGTTGTAGGAGAAGCCCCTACTTGCCCTTGTAGATATGACACTTGGCTTGCTAATACCGCAGTCACTAAATGAGCTGCAGCTAGGTCTTTCTCCGTAGAAGTCAGCATCCAGCACAAATCATCTATAGAGGACATTGTGATGGAACTGCTTGGGAGGAACTAGATAGCATTGTGCTTGTGATTCTATCAGGACCAAGTTCCTCTGGAGTAATACCCTCCAATGCCACCTTCTGGCAGTACCAACTCTGTAAGTGTATTCACCAGAGGATCGGAGTGGCCAGATTGGGGGGGAGAGTATTGGGGACAGTATAGAGGGGAGGGAGGACTGGAACAGTGTAGAAAATTCAGTAAAGTGGTGTTCACTTAACTGCAGATGATCAATGAGCTTAAGTATTGAAATAGCTATGAGTTATCCCACTACCTCTATGGGATTCAAAGATGTGAGGACCCTGCAAATTATATTAGTTTATTCATTTGGTCTTTCATGGTTCTTTTCTCAATTCTACCGTACACTCTAGTTTCATTTTCCAATGTGGTAATAAATTTCTAGGAGCATTCAGTAACCAAAGGGATAAATCAGTTCAAAGCAATTTACAACACTGTCTCAATGTTTTAGTTCATGCATTTATGAATGCCTTTATGCACACTTTGGTTGAAGTTATGTATTGTACAGTCAAGATAATACACTAATATTCTCACTCAAAGAATACAAACTCTGCTTTTCTGGATTGAAAGAGTTTTAGGATGATCAGCATATGCTCTTTATTGGTGCCATTAATAGCCATCATGCGTTAAAATGTAAAGTTCCACAAACGCATCAGAAAAATCTGTCTTATACTCGCCTACACCACAGGATTTCAATGTGTGTGATGTTCGCCTTTGCTAAAGACAGCTAACTCAAACTCAGTGCGTGTTTTCAAACTACTGTGATTCTGAAGATATGGGTGCTGCTCTGAAGCCAGGAAGTAGTGTAAATCAAGAGCACTGGCTGACCAGTGAGGCCCATATGTGTACATGGGCCTCTCTCAACATGGCATCAAAGATTTGGACGTTCTTGCGGGTTTTCTCTTTCTCGCAAGAGGACACTTTGATGCAGCATCTATGGTTACAAAAACAAAGGAAATTAGCTTCAATATTGCAAATATACATGGCGCAAAACACAATTAGCAATTTAGCATTAGCGTGCTCCCTGGATGTAAAAAAGTGCTTGTTTTATTTAAAAGCAATCACAGACATGGTGGTCTGCTGACTCAAGCAGGCCATTACCACTGTGATTTCTGTGATTCCTAATGGGCCACAATGCAGGACCCACCATATGAATATTGTTGAGGTAGGTCTATTTGCGACCCACTGGGAATCGCAAATGAAACTCAAAAGAGTTTAGTACATTTGGAATTAAGATTTCCCAATTGTGATTGCACATGTGGCCCTCGATTATCTATTTATGAAATTGAAAATATATTTAATCTTTTCCTTGATGAATCAAACTACATATGGACCTTCCTCAAGTGATATAACAATATGCTCAAGTATGTTTTCAACGTAATCTAAACAACGAAAAAACGGGTTACACCTTTAACAGATTCAAGTTTGGCAAATGAACATTTATATTACAACTTTTCTATCCTACCTCCAGTTATGGAGTCAGAAGTCAAAGGGAAATCAGGTTTAAGCATAGCACTTACTTACTAATACACTGCAGCATTTGGTATACAAAGACTGGTTTGGAAATAAACAACAGAAATACATACATTCTGGCATACAGGAAGGGGGAAAATAAGGATGTCCTTTTCTCCTAGTCCTAAGCTGAGTTCAGGCACTTCAGTGTCAAAGACATCAGTGGTCAAGGTCAACTCTCACCCTTGCAATGCAGAGTGTTGCTATTTTCTCAGATGTCTATAGGGATGTTATCGATGCATTCCATGAATGATGTATTATGCAAGTGTAGAATCAGTGCATGGTGAGGGCACACAAAATAATAATTTAGGTAATAAGTTATTGTTTCTTCAGATAACTCTAACTGCTACACTGCAGTGGCTTTGTTAGTTTATAATATTATCTTTAAGTGACATTCAAACCTAACTATAACATCTCCCTAGCCTTTGTATTTTCAGTGAATTTCAAATGTTTTTTTTTTAATGTAAAGTAAGAGTTTATTACATCACTTTAAGCTATGGTTTTTTTTCAGTGAATTTCTATTTTTTTTAATCTTAAAATTGCCAGGCCTTGCACACAACCGCCTGTGGGCACTTTATCCCTCTCAACCATGCGAGGCCTAGCTTTCTGCCAAATATGATGTAGTTCAGTTCAGCCGTTTTGGTTGAAGTTGTAGCTAAAGTACCTATATAAAATTGCATGTTTTGTGACCTCCCCCCTTTTTTTTCAGGGCCCCGCTTCACGAATCACCATGAAACTTTCAAGGAAAAAGCTAATGTGGATGGAAACATGGCCCTAACTATAACTACCCAGTGGCAACTGCCACAGGGTAATACATTAGGATTTACAATGGGACACAACAGAAAAATCAAAGAATATGTAACATGTGAGACTGACCATGTCGTATATGTTCTACAATGTACATGTTGTAAAAGTTATATATGGAGCACAACAAATAAAGTGAAACTCAGGATCCTTCAGCACTTCTGGTGATTAATTAATAACAAAATATAGGTCAGTAGGAAAATAGGGACACCTCATACCCCATAGCAAAACATTTTTGGGAGATACATAAAGGTGACATAACAATTGTATTTTAATATTAATTATTATTTTTTCTTTAGCTAGTTAGCTTGAACTACGATACATGTGTTTGCCCTTTTTTATCTAGTGAAATAATTGCTGATGTTGGATCATTTAAAATGTTTCAAAGTTGAAAATGGTGGACCAGAGTGGTAGGCTTGAAATGCTTGTAGAATTTTAATAGTTTTTTGTGAAATGTAGTGTATTGTGCTACATTATGTTACATTTGGAGCAGGTAGGCACCTCATGGGTGGAGAATGGGCATTCCATGCTTCCACCCATGTATTTGATGCAATTCCAGATTTACAACAGTTTGTAAACCTGGGATTGTGTCAAATTGGTATTCCTCTCAAAGAAAGGGGTAAAGATGAGAACAATCTTTCTTTCTTTTTCTCTTCATTATTTACTCTTTTCATTTGTGCTGCATTATGCAGCAGATACAGAAAAAGAAATACACCTTTAATGTGTTTTTGTGTGTAATAAGGTATCCCTGCCTGCAAAAAACAATCCTTACAGTAACACTGGCACCCTTGCACTATGGTGCAAGTGTGCCTACATTATTACTAGGTGGCACACAGTGCACCAGTGCAAGGAGAGAGAAGGGCTCCATATCTTTGTAAATATGGAGATTTCTGCTTTGTTCTGCTTTTTTCCTTTCATGGAACGCAATACAGCAAGTTTCCTTGATGCACCGTGTTGCATGAAATAATAGAAAATATGCCCCTGGATTCCAAAAAGGTTTGTGGTTTAAATCATTGGCAAAGACAAATAGTTCTGTGCCTCAGCAAAGAGCCAGATGCTGCTTGAATTTTTTTTGTTACCAAAGGAAATTTTCTAAATAGTGCCTGGCTCTTTCTGTAGCATATACACACAACTCTTTCCTCTCACAGTGCTCACCTCTCAACGTCTAGATAGAAATACTTTGAGGTACGATCAGCACACGAAAAAGGCTCCTCACTGTTGAACACTCTACCGTTTTCCCTCTGACTTGAAGAATCCAATGAGAAATTCAGTTGCGATCTGAGCCCTTATTTTTTCTGTGGTATTTAGTACCTAAGAGTCTCTCAAACATTCATAAATGGACATAACTAAGGGTCAGAGGTAGAAATTCCATCCACAAGCCATGGCTCTGAATTATGCACTGATTTCCTAATGGAAATACAGTTTGTGATGCAACCTATATTCTAAAAGATCACATCACAAATGCCCATTTACGGAGGTGTAGGTGGTCACAAAATAACCTACCTATTGAATAATAATTGGCAGGATGCAGTTAAGAGCCACCTGTGATAGGTTGAGAATCAGACATGGAGGAGTTCAAGGAGTAGATGATCTTTTTCCCTATATTTGTTTTCCCAGCCTGAAAAGATTTTTTGTAAAAGTATTCCATGTCAATTAAACAAACTTTTAAAAAATATCACTTTTGGGAAGACATCAGGGGAAGAACGTGATGGTCTTTTAGACCACTGCCTTCTCCGCCTGATACCACAGACACGATTCTCAAAGAAGAAGCTGTCAAAGATGTATAACAACTACATTGCAAATTAGTTGTCAACCCATTTTAGGATAACTAATGGATCCATGGTTTATGATCACAGCTCAGGTCCCAAACCATTAATATATTTCTGTCAGAATTGCAAACATGGGGCTTATCCTTTCACACCCTCTCCTACTCATGATTTGGAAATAGTGACAAATGCCCTTTTAGGAACCAAAAAGACATGCCTGAATCATAAAAAAAATATTTTAATTGTTTTGAAAACCCATTTTCGAGTTACAGATTTTGTAATTTGCAGGATTTCTGACTGCACCCTTCTGCGCCATAATCTGGCACCCTGTTATCCTCTGTAAATGTCCCTCTCACACTGAAAAATCTATGTAGCCACTACTCACATTCACAGATAACAACTTACCTATTCCACAGACAAGGTTTCATACATGCTAATTGTGCTACATAAGTTTTATTGTTGTACCCTGTTAGAAATTGGGTTTCTGGTCGGCAGATATGTGCACCCTTTCTAACCAGGAACCACCATCCTAGTCAGGCTAAGTCAGATACACACCCTAAATTAACTTGTGTTTGCCCTCTGGTAGCTTGGCACAGAGCAGTCAGGCTTAACTTAAGAGTCAATGTGTAAAGTATTTGTGCAACACTTCAAACAGTAGCACAGTGAAAACACCACAAAAAGACTCCACACAAATTTAGAAAAATAGACTTTGGGGGTCATTACAACATTTGCGGTAAAAGCTACTTACCGCCGTGCAGAAGACCGCCAACACACCGCCGTGGAATTCTGCCACGGTCATTATGACCCACAGTTCGGAATCTGCCAAAATTCAGACACCCACACAAGTCCGCCACACCAAAGGTCAGTGATAAACTGGCGAAAACAAAACCTCCACTGTCACGCCAACAGGAATACGCCCACACTATCACGACCCATGAATCCATGCAGCGGTCTTTCAACCGTGGTATTCCATTGGCGGTACACACCGCCCGCTCAAAATACACACACATTTACAAAACACATCCACATTGGACAATTCCAAATACGCACACCTGATACACATACACACACCACTCCCACACACCCAATACAATATAAAACACACACCCACATCACTCACAAACCCCTACGACAAAAATCCCGAAAGAAGGCCAGAAAGAGACACTACAATCTACAACCAAGCATCCACAGGCACTCAACACCATCACCCACATAACATCCACGCCCCCACACAACACACCACTAAATATCACCCCACATATCACAACACACACCACCACACACATCACCCACACCACCCCATGGCACGGCAAAGACACCCCAGGTTCACTGAGGAGGAGCTCAGGGTCATGGTGGAGGAAATCATCCGGGTAGAGCCACAGCTATTCGGATCACAGGTGCAGCACACCTTCATAGCTAGGAAGATGGAGCTATGGCGCAGAATAGTGGACAGGGTCAACGCAGTGGGACAGCACCCAAGAAATAGGGATAACATGAGGAAGAGGTGGAACGACCTACGGGGGAAGGTGCGTTCCGTGGTATCCAGACACCACATCGCAGTACAGAGGACTGGCGGCGGAAACCCACCTTCTCCCCCACAACTAAAAACATGGGAGGAGCAGGTCTTGGCGATTCTGCATCCTGAGGGACTCGAAGGAGTAGCAGAAGGAATGGACTCTGGTAAGTCAAAACTTAACTACTTTATCCTCCACCCTACTTGCATGCTATCACATACCCCCACCCTCGCCCTCACCCCCATCACTCCAACTCCTCACATATGTCCCATTATCACAAACCACACATCCCAACACCAAGCCCCCCATGCAACACCAAAGCATGGACACCCATCACCAATGCATGGCCACGGCACATACCCATACACCCCCCTAAACCATCATCACACAAGGTCCCACACAGGAATGCAAGCACTGGGGTACACAGTCACCCACTCATTGCACACCATGGCACACACAGATGCAATAATCATGCTTTTACACCCCTGCAGGATCCCTACCCAATGTCACCGCACAGGAGGGTCCAGACATGTCCAGACCACCAACAGAAGAGGCCCACAGTGATGACAGCAGCTCTGTCCAACTGGATCTAGACGACCACCCCGGCCCATCTGGGACCTTGGGACAGTCGGTTCCCCTCACACAGTCACAGGCCACCACAGATCTTCCCCCGTCTGGAAACACCAGCACAGCACCAAACCAGCGGGCCCATACCTCTGTCCCCAGGACACGTCAACCAGCAGTGTGTCCACCACTACAGGGAACCCAGGCTAACCAACCACCCCAACAACAACAGGGACCTGGGGGCAGTGGTTGTGGGCACACGGTTCAGGGGACAGAGGACCAGGAATACAGGGGAAGTGGGAGGGCTGCTGTGCGACAGGGGGAGGACAGGCCCAGGGAAACCACTCTCCACGAGGCCCTCTCCAACATCATGGGAGCATACCATTATTCCCAGGAGACAATGGCAATGGTACTTGCCAAGTTTCAGGAGACCCAGCGGCTGAAGGAGGAGCAGTATTTGGGCTTCAGGGAGGAACTCAGATCCATCAATTCCACCCTGGGCACCATTGTAGTGTTGAAGTAAGCCTCAGCAAGGCCTTCTAGTACAAGGGGTTCGCCCTTCTCTGCACAAAGTCCTCAGACCATATAGGAAGAAGTTGGCACAGAAACTGAAATAAAAGACAAAGGGCGTTATTACAACTTTGGAGGAGGTGTTAATCCGTCCCAAAAGTGACAGTAAAGTGACGGATATACCACCAGCCGTATTACGAGTCCATTATATCATATGGAACTCGTAATACGGCTGGTGGTATATCCGTCACTTTACCGTCACTTTTGGGACGGATTAACACCTCCTCCAAAGTTGTAATAACCCCCAAAGTTTATTAAACCTCATGAGGTGGTACTACAGTTCAAACAGCACCCTTCGGTAATATTTGAAGTAGCACACTGAACTAAGAGAGAATGGTCCTTTTATACCCATGCAGGGGCTAAAAGAAGGTGGTACAATTATAGAAGCAAGACTTACATACATGTAAGTTCATATGGAAATGCACAGTCGACAGGTAGGAGGGGCTAACAGGTTCAAGGTCTAGTTGACACATTACTGTCTGTTACTGATTACTAACATCTGCAGATCTTACTGGGCATGTGCGAAAATGGGAGATGCTAAATATAACTTGTCACTAGACGGATTTTCAAGAGTAGTTAACAGAAAGGTAGGACAGAGCACATGGCGAGCACATGGCAGAGAAAATGGCTGCCATGAATACAAAATGGATTCCGACAAATGTTCACAATAGTTGCTAAATACAAGATGTCTTCTGCTAATGCTTAATCTAATCACTATTAAATTACAACAGACGATCCTTTCAGCATTAGCTGAAGACATTCGTCTTTCTGGGATAATCTAAATATTCATCTTGTATATTTAAGCTCATAATTTCAGCTCTTTCCTTATCTAACATGTGTTGTGCTTTAATTTCTGTAATATTTATTTTCGTAGGCATACAAGCAGTAATACACATGGAACAGAACATTGGACCACACTGAATACAGATACAGCATGTGAAAAATGTTGCAATCATTAAACACAGGATAGTCAGTAGTTTCCAGCCCGAAGTGGAAACAAGAGCCCAAAACCATCCAGAAAAAGTTAAAGTACCAGTCTCTGTGTGGATTTCTGCAGCAATTTTATGCAATTTAGATATTGCATCATATACTGAAGGTGAGTGATCTGGAATAAAAATACAGCAACTACTACCGATGGTGCGACATACACCACCTCGATCAGATAATATCACATCTAGTACCATATGATTTTGGAGCGCTACAATCCTCGCAATTTGGAGCTCCTCTGTAATATTCCCAAGTGCCAGAGCTGCCTGATTGGTAACAGCTTCCACAACCCTAGTCAATCGTCTCACTTTCCTGCTGTTTAACGCAGCACCCACAAAGGAGAACAACCCTAAATTAAAATCAACATTTGTTGCAGGCTAGTATCCGTTTGGTCTACCTCATTTGTACTTATTGTCCTTTTGTATAAATTTTTAATGAAGTCATTGAACTGTTTAAAATCTCGGTGATATGATGCAGGGGCCAAAAACACAAGGGGTAATAGAAAAGATACATAACACACACCTGACCACCCAACAGGTAGTTGGTAATATCCATAGTTACCACAAACAAAATATGTATTATGTGAAGCTGTAAAACTACTATTATTTACACTCTCAATAGTTACAATCAAGGTACAATCGCTTATCCCTACTAGAATTCGCCCCAATGCTACGTATACATAAATCTGCTTTAGTTTTTGTAACAGAAATCCCAAATTGTTCTTTCTTGTCAGAGTCTCTTATATTTGTGAAGACATATGGTATTGAAACATTGTCCGGTTGATACTCTTCCCATTCCCAATTAGTTCCTTTGGCTTGGGGATACCCATCTTTGTCTTGGTAGCATACTTTATTAAGGTGAAAAAGAAGTCCGCCCTCTGTACGTTTTCAGATGCAAACAAAAGCGTCTACTAAGCTTGACAAGAACCATTGTGTGAAAAAGGAAACGGAATGAAAGGTGTTCCTCCTTTTTTTTGATGCGCAGGTATCATTCTACATACCCAACAGTTAGTAGTATTTATAGCATTATGAGAAAGATGCAACATCTGAATGAAAGTATTATTGAACTACGATTGACAGTGCTTCTGCTCCTGATAGGGAAGCGTAAAGTAATAGTGATCCTCTGGTACTGGAGTAGTGGCAACAAAAAACTCACGAGCAGGAGCCTTCTTTTCAACAAACCAGGTGATTATTGCTATAACCACCAAAACAACAACAAACCCCATAGTACTAATGATCAGTTTGTTATTCATTTAAGCAACAGTGATAATCGAAACTTTCAGAAATTAATTAAAAACAGTTATTGGAGCTCTTATCCCTGGGCAGCCACTGATTTCTTCACCACGGGCCAAGACGGGTGTCACTACTCTAATGCATGGCTGATTCCCCCCCCTTGCCACATTGGCTCTCCGTTTCACTAACCCAGGGCGGTAGCTCAACCAGTTTTCTCCAGCACTACGGGGTCTTTCCTCGTTCTCAAATTATATTGCGACACTCCAGAAATCGTATGGTCCGGGAAGAACTCCGCAGATTCGTCAGGTGATATAGCACGGCCTTTCTCCGTAGTCAAAATCTCTCGATGATCGGTCAGCACAGCAGGTTCCACAAGGTAGGTAGCACTCTCTTGCAGTGAGTACTATGGACCCAATTCTTTCGGTTCGTCACTCGAACTACTGTCCTTGTCGCAAGGAGCACATGTTCTGGGCCTCGCCACCTTGGTTCCAAGCTGCTTGATCTTTCAAAGGACTTAATCATCACCTGGTCACCAGGTCGGAGTTCATGGCCTTCACCTGTAGATCTGTCAGGAAGTGCTTCACGAACCTGTTGATGAATAGAAACCAAATTGTCGGTTAACTGGGCCAAATAATCATTCATCAGGACACAAGGTACATCATATACAGAATTTGGCTTAGGAACTGCCCAAATGTTCATTGGCCTTCCAAACACTATTTCGTAAGGAGTAAGGCCGATTCGAGAGTGTGGCACTGACCTAATAGAAAATAATGCCAACGGTAATGCATCCGGCCAAGTTAAGGATGTGGAAGCCTGTATCTTTGCTAACTTCAGCTTCAAAGTAGAATTATACCTTTCCACCAACCCTGCTGATTGTGGGTGGAAAACCGCATGGAACTTCTGTTTGATCCCTAATCCTTTCAGGACATCCTTAATAACTTCCCCAACAAAATGAGGTCCGTTATCATTCCATAAAAGTCTGCAAACACCAAACCTAGGGAAAAATTATTTCAAAAGCATCTTCGCTGTGGTAATGGCAGTATTATCCTTTGTGGGGTACGCCTCTATCCATTTACTGAAGGCATACACCACCACCAAGACATACTTTAAATTGTTGCAGCATTCAAGCTGAATATAATCCATTTGTAGAACTTCAAAAGGTGCAGTTGGTGTAGTAAACCCTCCCGCAGGAGTATGTGTCCCTTTTCCAGGATTGTATTGTAAACAGATCAAACAAGACTGTACTACTTTCTTAGCTGTATTGGAAATTTCTGGATGCTCCCAAACTTGCATAAGCAACTTCTTTATTGTTGAAGCTCCAACATGTGCCAGCCCATGTGCCATCTGAACCATAGGTTGTACAAAAGCTATAGGCAATTTCCATTTATCCATCTGCTTATTCCGCCAACAGCCCTCATCATCAAATTCTCCTTCTTCAGACCATTGCTCACGTTCTTTCACAGAAGCAGATTTCTGTATATCTAATACGTCTTTTCTAGCATTATGCCAACGTTCAGCTTGTGACTTCACTACATACATAGAAGTAGTACTTTGCTGCATCGCAGTCTCACGTGCTACACGGTCTGCAAGAGCATTACCTTGCCCTATCTTATCGGTCACTTTCTTGTGTGCACTACATTTCACAATAGCTAGTTTCTTTGGATATGTCAATGCAATCAAGAGGTTATGCACTAATTCTCCGTGCATTATCTGCATCCCATGGGATGTGAGAAAGCCTCTCTCCTTCCAAAGCAAACCAAAATCATGAGCCACTCCAAAAGCATAGCGGCTGTCTGTATAAATGTTCACACATAAGTCAGTACTAAGCTCACATGCTTGTGTCAAAGCTATTAGTTCAGCTGCTTGAGCTGACTTCTGTGGTATACGAGCTGTCTCCACTACTGTGTGTATTGTGGTGATTGCATATGCAGCTGAGGTCGTACTGTCTGGCAACTTCAAACAAGACCCATCAACCCACAATTCCCCATCTACATCTGGAAGGGGCGTATCTTGTAAATCAATATGACCCTTTGTCTGTTCTTCAGTAAGGAATATACAATCATGTTTTTCTTGTAAATGAGGCTGAGTCACCGGATATGGCAACAAAGTGGCTGGATTTAGTGTTGCACATCTCTTCAGTGTAATGTGAGGAGCCAGCAATGTCAATTCATATCCTGTCAGGCGAGCGCTAGTTAAATGTTGTGTCTTTCTTTGATTTAAAAGAGCATCAACCGCATGGGGTACTAACACCAACAGCTTATGTGACAAAATTATCCCTTCACTCTGACGTATTGACACAGCTGTTGCGGCAACTGAACGAAAACACCCAGGCAACGCTCGAGCGACAGGATCAAGTACTGCTGAAAAATATGCACAGGGACGCTGCTTATCGCCATGTGTCTGTACCAAAACTGACAATGCCCATCC
Source organism: Pleurodeles waltl (assembly GCF_031143425.1). Lineage (NCBI taxonomy): Eukaryota > Metazoa > Chordata > Amphibia > Caudata > Salamandridae > Pleurodeles > Pleurodeles waltl. Next base: position 757,629,926 of record NC_090443.1, read on the forward strand.
ATATTTCTCATGTACGCAAAGTGCTAAAGGCTTCATGTAATCTGGAGTACCTAACACTGGTGCTGAACAAAGGGCTTGTCCTAGCTGCCGGAAAGCAGTCTCACATTAATCTGTCCATGGGAGGGGCATTGGAGTATCTTTAGTCAAAAGCGCTAGCAAAGATTTGACAATGTGTGAAAACCCTAATATCCATTGCCTACAAAAAGAAGTAAGACCAAGGAATGCATGAACATCTTTCTGAGTAGAGGGTACTGGTGTGTCTAAAATTGCTTGTATACGATCTGATGTAAGTGCACGGCCCTCCTTAGACAAAAGGTGACCTAAATAGGTTACCTTTGGTCTACAATATTGCAATTTCTTTTGTGACACTTTATGATGGTGTGAAGCAAGAAAAGAAAGTAATGACAAAGTGCACTTTTCACATTGCTCAGGGGTATCAGCTGGCAACAAAATATCATCGACATATTGTATGAGAGACACACCTTCAGGCAAAACAAAAGAATCAAGTTGTCGTTTTAACACTTGACTATAAATACTTGGGGGCATATTTATACTCTGTTTGCGCCGGATTTGCGTCGTTTTTTTTTACGCAAATCCGACGCAAAGCTAACTCCATATTTATACTTTAGCGCCAAAGATCTTGGAGTTTGCGTCATTTTTTTGCGTGGACACCTACCTTGCGTTAATGATATGCAAGGTAGGCGTTCCCTTCTAAAAAATGACTCTAAGGCATGTGCGCCTTATTTAAACTCCCGTGCAAAAATGACGCACAGGAGTGGGCGGGCCTGAAAAAATGACATCCAGCTGTTTTTGCGTCATTTTTTAACGCCTGGTCAGGGCAGGCGTTAAGGGACCTGTGGGCTCGGAAGGAGCCCAGAGGTGCCCTCCCATGCCCCCAGGGACACCCCCTGCCACCCTTGCCCACCCCAGGAGGACGCCCAAGGATGGAGGGACCCATCCCAGGGAACTTAAGGTAAGTTCAGGTAAGTAATTTAAAAAAAAAATAAATTGTGGCATAGGGGGGCCTGATTTGTGCCCCCCTACATGCCACTATGCCCAATGACCATGCCCAGGGGACATAAGTCCCCTGGACATGGCCATTGGGCAAGGGGGCATGACTCCTGTCTGTGCTAAGACAGGAGTCATTTCAATGGGGGTTGGGAGTCAAAAAAAATGTCGCAAATCGGGTTGAGGCCAATATTTTGCCTCAGACCTTACTTGCCCCATTTTTTGACACCCAAGCTCCATTTTCCCCTACGCCGGCGCTGCCTGGTGTGGGTCATTTTTTTTGACGCACACCAGTCAGCTGCGCCGGCTAACGTCATTCAATAAATAAGGCGCCCGCATGGCGCTTTGGAATGGCGTTACCCGGCGTTAAAATTTTTGACGCACAACTGCGTTGGCGCAGTTGTGCGTCAAAAAGTATAAATATGTCCCTTGGACTCTCAGTATAGCCTTGAGGAACTCTGCAAAATCTATATGATCGTTTATTCAAAGTAAAACCAAACAAATATCGGCTGTCAGGATGAATAGGGATTGAAAAGAAAGCATTCTTCAAGTCTATCACAGAGAACGTAGTTTCTGTCGGGGGAACCAAAGTAAGAAGTGTTGTGATGTCAGATACCACAGGATATTGTGGTATTACAATCTTTTTTACTTCTCGTAAATCAATATTGAATCAGTAAATCATAGTATCAGTATCCTTTTTCAGAATAGGAAGAATCGGACTGTTACAAACATTATACGGAACTTCCTCAATAACTCCAACTGCAATAAGATCATGCACAATTCATGTGAGTGCTTCTTCGCCCTCCTGTGAAATTGTGTATTGAGGCAAACGTGGCAATACAGCTCCCTCCTTGACACTAATATGTACCGGTGGAATAATCATTTGTCACACATCAGTAGCTGAAGTAGCCCACAAAGTACTAGGGAGTGAAGCTAATGCAATATCCTCTTTAACAAGACAAACTCTTTCCATCACAGGATGATTATCATTTAAAATAACACGCACCCCTTCAGGAGAGCATCGTATTGTAGCCCTGAAATACTTTAGCATATCAAGACCCACAATATTGTCTGGTGTATTTAGAGAAAGCAAAAATGGATATGGAGCAGTAAATTTATCAACATGGAATGCAAGTGGGCGTGACAATGGGCTTGGGGAAGGTGTTCCATCGAAACCTATTGATGTAATGGTTAAGACAGGGGAGCCCTTGGAATCAATTGTTTAGACAAGGCGCTACGAGTAGCTCCTGTATCAACCAGAAACTGATCAGTAGAACCCAAAACATGTGCTGTAACATAGGGACCCCTCTGATCTACTGGAACTTCCACTGATTCCTTACCCCATCCTAGGCAATCCTATGCATAAGCAGAATCTTGGAAATCAGGCTGCACATAGTTAGACATCTGGTATTGGTTCCGTCTATCAAAAGTGTTAAACCCATCCTGCCCTCGTACATTAGCATCAACCCTAGCATGATCATTCGTGCTTCTTCTAGGCCCTGAATATCCTGAGCGATTTCTCATTTGTCCCCGACCACGTGAACACTGCTAAACACGTAGTGCTGGACAATCAGCAGCCCAATGCCCAAACTTCTTACAATACGCACACTGATCAACAGACAGATTAGAACGAGTGTAAGAAGAACCATAAGATCCACGTCCACCTCTATCACTACCTCTAAAAGGCGGACCATAAGCTTGAGCCAACATAACCTTTGTCTTTAATTCTTTAATCTTTTTATCCTCGCTACCTTTTGCTTCTAATTCCTGAAGTTCATAATACTGAGCCATAGTCAAAAGAGAAACCGGAGTAGAGGTAGTCCATGAACTTTCACTAGCTTTTAGACGACTAGCTATTCCTGGTAACAGATTTGCGACATATTTATCGACAAACACATGTCTGCCCGTATCATCTGACAATACCTGGCCGCTAAAATCATGAAATGCTTCTTCAAAGCGTGTAAAGAAATCAGAGACCGATTCATCTGCCTTTTGCTTACAAGAAGCTAAAACAGACCAATCTATCTTTTTAGGGGGAATAATCGTTTTTAACTTAACTAATATGGCTGCGGGAAGATCTTTAATCAACTGATATGGCTTTTTCACAGGTTCCCTATCCCGTCCATCTGTTCTAATTCTTTCCATGATGCCCCAAAAACTACACGATCATCAACTTTACGAACAGTTCTCCACATATCTGGCGGTAATATCAATCCGAAAAATAAATCAATGTCAGCCAAAGTCATAGTACAAGAACTAATTGCTCCCTCAACTTCCTCAAAAAAAGGAGGCTGGATTTTTCCGCGGGTCAGGTAATGCTGTTTTAAGTGCCATTACATCTGCCCTATTCCAAGGAGTATACACCCAATTATAAATAAAATAACCCTTAGCATCAGCAGAAGTTTTATCATCACTTGTACCCAATCCTTTAGGAGGAACATACAAAGTCGCGGCCTCCCGCATTGGTTTTGCGTGAACTATCATAGTCTTATCTGTTCCGAAGATGGAAGCTTGCACCCCGCCAGTCTGAGATGTCAGTGCAACTACATCCACGGCCCTTTTCTCCTCTTGCAAACGGACTGCCACAACACATAATTTCACCAAATGCCTGATTGCATCAGCCACCTTGGAGAAAACAAAAAGACCATCACGCATTTGCTTATGATCAGCTGCTACATAATCGGGCTCTAACTCATCAGAATAATTCTGATATAGTTCAATAACTTCTGTGCCAAATGCCTCAGTAAAATATAGCTGCTCCTTTTCCGTCCACCCTTTTATGTTGTCTAAAACTTCAGAAGCAGAGACAACGATCTGAATTGTTTTACGAGCAATAGATCTAAGCTCAGACGCACGGTCAGCAGGCAACATAGAGCGACTGACTCGTATCTTCTGTTGCTCCGAACCGGAGACCTTAGCTAACTCATGAGGGGCAGAAGGAACGACATACGGAGGTGGAGGGCGATCTAGTAACAAAAAATCATCGTGTGGTTTATTAAGGATAGGATAGAGAGGTTGCCTAATGGTATATTGGCCAGTTACCTGTAATTTACGTTCTTTCTCTTCTAGCTCCTTTAAGTCATTTCTTTCTTTCTTTCTCATTTCCAATGCTTTCACATATACATTCTTCCACTGCTCTTTCTCAAGCAAGGCTTGCTCACGCTTCACTCGTCCATGCACTTCTTTCTCCCACATTCGTACACAGTCAAACATATCATGCCTAGACCTTTGCTTACACATACATTGTTCCACATACTCAATCTTTCGCAAATCAAATGGCCCATGCATAGGCCAACGTAACTCAGGATCTGCAAAAATGTATTTATTCCATAATGTGCTGTACATTATAGAAGAAAGACCATGTTTAACATACATATCTCTATTGGGTGTCCCCTCTGGGGGTGCCGGTTGTGATTCTTTCAGTCTCAAATTGGTACCATTACAAAAGCAACACATCCTACGAAGTGCGCTAAAAACAGGCATGCCAAAAAATAGTGCAGAATATGCAAAATTATAATCAAAGTAGCACTTAAGGTGCCGTTCAAATCACAATTAAATTGGAGAAAATTCTCCTCATTACCTGCCTATATAATTTGCAATTTATATATCAATTCAAAGGAAACAAATTGACTAGTCACCCAAAACACGAGAGCCACAGTAAGTAGTGCTAAACTTCATTACCAAACAAAGGCATCAAAACCCACAGCAAGTGCCGTAAAACGGCTCTTACCAATCACAGGGTTTCCAGGTTCCAACTGCCAAGTTCTAAAATCAACCAAATGGTCACTGCATAACGAATGAACAAAAAGGATCTCAGTCGAGGACCGGCGCCACCTGGATGGTCAAATCAGAAAGAAGGGAAAACGCAGTGGTTGCAAAGACTCGGGTCTCCTCAGGCATTGAGCAAGGCCTACTAGTGCAAGGGGTTCGCCCTTCTCTGCACAAAGTCCTCAGACCATATAGGAATAAGTTGGCACAGAAACTGAAATAAAAGACAAAGTTTATTAAACTTCATGAGGTGGTACTACAGTTCAAACAGCACCCTTCGGTAATATTTGAAGTAGCACACTGAACTAAGAGAGCATGGTCCTTTTATAACCATGCAGGGGCTAAAAGAAGGTGGTACAGTTATAGAAGCAAGACTTACATACATGTAAGGTCATATGGAAATGCACAGTCGACAAGTAGGAGGGGCTAACAGTTTCAAGGACTAGTTGACACATTACTGTCTGTTACTGATTACTAACACCTGCAGATCTTACTGGGCATGTGCGAAAGTGGGAGATGCTAAATATAACTTGTCACTAGACAGATTTTCAAGAGTAGTTAACAGAAAGGTAGGACAGAGCACATGGCGAGCACATGGCAGAGAAAATGGCTGCCTGGAATACAAAATGGATTCCGCCAAATGTTCACAATAGTTGCTAAATACAAGATGTCTTCTGCTAATGCTTAATCTAATCGCTATTAAATTACAACAGAAGGGGTGCTGAAGGAAGTCCTCAACACCAGGAGGGACACTGTGGCACAACAAGGGGCCCCTGACACTAACCTGGACAATGAACTGCCCACCACCTCCGCCAGCGCTAGTGGACAGGAGGCACCGTCACAGGACCACCACACCAGCAACCCACCCCCTGCAGAGGGAGAACCACCCTGGAAACGGTCCCTGTGCTCCAGGAAAAAGACAGAGAATGATGCCAAGACCCCGCCAAGAAATAAGACCGCCCTGAATGTCATCCTTTTGTCCCACCTTGTCACCCTGTCCATCCTCAAACTGGACATTCCTACACCATCACCCCTGCCCATTTTACAACCCCTTCCAATATTGAGCACTTAAATAAACACCCTTAAAGCACAAAACAATCTGGAGCCTGTCTGTGATTTCGAAATAGTGTATTAGCAATTACAGTGACACAATGCTCTTTCAATTGTAATGTCAACATACCTATGTCACACAGCTCTAGTCCATGAGGAAATAAAGCAGATGTCACACAGTGGGACCCACATAAGGGAAAGTTCAAACTCAGTGACCATACACTTGGTGAAAACGAAAGACAGCAGAGAGGTAGTAGTGTTAAATTACATGTAGTAGGCAGTTTTGTCTTCTTACCTATGTCTCACAGGAAGTATTGCAGGATAACCGAGTTCTTGTTGTCGATGTCCTCTTCTTCTGCTTCCTCATCTTCACTGTCCACAGGCTCCACAGCTGCCACAACACCTCCATCTGGACCACCCTCCTGCAGAAAAGGCACCTGTCGTCGCAAAGCTAAATTGTGAAGCATACAGCAGGCCACGATGATCTGGCATACCTTCTTTGGTGAGTAGATTAGGGAACCACCTGTCATATGGAGGCACCTGAACCTGGCCTTCAGGAGGCCGAAGGTCCTCTCTATAATCCTCCTAGTTCGCCCATGGGCCTCATTGTAGCGTTCCTCTGCCCTTGTCCTGGAATTCCTTACTGGGGTCAGTAGCCATGACAGGTTGGGGTAACCAGAGTCACCTGAAAAAGGCGAGGGACAACTGTTAGACACACACTAACTCTTAGGGACATCCACAGACCCAGACAACCGTTCCCACTGATTTGGTTCAGGTGCTCACCTAATAGCCACACACGGTGCCTCTGGAGTTGCCCCATCAGGAATGCTGCTATTCCGCAGGATGTAAGCGTTATGCACTGAGACAGGGAATTTGGCATTCACATGGGAGATGTACTGGCCTGCCAAACACACCATCTGCAGATTCATCGAATGATAACTCTTCCGGTTTCTGTACACCTGTTCACTCCTGCGGGGGGGGACCAAGGCCACATGTGTCCCTTCAATTGCACCTATGATGTTGGGGATATGTCCCTGGGCATAGAAGTCACCTTTCACTGTAGGCAAACCCTCCACCTGAGGGAAAACGATGTAGCTCTGCATGTGTTTCAGCAGGGCAGACAACACTCTGGACAACACGTTGGAAAACATAGGCTGGGACATCCCTGATGCTATGGCCACTGTTGTTTGAAATGACCCACTTGCAAGGAAATGGATTACTGACAGCACCTGAACTTGAGGGGGGATTCCTGTGGGATTGCGGATGGCTGACATCAGGTCTGGCTCCAACTGGGCACAGAGTTCCAGGATTGTGGCACGGTCAAGCCTGAAGGTGATGATTACATGTCTTTCCTCCATTGTCGACAGGTCCACCAGCGGCCTGTGCACCGGAGGATGCCGCCATCTCCTCACATGTCCCAGCGGATGGTGCCTATGAAGGACAACAGCGAGCACAGAGTCAACCAACTCAGATGTACGTGCACACAGCTTACACAGAACACGATTCATAATCCGAAATTAGCATGTAGGAGTGTTGAGGCAAGGCCTAGTTATGTGTGATGCAGTTAAAAATAGAGCCATGTGGGCCCCTGAAACGGCGGCTGCCTGACCTGTAAAGTGGGACAATGGGAAATGAGGTAACTGCGCTGGCATTGTACACCGTCGCGGTAGGCGGTCAAAGACCGCGGCACAGTTCTGCATTGGTTAACATTGGACCCAATGGGTCCCAGGAGCCAATGACGATGTACGCCGGCGGTGACGGTACGCACCACCACGGACGTGACCGCCATTTTCTATCTGTTCAATCACTCGATACCTGATCTTCGACAGGAGAGGACCTACACTGCAAGTGCTGCTGTGACCTCAGTCTGGAAGAGACAATGGCTCGTGCTTCTGGGGAAAGGGCCCCTGCATTCACATCAGAGGAGTTGGAGAAACTCGTGGATGGGGTCCTCCCCCAGTACACGCTACTCTACTGTCCTCCAGACAAACAGGTAAGTACACTGGGAGCATGCTGTATGGGCGATGCCTGTGTGGAGTGGGGTGGATGAAAGATGGGGGGGAAAGAGGCGTGCATGAAACAACGGTGAGTGCATGTGCCACATGGCAAGGATAGGGATGCGGGCCAATGACTGTGACGGTGTAGTTGGTAATAACTTATTTTTGCCCATGTACAATTCCTGTAGGTCAGTGCCCACCAAAAGAAGGATATTTGGCGTGGGGTTCTATCACAGATGGAGCACCACTGCCGTAAGAGATGGGAGGACATTCGCCGCTGGAGCAAGAAGACGGCGGAGGCCCAGCTGGGGATGGCCTCCCAACGTGGGAGGGGTGCCCGTCGCACCATGACCCCCCTGATGTTCAGGATCCTGGTGGTGGCGTACCCGGAGCTGGATGGGCACTTGAGGGCATCACAGCAGCAACAAGGGGGTGAGTACACTCTCATTCTGCTGATTCAGCGCACAGTGGAGGTGTCTGGGTGGGGGAGGTGGGCTGTGCGTTCCACTAGGCCAGTGCGAGTGTGCTAGTTAGGTCCCCTTTTTCAGGCAGGCCCTGCGGCACCCCACCCTACCTGGGTACAGTGCCAACTACATCTAGTCAGGCTCCTGTGACATCCATGTGTGTAGATGTCGGCCATAGCCTTATAGGCCATGTCCCAGGAATTGAATAGTGGATCCCAAGTGTGTGGCGTAGTGCAGGGGGCTTCTGTGTCTGTCGTGTCTGCCAACTGTAGCGGTAATGCATGCACTCAACATGTCTTTCTTCTGTCGCCGTCCCCCTTTTTGTGGTCTTCCTGTTCTTGTGTGCATTAGCATCATCAGGCGGAGGAGCAGTGGCACCGGTGCAGGAGGGAGCTGCATCCCACATGGCCCTGGAGGGCGACACTACGGAGTCGGATTTCACCAGTGGGACGAAGGGCGAGGGGAGCTCCACGGCGGGGACAGGAGCTGACACCAGTGATACGGACTCATCCTCTGATGGGAGCTCCCTTGTGGTGGCAGGCCCATCTGTGCCCCCCCATCTACAGGTACAGCCGCCACCCCCCCTTCCAGCACCGGCCTCCCAGCAGCCCCTCAGCCTTTGCCCCGTGCCCGCTCACCCAGGAGGGTGGGCATCCTCTTTGCCCCAGGCACCTCAGGCCCTGCCCCAGTTACCCCTGCTGCCCTCAGTGAGGAGGCCATTGACTTCCTCAGGTCCCTCACTGTTGGGCAGTCTACCATTTTGAATGCCATACAGGGTGTAGAGAGGCAGTTGCAACAAACCAATGCATTCCTGGAGGGCATTCATTCTGGTCAGGCAGCCCTTTAGCAAGCTTTTTAGACTCTGGCCTCAGCACTGATGGCAGCCATTGTCCCTGTCTCTAGCCCCCCCTCCAACTTCCTCCACCCAGACCCACACCCCTGTAACTCAGCCTACCCCAAGCACACCATCAGACCAGCATGCACACACCCCAACACACAAAGGAAGCTCAGGCAAAAATAAGCACCACTCATCCCACAGGCACTCACGCAAACATCACACACATGCAGACATATCAACATCCACTGCCTCCACTGTGTCCCCCTCCTCCTCATCTCCCTCCTCCCTCCCAGTCTCGTCTCCACTCACAACTGCATGCACTACATCTACAGCCACTACTTCCATCACCAGCACACCCACCACCATACCCAGCTCACGTGCAATCACCACCCCCACTACCATTCACACATCCCCTGTGTCCTCTCCCAGAGTGTCTGTGACGCCTCCTCCCAAGGTACACAAACGCAGCCACACACCCACCCAACAGCCATCCACCTCACGACAGCCTCCAGCGCATGCACCTTCACCCAAAGTCACCAAACGGACACCTCCTACAACCACAACCTCTCCTTTCACTCACAAACCCCCTCCAGCTACCCGTCCCAGTGTTCCTAAGAAACTTTTCCTAGCCACCCTTGACCTCTTTCCCTCTCCTCCCCTACCCCGTCAGTCTCCCCGGGCCCGACTCTCCAGGTCCCAACCTAGCACCTCAGCCACGACAGCGGCGGGACCCGTAGTACCAGTAGTCACCGGATTCTGGAGTGCAACAGGCAGCAGGGCAGCCAGTGTGGCAAGAAGCCACAGCACGGACAGTCCCCCACCTGTCAAGCATCAAAAGTTGGCCAGTGTCCTGCGGGAGAGGGGGAAGACTCCAGCCACCAAAGCCGCTCCCAGGGGTACAGGTGGGAGTGTGGAGTCAACTGCGACACCTTCCAAGGTAGGGAAGGGGCACAAGAAACCCAGCAAGTCTGGGAAGGTTGCACGGCGGAGAAGACCGCCATCAGCCCCACTGCCCAGAAGGTGAGCGCCATCAGCCCCGCTGCCCAGGAGGTGACTGCCATCAGCCCCGCTGGCCAGGAGGTGACCGCCAGCACCAGCCCTGCTGGCCCAGACAGTACCAACAGAACCAGCCCCGCTGGCCAGGAGGCGACCGCCAGCACCAGCCCCGCTGGCCCAGACAGGACCGCCAGCAGCTGAGTCGCTGCCAAGGACACCGCCGCCACAAGCACCGCTGCCAGGGACACCGCCGCCACAAGAACCGCTGCAAAGGACACCGCTGCCACCAGCACCACTGCCAAGGACACAGCCGCAACAAGCACCGCTGCCAAGGACACTGCCACCACAAGCACCGCTGGCCCATGAGTGCCAAGAGCACTAGCGCTACTGAGTCCACCACAAGCAGGATGAAGCACTCTGGGCACAAAGCCCCCTCCAGAGCCAGTGGAGATTTACATCCACTACCTCAGTCCTTGGCAGGATGAAGCACTCTGGGCAACAAGCCCCCTGCAGAACCAATGGAGAAAGGCATCCACTACCTCAGTCCTTGGCAGGATGAAGCACTCTGGGCACCAAGCCCCCTGCAGAACCAGTGGAGAAAGACATCCACTACCTCAGTCCTTGGCAGGATCAAGAACTCTGGGCACCAAGCCCCCTCCAGAACCAGTGGAGAAAGGCATCCACTATCTCAGTCCTTGGCAGGATGAAGCACTCTGGGCACAAAGCCCCCTCCAGAACCAGTGGAGACTGTTATCCACTTGAGAGACTGTGGCTTTGCACTCCCCAGGATTGAACAGTGGGCAAACCACCCACTGTAGAGACTTGAGAGACTGTGGCTTTACACTCCCCAGGATTGAACAGTGGGCAAACTACCCACTGTAGAGACTTGAGAGACTGTGGCTTTGCACTCCCCAGGATTGGACAGTGGGCATGTGGCCCCCTCGTGGATTTGGCATTGTGCACTCATCCGGCTGAGGTGTCCCCCCCTTTCCCTTCCCCCTGAGGTGCCTGTTTTATTTCGATCTGAGGCCTCTGCAGTGTTCTCTCCGTCATGTTCGGGTACCTTGTGTGGGCCTACCCATGCAGTGTGGGCCCAGTGTTCCACGGACTTAAATGGAGCAATACCTAGACTTCTATTCTTGGTTTATATATTTGTTAATAGTGTATATATTTTTGGCGTTCTGGATTTTAATAGATTACAATGGTTACACTCATTTCCTTTTGTCTTTGCATTCTTCCAGGGGGGTTGTGGGGGTAACTGTGATGTATCAATATGTATTAGTGTGTGTGTTGTGGTGGGTGAGGGTGGGTGTGGGGGTGTTGGTGTGTGTGTCCCTGTTTTTTCCCTCCCCTGTGTCGTAGATGCAGTACTCACCGTGGTCATTGCCGCCGGCGTTCATGCTCCTGGTAGAGGAGCAAGAAGATAAAGGCTGGGAAAATGTGAAGCTCTGGTTCCGTGGCGTCCTGATTCCTCGTGGGGTGTGTAGAGGTGAGCGTTTTCCCTTCGAAGTCCTGTTTCTGCAGTGTTTTTGTTCTCAGTGAATCCGCCCCGGAAAAGGTGGCGGATTGGTAGGTTGTGCCTCTGTGGGCGGTATATTGTCCTCCGCCTGTCTGTTGGCGGTGACCGCCGCGCTGTTTGTTTGTACCACCGTGGCGGTCGGAGTGTTAAAGTGGCTGTCTTTGTTGGCAGTTTCCGCCACGGTTGTGATTCAATTTTTTTTACTGACGGCCTGTTTGCGGCCTTACCGCCGCTTTAACACCAACTGCCAGGGTTGTAATGACCCCCTATATTTTTATGAATATAACAAGAACAATACAACAAAAATCCAATGGCTTGATTTTTTTAAAGAATATCTGCAAATGTAGAAGCTTAAAGCGCCAATCGAGACTATCTGGTTGCACAAGACTGTAGTAATTTCAAAAGCACAGGTCAACTATGATGAAGCCCATGCCAGTTACAGGGACCACCCTTATCTCACTGACACAGTACCTTGTGTATAGGGTTGCGTCGATGTTGTAGATTGAACTTGAGGAGCAGGGGGCCAATGTGAAGGCAATGTGTTGGCTCCGATCCACTCACTCAAGGATACGTCCTAGTTGAGCCGTGCATTCTTTGATGTGTTGTCCTTGAGCAGCAGTGTGATGTTGAACGCAGTTTGATGGAAGTGATGTCTCACTGTCGAACCACGCAACCAGCGATGAGAAGGTAATGTGTTGGGGCTGAAGACAATGCAAAGATCCTGAGCTGCACAGTTTGTGCTGCCATGTCTTTATCCTCAGCTGCGATGCATCGGAGTTGCAGTTGTTCCGATCGACACAGTGATGGCAATGTGTGGATTTCTGTACAGACAGCTGCAAAACCTAGTTGCAAGGCCCCATGACTGGTCTGGCACCACTCTGAAGAGAAGGACTCATAGGCCAGAAGCTGTAGCAGAGTTGAGTGAAGTCTTTTATTGTCCTTGAGACTTCAGAACAGGAGGCAAGCCAGCAGGCCCTTGGAGCCACTCTGAGTTCAAAGGGTGAAGATCCAGTCCCTCTCTCCCAGGCAGTGAGGACAGCAGGCAGGTCAACACAGCAGAAAACAGTTCTTCCAGAGCAGCAGTACAGCAGAGTAACAGTCCTCTCAATCTGCTCAACCCATGTGAGTGAGAGTCAGGATTCTGTCTTGCATAGGTTGAGCAGATGCGGGTGGAGACAGGCACTAGTGGTCCCATATTCAGAAGGTTGAAGTCCCCTTGTGTGTTGCTAAAGAGTCTATTTTTGCAACCTGTTGTACTATTTCACAACACGGAGTCCTGATGATGGTCTGACGGCCTCTGACTGCTACCACAGGGCAAAACATCGACATTACCTTCTCATTTGACAAGCTGAACTGAAAGTCCATGATATTGCTTGAAATGGGACTGAAAACCAGGCAATTATTGTGAAGGACTCTGTCAAGAGGAGGGTTATAACCCCTTCCTGGATCTTCTATTGGGATTCAATCTTGTGATCTAGGGGGTTATATACAGTTTTGTTGTTTATGAGATGGACATTCGTTAGATTTGTTGCACATTTTTGACCTTCCTGAATCCTACTGAGTAATATATTGGATTTTAACAGTATGTAGTTGTCTTATTCATTAATTGAAGTCTGGATCATATGTACACAAACTATATCCAAACAATTCCTCTAGGAGCTTTTTAAGTGAGACACTTTTAGAAAGTGCTTCTGTCCTGTGAGTGAAAGGACTAGACTTTGCTTTCTACATCCAGCTTTCCAAAGTTCTCCAAGGGTTTGGGTTGAGCTTCTCTCCTGTTAAGAAGTCTCAGGGACATCAAAGACGACATCTGTCAGCACATGGGCTCCTCTGCTGAGAGCCCTGTCCTGCCAAGTGGTGCTAAATCCAGTCTGGACCCTTGAAGGAGATTTTTGGTGCTACAAGGAGAAAATTCACACATCGACTCACAGTGTAACTGAAATCCTACGCATTGCTGAAAGAATTTGATTCATCACCAATGCCTACACCAAAGAGAGGTCCCACTTGATGCAACAACCAAGGATTTCAACGCAAGCCCCAGCTTTCTGTAGCAGCACGTCAGAAGAACCACTGCTGTGTGTGTTTTGAGGAACCAATGCATTGCCTCTCCTGCATCAGATAGAAGCTGACGTATCTCTGGCTCATTCGACACATCACCTCCCTGGCAGCTCACATCATCTTTGTTTCGTATGCATCTCTGGAACTTTGCCTCCGCCAAGTGCTTGACTGATTTCAAGGGACTACAATTGCACTTAGGACCTGATTACGAGTTTGACAGTCTGAGGACCATCAATCCCATGGTGGCAGTCGGGCTGCCGTACTCCTGGTGGTCTGACTGCCAGATTATGGGCCTGGCAGTCCGACCGCCAGGAGACCATCACCACAGCAAGGATCGTAGATCCTGATGGGTTGGCAGTGGTCAGCCATGGCGGTGCTGAGTTCAGCACTGCTGTGCTGATCACAACTCCACTTTCCACCAACCTTTTCATGGCGGTGCCCCCGCCATGAAAAGGCTGGTGAAAAGCCAGTGCTGGGGATCCCAGGGGAGCCCCTGCACTGTCCAAAACCATGGCCAGCACCCTCGGAATGCGCACTGTCTGCTATGAAGAGAGTGAGCTTTCCGAGGGTGCAGGTGTGCAACGGCATTGGCTTTGGCTTCCTCAACAGAGCCAAGGCCATTGCCACTGCACTGTTTCCGCCAGGCTGACTGGCAGAAATGTCATAATAGGATGTTTCTACCCGTCAGCTTAGTGGAAACATTGTAATACGACGGGAGGGGGAAGATCATCAGGTTGATGTTGGACTCATCCCAGTGGGTTTGCTAGTGCAGGTATTTTAATAAAAATTGGTAATGAGTGTTCCTGTATTCTGAGTAATGGATTTGCGTAGAAAATGTAATAAAATAGAAAAATGTTGCACGCATTTGAAAATGTGATTATGATGAGTGGTTGCCAATGTTCACGAAGTGTACTTATTAATAGTTTATTAATATGAAATGTTGAGTATATGTTTGACTAATGTAGTAATATGTCATTTTAAGGGCTATGCATTATGGATTAGCTTTATTAATTGTAGGCCTTAACTTAGCGGAGGTCTTGTCCTAGTTGCCCGGCCTCATGTAAAGTGATATTTCTTAACATTTAATAAATGGCTGTCCTAGAGAGTTAAACTTTGATTTTCCACTGTATTATGTAAATGTGCTTGTAGCTAAAAGTCTTTCTTATGAGAATCAACTGCTAGAAAATGCTGTTCTTGCTAAATGTAACAATATGAGTTTAATGGGTGTAAGATTGACTTTCTCAGGAGGAGAACAATGAAGACACTGACTGTAGTATATGCTGCAACAATATTGTTACCTGACAAACCGGATGGTGATGATATTGCTAGAAAAGCCAATCAGCGGACATGTGAACGAAGTAGTGTTAGAATTCATAGATTTGAAGTTTTAGTTTTATTGGACAAAGTGTGAACATGCGATCCCTTGACTAATAGGGACTTGGGAAATAGTTTTAGGGAATTTAACTTAATGGGACTGCACTGAAAAGAAGGTAACATACCTTTTCGCTCTTGCCATTATGTAGTCTCCATTTTCTCTATAGTCTTATTGAGGGTTTACCTCTATTCTTTCGAGTTGCTTAAAGACTTTGCCTTTTCTGAACTTTGATGCTGAATCCTTATGCCTTGATGACCGAACTGATGTCCTGATGACGAAGACTATCTTAGCTAGCCGATTTAATTGAGGAGAGGTATTATTGTACCCACGTGTTTGTTATGCTTATTTGCATTTTCTTTCTCAGTACCAACCGCACTGTTTTGATAGACCCATAGTTAGATGTTTTCCAAATTTGTGTTGCTAAATTGTTTTGCATGAAGCTCAACATGCTGATGCTAATCTGATGTTAGAGAAGGATTCTCTCCAATGAAAGTCTGCAAAAGGGAATAAAGTTTGATGAATTTCTCTGCTGAACCTAAATGTATGTGATATCGTTTGCACATTTGTTCTTGTTATTCATTTGTACTGTAACCTTAGAAAGAGTAGTAGTTCAAGCTTTGATTAGATTGTGTTTCTTTAAGCAGGTTTGGACAGCCAGTGTTGTTTCTGTATGTGCATCATTTGATTTTGAGATTATCTTAAGTGACATTAGAATTGTTAATAAAGGGAATAAATATTTTAACTTTTACTAAAAGGTGTGGTTATTCATGACTGAAAGGTCATGGTGGGTGACATTTACTGACTCTAATTTATTGCTAATGTCATTGATTATCATTGATTATTGATGTTATTGATTGATTATTGATTATTGATCTGCCTGTACTGGATCTATGGTGGGAACGTCTTAATTGCGAGTCAAAAGGTTCATCGACCTATTTGCGTCCCCTTTTAAGTTTACTTATTAAGCTCAGACGCGCTAGCAGGTTTGGCGGTTGGACAGTCAGGCTGCCAAACTCATAATCAGGCCCTAATTCTTTTAGAAGCGATATCTATGCATGTGTATGTTGAATTTTGTGTTGTTTTGATCTTGTTTTACTAAGATAACTATTGGCTATTTAACTAAACTGGTATGGAGTACTTTTGAGGTGTTTTCACTGCTTGCTGTGTGTGTACCTGTACTTTGCACATTGCCTCTGAGATATGCCTGACTGTTCGTGCCAAGATTCCAAGCGGGTGAGCAGTGGTTATCTTAGCTGCGTGACTCCCTTACCCTTACTAGAGTGAGGGTCACTGCATGGACAGGGTGCATACCCCTGCTAGCTAAAGACCCCATTTCTAACACATAATGATTAGCACAGTCATTATTTTATTTTTTTAAACTGATCAGTACATCAGTCAAACAAAATGTTATTCGGCCGAGACCATAAAAGCTTAGCACAGTAACCTACAGTGCGATACCATTGCAAACAGTAAAAACAGCAGTCAATAAAAAGTTATCATTAGAGTTACTTTAAAAATACAAAACAATATATATTCATTTTTTTCGCTTGATGAAAATCTTTACTCTATCAAAGTCTATTGCTGTGAATGTGCAGCTTCAACACATACAGGCGGTCATTCTGACCCTGGCGGTCAAAGACCGCCAGGGCGGAGGACCGCGGGAGCACCGCCGACAGGCCGGCGGTGCTCCAATGGGGATTCCGACCGCGGCGGTAAAGCCGCGGTCGGACCGGCACCACTGGCGGGCTCCCGCCAGTGTACCGCCGCCCCATTGAATCCTCCACGGCGGCGCAGCTTGCTGCACCGCCGAGGGGATTCCGACCCCCCCTACCGCCATCCAGATCCCGGCGGTCCGACCGCCGGGATCCGGATGGCGGTAGGGGGGGTCGCGGGGCCCCTGGGGGCCCCTGCAATGCCCATGCCACTGGCATGGGCATTGCAGGGGCCCCCGTAAGAGGGCCCCTAAATGTATTTCAATGTCTGCTGCGCAGACAGTGAAATACGCGACGGGTGCAACTGCACCCGTCGCACAGCTTCCACTCCGCCGGCTCGATTCCGAGCCGGCTTCATCGTGGAAGCCTCTTTCCCGCTGGGCTGGCGGGCGGCCTGAAGGCGACCGCCCGCCAGCCCAGCGGGAAAGTCAGAATTACCGCTGCGGTCTTTCGACCGCGGAACGGTAAGCTGACGGCGGGACTTTGGCGGGCGGCCTCCGCCGCCCGCCAAGGTCAGAATGAGGGCCACAGTTTTTAGCATTTATAATGTGTCACATAGCACAGCACAGATGTGCCTTGTCAATATTCATAATTTTCACATTATTTTTCTCTGAGAGAAAATTATAGGATAAACTGATTGGAAAGGTGCCACTACTGCTAGAGTGTTGAGGCTAGTTATTTCCATGGCTCTATAAACCCCCGTTGATACTGATCTGACCATAAGCCTATGGTACTGCATTCTGAGGATGAGCCAGTTTGCCACTCTAAAGGAACATGAACTTTTCAATGAGGAATTTTCTATTTGAGTCTTAGTTCCACTGAGGGTGAAGAGGCATCTTTTGACACCAACGAAAACAACTGTTTTGTATTGTATTGTAATAGTATTTATATAGCGCTTACTACCCCTGATGAGGCGTCAAATTGCTTTTTGGCGAGTAGCACACTACTCCGGAACACAAGAGGAATTAGTGGTGGATTAGTATAGGGGAATATGAGTTCAGTTTTGGTATTTTTATGAGTTAATTTGAGCAGAGTATATCTGAGTTTATTAGTTGGATTGACTAGCATAATGGAAGGATAGAGGAGGGAAGAATCCAGAAGTGTTAATTGGATGTTTATAGTAATAAGATGAGGCTTGGGATGAGTAAAGGAGAGATGGAGGAGGGAAGAGTCTGTGGAAAAGGTTAGGGAGATCATAGTAGCAAGAGGGGGTTTGGATGAGTCAAGGTGAGATAAATGAGGAAGAATTAATTAGGGTTGTTTAGGAGATCATGGTAGTAAAGTGAGGTTTGGGTGAGCTAGATATGGAAGAGGAGGGAAGAGCTTAGGCAGGGGTTTAGGATGACTCAGAGTGGGGATGGGTAGACAGTAAAGCATACCCGAGATTTAAACTTATATTATGTTTATTTATTTATCATTTTATTTATATATATATATATATATATATATATATATATATATATATATATATATATATATACACTTTTTTAATCATTATTTTATTTTTCTTAATTTATTTATTCATTATTATTTATTTATTTATTTTACTTTAATGTACTTATTTATAATTTGAGCTTTATTAATAAACATTTTTTTTTATTGGTACACACACATATACATATATATATATATATATATATAAATATATATATATATATATATTTACACACACACACATATATTCACATACATATTTACTCGTGAGTTACTATACATTGGTTAAACAGGTTTAAAGAGTATGTGTGTAATTTATTGTTATGACATAGTAGCAATACATATTTCCTAAAGAACTATACATATCTAGAATATACACATATTCAGACTAAAAATATTTATCAACATAGGCATACGCAGTCCATTGCTGTTTGAATATGGTGGTTATGAAGGAAAGAGCCAACTCTTGAGTAGTCTTCTGAAGACAAGATAGTTATCTGTGGATCTCTTATTTGGGGGTACTGAATTCCATAGTTTGGCAGCTTGAACAGAGAAGGATGTACCACCTATAGTCTTTTTCTTGTATGGTGGTGTTATCAGGCAGGGTGACAATCTTGAGCGGAGGTTTCTTTGTTGAATGTATTTGGTTATTTTGTTTCTTATTAAAAGCAGTCCTGTTTAATGTATAGCTTTGTGGGTGATACAAAGCAGCTTGAAGGTGGATCTTCTGGCAACAGGTAACCAGTGTAGTGCTCTCAAGGCAGGGGAGATGTGGGTTTGTGGATTTACATGAAATAGTAGCCTGGCAGCAGAGTTTTGAATACGTTGTAATTTTTCATAAAAGGTAGAGATGATCCATGGTAGAGACCATTGGCATAATTCAGTTTGGATAGTACAAGAGAGATAGTATTCTGCACCTTGTGTGGAAATATGAGGTGGGGGAAGATACGTGGCAGAGTCTTCAAGGTGAGTAAGCTAGTTTGTGCTAATTTGTCCACTTGGGCATTCATAGTTAACTTGTAGTCCATGGTAATTCTGAGGTTTTTAACTTCTTTGAATGATTGAGGAGGTGGTCTGAAATCATCAGGCCAGGCGCACAGTGGGTCATAATTTTTCCAATCACCATGTATAGTATTTTAATTTTTGACGCATTTGGTTTGAGATGGCTCCAAGTCATCCACTGATCAACAGCTCTTAGGCAACTGACGATTTGTGAGTTTTCAATGTCTTTGGGGCATTCCAATTTAAGTAGTATTTGTGTGTCATCTGCATAGATGTAGTATGTGAGTTGAAAATCATTGATCAGTTCTGGTAATGAGATCATGTAGATGTTGAAAAGCAAAAGTGAGATGATTGATACTTGGGGGACCCCTGCTTTTGTGAGATAGGGTTTGGATGAGAAGGGGGGAGAATAGATAATATTAGTTCTGTTTTGAAGGTAGGATGTAATCCAGTCGAGAGCAGTCCCTTCTATGGCGGCTTCGTGGAGTCTTTGAATTAAGGTGGCATGGTCAACCGTATCAAAGGCAGCCGAGAGGTCCAAGAGAAGTAGTGCAGCAACTCTACTGCGGTCGACTGTGTTTTTAAGATCATCCCAGATTGTTATGAGTGCCGATTCAATGCCTCTTCCTGGGCGGAATCCAGTTTGGAAGTCTGAAAGTATGGAATTGTCTTCAATGAATTGAGATATCTGGAGGAATGCTGCTCTTTCTATCAGTTTGCCCAGGAAAGGTCCATTTGTAATTGATCTGTAGTTGTTGGGAGTCCTGTGGGTCTAGGTTTGTTTTCTTTACTAACGGATGCATGCCTTTTTCAGGTTCCTGTAGTTAAAGAGTTGTTGATGATTCTTCTTACAGGTGTGGCAGCAGAAGTTGATAAAAGAATGTTCCTGAAGATGTGTGGTGGACAAGGGTCAGAAGGGCAACCGGAAGGCCTGCTTGCTTTGACCAAATCCATAAATTCATCTTGTGACATTTGTTTGAAGGACTGTTGAGGTTGGGTTGGTTTATTCTTAGAGGGGATTTTAGGAAAGGTTGGCGCTGATGGTTTTCTTCTGCTTTATATAGGAGTCCAATGTGTCTGCCTTGGTTGTGTAATGAGTTGCCAGCTTGTTTGTGAAATCTTAAGTAGTGGGATGACTTCCTTCCATGAATTCAGACCAAACAGCCACGGAAGTTGAAAAACATATATGGCTTTAATCCTATTTTCTACAATAATATCACATTATAATTGATATAAAATCACACAATTGCACTTATACCCATAGTCAATTTCTCATAACCATACACAAATAAAAAGGTTGATCCTCAAGAATAACATTATTTTTTATTTAAAAATGAGTCGTTTTTGCAATGGAATGGGACTAGAATGGGAGCTTCATGTGTTCCCAGTCTAACCTGCCTTTATGTGGAAGCAATTGAAAAGAAAGATGGTTACAAGGAGATGGTCCCTTTTTATGAAAATGTGAAATATTGGTCCTGTTTCATAGATGATTTTTGATCAGTTGGACACCAAAAGCAATCATAAGTGTAGTTTTCTGGATATAACTATCAAAGAAATCTTGGCCCACTTAGAACTAGAAGTGGAATTGTTTAGCAATCCCACTGACAATGTAGAGTGAAGTCTGAGTGTTTGTGTGAAGTTTAACCCTAGGGGAAACCCTTTTTCTTGTATGCATGATAATGGTCCAGCTCAAGGCTACAACACGTCCAAACAGTAGGGTGACCAGATGTCCCAGATTTCCCCAGACAGTCCTGGTTTTTAGAGGACTGACCCGGTGTCCCGACGATTCTCTTAATTTTAAATAAATGAAACAGTTTTTGGGACAAAGGTCAGATCATTAAATAAATGTCCTGGTTTTTGGAACAAAGTTCAGATAATCTAGGGAAGCATAAGTAAAAGGTATGCTCTCCTTTAACAGATGTCTACAAAGTATGAAATAATTAAGATAATTTATCTGTTACTGTCAAGCAACACAGTCCCCTGTCTGCTCCCAGCAGAGAGATGGAGTGGGGAGCAGAGAGAGATAGGTGAGGGCGGGCTGGGGGGGTGCAGGTTAGGAGGTCAAGCCATAGCTAATTATATACATCTAGGGCCAGATGTAGCAATTTCTGATTTTGCGAATCGGAAATTGTGAGTCGGTGCGATTCGCAAAATCGGATGCAGTACAGTGTCTCAGACACCGACTGCGAGTCGCTATGGGGTCGCAAAGACCCACCTCATTAATAATAATGAGGTGGGTCGCATTTTGCAACCGCATGGCGAGTTTTTTTTTTGCAGTCCGTTTTCCTTAAAGGAAAATGAGTTGCAAAATAAAAAAGAATAACGAAACCTTTTGGTTTCGGTTTTTCAGAGTAGGCAGTGGTCCATTGGACCACTGCCTGCTCTGAAAAACCCTTATTGGCAACATTCACAAAGGGGAAGGGGACCGATGGGGACCGCTTCCCTTTTGCGAATGGGTTACCACCAGTGTGACACTGTTGGTAACTGCGAACTGCTTTGCGACCGCATTCGCGGTCACAAAGCAATTTAGCATATCGATGCGAGTCACAAATAGGAAGGGAACACCCCTTCCTATTTGCGAGTCGCATTCACAATTTGATTCACATTCACGATTTTCGCAGTTTGCACCATGCAAAATGTTTGCTACATCTGGCCCCTAGTCCTGTAAATGTGTGTGTATATGTGTGCGTGTTTATATATAAACACACACATGTATAGGTGCACATTCACAAAGTTACGCAAAAAAACGGGACAGGCCAGATACAAACGTGAGAGTAAAGTCTTCAGTCATTCTTTTATGTCTGACCTGTCCTGGTTTTTGCTGCTCAAAATCTGGTCACCCTACCAAAGGGAATTTCTTAACTGAGCCACTTGGACCCGTGCGTGCTAACCAGATGGTGACCTTTTATAGCTCCTGGCCTATAGTACGATCAAACAACTCAACAAAGCAGAATCTGCGCGGACAGAGCTTGGCAGTGCATCCCAGTCCCAACACTTGAACAGCTCCAGGTAATATGAAGGTCGTTATCCCTCCCTCAAGACACTTCCGTTATGCAAACAAATTTGTTCAGAAGTTAAGGATTTCACTCACTTATCTAGCTTCCGCATCCCCCTTAGGCATTATGCCATGGCTGCACAGCAAGGTTGTTGAATCTACAGTTATTGAAACAGAAGACGGACTAATCTCGCCTTCCGTTCACTGTGCTTAGTTATGGTACTGCCCAAGAATAAGATGGTTGTGGATGTAATTTAGGGGTCGCCAGGGATCGCAGCTGTGACCCCTGGCTTGCTCCATCCGACCCCTTGCACTGCATTTGCAACTACTGGTTGAGAGGTGGCAAAAACAGTGCCTAGAACACAGCAGCAGCTCGTCCTAATGAATGTGGTTTGGGGGTTCATTCTCCTTGTATTTTGTCATTTTTTCATCACACTAACAGTAAATATTATTAGATTATTTACTGCTAGTGTATAATACATCCTTCCTTGGCAGTTGAGGAAGTGAAAAATACTATTTTAAATGTATGTTCGTGCTTATGGGTGAGAGTGGGTTTTTGTGTGAGTGTGTGTATGCCTGAAATTGGGTGTACATGTAAACATGTGTGTGAGTGCAGGTTAAGGTCAAAGGGTGTGTGATGTAATTTCCGCTACCCATGGCATTTTGGTGAGTTGACAGCTATGTGATCGTGTTTTTGCACCCAGTACATTATGATAATACAGAAACGTGTGAGCCCTTTTTAGCAATTCCGAATGCATCAGCCACAGATTTGACGGACACGTCGGTGTGTGGGCTGATCCTCATGGGATTGGAATGAGGACAAAACTTCACCCTCCTTTTCGTTCATGCAAAGTACCAACCATTTTCCTTTGAGTATAAATTATGTCCAACCACTCTGCGCCATATTCACAGACCATGATTTCCCTGAAATAGTGTGTTAAATTTCCACTTAATGTAATTTATTTTTGAACAAGCAGACTTATGATTCATATTTCAGATCACAGTTTCAAAAGTTTTTTACTTTCTAATCTGACTTTTATTGCCTGAAACCATATAAGGTGTGGTCTTTTGCAATGTTCATTTTCATCATGTTTTATGTTGAGTACAGGGCAGACAAAAGTCGAACATATTTGAGTGACTGAATAGGGAGAAGATGTGTTCTACCGCTTAAGTAGTTGACTTTGGAATATGGGGTTTGATCTTGAATTCCGGTCTCAGCTTCCTGTGCCTAAAATTCTCAGGCCCTGATTTATACTTTTTGATGCAAACCTGCACTAGCCATTCCTAGACGCCAGCCGGGTGTTATATTTAAGGAATGACACCAGCCGGCGCTAAGGCCAAGTTAGCATCAAAATAAATTATGCTAACCGGTCAGGGGAGGCGTAGGGAAGAATGGGGGTTGTGCGTCAAAGAATGGTGCAAGTCAGGTTAGCGTAAACAATATTTACTCTAACCTGACTAGCCTCATTTTTTGACGCACAACCCCCATGGACATGACTCCTGTCTTAGCAAAGACAGGAGTCATGCCCCGCTGCCCAGTGGCCATGCCCAGGGGACTTCTGGTATTGCCAATGGGTGCAGTACCATTTAGGGGGGCCAGAGTTAGGCCCCAACTATGGTACTTCTTAAAAAAAATAGAAATACTTACCTGGACCTATCTTGGATGGGTCCCCCCACCCTTGGGTGTCCTCCAGGGGTGGATGGGGGTGACAAGGGGTGTTTCTGGGTGCAGGGAAGGGCACCTGTGGACTGCTCCATGGTCTCCGACCATGGAAGTGAGCCCACAGGTCCCCTAACGCCTCCCCTGACCCAGGTGTTAAATAATGGATCTAAACAGGCTTAACACCATTATTTAATGCCCTGCGCCTCCTGTGCATAATTTTTGCCTTGGAGGATAAATAAGGTGCATATGCCTTAAAGTAATTTTTTGCCCGGAAACGCCTACCTTGCATCTCGTTGACACAAGGTAAGTTTCCACTGTAAAAAAATGACGTAAACTCCTTAACATTGATGCTAGACGGGTCTAGCGCCAAAGTATAACTATGGAGTTAAGTTTACGTTTAAAAAAAATTACGCAAACAGAGTATAAATATTCCCCTAAATGCGTAATTGAAGAACGAGCACCATCTTGTGACTCCCACCATCTCCCATAAAGTACTGTGCTCAGTACCTCATTAGCAAGGTTTGCGCTATTTAAATACCAATAGTCAGATACTGCCCCTATGTTATAAAAATCGGGCTGGCTGCATCAAATAGACATAATGTAAAAGATACAAGTAATGTCCGTATGTAAACCATGGAATAAACAGCATATGCTGCGGCAGACCTTTCACAAACGAGAAGAAATCAATAATGTTTAATTAACGACTGTTTGGCAGCTATTAAACTTGTAGGAACAATATCAGGATATCTACTGCGGGCCCTCAACCTTCCTGGGTTGGTTAGGGTTCTGACCCACTAAATCATTTATTTTCTTTTACCAACTTAAAATGCTCAGTGCTGTACCACCCATTGTAGGGTTAACACTCTACCAATCCTTCTTACCGAACGTATCAATTGCTCAATATGATTGATTCTCTATAATAATGCATAGTTTAATGTTTCATATGGGGCGCATTTCTTGTCTCACTTCCAGTTCTCATTTGCTACATCCTGTTTTATTCTGATTACCCATCCATTTATTTTTCGCCTCCTACCAACCTTATAACTTAATTGCTGTAAAGATAAATGCTCCCTGTATTATAGGTAGATTCAGCTGTCCGCCCTCTGTAAATATTGTAACAAATGTTGTTTATGTGTTGCTTCAATCAACAGATTGTTCGCCTCTTGTTTTTAAATCTACACCGTACAACTCCTTGCAGTTTACAGTATACTGTTAAAGACAATAAACATTTAACAGTTATGTTTGTGGAACATTTCAAGGAAAAACTTTTGAATGATCCTTGATATCCTTCATAGTAGTACTGTGTTTTGTTTTGCAAACTCTGACATAAATATTTCTAAACGTAAGATAATTATGTCTTCAAATCATGCGGCACAGGAGGGTGGTTAATTACTCCTTTTTGCTCTCGATATGTTTTTGCCACAACAGTTAGTCGTGTTCTTAATTTAAAGTTTGTCCAAACTTTGTCAGTCACAGTGTTAAAAAACTATAAATAATGTATTTTTTTGTCAAACTATTGAAATCAATAATATGACACTTTCCTGTCAGCCTAATGGCACGATAGAGGTTGTGGTGTGTAGTCATCCACTTACAGGAACCAGTGTGGCATCAATGGGTAACCTCGAGATCATAAAACGCTGGAAGCTACATGAAGCAGAAAAAGCTGCCTTCTACCTTAAGAGATGAACTCTGCAGAGTGATAACTAATTGTATAATGTGTGCTGTATGTTCGCATATATATATATATATATATATATATATATGTTTCCAAAAAACAAACACGGAGCACTCTCGGGATACCTGCCATGATTTTATTGCCAGTGAACACGTTTCAGCCTTTGCCTTCCTTGCCCAGTAATTTAATATTGCTTGCTCGTATTTTATATTTATTATGTAATGGAAGTTAATTAATAATCAAGCTCAAAAGAGGGCTGCCAGCATCCTCGTTGATGTTTAAAATCTATAGCAGCTATTACTATGTGTATCTTTAGCATCATGCTTTCCAGTGCTTGCATCCACAATGTGCCCTTCATTGACAATAGGAGTCACAGTTGAAATAATAACCCATGTTTCATTGAATCCAAAGTCCACAAAAAGTTTATTGAAGGCACACACTCAGGCATAGATTTGATCAAAAAAACTTTTAATCACCCTTCATGACGCGTTTCGGCCGAACCAACGGCCTTGCTCACATAACCACAATGTTGTACAACATGGCATACAAACCATTACGAAACTCACATAAACAGTGAAGACAAACTCATATAGAAAAATATCTATACCAGATAAAAACAACGGGTGCCATATTATCGTGTGTTACAATATACTTAAATTATGTGCTATTTAATTCCTTTTTCTAATACCTCACAGAACATTCAGGATATCAAAATAATTGAACCAAATCATGTAAATATCTATCAAAGGAATTAATCATCACTATTTAAGAATATATAGAACACATATGCAAATCATCAATATAATATGATAAAACGCAGTACACTGAAAATACATGCAACAGTTACCTATGGGTTAGCACACCTAATTAATAAATTAAAACGATTCCAATTAATGGTGCCCTATTACAGCAGCAGATCTACAAATTCCTTATAGAAGCCAACAAATGTGGGCCCAACCTTGGAACTCACTGTCAGGAACATTATTACAGGAACAAGGACTCACCTGTACAGAAGTCCAGTACAACACAGGCTGACAAGTGCCCGATTATATCCCTGTCGGAGGTGGGGATTGCCACCCGCAAAACCCCTGCTGAACACCATTTCTCGCATGTTCATAACACGCTGCAACTTCGGAAATTCCAAGATGGCGGATGCATCAACGAAGTCAGCAGTCTAGCGTTTTGAGCATGAGCTGGATTCAATTTGAGATCTTGGCGCTTGCCTTGGAAGGCAGTGCACTTCAACTGATCCTTTGGGGATGCTGGTAGCATTGCTTCAGCGTGCATGTGTTTCCTCACAGAACAAAAACTTCCATCAGTGAAAGCACCTCTGGGCATGTCCTGGCTTGAAGTTCTAGACTTCAGAACCAGTGTCTCAGAGCTTCGTATCATAAATATTGTCTGTATCTCATACACACATTTTGCAGAGAGTTAAAGTTTCAGTAAATTAGAAGATCAAGACATAATAAAGAAAACAACAGACATACAATTAACTAAATAAAACCTCTTATGTACATAGACACACTGCTGCACTTGCAATTACCAAAGTTAATCAATTAGGCTTGTAAGTGTACACTAAACTCCTCATCAAGATTCAGCCCAATGGGCATCAGAGTCTGAAGATCAATAGTTAATTCAGATTCTCTTTTTCTTAATTGTGCAGCCCGATTTCCAACTCTGGGATTGCTACTGATCTGTTCAATACCATAGAATACCAAATTAGTACGATCTTTATAACGGTATTTCTCAAAGTGCCTTGCTACTGGGTATATCTGATCACCATGATCAATGGCTCGCATGTGCTCCAAGACACGCTTTTCAACTCCACACACCATGCTCCCCACATAATGTAAAGAGCATGGGCATTCAGGCACATAAACTACAAATTGTTTGCTGCAGGTAAAAAAATGGTTCATAGGGCAAGTATACCTGCCAATAGTCATGCAATCCTTCTTCATACAGCTAAATGTTCATGCTTCACAGCACCCACAGGGAAAAATCCCTGTAATCCAAATTTTGCATCAATAGATTTTATGGTGATGTCACTGTGTACCAAAGCATCACGCAAAGATTCTGCTTTACAATACATGATACTAGGTATGACCACAACTCTATCAGTGACAACATTATCATTCTTGAGAATACCCCAATGTTTAGTTATGATCTTGCTTACTGTGCCAGCACTGCTGTTGTATGTTACGATCATTCTCAGGGTGGAATTATCTTTAGGTTTCATAGTGTTAGAAAACAAAATCCCATCTCTAGTAATACCATCCACCTTCCTACAGGCTTCCTGCAAAATCCACTTGGGATACCCTATGCCTTTAAATCTAAGGTGGTCATTCTGACCTCGGTGGTAAAAGGAGCTTACCGCCGGTCAGAAGACCGCCATAACACCGCTGCGGTCGCGGTAAACCGCCACGGTCATTCTGACCCGCAACTGGCAAACTGCCAAAAACCCGACATCAACAAAAGTCCGCCACACCAACGGCCAGCGAAAAACTGGCGATGACCAAACCTCCACCGTCACGGCAACAGAAATACGCCCATGCCATTCCGACCCAGAACTCAGGGTCATGGTGGAGGAAATAGTTCGTGTAGAGCCCCAGCTCTTCGGGGCACAGGTGCAGCACACCACCATTGCCAGGAAGATGGAGCTATGGAGCAGAATAGTGGACAGGGTCAACGCTGTGGGACAGCATCCACGAAATCGGGACGACATCAGGAAGCGGTGGAACGACCTACAGGGGAAGGTGCGTTCCATGGTATCAAGGCACAACATCGCGGTACAGCAGACTGGCGGCGGACCCCCACCTACTCCCCCAGAATTCACAGCATGGGAGGAGGAAGTCTTGCACACCCTGCATCCTGAGGGCCTCGCAGGAGTAGGCAGAGGAATGGACTCTGGTAAGTCAAAATCTTCACTACTTCATTCCCCCCACCCCACCTGCATGCCAAATCATACCCCACCCTCACCCCCACCCCCATCACACCAACTCCTTGCAAATGGCTCACCATCACAACCCACCCACCCCAAAACCTAGCCCTGCATGCCTCCCCAAAGCATGGACACCCATCACCAAAGCATGCCCACTGCACATACCCATCTCCCCCACAAGCCACCGTCACAAAAGCCCCCACAAGGGAATGCCAGCACTGGGGTACACGGCCACCCACCCATTACACAAAATGGCACACACAGAAGCAATAACCATACTCTTATACCCTTGCAGGACCCGAACGCCACCACACCGCCCAGGAGGGTCCAGAGATGTCCACCCACCCCCAGAAGAGGCCCCCAGTGATGACAGCAGCTCTGTCTCCCTGGACCCAGATGACCAGCCCGGCCCATCGGGGACCTCTGGACAGTCGGTTCCCCACAGACAGCCACAGGCTACAGCAGACCTAACCCCCTCTGGGAACACCAGCACAGCTCCCACCCAGCGGGCTCATGCCTCTGTCTCCAGGACACGTCAATCAGCGGTGTGTCCACCACTACAGGGCACCCAGGTTGACCCACCACCCCAACAACAACAGGGACCTGGGGGCAGTGGTAGTGGGCACACGGTCCAGGGGACAGAGGCCCAGGGAAACAGGGGAACTGGGAGGGCTGCTGTGCGACAGGGGGGGGACAGGCCCAGGGAACCCACTCTCCAAGAGGCCCTCTCCTCCATCATGGGAGCCCACCACCGCTCCCAGGAGACGATGGCTACGGTACTGGCCAGGTTCCAGGAGATCTAGGTACTGCAGGAGGAACAGTACATGGGGTTCAGAGAGGAACTGAGAAACATTAGTTCCGCAATGGGGACCATCGTCGTGGCCCTTAACCAGATAGTCACCACATTGCGGGACCATGTGGCACCACAAAGGGCCCCTGTCACTAGCCTGGACCAGGAACAGCCTACCACCTCCGCCGGCGCTAGTGGACAGGAGGCCCCCACACAACGACAGGCCACCAGAACCCCACCTCCTGCAGAAGATGAACCACCCTGCAAGCGGTACCTGAGATCTCACAAGAAGACAGAGTAGGATTCCAAGACCCCCGCCAGCAAACGATACCCCCTGATGTCATCCCACTGTCCCACATTGTCACCCTGTCCAAACTTAAACTGCCCCTGCTCCATCCTTCCACAGGCATATGGACAATGCACCTGTGAGACTGAAAACTGGACTCTGTCATGGACATTACTCCACCATCACCCATCACCGTTTTACAGTCATGTCCCTAAATTTAGCACTTTAATAAAATCACTTATTGCACTTAAAAAATCTGGAGTCTGCTTGTATTTTGAACAAATGTATTAGACATAACGGTGCCAAAATGTTCAGTTACATTGTGATGACAACATACCACTGTCACACAGCTGTAGTCCATGGGCAAACAAAGCAGAGGTCACGCAGTGGGGCCCACAGCTCTGAAAACGGAAGGGAAAGTCACAACTCAGTTAACAGGAACTGGGGGGAAACACAGAAAGTAGAGAGGCAGGAGACTTTAAGTAAATGTAAAATGGCGGGGTTGATTCGTACCTGTGTGCTACTGAAAATACTGTTGTATCACTGTGTTCCTGTTGTCTGTGTCGTCCCCATCGTCTTCCTCCTCTTCACTCTCCACAGGCTCCACAGCTGCTACAACACCACCATCTGGACCATCCTCCTGCAGGAAAGGCACCTGGCGTCGCAAAGCCAGGTTGTGAAGCATACAGCAGGCCACGATGATATGGCACACCTTCTTTGGAGAGTACATTAGGGATCCACCTGTCATATGCAGGCACCTAAAGCTGGCCTTCAGGAGGCCGAAGGTCCGCTCTATCACCCTCCTAGTACGCCCATGGGCCTCATTGTAGCGTTCCTCTGCCCTTGTCCTGGGATTCCTCACTGGGGTCAGTAGCCACGACAGGTTGGGGTAACCAGAGTCACCAATTAGCCACACACGGTGTCTCTGTAGCTGTTCCATCACGTAAGGGATGCTGCTATTTCGCATGATGTACGCGTGATGCACTGACCCAGGGAACTTTGCATTTTCATGGGAGATGTACTGGTCAGCCAAACAGACCACCTGGACATTCATCGAATGATAACTTTTTCTGTTCCTGTACACCAGCTCACTGTCACTGGG
This sequence comes from Pleurodeles waltl, assembly GCF_031143425.1. Classification (NCBI taxonomy): domain Eukaryota; kingdom Metazoa; phylum Chordata; class Amphibia; order Caudata; family Salamandridae; genus Pleurodeles; species Pleurodeles waltl. The sequence goes on from NC_090443.1 coordinate 757,660,596, forward strand.
GGGAACCAAAGCCACATGGGTTGCATCAATGGCACCAATGATGTTGGGGATGTGGCCAAGGGCATAGAAATCACCCTTCACTGTAGCCAAATCGCCCACCTCAGGGAAAACAATGTATCTCCGCATGTATTTCATCAGGGCAGACAACACTCTGGACAAAACCTTAGAAAACATAGGCTGAGACATCCCTGATGATATGGCCACTGTTGTTTGGAATGATCCACTTGCCAAAAAATGGAGTACTGACAGAACCTGCACCAGAGGGGGAATCCCTGTGGGTTGGCGAATGGGTGACATCAGGTCTGGCTCCAGCTGGGCACACAGTTCCTGTATAGTGGCTCGGTCAAGTCTGTATGTCAGTATGACATGTCTTTCTTCCATTGTCGACAGGTCCACCTGTGGTCTGTACACGGGAACATTCCTCCATCTCCTCGCAAGTCCCAGCGGACGGTGCCTAGGAAGGACAACATGGAGCACAGAGTCAAGCAACCCACAGGTACGTAACCACAGTTTGACAGAACACGATTCGCTATGCATTGAATGGCTTGTATGAGTGGCAATGCAAGGCCTAGGCCTGTGTGACGCAGTAGAAATTAAGCCATGTGGGCCCTTGAAATGGCAGCTGCCTGACCTGTGAAGTGTGACAATGGGATGTGAGGTCAATGCGCTGGCGTGGCACACCGTGGCGGTAGGCGGTCGAAGACCGCGGCGCAAAGCAGCATTGGTTAACATTGAACCCTATGGGTCTCAGGAGCCAATGACGATGTGCGCCGGCGGTCGCGGTACGCACCGCCGTGGGCGTGACCGCCATCTTCTATCTGCTTAATCACTCGAGACCTGATCATCCACAGGAGAGGACCTATACTGCAAGTGCTGCTGTGACCTCGGTCTGGAAGATACAATGGCTGCTGCGACTGGGGAAAGGGCCCCTGCCTTCACATCTGAGGAATTGGAGAAACTTGTTCATGGGGTCCTCCCCCAGTATGCGCTACTCTACGGTCCACCAGACCAACAGGTAAGTACACTGGGACCATGCTCTGTGGGCAATGCCTGTGTTGAGTGGGGTGGATGAAAGATGGTGGGGAGGGGAGTGAATGAGGCATGCATCGCACGACAGATGAGAGCATGTGCCATATGGCAAGGTTGGGGAGGAGGGGCCACTCACATCGACCATGCAGAAAATTATGATATTTATTTTCCCACCCTGTCCATGTCACATAGGTCAGCGCCCATCAGAAGATCGACATTTGGCGTGCCATCGCCAAGGACGTCCGGACCCTGGGGGTCCACAACAGACGGGGCACCCACTGCCGCAAGAGGTGGGAGGACATCCGACGCGGGAGCAGGAAGACCGCGGAGGCTCTGCTGGGGATGGCCTCCCAACGTAGGAGGGGTGGCTCCCGTCAATTGACCCCCCTGATGTCCCGGATCCTGGCGGTGGCCTACCCCGATTTGGATGGGCGCGTGAGGACATCACAGCAGACACAAGGGGGTGAGTACCAGCACATTCTGCTATGTTAGCGCACAGTGGAGGTGTCTGGGTTGGGGAAGAGGGCTGTGGGTATCTCTAGGCCAGGGCGACTTCTGTAGGCTGGTCCCCTCCGTAAGGCATGGGCCTGTGCCCCTGGCCCCCCACCTCTGTAGGGTGCTAAGTACAGCTATCCATGGCCCTGGGTCACCTATGTGTGCAGTTGTCGTCCATAGGCTTGTAGGCCAAGTCACAATAAATGAGTAGTGTACACCGAGTGCGCGGCGTAGTGCAGGGGGCTTCTGTGTCTGTCCTCTCCGCCAACGGTGTCGCCAATGCATGCACTCAACATGTCATTTTTTCTCCCCCCCCTTTTTTGTGGTCTTCCTGTTCATGTGTGCATTAGCATCTTCAGGCGGAGGAGAAGTGGCATCGGAGCACGAGGGAGCTGCATCTCACATGGCCCCGGAGGGCCATGCAACCGACTCCGAGTTCACCAGTGAGACGGAGGGCGAGGGGAGCTCCACAACGGGGACCCGTGGAGACGTCAGCGACACAGACACGTCCTCGGAAGGGAGCTCCCTTGTGGTGGCGGCAACATCCGTGCCCACCGCTACAACAGGTACAGCTGCCACCCCGCGCACCAGCTCCGCCCTCCAAGCAGCCACTCAGCGTTCACCCCGTGCCCGCTCGGCCAGGAAGGCGGGCATCTCCTTCGCCCCAGACACCTCAGGCCCTGCCCCAGTTACCCCTGCTGCCCTCAGTGAGGAGATCATTGACCTCCTCCAGACGCTCATTGTTGGGCAGTCTACCCTTCTGAATGCCATCCAGGGTGTAGAAAGGGAGGTGCACCGGAGCAATGCATACCTGGAGGGCATTCGTTCGGGTCAGGCTGCCCATCAGCGATCGTTCAATGCTCTGGCCTCAGCACTGACGGCAGCCATTGTCCCTGTCTCCTGCCTCCCCCCTCCAATTTCCTCATCCCAGTCCCACTCCCCTGTTCCTCTGCCTATACCAGCCACACCTACAGACAAGCCTGCACACACCTCAACACCCAAGGGCAGCTCATCCAGACATAAGCACCACAGATCACACAAGCATTCACACATGCAACATCCACATGCAGACATGCCAACAGCCACTGCCTCCTCTGTGTCCCCCTCCTCCTCGTCTCCCTCCTCCCTCCCTGTGACGTCTCCACTCACACCTGCATGCACACCACCATCAGCCAGTACGTCCATCACCAGCACACGCACCAGAACACTCCACACACGTGCAGTCACCACCCCCACTGCCATTTACACGTCCCCTGTGTCCTCTCCCAGTGTGTCTGTCACCCCCTCTTCCAAACCACACAAACGCAGGCAGCCACCCAACCAACAGCCATCCACCTCACGACAGCCTCCGTCACAAGCACCTGCACCCAAAGACAGCACACTTGACTCTCCTACAACCACATCCTCTTCCTCCACTCCCATACCCACTGCACCTACCCTTCCCACTGCTCCTAAAAAGTTTTTCCTCTCCAAAATGAACCTCTTTGCATCACCTGACCCACCCCCTCCATCTCGTAAGAGTCCAAACAGCACCTCAACCACCACAAGCCCTGCACCTACAAGGACCATAGTCCAGGGCTATTGGAGTCCACCAGCCTCTAGGGCAGCAACATCGGCCAGCAGCAAGGGGACAGCCAGCCCACCCCCTGGGAAAAAAACTAAAAAAGGGAAGGGCCGGCGCGAGAGGCCAGAGACGGCAGCCCCCAAAGGCAATACCCTGGCACCGTCACCTGGCACATCCACAAAGGGAGGCAAGGGCCCCAGAGAATTGGCGAAGGAGGGCAAGGGCAGCAGGGCGGACATTTCCGGCAGCAGGCGAGCTGCCCAGGAGGGCCCCACCAGCCCCATTTCGGGTGTGAAGGAGGACATCCACGGGCCCAGGACTCCGGCACAGGAGGGCCCCGCAAGCGAAAGGTCGGATGGCGACTGAGCGGAAAATATTGGCCCGATCTGGTTCCCTGGGAACACATGTCAAGCACCGCTGAACAGGGCCCCGCCGTGACTAGCACCACTGAACAGGGCCTCGCCGTGACAAGCACCGCTGAACAGGGCCCGCCGTGACAAACACCGCTGAACAGGGCCCCGCCGTGACAAGCACCGCTGAACAGGGCCCCGCCGTGACAAGCACCGCTGAACAGGGCCCCGCCGTGACAAGCACCACTCCGCTGTGCCCTTCCTGTTAAGCACCGCTCCGCTGTGCCCTTCCTGTCAAGCACCGCTCCGCTGGGCCCTTCCTGTCAAGCACCGCTCCGCTGGGCCCTTCCTGTCAAGCACCGCTCCGCTGGGCCCTTCCTGTCAAGCACCGCTCCGTTGGGCCCTTCATCTCAAGCACCGCTCCGCTGGGCCCTTCCTGTCAAGCACCGCTCCGCTGGGCCCTTCCTCTCAAGCACCGCTCCGCTGTGCCCTTCCTGTCAAGCACCGCTCCGCTGGGCCCTTCCTGTCAAGCACCGCTCCGCTGGGCCCTTCATCTCAAGCACCGCTCCGCTGGGCCCTTCCTGTCAAGCACTGCTCCGCTGGGCCCTTCCTGTCAAGCACCGCTCCGCTGGACCCTTCCTGTCAAGCACCGCTCCGCTGGGCCCTACCTGTCAGGCACCGCTCCGCTGGGCCCTTCATCTCAAGCACCGCTCCGCTGGGCCCTTCCTGTCAAGCACCGCTCCGCTGGGCCCTTCATCTCAAGCACCGCTCCGCTGGGCCCTTCCTGTCAAGCACCGCTCCGCTGGGCCCTTCCTCTCAAGCACCTCTCCGCTGTGCCCTTCCTGTCAAGCACCGCTCCGCTGGGCCCTTCCTGTCAAGCACCGCTCCGCTGGGCCCTTCCTGTCAAGCACCGCTCCGCTGGGCCCTTCATCTCAAGCACCGCTCCGCTGGGCCCTTCCTGTCAAGCACCGCTCCGCTGGGCCCTTCATCTCAAGCACCGCTCCGCTGGGCCCTTCCTGTCAAGCACCGCTCCGCTGGGCCCTTCCTGTCAAGCACCGCTCCGCTGGGCCCTTCCTGTCAAGCACCGCTCCGCTGGGCCCTTCATCTCAAGCACCGCTCCGCTGGGCCCTTCCTGTCAAGCACCGCTCCGCTGGGCCCTTCCTCTCAAGCACCGCTCCGCTGGGCCCTTCCTGTCAAGCACCGCTCCGCTGGGCCCTTCCTGTCAAGCACCGCTCCGCTGGGCCCTTCTTCTCAAGCACCGCTCCGCTGGGCCCTTCCTGTCAAGCACCGCTCCGCTGGGCCCTTCATCTGAAACACCGCTCCGCTGGGCCCTTCATCTCAAGCACCGCTCCGCTGGGCCCTTCATCTCAAGCACCGCTGAACAGGGCCCCGCCGTGACAAGCACCGCTCCGCTGTGCCCTTCCTGTCAAGCACCGCTCCGCTGGGCCCTTCCTGTCAAGCACCGCTCTGCTGGGCCCTTCATCTCAAGCACCGCTCCGCTGGGTCCTTCCTGTCAAGCACCGCTCCGCTGGGCCCTTCCTCTCAAGCACCGCTCCGCTGTGCCCTTCCTGTCAAGCACCACTCCGCTGGGCCCTTCCTGTCAAGCACCGCTCCGCTGGGCCCTTCATCTCAAGCACCGCTCCACTGGGCCCTTCAGCTCAAGCACCGCTCCGCTGGGCCCTTCCTGTCAAGCACCGCTCCGCTGGGCCCTTCCTCTCAAGCACCGCTCCGCTGGGCCCTTCCTGTCAAGCACCGCTCCGCTGGGCCCTTCATCTCAAGCACCGCTCGCCCATTGGCAGGGCCGGATCTGTGTCGGCCAGGGCTTCATGAAGCACTCTGGGCACCATGCCTCCTCCAGAACCAGTGGAGTCTGTAATCCACTTGATGGACTGTGGCTTTGCACTCCCCAGGATGGTACAGTGGGCAACCCACCCACTGTAGAGACTTGTGAGACTGTGGCTTTGCACTCCCCAGGATGGTACAGTGGGCATGGAGGCCCCCCGTGGATCTGGTGTCGTGGACTGAACTGGCTGAGGTGCCCACCTTCCCTTCCCCCTGAGGTGCCTGTCGTTTTACTATCTGATGCCCCTGCAGTGTTCTCTCCAATGGAATCGGGTCTCGTGTGTGGGCTTTGCCCATGTGTTTAGGCCCATTGGCCCACGAACAATGGATGATAGCCAATATGGGCCGGACTTTTGACCTATGTATATATTGTTCATGATGTAATATATTTTATTTATATTTTCATATTTCACTGAACTTCAATTATGCTATAATATACTTCAATTTTAATGATCATTTTATTTTGTCTTTGCATTCTTCCGGGGGTTTTGGGGGTGTCACTCAGACTTGTTGCTCTGCATTGATGTGTGTGTTGTAGTGGGTGAGGGTGGGGGTGGGTGTGTGGCGTATGTGTGACCCCGTCATTTTTTTCCTCCCCCCTCCCCTGTGTCATAGGTGCAGTACTCACCGTTGTCTTCTGCGCCGGCGTTCGTGCTCCTGGTAGAGGAGCAGGACGACAATAGCTGGTAGGATGTGTAGTTCGGGTTCCATGCTGTCCAGATTCCTCGTGGGGTGTATGGAGGTGAGCGTTTTCCCGTTCAAAGTCTGTTTCCGCTGTGTTTTTATCGGCGGGGCTCCCGCCCCGGAAAAGGTGGCGGATGGGTGAGTTGTGATAGGGTGGGCGGTACATTGTCTGCCGCCTGTCTGTTGGCGGTGACTGCCGCGCTGCTTGTCTGTACCGCCGTGGCGGTCGGAGTGGTAAAGTGGCGGGCTGTGCTGGCGGTTCCCGCCAGGGTCGGAATTCCATTTTTTGGGCCGCCTGCCTGTTTGCGGGTTGGCCGCCGCTTTAACACCGACCGCCAGGGTTGGAATGACCCCCTAAATCTCTGTATCATGGTCTCTTTTTCAGCTTCAAACGTATTCACAATGCTACAGTTCTTCTTCGCTCTAAGAAGTTCACCATATGGTATACTCCATTTTAAATTTATGGGATATCCACTCATAGCATGTAATAGACTATTCCCTGCCATGGGTTTTCTGAATAACCGAGTTTCCACTTTGTCTTGTTGAATTTCAACTACAACACCAAGAAATTCTATATTTGTCTTAATAGTTGAAAGGGTGAGGGTAAGGTTGTTGTCATTATTAATCGAAATTCCAACAAACATTTTCACCTCTTTTTCAGAACCCCTCCAGATGATAAAGAAATCATCAATAACTCGTAGCCATGAGACAACTTTGTCACAATATATCTGCATCTCACTATCGCTGAACATGTGCTCCTCCCACCAGCCCAGAAATGTTTTTGCAGAGTTGGGCGTGAAGAAGGGGCCCATCGCAATCCTGAAAATCTGTCGGTTTAACTTACCATAAAAAAAAAATATATATTCTCAAGGCACAGTCTAATCATCTCTACAACCATGTTTGTATGCTCTAAGAGCTTGACCGGTCATATATATATATATATATATACATATATATATATATATATATACATATCGGGGGGGTGTATATATATGTGTGTGTATATAGATAGATAGATAGATAGATAGATAGATAGATAGATAGATAGATAGATAGATAGATAGATAGATAGATAGATAGATAGATAGATAGATAGATAGATATTATGGAGGTACGCATACATGGAGTTAAGAATACTAAAATTGACATCCAGTCGTTCGATTCTTTTGAAATCATCATCCAACCCTAACAACAATTTGTGCGCTAAAGATTTGACTCATTTGTTCCACTGGATCACTATTACGCTTATGTCTTTGAATGAATGAATGAATAACATTATTGTCCAGGTAAATATAATGTACAATTAAAGACAAGTAAAAAACACGTAAAAATCAGTCACTTCATTTTTTAAAACCACAATAAAAGTCCAACTATCCATGTGTTTTTAACTCCTCAGTCCCAACTTCCCTGTCCCGGTCAGCGGCACTTATCATAAGCTACTTCTTCCTATTGTTATATAAAGTTGCGAACATAGTAGATGTTCAAAGTAAAAAATCTTAGGGGCATACTTATACTCTGTTTGCTCAGAATTTGCATAAACATTTTTGACGCAAATTCAGCGCAAACCTAACACCATATTTATACCATGATGCCCGACCCCACGAACATCAAAATTCCTCAGTGTGCGTCATTTTCTGGATGCAGGAAACCGCCTTGCGTTAATGACATGCAAGGTAGGCGTTCCTGTCCAAAAAATGACTTTCAGGCCTGTGCGCCTTATTTATACTCCCGCGTCACCCTCCCCCACCCCTGGAGGACACTCATGGATAGGGGGACCCATCCCAGGTAAGTACAGGTAAGTAGAGGTAAGTATATATATATTTTTTTTTAAAGTGGCATGGGGGCCTAACTTGGGCCCCCCTACATGTCACTGTGCCCAATGGCCATGCCCAGGGTCAGAAGTCCCCTGGGCATGGCCATTGGGCAAGGGGGCATGACTCCTGTCTTTGCTAAGACAGGAGTCATTTCATTGGGGTTTGTGCATCAAAAAATGGCGCAAGTTCAGTTAGAAACATGATTTTTTTACTCTAACCTGACTTGCACCATTTTTTGACGCACAACCTCCATTGTTCCCTACGCCGGTGCTGACTGGTTTGAGTCATTTATTTTTACTCTGACCAGCATGCAGCCCCGGCTAATGTCAATCCCTAAATAAGGTACCCGCCTGGCACGTAGGAATGGCGTTAGCCGGCGGTAAACTTTTTGACGCAAACCAGCACCGGCGTTGGTTTGTGTAAAAAAATATAAATATGGGCCTTAGTGCTTTAACTAGTTTGAGAAAGGTGGGTGATGTGCAATTGAAAAAATAGCCGGTGAAGTCTAAAATATGAATATATAGTGGGTGGAGTGCAAATATCAGACAGTGACAGTTTCACAGCAAAGTAAAGTGCTTACTACAAACAAGTTACAAGAGGAATGGTTAAAGTAGGCAATGTGCAATCAGTACATTAGCAATACAAATTGTATCCCGTCACTACAGATCTTGTTTAGCCAGTTTTCTTTCTGCCAGTACCATGAATTTAATGTACTAGGTCCTCTCCTTGTAGACAGGCTATTAGTGCCTGTCGCCACATGTGGATTTATTTAATCAGAAAGTGGTATTTCAAAAGACCCTTTCTCTCTGCCTTTAATTCATGGAATGTTCAGACAAAGTGCCAGATGTCTTCCTTAACATTGCAACATAGCCAGCATGCGGTCATCATGGATTGTCTCAGCCAAGTGGGGGAGTTACATACGGTGTTAAAGCTGCTCAGCTAGTAACTCCTTAGATTTGCCCTCTCCTAAATTGTTTTTCTAAGGATGGTTGAGGCTTCATGAGACCATATGTGCCTATTGTCATCCATGCATGTGATTTGTTGTCAGCAAGGCTTTGTCAGTGAAGGTAGAGGGATTTTTGGCTAGTAAATTAATGGCTCTATTGAAAGCAGCCTGGGTGAGAGTTAAGGCCCAGAGTGGCTCAGCATGCAATGTTTTAAAGCCAGGATCATATATTCATGTGCCTGGGTGTTTTCTGGATCAGATATAGCACTTGTGAGAAAACAGTGCTGATTGCAGAGGCCCCATAACTTTTTGCCCCCATTTTCCACTTTATGCTGGTGTTTTCCTGACTCTGATGGTGCCCTGGGTACTGCTAACCAGTCCCAGGGCCTGTGCTCTGTGTAAAATGGATATGCAAATTAGGCTAATTATAATTGGCTAAGTTAACCTACCTATAAGTCCCTAGTATATGGTAGGGCATGTAGGTTTAGGGACCACAGCATAGGTGGTGCACACCTAGGTGCACTGCTGAGGTGCCCAGTGTCATTTTAAAAGCAAGCCTGCCTTGCTGGCTGCTTTTAAATTAAAGTTATATGCAAATTCGACTTTGGAATTAAAGGTACTTCCAAAGTCTTAAACTACCTTATTTTTACATATAAGTCACCCCTAAGGTGTGCCCTATGTGCCCCTAGGGCTGGGTGCCATGTAACTATAAGCAGGGACTTTATAAAAATAGATTTATAAGCCCTGGTGAGGTAAAAACAGCCATATTCGTTTTTCCCTCATTGAAGTAAATGGCCTTCATAGGCTAGAATGGGCAGACTTTATTTTAAATTTTAAAGTCTCCTTAAATGTTACATACCAAGAATTTGGTATCAAATTGATTGTTATAATAAATCCCACAACTTCCAGTTGTTGGATTTAATATAACTAGTCCAGGTAAAAAGTTTAGACTTTACCTAAAAAGTTGCCAATTTCAGCTCTGCATTGTTTTTGCTGCTGTGCTCTGATTGGCCAGCCTGCAGCAGCTTCTGCCAGGCTACCTTGATGAGGTGTGAAGTGGCCTGACTTCACACAAAGGAATGTGCTTGGGGGAGAGAATCTCCCCTCAGCAGATGGTGAGGCAGGAAGGGGGAGGGCTGCCAAACTGGTCTTCAAAGGCAGAGAAGGACATTTGCAGCACCCAGCAACACCCCCACATCCTGCAACCCCAGACAGCTAGGTGCCCCCTTGATTAGATTAGGAGAGGGCAGGAGAGGGGTGTGTTTATGATTTTTAGCCACACCAGTGGGTGGGCTCAGCCAGATGTAACCTCCAAAAATCAGATTCATCCATGTTGGATTTTTAGAGACTGTTGCCTTCTGGGATGGATTTTTGCCACACTTCCCAGGAAGTGGTCATCACAGGGGGACGACCCTGTCCCTGATTGGAGAACCAGGGCCCCCCTGCTTTTCACCGAGGAGCAAGGATAAAACTGGCAGACCTGCACCCACGCCTCAGATCCCCACCAAATTTCAAGAAGAAAGAACTTAAGGAGAAGAAGGACTGCCCTGCTGGACCCCTGGCCTGCACCTGGAACCTGCACTCAGAAGGACTGCACCAGCTGCACACTTGGGCTTCACCACAAGAATGACTTTGCCTGGCTTCAACTGGTTCAAGGAGGGACTCCCTGTTTGCTACAGGTGAAAAATTGCTAAACCAGAGTCCCCTGCACCAACTCCTGAAGAAAGCGACCAGCTGACCACTGTCCAGTGGCCAAAAAGGAGTTTGCGCCAGGTGCATTCTGGGAGTTGAAGTCCGCACCCCCCAAGGACCATCACAGAACTTCTGGACCCTTGGGGTGAGCTGTGGACCCCAAAAGAACCTTAGAAGAACATCTGGGTGAAGCCCCAGAAGTTTGGAAAAGATTTGAGAATTTTTGGAAAAAAGCTCCAGAGAGGGACCGACCCGCCGTGGAAATTCGAGCCGGCTTGCCTCAACCGCGACCCGGCCTGACTTCGTGGTTCGTCCCGGTAAAGAAAAACATCCAAAAAAGAGACTAAGTCCGAACGTAAAAAGTTGACCGGGACCTCCCAGCCATCGTATCCGAGAAGGGCTCCATGGACGTCGGATCAAGATCCAGGTTTACCCCGGTCGAAGGATTTTCATCTCGAAAAAACGACTAAGTCCGAAGGTAAAAGTCTCCACCGAGGAAACCCACATCGCGTATCCGGACAAGGGCTCCAGGAGGTCGGATTCAACTGGCAGGTTCGTCCCGGTGAAGAAAAACTTCAAAATAAAGACTAAGTCAGAAGGTAACTTTTTAACCGAGGCCTCCCGCGACCTGTAGCCGAGCAGGGCTCCATCGCGGTCGGCCTGAAAGTTTGACTTTGCCCCGGTCGAGGTGCAACCAGATGACCCGATTGGCGCTTTTTGTTTCTAAGCGCTAGAAAAGTAATAATTCTTTAAAAATTCATATCTCCGGTTCCCCTGAACCGATTTTAATCGTTTTTGTGTCATTTTAAAGATAAAAATATAAACTATTTCTATAAATTGGTTTTGGATTTTTAAACTGTTTCCTGTGTTTTATTTAATTACTGTTTTGTGATATTTGAATGCTTTACACTTTGTCTCCTAAGTTAAGCCTTGACGCTCGATGCCAAGCTACCAAGGGTAGAGCTGGGTTTAATTTACTGAGACCTAACTGTACCTATGTGGAGGTTAGTGGCTTGTTGCTAGGTGTAGGTACCTACCTGCCCTACCAATAACCCATTTTCCAACATAATTGGAAGCAGCGACGGGATCCTGTACTTGTGTTCAATATCACATTACAGTTTTAGGTAAAACAAATTAAAAATCCTTTAAATTGTCCTAGTGCAAAAATTGTTTTTAATTTTTAATTTGGATTAATTTCAATTATTGAATTTTTTTAATTTTTCTAAATTCTTGTTTCCAATTTTTGCAAAAAGTTGTTGTTGACACAAAACTAGGGAACCATGGAGCTTGATCTGGCTAGCCTACCCACACTGACAGTAGTCCAGCTTAGGGGGTTGTGTATTGAAAGAGGGTTGCCTGCAACCACTGATCTCAGGAAGCAAATCCTGATCACATCCCTGACAGCATGGGCTGAGGCCCAAGAGGTAGAGTCAGAAGAAGCTCCAGAGGAGGGAGAAAGAAGGGAGGATGCAAGCTCTAACCACTCAGGGGAGGGAAGGCATCAGAGCCCAAGTGAGGATGAGGAAGAACGTCCTCAGTAAATACAGTCACTAGGGGCAGATCCAAAGCTAGTGGTGGGAAAGGGGTCCTTTCAGGAGGAGAGAACCCATCCATCAGAGAAAGAGAGCTGGAGGCCCAGCTAGCATACATAGCTTTGGAAGCAGAGAAGCTGGCCCTAGAAAAGAAAAAGTGGGCATACAAAGAGAAAAGAGATGGAAGCAGCGATAAAGAAGATGAGGTGTCCATGGGTGGGGGAGTTTGCCCCAGATTACCCAAAGGGGTGGTTCCTGCTTATGTAGAGGGGGATGACATAGATAAGTGGCTGGGGGCCTTTGAGAGGGCACTCCAAATGAGAAGGGTTAGGCCTCAATACTGGGGTTCCCTTTTGTGGGAGTTGGTCCCCAACTCAGGGAGGGATAGGCTTCTGACCTTAAGGGGGGAGGAGGCAGATTCATACCCTAGTATGAAGAGGTGCTTAGCCAAGAAGTTTGGTCTGACCCCAGAGCAATATAGAATGAAGTTCAGGGACACCCAGAAGGTCAGTACCCAGTCTTGGGTTGACTTTGTGGACATTTCACTAAAGGCACTAGAGGGCTGGATTATTGGCAACAAAGTAAATACTTATGAGGGGTTATACAATCTGATCATGAGAGAGCACATCTTGATCAATTGTATCCAAGAAAGGTTACGCCAGCATCTAGTGGACTCTAAGCTGACCAACCCTAGAGAGCTAGGGGAGGCAGCTGATGAGGGGTTGAGAACCAGGGTGGTTGTCAAGTCCCAGGGGGGAGACTCCAAGAAGGGGGGGACAGGTCCCCAAAAACCTAAGGAGGGAGGTGGTAAGCCCACCACAGAGACTCCCTCTGTACCCCAGAACCCTAAGAAGGAGGAGAGTAAATCCCACTCCCACTCTGACAAGCAGAGACAGGGAGACCCAGGGTTAAAAAAGCTCTTGGACAGTAGGGCTTGCTTTGACTGTCAGCAGACAGGTCACTTCAGAGGAGATGCAGCCTGTCCAAAGAAGGTGATTAGCACTGGGCTGTCCAGTGTAGCCATAGAGGAGGATTCCTCAGATGATGAAGTCCTCCTAGCATTTAGCTGGGAGACAGGACCAGATGGTAAGCTGGTGATCCCTGAGGGTGGGAGTAGGCACTTCCACCACATTCAAGTGAATGGGATCCCTACCACTGGCCTGAGAGACACCTGTGCCAGTCACACTATAGTGAGTGACCGGTTAGTGACCCCAGACATGTATGTCCCAGGAAAGACAAAGAAAGTCAGGATAGCCACAGGGGAGGTCACCTCCAAACCTGTAGCCATAGTGCCGCTAGAGAGGGAGGCTATCCTTGACTGGATTAGGGTGGTAGTCAGTGCTGACCTTCCCCTAGATTGTATCCTGGGCAATGACCTCCCAGAGGTGGGTCTGGTCACAGATGGGGTGGTCGCCCAGGGCGCCCCCCCAACCCAAAGTCCTGGGGAGTCAGTCCCTACAGTTAGGAGACAGGGGTCCCCAAGAAAAGGAAAGAAGAAAAGGAAGGGTAGGCCACTCTTAAAGAGAGTTCCAGGAAGCCAAGGGTCCTCTGCCCCAGTAAGGGGGGAGCCCAGAGTTGGCACTGGTGAGGCCTCACCTGACCCCAAGGAAGTCCTGAGTAGTCAGGCAGCTGTCCAGATGCAAGGTGTTGCCCCTGCACTGACAGAAGGGAGAGTGGAAGGAGGGTGTCCGCCACAGGAGGTGGTAGCCCCCCACTCTAGACAGCAAGAGGGGTGCCAGGACCCCAAAGATGCCCCTAAAGCAGCTCAGCCACCTGTCAGTGGAGAGCTTAGGGTGTGGTTCTGGGTACTGACAGCTGTCAGTAGCCTCTGCTGGGTGCTAGCCTTCCTGGCAGCACTGTACTTGGCCTGGGAGGCAGACCCCAGGGCCAATAGCAAAGTAGGCCCCCTGACCCTATTGGTCATGGTGGGGTTGCTCATGTGTTGGGTGACCTCTTTCGGTAAGCTAGGTGTTGCCCTAGCAAAGTTAGGAGTAGGGGAGGTGGGCACCTCACTACCCAAGTTGGCAGAAAGAGAGGAGGAAGACCCCCCTAGAGGAAAGTTTCAGTTTGAATTGGGTCCTTTTACTGTTGGGATGGCTTCACTACCCAGAGGGAGTGACCCTGACAGGAGGATGTAAGGCAGAGTAGGCCCTGCAAAGGGACAGCCAGTTTTCTTCACTGTCTTCCTCGCCTAACAAGCCAGGAAGACTCTCCCAGGGTTGGGCTGAGTCTCCTGGGCGTGTGGGCTGGGGGGGGATTGTGTGAGAAAACAGGGCTGATTGCAGAGGCCCCATAACTTTTTGCCCCCATTTTCCACTTGATGCTGGTGTTTTCCTGACTCTGATGGTGCCCTGGGTACTGCTAACCAGTCCCAGGGCCTGTGCTCTGTGTAAAATGGATATGCAAATTAGGCTAATTATAATTGGCTAAGTTAACCTACCTATAAGTCCCTAGTATATGGTAGGGCATGTAGGTTTAGGGACCACAGCATAGGTGGTGCACACCTAGGTGCACTGCTGAGGTGCCCAGTGTCATTTTAAAAGCAAGCCTGCCTTGCTGGCTGCTTTTAAATTAAAGTTATATGCAAATTCGACTTTGGAATTAAAGGTACTTCCAAAGTCTTAAACTACCTTATTTTTACATATAAGTCACCCCTAAGGTGTGCCCTATGTGCCCCTAGGGCTGGGTGCCATGTAACTATAAGCAGGGACTTTATAAAAATAGATTTATAATCCCTGGTGAGGTAAAAACAGCCAAATTCGTTTTTCCCTCATTGAAGTAAATGGCCTTTATAGGCTAGAATGGGCAGACTTTATTTTAAATTTTAAAGTCTCCTTAAATGTTACATACCAAGAATTTGGTATCAAATTGATTGTTATAATAAATCCCACAACTTCCAGTTGTTGGATTTAATATAACTAGTCCAGGTAAAAAGTTTAGACTTTACCTAAAAAGTTGCCAATTTCAGCTCTGCATTGTTTTTGCTGCTGTGCTCTGATTGGCCAGCCTGCAGCAGCTTCTGCCAGGCTACCTTGATGAGGTGTGAAGTGGCCTGACTTCACACAAAGGAATGTGCTTGGGGGAGAGAATCTCCCCTCAGCAGATGGTGAGGCAGGAAGGGGGAGGGCTGCCAAACTGGTCTTCAAAGGCAGAGAAGGACATTTGCAGCACCCAGCAACACCCCCACATCCTGCAACCCCAGACAGCTAGGTGCCCCCTTGATTAGATTAGGAGAGGGCAGGAGAGGGGTGTGTTTATGATTTTTAGCCACACCAGTGGGTGGGCTCAGCCAGATGTAACCTCCAAAAATCAGATTCATCCATGTTGGATTTTTAGAGACTGTTGCCTTCTGGGATGGATTTTTGCCACACTTCCCAGGAAGTGGTCATCACAGGGGGACGACCCTGTCCCTGATTGGAGAACCAGGGCCCCCCTGCTTTTCACCCAGGAGCAAGGATAAAACTGGCAGACCTGCACCCACACCTCAGATCCCCACCAAATTTCAAGAAGAAAGAACTTAAGGAGAAGAAGGACTGCCCTGCTGGACCCCTGGCCTGCACCTGGAACCTGCACTCAGAAGGACTGCACCAGCTGCACACTTGGGCTTCACCACAAGAAGGACTTTGCCTGGCTTCAACTGGTTCAAGGAGGGACTCCCTGTTTGCTACAGGTGAAAAATTGCTAAACCAGAGTCCCCTGCACCAACTCCTGAAGAAAGCGACCAGCTGACCACTGTCCAGTGGCCAAAAAGGAGTTTGCGCCAGGTGCATTCTGGGAGTTGAAGTCTGCACCCCCCAAGGACCATCACAGAACTTCTGGACCCTTGGGGTGAGCTGTGGACCCCAAAAGAACCTTAAAAGAACATCTGGGTGAAGCCCCAGAAGTTTGGAAAAGATTTGAGAATTTTGGGAAAAAAGCTCCAGAGAGGGACCGACCCGCCGCGGAAATTCTAGCCGGCTTGCCTCAACCGCGACTCGGCCTGACTTCGTGGTTCGTCCCGGTAAAGAAAAACATCCAAAAAAGAGACTAAGTCCGAACGTAAAAAGTTGATCGGGACCTCCCAGCCATCGTATCCGAGAAGGGCTCCATGGACGTCGGATCAAGATCCAGGTTTACCCCGGTCGAAGGATTTTCATCTCGAAAAAACGACTAAGTCCGAAGGTAAAAGTCTCCACAGAGGAAACCCACATCGCGTATCCGGACAAGGGCTCCAGGAGGTCGGATTCAACTGGCAGGTTCGTCCCGGTGAAGAAAAACTTCAAAATAAAGACTAAGGCGGTCATTCTGACCTTGGCGGGCGGCGGAGGCCGCCCGCCAAAGTCCCGCCATCAGGTTACCGTTCCGCGGTCGAAAGACCGCGGCGGTAATTCTGACTTTCCCGCTGGGCTGGCGGGCGGTCGCCTTCAGACCGCCCGCCAGCCCAGCGGGAAAGAGGCTTCCACGATGAAGCCGGCTCGGAATCGAGCCGGCGGAGTGGAAGCTGTTCGACGGGTGCAGTTGCACCCGTCGCGTATTTCACTGTCTGCGCAGCAGACAGTGAAATACATGTAGGGGCCCTCTTACGGGGGCCCCTGCAATGCCCATGCCAGTGGCATGGGCACTGCAGGGGCCTGCAGGGGCCCCCAGGGGCCCCGCGACCCCCCCTACCACCATCCAGATCCCGGCGGTCGGACCGCCGGGATCTGGATGGCGGTAGGGGGGGTCGGAATCCCCGCGGCGGAGCAGCAAACTGCGCCGCCTTGGAGGATTCAATGGGGCGGCGGTACACTGGCGGGAGCCCGCCAGTGGTGCCGGTCCGACCGCGGCTTTACCGCCGCGGTCGGAATCCCCATTGGAGCACCGCCGGCCTGTCGGCGGTGCTCCCGCGGTCCTCCGCCCTGGCGGTCTTTGACCGCCAGGGTCAGAATGACCCCCTAAGTCAGAAGGTAACTTTTTAACCGAGGCCTCCCGCGACCTGTAGCCGAGCAGGGCTCCATCGCGGTCGGCCTGAAAGTTTGACTTTGCCCCGGTCGAGGTGCAACCAGATGACCCGATTGGCGCTTTTTGTTTCTAAGCGCTAGAAAAGTAATAATTCTTTAAAAATTCATATCTCCGGTTCCCCTGAACCGATTTTAATCGTTTTTGTGTCATTTTAAAGATAAAAATATAAACTATTTTTATAAATTGGTTTTGGATTTTTAAACTGTTTCCTGTGTTTTATTTAATTACTGTTTTGTGATATTTGAATGCTTTACACTTTGTCTCCTAAGTTAAGCCTTGACGCTCGATGCCAAGCTACCAAGGGTAGAGCTGGGATTAATTTACTGAGACCTAACTGTACCTATGTGGAGGTTAGTGGCTTGTTGCTAGGTGTAGGTACCTACCTGCCCTACCAATAACCCATTTTCCAACAGCACTCCATAGTACATTGCTTTGTGTGCCTCCCAAATCGTTCTTTAGCACATATCAGGATTTTAACCCAAACTCTAATCTTATTTGGGCTGGTGAAGTATGTTGTGGGAGGCTGGGTGTCCATAACTTGGAGTAATGGTTGAAGAGACAAGTGCTTTAAAGTGTTTATTAGGGAGCAGAAGGCAGATATTAGGGTCTTACTTTTTCTTTTTTTCTTTGAATCAAGTGATAGTGAGTAGTAAATGAGCCTCTTGAGTAAAAGATTATCCCCAGATATTTGTAATCTGTTACTGATTCCAAGGATGAGACATCTAGATGGAAAGTTCTTGTACTGACAAACAATGATTTTGTTTTGTTGAGGTTAACTTGGAGCCCATGCTTTGCAGCATACATTGCTGTAGTGTTTATTAGCCCTTGAAGGATAATCTGTGTGTGTAGCTGATCAGTACTACTTTTTCGGTATACAGCATGTTGAGCGACATTGAATCCGGACAGTGTTGAGGCATGCAAATTTACTTTATTAAGGATTGTTGTCAGCTCTACTAAGTACAAATTGAACTGGCACTGGGCAAGGACACATCCTTATTTCAGGCCGTTGCTCATATATATTTTTCTTGAAATAGTTGCCCTGGTGGCCAGTCCTATACATGTCCATGTATTGGTGTACAGTAGTTGGATGGGTCTGATGAGTGTTGAGGAAATTTCCTAGCTCAGAATCTTACACCAAAGAGTGTTACACTGTAGTGCATCAAAAGGGGATTGAAAATCCACAAAGCAGTGGTTTAGTTTATGGGTGTAAGCTCTAGCTTTGTCAATTAGTAAGGAGAGCATTAGGATGCCTGTGATTGTGCCATTGTTTGGATGAACCCTGTTTGGTTCACCGGGAACACTGAGTCTTCCGCTGCCCATTCTGTTAGTTTGGTCAACAACCTTTTGGCAAATATTTTGCCTCTCTTTCTAACAGAGTAATTAGCCAATGATATGACAGTAAGCACTTCATTTCAGCCTGATGTATTGGGGCTATGATTGACCCCCACCAGCAGTCGGGAATAGCCTGGTGGAGAAGGACATATTTGTAAGTTTGAACAGGTGTTAAGCCCATTATTGAGGATTTCCTTTGAAAATAGCCTGTGATAGGCTGTTAGGGTTGGGGGCTCAATCACGTCACCATAAAGAAATTACTTTAAGTACATTGTCTTGTAGAATGGCTTTGTGTGGGTTTTGTCAAATTTGTTGACATTCTTTCTGGGTTCGCCAACGTATTCTTGCTGCCCCCAAACATTTCCTGGGGATCAGCAGTCCATGCCTCTTCTGAGATGTTGGAAGATGCAGGGGAGGCTTAGCTCCTGTGGCATGGTTTACCAATCTCCACATTTCTCTGGCATACTTTCTCCTAGTGGATATAGGAAACCTATGTCAGTACTGGTCGGTCACCATTTTAGGTGACTCCCATGTTGCTTTTCTGTATAGGAGTTTCAACTTAGTTAAAGCAGACCTCCATGTTGTAGAACCTGGGCTGTTTCAAAGTAGCCTCAGAGCATGATTTAGTTTTTGTTTTGCTGTAATGAGTTGGACTGAGGGCCTCCTGGGGCAATCCCCTAGTCGAAGACTTGTTGATCAGCCAAAAGGAGGACTGGCAGGTGCTGTCAGGAATAAGGCTGGCAAGGTCCAGGTTCCGCCCGAAACTCTGCTGCGCGGATTTTCGATGCTTCATGCGCAGCACTTGTCATCCCCTCTTGCTCCAAAATAGCCCATCAGCGTCGTCTGCCCTGTGGTAAATCTCATGTAGCTGCAGGGTCAGGACATTGGTGGACAAGATTCACTTATCAGTGCTATTCTATGAAGGGACTCCCATGTTTTCAGAGGCAGCAGCCATCTTGGGGTGTGGCAGGCCTATAAAACCAAGCCACATCCAAGCACATTGCTCGCTATTTTGAAGACTTCGATGCAGTCCGACTTCTTGGGGGTTCCTCGGAAGAAGAACAGATTTTGTGCATGGCAGATTGACAGCAAATCGGAGTATCCTTGTTTCCATGGTGAATTCAGATACGAGTAGGTCGTACTCATAGCGGTAAGGTCTTGATGAGCCCAATCTTGAAGGGAGCTGTTACTTCCAAAAGGTAATGCGCCCCTTAGCACAACAAGCAAAGCGTTTTCAGTTTTCAGAGTAAAGCAGTCTTCAGAGCACAGAAGTAAAGCACCCCTTAGCACAACGAGCAAAGCTCTTCAGGACACACATGTAAAGCGCTTTTGGCACAGAAATCAAATTGCTTCAGTCCGCATGAGTAAAGTACCCTTAGCACGGCAATCAAAGCGCTCCAGTCTGCATGAGTAAAGCACCCTTGGCACGGCAATCAAAGCGCTTCAGTCCGCATGAGTAAAGCGCCCTTGGTATGGCAATCAAATCGCTTTAGTCCACATGAGTAAAGCGCCCTTGGCACGGCAATCAAAGCGCTTCAGTCCACATGAGGAAAGCGCCCTTGGCACTGCAATCAAAGCGCTTCAGTCCACATGCGTAAAACGCCCCTTGGCACAACAATCAAATTGATTCAGGCCACATGAGTAAAGCGCCCTTAGCATAACGAGCTTAGCGCTTCAGATAAGACAAGTGAAAGCACTTTCTGGTATAAGGAACAATAATAATCAAAGCGCTTCATGAACAATAAACAACAAATAAAGCGCTTCAAGTTCAATGAGTAAAACTTTCAGGGCTATAGTTGTAAATGTGAAAGCATTTTTGGAGATAAGCAATTATAGTTTTATTGTTTTTTGGAAAGCATATTATGTGAAAAGCATATTTAAGTCTTTGAGAATTTCTAGGCTGTGATCAAACATTTATGTTATGAGTGCATAGTTGTTACAGGATTGCTATTCAGAGTACAACCATAGTCCAAAGCTCTTGCCCTCTCTTGGTTCTGAGGTTGTAGCTTCTTGTTCCATGATTCAAAGAAGGGGCTTCGCCCGCACTTCAATAGGAGTCTCAATCTGATATCACAGAGAAGCCTTTAGTGAAGAGTCTATTGATGAGTTATACTGCTATGAATGAGTATATGCATATTTGTTATAACCTTTTCTTTTCAGATTTCTCTCCGTGCAGTTCCCTACCCTAATTCCCTTCCCCCTGCCTGGCTTCATCATAACTCTGTGCTATAATAGCTTTGTGAGTTGGTGACGCCGGGAGGTGGGCCTTTTGTTCAGCAACGTGCAGATCCCGAGGAAAGGACACTGTGACAGAATAGTGAGCTCACAAGTTTGTACTTTCCTCTTGGTCTGTACGTGAGCTGCGCAAAATGGCCACTTTAGATACCCTTACGCAAGTAGTCACTCAGATGCAAAGGGATTTGACAGACTCAAAAAATGTTCAGCTGATTTAGATACTAAAGTAGCTCAGTTTACAGAGTAAGGTGGATGGTTCTCAATCTGAGTCTCGTCCTACGCTTACGGCACCCACTAACATAGCTGTGAATGTGCTGACACAGATTCTTCTAGCTGACCAGAGAGGTTTTCTGGGGACCCCAATAAGGTTCAAGTTTTTCTCACACAGGTGGAACTACATTTTACATGTCGTCCCAGTGCCTTTCCGGATGCACAATCTAGAATTGCATTCCTGATATCATATCTGAATGGTGATGCAGCTACTTGGGCAGTGCCATTAGTCTGATTAGAAAGTCCCCTTTTATATATTTGGCGTCGTTTTGTAGAAGAATTTGTAAAGGTATTTGACAGACGCCCAATAACTATGTCTGCAGACAAAGAGTTACTAGAATTACGTCAAGGAAACAAAGACTTAATAACGTGTTTGTCACACTTCAACCAGTTAGTGGTGGAAACTGTTTTGCCAGAGGAAAAAAGGTCAGCAGTATTTTATCAAGGGCTAAAAGACAAACTGAAAGATGTATTGGCCCAAGTTGAACCGCGACCGGAATCTTGCGCTGACTTAATTAATCTAACCCTGTGGCTAGATCATAGACTCTCTGAAAGAAAAGGAGTAAGGAAGAATGGGAAAAACCCAACTGGTGAATGGAAAGGTCCAGACACCTTCAATTGTCCTCAGATCCTATGATAGAATCGATGGATATCGAAACTGATCGCCCATCATTGACCAAAGAGGAGAAAGACATGAAACGGAGAAATGGTCAGTGTTTGTATTGTGGAAAAAAGGGTCATTTCGTAAAAGAATGTTAAAAGAAACCCAAAGGTAAAATTGATCTAACATTTGTGACAAAGAAAAATATAGCGGTTCCTTTGGAAAATTCACAGGAAAACTAAAGTGCCCAAGAAAAAATAAAGGGGTCCTCTTGGGCAAATTAACAATCCCTTCAGTATGTCCTTGCACAAATCGTTATGTCAAACATTTTCGAATTTTTGTACAAATGACCCCAGTGAGGAATCCCAGGACAAGGGCAGAGGAACGCTACAATGATGCCCATGGACGAACTCGGCGGATAATAGAGCGGACCTTCGGCCTCCTGAAGGCCAGGTGGTTCCCTATTCTACTCACCAAAGAAGGTGTACCAGATCATTGTGGCCTGCTATATGCTTCATAACTTAGCTTTGCGACGACAGGTGCCTTTTTTGCAGGAGGATGGCCCAGATGGCGGTGCTGTTGCAGCTGTGGAGCCTGTGGACAGTGAAGACGATGAAGCAGAAAAAGAGGACATCGACAACAGGAACTCAGTGATCCTGCAATATTTCCAGTGAGACACAGGTAAGAATACAAACCTGCCTACTACATGTACTTTAACACAACTACCTCTCTACTGTCTGTCGTTTTCACCCAGTGTATGGTCACTGAGTTGTAACTTTCTCTTACGATTTCACAGATGTGGTTCCCACAGTGTGACATCTGCTTTGTTTCCTCATGGACTAGAGCTATGTGACATAGGTATGTTGACACTAAATTTGAAAGAGCATTTTGACACTGTAATTGTTAATACACTATTTCAAAATCACAGACTGACTCCAGATTGTTTTGTGCTTCAAAGGTGTTTATTTAAGTGCTCAATATTGGAGGGGGTTGTAAAATGGTGAGGGGTGATGGTGGAGGAATGGGCATGGCAGAGTCCAGTCTATTAGTCTCACAGGTGCATTGCCCAAATCGGCATAGGAAGTGGAGCCGGGGCAGTTTGAGGATGGACAGGGTGACTAAGTGGGACAGAAGGATGACATTCAGGGTGGTCTCATTTCTTCGCGGGGGTCTTGGCTTCGTTCTCTGTCTTTGTCCTGGATCTCAGGGACCGTTTGCGGGGTAGTTCTCCCTCTGCAGGGGGTGGGGTGCTGGTGTGGTGGTCCTGTGGCGGTGCCTCCTGTCCACTAGCGCCGACGGAGGTGGTGGGCAGTTCATCATCCAGGCTAGTGTCAGGGGCCCCTTGGTGTGCCACAGTGTCCCTCCTGGTGTTGAGTACTTCCTTCAGCACCCCTACAATGGTGCCCAGGGTGGAATTGATGGATCTGAGTTCCTCCCTGAAGCCCAAATACTGTTCCTCCTGCAGGCGCTGGGTCTCCTGAAACTTAGCCAGTACCGTTGCCATCGTCTCCTGGGAGTGGTGGTAGGCTCCCATGATGGTGTAGAGGGCCTCGTGGAGAGTAGGTTCCCTTGGCCTGTCCTCCCCCTGTTGCACAGCAGCCCTCCCAGTTCCCCTGTGTTCCTGGGCCTCCGTCTCCTGGACCGTGTGCCCACTACCACTGCCCCCAGGTCCCTGTTGTTGTTAGGGTGGTGGGTTAGCCTCGGTTCCCTGTAGTGGTGGACAAACTGGTGATTGACGTGTCCTGGGGACAGAGGTATGGGCCCGCTGGGTGGGTGCTGTGCTGGTGTTTCCAGAGGGGGGAAGCTCTATAGTGGCCTGTGACTGTGTCAGGGGAACAGACTGTCCCGAGGTCCCCGATGGGCCGGGCTGGTCATCTAGATCCAGTTGGACAGAGCTGCTGTCATCACTGTGGGCCTCTTCTTTTGGTGGTGTGGACATGTGTGGACCCTCCTGTCCGGTGACGTTGGGTAGGGGTCCTGCAGGGGTATAAAAGGATGTTTATTACATCTGTGTGTGCCATGGTGTGCAATAGGTGGGTGACCGTGTACCCCAGTGCTTGCATTCCTGTGTGGGACCTTGTGTGATGGTGGTTTAGGGGGGGTGTATGGGTATGTGCAGTGGCCATGCTTTAGTGATGGTTGTCCATGCTTTGTTGTTGCATGCAGGGCTTGGTGTTAGGATGTGTGGTTTGTGATGTTGGGACCCTTGTGAGGCGTTGGAGTGATGGGGGTGAGGGTGGGGGTATGTGATGGCATGCAGGTAAAACTCATGAAAAGGTATTTTTGGTGGCCTACATTTGCTCACGACCTTAAGCAAATGTTACAATCATGTGAAGTATGTGCAAGATGGAAAAGTGAACATAGCAAGCCCAAAGGTCTACTGATACCTCTACCTGTTGCCAATCAGCCATGGGAACATATGTCTATGGATTTTATTACTGGTCTTCCTCCAATAAAGCAATTTACAACCATTTTAGTGGTGATGGATAGCCTTACCAAATATGCTCACTTCATTGCCTGTAAAGGGCTCCCAACCTCCGACACCTTAGCAACTATCATTTTAGAAAACATAGTTCACCTTCATGGACTTCCAAGAGTCATCCTCTCTGACAGAGGCACACAATTTCCTACATGTTTTTGGCAGCAATGGTGCAAGGCTTTACGAATTGATTCCACTTTGTCCACTAGTTATCATCCACAAGCGGATGGTCAAACAGAGAGACTAAACTAAACTCTGAAACAATTTTTACTATGTTATCCAACAAAGTCTCGTAAAACCTGGGTGGATCTTTTGTGGCTTGCAGAACTGGCGTATAATAACTCTCACCACTCTTCAATAAACTCAACTCCTTTCTATGGTTTATATGGGCGTCATCCGCACATTTTGCCAGTTACCCTACCTGCTTCTACTCAAACCACTCCAGCAGTCATGGACATGTTAACACACATGAAAAAGGTACTTCACAATTGCAAACAAATCTTCAACAAGCAAAGAAAAAATATAAAATGCAATATGACAAAAAACACCAGCCTGGTCCTCAGTATACAAATAAAGATAGAGTTTGATTATCCACGAAAAACTTTGTATTCAAAAATTAAAATATGTTTCATCCAAAATTCATAGGGCCCCATGAAGTTCTGCGACAAATAAACCCAGTGACATATAAACTAAAATTACCATTGTCTTTGAAAATTCATCCGGTGTTTCACACTTCACTTCTTAAACCTGCTTCGCCCTCAAGTGTCACACAACCTGCTCCTATATTAGTCCAAGGTCATTGGGAGTATGAGGTGCGATCTATTTTAGACTCCAGATATCGGGAGTCTTCCCTTTGGTACTTGGTGTCCTGGAAAGGATAGGGACCGGAAAATGACTCTTGGGAACCGGCAATACATGTCCATGCACCATGTTTGGTGTGACGATTTCACCTCCTCCATCCTGATAAGCCGGGCCCTGGACCGCTCTTGGGAGAGTGGTGTAATGTCAGGAATAAGGCTGTGCGCGGTCCAGGTCCCGCCCGAAAATCTGCTGCGTGGATTTGCGGTGCTTCATGCGCACCACTTGTCATCCCCTCTTGCTCCAAAAGTGGCCCTCAGCGTTGTCTGCCCTGTGGTAAAGCTCATGTAGCTGCAGGGTCAGTGCATTGGTGGACAAGATGCACTTATCAGTGCTATTCTATGAAGAGACTACAATTCCCATGTTTTTAGAGGCAGCAGTCATCTTGGGTTGTGGCAGGCCTAGAAAGCCCAGCCACATCCAAGCACGTTGCTCACTATTTTGAAGACTTCGATGCAGTCAGACCTCGTGGGGGTTCCTTGGAAGAAGAGCAGATTTCCTGCATGGCAGATTGACAGCAAATCGGAGTATCCTTGTTTCCATGGTGAATTCAGATATGAGTAGGTCGTACTCATAGCGGTAAGGTCTTGATGAGCCTAATCTTGAAGGGAGTTGTTACTTCCAAAAGGTAAAGCGCCCCTTAGCACAACGAGCAAAGTGTTTTCTGTTTTTAGAGTAAAGCAGTCTTGGTGCGATATCAAAGCGCTTTGGAGCACAGAAGCAAAGCGCCCCTTAGCACAACGAGCAAAGCTCTTCAGGACACGCATGTAAAGCGCTTTTGGCACAGAAATCTAAGCGCTTCAGTCCACATGAGTAAAGCACCCTTGGCACGGCAATCAAAGCGCTTCAGCGCACATAAGTAAAGCGCCCTTGGCACGAAAATCAAAGCACTTCAGTCCACATGAGGAAAGCGCCTTTGGCACGGCAATCAAAGAGCTTCAGTCCGCATGAGTAAAGCGCCCTTGGCACGGCAATCAAAGCGCTTCAGTCCACATGCGTAAAGCACCCTAGGCACAGCAATCAAAGTACTTCAGTCCATATGAGTAAGTGCCCTTGGCACGACAATCAAAGCGCTTCAGTCCACATGAGTAAAGCGCCCTTGGTACGGCAATCAAAGCCCTTCAGTCCACATGAGTAAAGCACCCTTGGCACGGCAATCAAAGCGATTCAGTCCACATGAGGAAAGCACCCTTGGCACAGCAATCAAAGTGATTCAGGCCACATGAGTAAAGCGCCCCTTAGCATAACAAGCATAGCGCTTTAGATAAGACAAGTGAAAGTGCTTTCTGGCATAAGGAACAAAGCGCTTCATGTACAATAATCAAAGTGCTTCATGAACAATAAACAAGGCACTTTTTCCCAACGAATAAAGCGCTTCAAGTTCAATGAGTAAAACATTCAGGGCTATAGTTGTAAATGTGAAAGCATATTTGGAGATAAGCAGTTATAGTTTCATTGTTTTTTGGAAAGCATAATATGTGAAAAGCATATTTAAGTCTTTGAGAATTTCTAGGCTGTGATCAAATGTTTATGTTATGAGTGCATAGTTGTAACAGGATTGATATTCAGAGTATGACCATAATCCAAAGCTCTTGCCATCTCTTGGTTCTGAGGTTGTAGTTTGTTCTTGTTCCATGATTCAAAGAAGGGGCTTCGCCTTTACTTCAAGAGGGGTCTCAATCTGATATCATGGAGACGTCTTTAGTCAAGAGTCTATTGATGAGTTATACTGCTATGAATGAGTATATGCATATTTGTTCTAACATTTTCTTTTCAGATCTCTCTCCCTGCAGTTCCCTACCCTAATTCCCTTCCCTCCGTCTGGCTTCATCATAACTCTGTGCTGTAATAGCTTTCTGAGTTGGTGACGCCAGGAGGTGGGCCTTTTGTTCAGCAACGTGCAGATCCCAAGGAAAGGACACTGTGACAGGTGGGCCCATTGCTCCAGCAAGTCAGAGAATACGTTAAGAATACTTGAGTATTACTTTGAGGTCAGACAATAGATATTATTGACCAATGTAGCCTCCTACAGTTGATAGAGGAAACTGTTCTCATGGCATGTTGAGCTTGATCGTGAAATCTGCAGTGTAAGTTTAGAAAGATATTTTGGAGTTGATGGTCACTTTTCAGTTGAATTCCTATTTCATAGAGAGAAACCATGTGAAATAGAGGGAGGGACACTAGAGTGTAGTCTAAGACCGTTGTCGAGCGAAAGGTGGAGTGAGCAGGGAAATCCACCTTTTGTTCGGTTCGCCTGTTCTGCTCTACATCACCAAATCTCTATTGTTCCTCCTTTGTATCCATTGACTGAGTGGGTCAATTTGCGAGATATGATTTGGGATTTCCACTGTTTGTTCATGCATGACTTCCTACAGCAGGTTCATATTACAGTCACCTGTAATAAAAATAATTAGTGTGGAATTGGTCAGTGTTCTTAAGTCTTCAATTCTTTCTAAAGCTTCCAACCCACAACAATACCCCTAAGATGACCTGATCTTCTGCAGCAGTCAATGCAGCCAGAAGACACAACAATCAATCAATCAATCAATCAAAAAATTTGTAGAGCGCGCTACTCACCCATGAGGGTTTCAAGGCGCGAGGGGAATCAAGGAGGGGGGCATGGAGGGTCACTGATCGAACAACCATGTCTTGAGGTTCTTTCTGAAGAGCAGGAGGTCTTTGGTTTTGTGAAGGTTGGTGGGGAGGGAGTTCCAGGTTTTGGGGCGAGGTAGGAGAAGGACCTGCCTCCTGTGGTGGTGCATTGGATGCGGGGGACTGTGTCTAGGGAGAGGTCAGCTGATCGGAGGTTGTGTGTGGGAGTGTGGAAGTTCACTCTTTCGTTGAGGTAGGTTGGGTCGGTGTTGTGGAGGGATTTGTGTGCGTGGGTAAGGATCTTGAATGTGATTCTCTTGTCTATGGGGTGCCAGTGAAGGGATTTGAGGTGTGGTGAGATTCGTTCGTGGCGGGGGAGGCCAAGGACGAGCTGTGTGCAGCTGTGTTCTGGATTCTCTGGAGTTTGTGTTTGAGTTTGAGTGTGGTGCCGGCATAGAGGGCGTTACCGTAGTCCAGTCTGCTGCTGATGAGTGCATGGGTGACTGTCTTCCTGGTTTCTGGGGGAATCCATTTGAAGGATTTTTTTAGAGTCCAGAGTGTGTGGAAGCAGGAGGAGGTTAGAGTATTGATTTGCTGTGTCATGGAGAGGGAGGGGTCCAGGATGATGCAGAGGTTGCTTGCATGGTTTGCGGGGGTGGTTGAGGGGCCTAGGGCGGTGGGCCACCAGGAGTCTTCCCATGTGATTTTGTTGGGGCCGAACATGATGATCTTGGTTTTGTTTGAGTTGAGCTTGAGGTGGTTAGTGGTCATCCAGTTGGCGGTGTCGAGGAGAGCAGCTTGTAGGTTGGTTTTGGCGGTGGTGGGGTTGCGGGTGAGGGAGAGGATGAGTTGAGTGTCATCTGCATAGGAAAAGATAGTGATTCAGTGTGCTCGAAGGATGTTGGCTAGGGGGATCATGTAGATGTTGAAGAGTGTGGGGCTGAGGGAGGACCCTTGGGGGACTCCGCAGGTGATCTTGGTAGTGTTGGAGTGGAAGGGTGGAAGGCGGACTCTCTGGGTCCGGTCGGTGAGGAAGGAGGTGAGCCAATCTAAGGCTTTGTGGCGAATTCCTATGTTGTGGAGGCGTGTGCGGAGTGTGTGGTGGCAGACGGTGTCAAAGGCTGCGGAGAGGTCTAGGAGGATGAGTGCGACGGTCTCGCCTTTGTCGACTTTGGTCCTGATGTCATCAGTGCATGTGATGAGGGCGGTTTCCGTGCTGTGGTTCTTGCAGAACCCGGATTGTGAGGGGTCAAGAGTGTTGTTTGCTTCGAGGAAGTGGGATAGGCGGGCGTTGAATGAGTTCTCTGCAACCTTGGCGGGGAACGGGAGGAGGGAGATGGGGCGGTAGTTGGAGAGGATCTCCGGGTCGGCTTGGTTTTTAGGAGAGCAGTGATTTCCGAGTGCTTCCAGGGGTCTGGGTAGATGGCGGTGTCGAAAGAGGAGTTGATTATGTTGTATAGTATGGGAGCGATGGTTGGGCTGGCTTTGTTGTAGCTGTGATGTGGGCAGGGGTCGGAGGGGGATCCGGAGTGGATGGAGTTCATGTTTTTTTCAGTTTCTTCGTGTGTGGTGGGGGTCCAGGTGGAGAGTGTGGGTGGGGGGTCAAGAGTGGGGGTTGGGTTGGGTGAGTGAGGGATGTGTGTGGTAGGTGTGTGTGGTATGAAGCTGTTGTGGATGTCTAGGGTTTTGTGGAGGAAGTGGTTGGAAAGGGCATCACATAGGGGCTGTGTGTGTGCAGGGTCTATGTTGCTGGCTTTGGGTTTGGCAAGTTCATTAATGATGAGGGTTATTGATTGAAGTAGAAATTCACCAACTCCGCTTTCGAGCACTCTACAAATTTGAGGTCCATAAGCATAGGGGTTTTCTTTGGAAAGCATGCATATTTGTATCAACTCATCATAAAGAAAGCACCTACCCACCAGCAGATGTTTGCTAGTCAAATAACGCTGCCTATCTTAGCTCTGAAAAATCTGCCATATCTTCTTCAAAACACTTTGTCCTGATATATCAACTATTTTAAATGTAAAATCTATACGTTTTGAACACATTGAGTTCTGACAAGATTTTCGATTTAACATCCAGCCTACCATATTCTTTCACACAAACAGTTTTCACCTTCGCCACAAGTTCTTTTATATCGATCAAACTAAATTCCATTTAATTTAATCTAGTTATCTGCTAGATCCCTGTCTCTCAAAAGTGTCAATTTGCCTTGCTTCACTAGCCCATTCTTTACATATTTATGCAAACTTCCAGTTAGCTCGGGATATGTCGAGGACGACTGAAAAATAACTCTTCTCATCACTCTTCTTAAGAAGCCCCGAGCAAACCCAGGGGTGTTAGATAATTATTATCCTATTTCTTTTCTGCCCTTCCTCGTCAAAATCACTGAGGATTGCATCACTGGCTGGTCCCTGTTTATAGTGTGGAATGCCTACCAACTTCTTGGCCCCAACCAATCCAGTTACTTCCCTTAGTTTGGCACCAAGGCCATATTAGCAGAGGCAGCCAAAAACATCTGTATGGTACTAGATAAGGTACAAAGTCCAGTCTGATATTAGTTGTCCTATTTGGTGCCTCTTACATGGTCCCCCACACAGGGATTGGTGTACAATGGATTTCCACCTTTTTCATTGATAGATCAGATGTGGTTATTTTTGATTCCTTTCCCGCTCAAATTTTATATAATCATCTTCAGGGCTCCTTGTGGTTCAGCCCTAAGTCTGACACTGTTCTGCATTTACGTGTCCCCTTTTGGCTGCCTTGATTTAATCCTTCAATTCAATTTTATACAGACACTGACAACACTGATTCTGTGTCTAATGGCTATCTTTCTTCTCTTCCAGCTCAATTTAAAGACTGTGTGTACACTGTCACTAACCGGATAAACATCAGTTCACTGTCCCTTAACACCAATAAGATGGATGTTGTTTTCTGTGCTAAATCTTCTTCCTGGTCTGCTGGTTGTTGGCTAGTGGACCTTGCATCTTATCCCATTTTGGTTACCACAGCAAATAATCTTTGCATAATGTTTGATGGTGAACTAAGTTTCTCACTTCACATAACAAATTAGTATTTGTATCTTAATACTCCAGGTTACGAAAAAGGTAGTTTTCCTCCTGCCTTCTCATTTTCGAAAGTCTGTAGCCCAGGCAGTCATCCTAGCTTAAATTGAATATTTCAATTAACATTTTGTTGGTCTTCCTATCTATAATGCAGGCAAGCTACAGCATATTAAGAAGGCCACAGCACGATTCATTATAAGCTTGAATATATGGTCTGTCATCTCCAGTCATTTAAAGTGTTGATCCTTACTTCCCATCCAAAGGCAAGGTCTTTAACAGCTCTATGCCCTTCTTACAAGGCTCCTCTTTCTCTTCTGCTCACTACGTTAACTCTCACTTTTAGCACTACAATCCATCTCAGGCACTTTTCTACACCACAGCTAAACCATCTTGTGTCCAGGTTCTACAAGGCCTGCATGAAAAGACAATATCAATGATTACCTCTAATGCTCAGAGTTCAATTCCTCTGACCAATATGCAGTAACTTATCTTGCCTCGTTTAAAAAACAAATAAAAACAAATAAACATCACCACTCCAACATCTACTTCAACAGCTACTTCCTCCCTTGCACCAGGCCACCCCTTTTTGGGGCAAAAGTGTACTTTATAAATTTATTTCATTAATTCAATAAAGTATTCATCTTTGTAATTATTGTTACAGTATTATGGTAGTCAATATTCCAGTTACAATATTATGGTACAGTAATATTCAAAACAGTATTGTGGCTGAATATCGATAGAATAAAAAATATAACATGAAGATCCTACACTAATGAAAAAAACATATGTTAATACTTATGAATATATTTTTCGACGATATTTCCTCTTTGTAAACAGGTTACTGCATACTAATATATAAAAGCATTTATTTAAGCCAGCATGATGGTTCAATGAGTTAGACAGTCAATACTTTCAAAAGCGGTGATTTGCATTTCACTATAAAGTTGACTCATTCTTGTTTAAATTGAGGACCATTAAAGGGAGTTATGTGACACCTTTCATTGAAAGCACATAAAGATGCTTAAAAAGGTAATTTCAAGATCTAAATAAAACAAATTACTTTTCCAGCATATGTATAAATATGGGGATTGATTCACAAAGATTCCGTGAGTAAATATGAATGAGCTCATTTGCAGGAGGCAGTGAACAGGGAGACCGAGGAGGACAGTGTAAATTTAGTTACTGCTAGGGGAGCATTTGTTTTGCCACCATGCTGCAGTATATGGACGGGCAGAGGCCTATACGAAGTATTGCCTTGACATGGTCCTGGCCTGTTTATTTTGCATTTGTGCTTAACTAGAGTTTACTTTAGGACTTTCACAGCGATATCAAACTTTTGATAAACCTACCACTTGCCATTTTAATCAATATGCACTCAAATTCTCAGTGTTTCAATATTCAATACTAGTATACATGCACACATTTTGTTAATGGGAAGTATTGTACTGGTACATACTACAGAACCAAATTAAGAAGTGTAAGAAATTGGGTTATGGTTTGAGAGGGATGGATGCCCCAATCCTTTTCAAGATGACCCATAAAAGTCAGTAAATTAACTTGTACTTAACCCTCTAGTAGCATGGCACAAATCAGTCAGGTGTAACAGAAAGAAAATGTATTTAGAAGTACACAAACAGTAATAAAGGGAAAACACAATTCAAGAAAAATCACAAATCAATGCATTGACCAAAGGAGAATACAGTTTCATAAATCAAATGATACCAGAATGACAAAAATATAGACAATAGAACTGGAGAGATTCAATTTTAAACGTTTCAGTAGGTAAAAGCACAAATCACAACTCAAGGTAATCTAGACATGCTAGACCGAGAACAATTCACAAGTTCGGGCTAACTCGTGATTGAGCATAGGCCAGATAAAGGAACTAGATTAATCCAGCAGTGAAAGTGACCTTCTCAAAGTCCAGCTCAAAGAGTTTCATTTGTGGTGGAAAATGCAGCAAAGAGCAGGGAGACCGTCGCGGATGGTTTTTGCTGTAAAGTGAAGAGCAGGTCAGGTAATTCAAGTCATTTCTGTAGTGCAAAGAGACGGTTAAGCATCACAGACAGTCGCTGCTGGAGTTTTTCTATGGCAGCCTCCATGGGCTGTCATTGCTACAGTGTGAATTGCAGATCTTGTGTTGCCAGTCATCACTGGTGTTCGATGTAGTGTGAAGGATCAGGTTTACTGGAGCTAATCGCATTGACAGTCATCTTTGGTGGTAGAGCCTCACTGCAAAAGGCCCAATCAAGTTTGCAAGGATTCCAAAACTTCAGGACTTTACCTTTCTTCACAGGAGAAGCTCAACAAATGCCAGTCAAGGGTCCAGGACATGGGAAGGCACCTCTTGAGGATCAGGAATTAACTCCAGAAGAGGCCAGCAGGGCTCAGGCAGGTCCAGTTGCAGGTCCAGGGAGCTCCAGTGCAGCAGGTCAGCTGGGCTATTGCAGGTGGGCCTCACGAGCTTCTTGATTCCCTGTAGCACAGACAGGAGGTCAGTTAGCTCATCCTCAGAGTCACTCAGGTTGCCTGGGGTGAAGGTAAGCAGGCCCAGTTTTCCTTGTCAGCCTTTTCAGAAAGTACAGAAGTACAGAAGCAGCAGATCAGCCATTTGGGGATCAAGGCAGTCAACAAGCAGCAGGTAGAACTGGTAGAACAGTCCTCTGGGCAACAAGAGAGTTCTTTTTCTGTAATGTCCACAGGTCCAGAAGTGTACTGAAGATTGGTACTGGAAGGATAACATTTATACCTAGTGTTAGGCTTAGAAGTGAGGTTTTCCATATACTACCAGCACATCTGGTTGTGGAAAGGTTTTCCCTTCCATTGTCAAGGCTCCAAGTAGTCTGGGGTGACAAAAGACTAGTGTCACATTTGTGTGTGTGTGCTGAAGGCAAGCCCTTTAAAGTGCATGTAAGCAGGGAACAGCTCCACCCCCAGTCATCTAGGCAGGATGGCCCACCCTGCCCACACCCTTGTATGCCATTGTCTGGGAGGAACTCACAAACCACAACAGTAGAGCTATTAACAGTTGTGACCCAGGACACTAGCAGAAGGCACAAATGGTCAAAAAAACACCAACACCAACTACTGACCAGTGATAAAGTGCAAATCCTCCTGTGTAAATTAGATGTGTAATTGGCTTTTCCATGATTGGCATATTTGATTTACTAGTAAGTCTCTAGTAAAGTGCATTAGAGGTGCCCAGGCTCTGTACATCAAATGTTACTAATGGGCCTGCAACACTGGTTGTGCCACCTACATGAGTAGCTCTGCAAACATGGCTCAGACCTGCCACTGCAGCATCTATCTGTGCAGTTTTAAATTTCAATTTTGACCTGGCAAGTGCACCCACTTTCTAGGCCTAAACCATCCCTTTCAATACATTTAAGGCACCCCCTAAGGTAGGCCCTAGGTAGCCCCATGGGCAGTGTGCAGTGGATGTTAAAGGTGGGACATGTGCTGATGTATTTTACATGTCCTAACAGTGAAATACTGCCAAGTTCAGTTTTCACTGTTGCAAGGCCCATTTCTTTCATAGGTTGAAATAGGGGCTGCCTTTATCTTTTAAGTGCAGTTTCCCTTTGAGAGCAGATCGTACTTTGGAATTTGGTGTCTCTGAACTCACAATTTAAAAATACATTTTATGGTGAAATTGGTTTTTAAATTGTCAGTTTGAAAATGACACTTTTAGAAAGTGGCCATTTTCTTGCTTAAACCATTCTGTGACTATGCCTGCTTGTGTATTCCCTGTCTGGGTCAGACTGACAGTTGGGCTGTTTGTGAATCCCCTCTAGACAGTGACACAAAGAGAGCTGGGGTGTAGCCTGCATATCCTAATGAGCCATCTGAGCTGGAGTGGAGGGAGGAGTGTCACCTACACCTGAATGGGCTGTGCCTGCCCTCACAAAATGCAGTCTTCAACACCCTGGTGTAAGGTAGGCCCTAGGTAGCCCCATGGGCAGTGTGCAGTGGATGTTAAAGGTGGGACATGTGCTGATGTATTTTACATGTCCTAACAGTGAAATACTGCCAAGTTCAGTTTTCACTGTTGCAAGGCCCATTTCTTGTTGCCTGCCCTCACAAAATGCAGTCTTCAACACCCTGGTGTGAGACTGGAGCCAGGCATGGGCAAGGCAGGATCTTGTGAACAACAGAGACTTCCCTTTGAAGTTTGCCTACTTCAAAGGTAGAAAGTGATATAAGTAGTAGACCCAAACCCTCAGATTTTTAGATTACTTCTGGAATCAAGAGAAACCTCTGCCACAGAGAAGAGCTGAAGAGCTGCAGGAGGAGTACTACCCCTTTGCCTGTGACTGTGCTTTGCTGGGTTTTGCCTGCAGTTGTTGCTTCTGCCTGAAAGAGATCAAAGACTTGACTTTGTGATATATTCTTGCCTGTGAAGGGCTTGAACTGAGGTTACCTCCTGTTTTGAAGTCTCAGGGCCATCAAAGACTTCCTCTTCCAGCACCTGGTTTCTCTACTGAGACTCCTGCCCAGCGTAGTGGTGCCCTATCCAGTCCCTGGGCCCTTGAGAGGTGAATTTGTCAGAACAAGGACTGAAATCCACGCACAGAAACCATGGAAACCAAGGTAAAATGTTGATGCACCACCTGCAACCCAGCTGAAAATCAAATTTGCCACACGCTTCATGGCTAAAATCAGCTCTCCACCTGCATCACGGTTAGGGGATGGACTCATCGCAGCTGGAGAAATGATGCAATGCCCACTTGCAGCTGCTGATAATGATGCAAACCCCACGCAGTGTGGTTTTCTGACAGCGTGCGACCGGATTTCTCATGCATCATAGCTAGGCAAGGCAGGATCAAGAATCAAAGCAAGTCTGCTCGGATCCAAGGTGCCCATCCCGAAATTGATACATCTCTCTCTTGTTGGGGAGAAAAATTACCCATCGCCTTCCCGACCGGAGAAGAAATAGTGCATGGCCTCACTTGCAAGTAAGTAATCAACAGATCGCTGACATTTCCAATGCATGCTCACCCATGCAGCTTTAATTTTGATGCAAACCAGGTACTTTGAGTAATAACAACGTTTCCATTGTTTCCTATGGAGTAAGACTATTATTCTTATAAAAAATCATATCTATACCTGTGTATGCTGGATTCTTGTAGTTTTTCACTGTGTTACTGTGCATATTGGTACAAATAATTTAGACATTGCCTTGTGCCAAGCTACCAAGGGGATGAGCAGGGGTTATCTTGAGTGTGTATCTCCATAGCCCTGACTAGACTGATTGTCCTTGAGTGGACAGAGTGCAAACTGACTGCCAACCAGAGACCCTGTTTCTAACAGTGACTTAAAATCCAACTTCAACATTGAAGAGGGTTTTAAAATACAATTCATTTGAGTGTAAACAGGATACCTCTTCCTGTTCCCAATTCAAAGTTATCACTTATTAAATGTAATACGGTAACCCAGTGTTAGTAAATGAAGGAGACAGTGAAAAATGACTTTGAGAGTGTTTTACTGCCAGGACATGTAAAACCTAATTACACATATTGTAATTTTTAAATAAAGTGTGTCATGCTCTTATGAACATTTAGGGCCTACTTTAGGGGTGGCATATGTATTAAAAAGGAAGATTAAGACCTGGCAAAAGATTTCTTTGACCAAGTCAAAATGACAGTTTAAAGACATGTTTTATAGTGCTACTTTAACTGGCGGCACAATGGTTTTTGTTGGATACAGGTATTACCATTAACTAGGGACTTACAAGTAAGTTGAATGTGCCAATTCGGTGTAGGCCAATTTTACCATGTTTTAGTAAGAAACCACAAGCACTTTAGCTCTGGATAGCAGTGGTAAAGTGCACAGAATTCTAATGCCAACAAAAATGGGTTCAGCCAAAGAAGACAAAAATCTGAAGGGGGGACTCAACAGTACAATAAACAAAACACATCTTCTATATTATTGTTCCCATTGCCTGTAGGTACCAGTACAATTGCACCGGCATTATGAACAGCAAAATATCATATGTGAAGTAAATAATTTGACTAACGCAGTGTTAGCATCAAGGTTACAATTTAAGCTTCTACACATATCTAAAAATACATTTTGATGTATGGTACACCAATGTACTTTATAATTTGAATAATCTAGTCATTCTACTAAACAGTTGTGGCATTGAGGTAGTGAGAATAGTAATCATAACTGTATAAAATACATGGGATTCTTCAATTCTTGTTTCAACGCCTCCCTCTAATTTCTTCACAACTGGAGACTTCTGACATGCTCAGTCCATGATTATAAAGAAAAGATAGCAAGAGTCAACTGTGATAAATTATTACAGTTGAGTTCTGACATCATAATGCCTGCTGCTAGAGATAGTAGGCAAGGCCAACCTTAGGTCGGGTCACAGAGCAGCTGTGTGAAGCAAGGGAAATGGGAAATCTTCTTTTTCTTTTTCATGCTTTGTTTTTTTTCAACTATACAGTGCCAAGCAGAAAGTTTATTTTTTGCACTCCTCTTGAAATTATGGAAAAGTTAGAATATTTCTGCATGTTTCTGCTGCACCTTTTTTGAATGACGTCTACTCAGCTGCTTCTAATATCAACAACTAGCTAATAACTTTTTTGATGCGTTTAATTTTGCACTAGAGGTTCTATTTGTATTCCTCATTCTCATATTTGCAAACATGATCACTCTTTCATATGAAAGAGATCCACATAAAGGGGCGTATTTATGATAGGGCTGTGTCATGTTTGCACCACACAACTAGGTACATGAATGATGCAAATCTCTAAGTCAGATTTATAAAGCCAGGCAAAGACCTTTACTTGGTTTTGAGTGGCTTCAAAAATCTGGAGTATCGCAACGCAGCACAAATCGGTCCACTGCTGCACCCTGCCATGGGAAGGTGTTCCATGAGTGTTGCATGGGTGTTCCCATGTAACTCCCATGGTATGCCTCTCAGGGTTGTTTATGTTCAGGAAGGTGTCCCTTCCTTCACAAAAACAATCCTGCATTTAGCGCAGACACCCTTGCACCATGGTGCACCAGTGCCTATATTGGAGCAAAGCAGCCCATTGTGCACCAGCACAGAGGCAAAGGTCAGGAATGTATGACTTGCCCATAAATATAGCTCCAAGGATTTAAGTGGTTTATGGAAAAGGTGATGTATGACCATATATTATAAGGGGTAAAATATCTCCTGAGGTACATGATAAGGACATTGCAAGTCACCTCAGAGTCCCATAAGCTTATAAAAGGAACTTGTCCTTCGGCCTCCTTCTTCTTCTATTTGGCCATGGAACTCTTCAGTGACTTGCATTATTCTTATATTGTATGGCAGGTGTCACTTTATACCATATATATTTTGTTTTAATCAGACCTTTCATGCATATTATACTTTATAGTGGGGACATATTAGTGAAGATGCTTAGAAATGCTGTTGTGCAGTGTTAGAAATTAGGTATCTAGTTGGAAGTGGTTTGCACCCTGTCTTGTAGGAACCCTCACGCTAGTCAGAGTAAGGGAGTCACACAATTAAGATAACCTCTGCTTACCCCCTTGGTAGCTTGTCTCAAGAAATTAGGCTTATCTCATCGGCAATGTGTAAAGTATTTGGACTTACACACAGTAACACAGTTAAAACACCACTAAAGTACTCCACCAGTTTAGAAAAATAGCCAATATTTATCTGAGTAAAACAAGACCAAAAATACAAAAAATCCAACATATGTAATTGAAGATACAATTTTTCAAAGATTAAATGTAGGTTGCCAGTCACAAAATAAAGTGCTGGTTCTTATTGCTTCAACCTTTTTCCTTCCACAGTTGCCACTTGCTGGGTGCTTCCCAGGTTAAGGCAGACTTTCGCTCTAGGGCCCCTATGCTTTCAGGGCCCGATCAGCAATGCATGGGGGTGGGCACTGTGATAGGAACAGAGGAAGTGAACAGGACTCTGATCGGTGCTGAGATACCTTTAAACAGAGAAGGGTTCCTCTGGAGTACAAGGCTGAGGAAAGTTATCAGTCCAGAGGCTCAGTCATGCCCCATCGACTGCTCTGATTGGCCGTACAACTACTAAAAGAAGATGGAGGCTGGAGAAGCAGTTTGTGAACCCTGGACAACACCAACCGATAGGAGGAGAGACAGAGGAATGGGAATGTGGGAAGGCAGACAGGAGGCAAGGCAAGTGAATGATCTTGCTGAGGAAACATCAGAAACGGGTCGGGAAAACAGCCTCGAGAGTACCACCAACGACCAGCTGGATGGCACGAAATCCAGCCACATCACAGGAAAGACGTGGCTCTCCCAGGTATGTGACTGCATACGTGGTTGTAGCCCGTGGTTTTTGGGTAGAGGGAGAAGCTAGGGAGCGTCAGAAATGAGACACGTCTGCCATACCCACCAAACCAGCACCAAGGGGATAGAACAGCATCATGCACATTATTGTGACAAATGGTTCAGTGCACAAGTTTCTCAGGTGTATCACATTCCTTCACCGAGTTCTTTTACTCTTCTCCTGCCCCCCACCTCGCTCTTAACCACAAAAAGAGTATTGAATAATTCACTTATCAAACATTTTGCTCTACCTGCATTCTGGGGTGTCGGGAACCGTGTGACAATCCAGGAATAGGGGTCCACCTATAGATAGAAAAAGAAACAAAAAAAGCAAAAGAGGATAACAAAGACAACATACACCAGAACAACAAAGCACAAAAAGAGCCCTGTATAATAAAGCAAGAGAGAAGAGAAATATACTACAGTAAAATCACTTGCAAATCAAAAGACTAGCCTCGGTGGTGGTTCTTAAACCTTGTATAGTAGAAGGTGTACACGTTAAGGTGACAGTGGTGTAAAGGTCCAGTACTTTCACCTATTTCTGTCTTTGAAGAACGCAAACTTCAAAGAGAAGTTTTTGTAGTGCACATGTGTAGGAAAGTACCATCTTGCCTGGCATGTTACCCCCATATTTCACTGTATATATGTTGTTTTAGTTGTATGTGTCACTGGGACCCTGCCAGCCAGGGCCCCAGTGCTCATAAGTGTGCCCTGTATGTCTTACCTGTGTTATGACTAACTGTCTCACTGAGGCTCTGCTAACCAGAACCTCAGTGGTTATGCTCTCTCATTTCTTTCCAAATTGTCACTAACAGGCTAGTGACCAATTTCACCAATTTACATTGGCATACTGGAACACCCTTATAATTCCCTAGTATATGGTACTGAGGTACCCAGGGTATTGGGGTTCCAGGAGATCCCTATGGGCTGCAGCATTTCGTGTGCCACCCATAGGGAGCTCTGACAATTCTTACACAGGCCTGCCACTGCAGCCTGAGTGAAATAACGTCCACGTTATTTCACCCATTTACCACTGCACTTAAGTAACTTATAAGTCACCTATATGTCTAACCTTTAACTGGTAAAGGTTGGGTGCTAAGTTACTTAGTGTGTGGGCACCCTGGCACTAGCCAAGGTGCCCCCACATTGTTCAGGGTAAATTCCCCGGACTTTGTGAGTGCGGGGACACCATTACACACGTGCACTATACATAGGTCACTTCCTATGTATAGCTTCACAATGGTAACTCCGAATATGGCCATGTAACATGTCTAAGATCATGGAATTGCCCCCCCAATGCCATCCTGCCATCCTGGCATTGGTGAGACAATCCCATGATTCCACGGGTCTCAAGCACAGACCCCGGTACTGCCAAACTACCTTTCCGGTGTTTCACTGCAGCTGCTGCTGCTGCCAACCCCTCAGACAGGTTTCTGCCCTCCTGGGGTCCAGCCAGGCTTGGCCCAGGAAGGCAGAACAAAGGACTTCCTCAGAGAGAGGGTGTTACACCCTCTCCCTTTGGAAAAAGGTGTTAGGGCTGGGGAGGAGTAGCCTCCCCCAGCCTCTGGAAATGCTTTCATGGGCACAGATAGTGCCCATTTCTGCATAAGCCAGTCTACATCGGTTCAGGGATCCCCCAGCCTTGCTCTGGCGTGAAACTGGACAAAGGAAAGGGGAGTGACCACTCCCCTGACCTGCACCTCCCCTGGGAGGTGCCCAGAGCTCCTCCAGTGTGCTCCAGACCTCTGCCATCTTGGAAACAGAGGTGCTGCTGGCACACTGGACTGCTCTGAGTGGCCAGGGCCAGCAGGTGACATCAGAGACTCCTTCTGATAGGCTCCTTCAGGTGTTGCAAGCCTATCCTCTCTCCTAAGTAGCCAAACCTCCTTTTCTGGCTATTTAGGGTCTCTGCTTTGGGGAATTCTTTAGATAACGAATGCAAGAGCTCATCAGAGTTCCTCTGCATCTCTCTCTTCACCTTCTGCCAAGGAATCGACTGCTGACCGCGCTGGAAGCCTGCAAAACTGCAACAAAGTAGCAAAGACAACTACTGCGACCTTGTAACGCTGATCCTGCTGCCTTCTCAACTGTTTTCCTGGTGGTGCATGCTGTGGGGGTAGTCTGCCTCCTCTCTGCACTAGAAGCTCCGAAGAAATCTCCTGTGGGTCGACGGAATCTTCCCCCTGCAACTGCAGGCACCAAAGAACTGCATCACTGGTCCTCTGGGTCTCCTCTCAGCACGACGAGCGAGGTCCCTTGAACTCAGCAACTCTGTCCAAGTGACTCCCACAGTCCAGTGACTCTTCAGTCCAAGTTTGGTGGACGTAAGTCCTTGCCTCCCCACGCTAGACTGCATTGCTGGGAACCACATGATTTGCAGCTGCTCCTGCTCCTGTGCACTCTTCCAGGATTTCCTTTGTGCACAGCCAAGT
This sequence comes from Pleurodeles waltl, assembly GCF_031143425.1. Taxonomy (NCBI): domain Eukaryota; kingdom Metazoa; phylum Chordata; class Amphibia; order Caudata; family Salamandridae; genus Pleurodeles; species Pleurodeles waltl. The sequence goes on from NC_090443.1 coordinate 757,701,692, forward strand.
CTGGGTCCCCGGCACTCTAACCTGCAGTGCACGACCTCCTGAGTTGTCCTCCGGCGTCGTGGGACCTTCCTTTGTGACTTCGGGTGAGCTCCGGTTCACTCCACTTCGTAGTGCCTTTTCCGGCACTTCTGTGGGTGCTGCTTGCTTCTGAGTAGACTCCTTGTCTTGCTGGGCGCCCCCTCTGTCTCCTCACGCAATTGGTGACATCCTGGTCCCTCCTGGGCCATAGCAGCATCCAAAAACCCTAACCATGACCTTTGCAGCTAGCAAGGCTTGTTTGCGGTCTTTCTGCACGAAAACACCTCTGCAAGCTTCTTTGCGATGTGGGACATCCATCCTCCAAAGGAAATGTTTCTAGCCCTCGTCGTTCTTGCAGAATCCACAGCTTCTACCATCCAGTGGCAGCTTCTTTGCACCCACAGCTGGCATTTCCTAGGCATCTGCCCACTCCCAACTTGATTGTGACTCTTGGACTTGGTCCCCTTGTTCCACAGGTACTCTCGTCTGGAAATCCATCATTGTTGCATTGCTGGTGTTGGTCTTTCTTGCAGAATTCCCCTATCACGACTTCTGTGCTCTCTGGGGAACTTAGGTGCACTTTGCACCCACTTTTCAGGGTCTTTGGGTGGGCTATTTTTCTAACCCTCACTGTTTCGTTACAGTCCCAGCGACCCTCTACAAGGTCACATAGGTTTGGGGTCCATTCGTGGTTCGCATTCCACTTCTAGAGTATATGGTTTGTGTTGCCCCTATCCCTATGTGCCCCCATTGCATTCTATTGTGACTATACATTGTTTGCACTGTTTTCTATTGCTATTACTGCATATTTTGGTATTGTGTACATATATCTTGTGTATATTTGCTATCCTCATACTGAGGGTACTCACTGAGATACTTTGGCATATTGTCATAAAAATAAAGTACCTTTATTTTTAGTATATCTGTGTATTGTGTTTTCTTATGATATTGTGCATGTGACACTAGTGGTACTGTAGGAGCTTCACTCGTCTCCTAGTTCAGCCTAAGCTGCTCTGCTAAGCTGCCTTTTCTATCAGCCTAAGCTGCTAGACACCCCTCTACACTAATAAGGGATACCTGGACCTGGTGCAAGGTGTAAGTACCCCTTGGTACCCACTACAAGCCAGGCCAGCCTCCTACATTTGTTGTGCAGCGGTGGGATAAGTACTTGCAACTATTTACCACTTTGTCATATTGTACTTTTCATAAGGGAAAAATATACAAAACAAGTTCAGTGTATGTACACCTAACCAAAAAGTTTTTCTTTTCTTCTCTTACTCCTTTGCTAAGTGCTGAAAATTACCTCTAAAACTTTCAAAAAGTTCTTTAAAAGTTGTAAAAGTTTTTTTTTTCTGTTCCTTAAAAAGTTCTGAAAACTTTTTTCTTTCTTTTTCTGTCCCTTAAACCTTTTCTATAATGTCTGGTATAGGTCAAACTGTTGATCCGACTAAACTTGCATATGATCACCTTAGCTGGAAAGGAGCAAGGAGTCTCTGCATTGAAAGAGGTTTAGGGGTAGGGAAGAATTCCTCAAGAGAACTGTTAGTTAATATGCTTATTGAACAGGATAAGACCTTAGTTGGCACATCTTTTGAGAAATTAGCTGATGGTTCACACTCTGACTCTGGGGCACCCCCAGTAAGAGAGTTAGAAGGGAACCTTTCCAGCCTGCCCCCTAGCAAGCCACCTAGCATGGCTGGTACTCATGTGAGTTCCCATCACAGTAGGAGTGTTACTTCTATAGGCCAGAATGTTAGGGTGCCCTCTGTTAGGGACAGGTCTCCCTCTGTTCATTCACACCATTCTTCTGTGTCAAGGCATGCCCAACCCACCCTCCCTGAAGACAGAGTGTTAGAAAGGGAACTCAATAGATTGAGAGTGGAAGAGTCCAGGCTGAAGCTTAAAAAGCAACAGCTGGATCTAGACAGGGAAGCATTTGACTTAGAAAAAGAAAGACAGAGGTTGGGGTTTGGACCCCATGGTGGCAGCAGCAGTATTCCAAATAGTCATCCTGCAAAAGAGCATGATTCTAGGAATCTGCAAAAGATAGTTCCCCCTTACAAGGAGGGGGATGAAATTAACAAGTGGTTTGCTGTACTTGAGAGGGCCTGTGTTGTACAGGAGGTCCCTCAAAGGCAATGGGCTGCTATCCTATGGCTATCTTTCAGTGGAAAAGGTAGGGATAGGCTCCTTACTGTTAAAGAAAGTGATGCCAATAATTTTACAGTTCTTAAGAATGCACTCCTAGATGGTTATGGCTTAACCACTGAACAGTACAGGATCAAGTTCAGAGAAACCAAAAAGGAGTCTTCACAAGACTGGGTAGACTTTGTTGACCATTCAGTGAAGGCCATGGAGGGGTGGTTACATGGCAGTAAAGTTTCTGACTATGAAAGCCTGTATAACTTAATCCTGAGAGAGCATATTCTTAATAATTGTGTGTCTGATTTGTTGCACCAGTACCTAGTGGACTCTGATCTGACCTTTCCCCAAGAATTGGGAAAGAAGGCAGACAAATGGGTCAGAACAAGGGTGAACAGAAAAGTTCATACAGGGGGTGACAAGGATGGCAAGAAGAAGGATGGTAAGTCTTCTGACAAGGGTGGGGACAAATCTAAAAATGAGTCTTCATCAGGCCCACAAAAACACTCTGGTGGGGGTGGTGGGCCCAAATCCTCTTCAAATCAAAACAAAGAAAAGAAACCATGGTGCTATTTATGTAAAATAAAAGGCCATTGGACAACAGATCCCAGTTGTCCAAAGAAAAGCACCAAGCCTCCCACTACCACAACCCCTACTGCTACACCTAGTGCCCCTAGTAATAGCAGTGGTGGTGGGAGCAAACCTACTAATAGCCAACCCAAGGGAGTAGCTGGGCTCACTTTTGGTAACTTAGTTGGGGTTGGTCTTGTTAGGGCGACCACAGAGGCGATATTAGTCTCTGAAGGGGCCATTGATTTAGCCACCTTGGTTGCTTGTCCCCTTAATATGGATAAGTACAAGCAACTTCCCCTAATAAATGGTGTTGAGGTTCAGGCCTACAGGGACACAGGTGCCAGTGTTACCATGGTAATAGAGAAACTGGTCCACCCTGAACAACACCTACTTGGTCACCAGTACCAAGTGACTGATGCTCATAACAACACTCCTAGCCACTCCACGGCTGTTGTCAATCTCAACTGGGGGGGGTTACTGGTCCAAAGAAAGTTGTGGTTGCCTCAGATTTACCTGTAGACTGTCTACTAGGGAACGATTTAGAGACATCAGCTTGGGCAGAAGTGGAGTTGGAGGCTCATGCAGCAATGCTGGTCATTCCAGGGCATATTTTTGCTTTGACAAGGGCTCAGGCCAAAAAGCAAAAAGGACAGGTTGACTTGGATCGTGGAAGAATGGACCAAGTGCTCCCTAAAGCTAGGGTTGGAAAAGGTAAAACACTACCTACTATCTCTCCCTCTACAGTGGATTCAACTTCTGAGTAAGAAGAATTTCCACCCTGTGCAGAACCTACACCAGAGGAGCTGGAAGCAGACACTGCTGAGCTTTTGGGTGAAGGGGGGCCTGCCAGGGAGGAGCTGAGTGTGGCACAGAATACCTGTCCCACACTAGAGGGTCTAAGACAGCAAGCTGACAAACAAGCAAATGGGGATGTCAGTGACTCTCACAGAGTTTACTGGGAGGACAACCTCTTGTATACTGAAGCAAGGGATCCAAAACCTGGAGCTGCCAGGAGATTGGTGATTCCTCAGCAATACAGAGGGTTCCTCCTAACTCTAGCCCACGACATTCCCTTAGCTGGGCATTTGGGGCAAATGAAAACTTGGGACAGGCTTGTCCCCTTGTTTCATTGGCCTAGAATGTCAGAGGACACAAAGGAATTTTTTAAGTCCTGTGAAACCTGTCAAGCCAGTGGCAAAACAGGTGGCACTCCAAAGGCTCCCCTTATTCCACTACCTGTGGTTGGGGTACCCTTTGAAAGGGTAGGGGTTGACATAGTTGGCCCCCTTGACCCTCCTACTGCTTCAGGCAATAGGTTTATCTTGGTGGTAGTGGACCATGCCACCAGATATCCTGAAGCAATTCCTCTAAGGACCACTACAGCTCCTGCAGTGGCAAAGGCCCTCCTGGAAATCTTTTCCGGTGTGGGCTTCCCAAAAGAAGTGGTATCAGACAGGGGAAGCAATTTCATGTCTGCTTACTTAAAGGCCATGTGGAAGGAATGTGGTGTGACATACAAGTTCACTACACCCTATCATCCACAAACAAATGGACTGGTTGAGAGGTTTAATAAAACTCTCAAAGGAATGATAATGGGACTCCCTGAAAAACTCAGCAGGAGATGGGATGTCCTGTTACCTTGCCTCCTTTTTGCTTACAGGGAGGTACCCCAAAAAGGAGTGGGCTTCAGCCCCTTTGAACTCCTATTTGGACACCCTGTGAGAGGTCCTCTAACACTTGTAAAGGAAGGTTGGGAACAACCTTTAAAAGCTCCTAAGCAAGACATAGTGGACTATGTACTTGGCCTAAGATCTAGGATGGCTGAGTACATGAAATAGGCCAGTAAAAATCTTCAGGCCAGCCAAGAGCTCCAAAAGCAATGGCATGACCAGAAGGCTGTTCTGATTCAGTACCAACCAGGGCAGAAAGTGTGGGTCTTGGAGCCTGTGGCCCCAAGAGCACTCCAAGACAAATGGAGTGGACCCCGCACTATTGTTGAGAAAAAGGGTGAAGTCACCTACTTAGTTGACTTAGGCACTGCCAGGAGTCCCCTTAGGGTGCTCTATGTCAATTGCCTGAAACCCTACTATGACAGGGCTGATCTCTCCCTCCTCATGGCAACAGATGAAGGACAGGAAGAAGAGAGTGACCCTCTCCCTGATCTCTTCTCTTCCACAGAACAATATGCTCTAGTGGAAGGTGTAGTTCTGGCAGATTGTCTTACTGCTGAGCAGAAAGACCACTGCATAAATCTCCTGGGTCAGTTTTCTGAACTCTTTTCTACTGTGCCAGGCACCACTTCTTGGTGTGAGCACACTATAAATACTGGAGACAGCTTGCCTGTCAAAAGTAAGATCTATAGGCAGCCTGATCATGTCAGAGACTGCATAAAACAAGAGGTTCAGAAAATGCTTGAACTAGGAGTGGTTGAGCACTCTTGAAAGTCCATGGTCCTCTCCTGTGGTACTTGTACCAAAACCTCATTCCAAAGATGGAAAGAAGGAAATGCGGTTTTGTGTAGATTATAGAGGTCTCAACCAAGTAACCAAAACTGATGCTCACCCTATACCCAGGGCAGATGAGCTAATAGATACACTGACATCTGCCAAGTATCTAAGCACCTTTGATTTGACTGCAGGGTATTGGCAGATCAAGTTATCAGAGGATGCAAAAGCAAAAACTGCATTTTCAACCATTGGAGGGCACTACCAATTCACAGTAATGCTTTTTGGGTTGAAAAATGCACCTGCCACTTTTCAGAGGTTGGTGAATACAGTCCTGCAAGGGTTGGAGGCTTTTAGTCCAGCATATATAGATGATATAGCTGTCTTTAGCTCCACCTGGGATGATCACCTGGTCCCCCTGTGGAAAGTTTTGGAGGCCCTGCAAAAGGCAGGCCTCACTATCAAGGCTTCAAAGTGCCACATAGGGCAGGGTAAAGTGGTTTATCTGGGACACCTGGTAGGTGGAGAACAGATTGCACCACTTCAGGGGAAAATCCAAACTATTATAGATTGGGTTCCCCCTACAACTCAGACCCAGGTGAGAGCCTTCTTAGGCCTCACTGGGTGTACTGCCATTTGATAAGTTTTGTTTTGACCAATGACTTTGTGTTTCACCACTGCGCATATTAGTTGCTCAATGTTCACCAGTAGCACATGGTATGTTTTGTTCAGTTTAGCCGCCTATGGGCTTTGACATTGCATTAGTCATTACATTCTGTATTCTGCCTATTGGCTTTGACATGGCATTAGCCATTACTTTCTGTATTCAGTTGAGCCGCCTATGGGCTTTGACATTGCATTAGCCATTACATTCTGTATTCTGCCTATTGGCTTTGACATGCTGTATCCAGTCTAGCCGCCTATTGGCTTTGACATTGCATTCCTATTGGCTTTGACATGATGTATTCAATTTAGCTGCCTATTGACTTTGACATGCTATTAGATATTCTTCCTATTGGCTTTGACATGATATCATATGTTACACTTTGTATTCAGCTCCGCTGTCTATTGGCTTTGACATGATCTTATACATTGCATTTTGTATTCAGCTCAGCTGCCTATTGGCTTTGACATGATATTATACATTGCATTTTATATTCAGCTCAGCTGCCTATGGGCTTTGACATGATATTATACATTGCATTTTGTATTCAGCTTAGATGCTTATTGGCTTTGACATGACACTAGACATTGCATTTGATATTTAGGTTAGCTGCCTATTGCCTTTAACATGACATTGCATTTGATATTTAGGTTAGCTGCCCATTGCCTTTAACGTGGAGTTAGACATTGCAGTTGAGAATCCAAGCTGTATTTTTCCAAGCTGTGTTTTTGCACCAGAGAACCAAGATGTTTTTCTCACAGTAGACTAGACATGATAAGAGAGAGTACATGGGTGTTGTTTTCTCTTCGCTTGAGCTTGGGAACAGGAGTAGTCTTGGAGATCTGGCCAGTCTCCAAAAGGCTTGCTCAGTTTCCCAGGTCTGAGAGGAGGGGGCACACCTTTGTAACGAATGTAACAGGCTGCAGAGGGTCAGATTCGAATCTGCCGGACCTCGTGCTGGAGCTTGGCGCTAGCTGCCAGCAATCCCGTGTGGGTAGATGAATCTCTCTTTCTCGCGGCTGACAGGGGTCATCAGCTTGCAGACCTTAGAAAGATGAAGCTGTAGATAGTTCCCACACGGTGAAGTATTTGTTTTGCTTTGCATTCAATATCTTATAAATATAACCTGCTGTGTATATTGCAAACTGATATATTTTGTTTGATTAACGCGGACTTGAAAGCTACTAATTCGTCATTCATAAATATTGTGGTTGGGGAAGAATTAACAACAATAAAAGTCTTCTTTGACCTCAGAAGTGCATTTCTGTTGTGTTATGTTAGTGCTTAGAAACCAGATAAGAGGAAAGCACTACAATTGGTACCAGAAGTGGGGCCGGTCATTAAGAGGTGATTAAGAGGGTGTTGACGAGTTGGTAGATTTCTAAGTGCACACTTTAAAAGTGTAATTGTTTTTTGTTGTTTGGAGAATTACAGAAATTGTTTTCTGTTTGGAGAATCACAGTAGCACGGCAGACCATGTCTGAGAATACATGTGTTGATGAACTGCCTGATGGTGCTAAGAAAAACTGTGAATTGTTTTCTGTTTGGGGAATTACAGAAGAAAATGCATGTGTAGCTAAAATGCCTGATGTTGTTTTGAGAAATAATTCCCGTTGTATATATGTAGAAAAAGTGTGTTTTGGAAGTAATGATGACAGAAAGGTCTGGATACCTTTATCTGCTTACAGAGAAATGCAGGAGAAATGTAGGCAGTTGGAACATGAAAATAGGAATTTACGTGAGCAAATTAGCCCGACTGAAAGTTATAAAAAGGCTGTTTTTGAAGAATCTTTCTTGTCCCATTCCAGTAATGAGGGGGTTAAGACAGCTCCGAGCTGCACTGAGTTTTCGTGTGAGCCAGGGTTTTTGGCAGACAAAATGCATTCCTTAACGGATAACACGGACGAGAGAGACCAGAATGTGATTTACGAGTTACCGTTGCAAAATGCACAAGTAAAACGAAGGATTTTAGAGCAAGACACCCCGAGTTTCATTAGCTTGTTTGATTTTTGGAAAAAGAAAAGCCCTCATTTGAGTGAAATCCTAACACTTTTGTATATGGTCACTGTGAAAAATTATATGCAGTTGCGCGCTTGTGATTTGGCAAATGAAATAATGCAGACTTTAGGTTTCTGCGCAGTGCAAGAAGGAAATACTTATGTACATGTAATTCAGGAACAAGGAAAGAAAATAGTGCCCCTAGCTAGGATCATACACTGGATCTGGTACTTGCAAGACAGGGCTAGAGTACCACAGGTAAAAGAGTTACCAATGAAGTTGTGTGCACCATTTGAATTTGTGTCTACTGAAGATAAAAAGCATGTTTGTTTTACTAATGATTCATTGACTGAAATGTTGCTTTCTGGCACAGTAGAAGGAACAGCGTTGTATAATGTGTGTCAGATTTTAAAGCAAGAGCTACGTGAGATGTGTCATTTTTATGCTGATTTTTGGTTCATTGCTAATGTTTTAGCACCTAACTGGTTCAATTACCTTGCAGATGTTAATGAGAAAAATTCAGAGAGAGAAGTGTACACCCAGAATTCTGCCTTAGTGGAGATGGCTAAGTGGGTGCCCCAGAAATGTGAACAGCTGAGAGAAAAAGCCACTTACAGGTGGGCAGAGACGAGAGAGATGCACATTCCCCTAGATTTGATAAAAACTGTGCAGCACGCACAAAAGCAATCTGTCATGCAAGCAGTCACAGAGCAGTTGGGGAGAGGAAAGTTACCAGATCAGAAATGGCAAATTGATCAGGTTTTAGGGAGAGTGATTGCTGCAAATTACCAAGGAAAAATCGAAATTATGCTGATACCTAGAAAAGAATCTGATTCATTCATACAAATTGGAGACAGAATGGCCCAACTTGGCAAAAATGCAGTGAATGGAGGTTTGGTAAAGAATGAGTCTGCCCCAGCCCTTCTGACAGTGCAAGAAAAGGGAAGCTGTGGTGCAACAGATAAAAACCTCAGTGCTGATGTGTGGGCTGAAGCCCCAAGTGATCCTCCAGAACCTGCAGCGAATGTAACAAAGGGCCTCAAAAACGTCCTGCTGATTATAAAACAGGGAAAGAAAGAGGAAGGGTGCAGTTTAAATGAAAAATGTTATTTGCAAGAAAAGTCATACTTGTTTCTTTTGCAGATCTTACCACGTTTGGCCACTGTCCCTGAGTGTGCTGTGTGGTCCCCCTTCCGGTGTGTGCGTGTGGGGTCGGGGAAGGGTCCGAAACCCCAACCTGAACCTGGCTGAGTAAAGTGCCAGCACCATGGATCCATTTTGCGCAAACTGCGCCTTCAGTTCAAGTTCAACTTGTTTGATTGCATTCTTCCACTGGAACTAAGCTGTGTTTTTTTTTTTTTTCCTTCTCGTATGGAACTCTGACTTTTGCTTACCTTCCAGAAAACCTTTCAGGTGGACCGTGCACCTTTACATGAGCAGAACTCATGCCACATCAAATTGCTAACACTGTTGAATTAGAGACTCACTCAGAGTATAAAAATTGCCCAGTCTTTTCTATGTAGATGTATCTGATGTGAAAGGTTATGAAATCAATGTGTTAATTCACTTCTATTGCTTTACAGGGATTGCTTTGATCATAATGTTTTTTTGTTTGTGCTGATGTTTTTTTGTTTTTTGTTTGAAACAAGAGATATGTGAAACAAAAATTCATTGGTCAAAGGGCGGAATGTACTGCCATTTGATAAGTTTTGTTTTGACCAATGACTTTGTGTTTCACCACTGCGCATATTAGTTGCTCAATGTTCACCAGTAGCACATGGTATGTTTTGTTCAGTTTAGCCGCCTATGGGCTTTGACATTGCATTAGTCATTACATTCTGTATTCTGCCTATTGGCTTTGACATGGCATTAGCCATTACTTTCTGTATTCAGTTGAGCCGCCTATGGGCTTTGACATTGCATTAGCCATTACATTCTGTATTCTGCCTATTGGCTTTGACATGCTGTATCCAGTCTAGCCGCCTATTGGCTTTGACATTGCATTCCTATTGGCTTTGACATGATGCATTCAATTTAGCTGCCTATTGACTTTGACATGCTATTAGATATTCTGCCTATTGGCTTTGACATGATATCATATGTTACACTTTGTATTCAGCTCCGCTGCCTATTGGCTTTGACATGATCTTATACATTGCATTTTGTATTCAGCTCAGCTGCCTATTGGCTTTGACATGATATTATACATTGCATTTTATATTCAGCTCAGCTGCCTATGGGCTTTGACATGATATTATACATTGCATTTTGTATTCAGCTTAGATGCTTATTGGCTTTGACATGACACTAGACATTGCATTTGATATTTAGGTTAGCTGCCGATTGCCTTTAACATGACATTGCAGTTGATATTTAGGTTAGCTGCCCATTGCCTTTAACGTGGAGTTAGACATTGCAGTTGAGAATCCAAGCTGTATTTTTCCAAGCTGTGTTTTTGCACCAGAGAACCAAGATGTTTTTCTCACAGTAGACTAGACATGATAAGAGAGAGTACATGGGTGTTGTTTTCTCTTCGCTTGAGCTTGGGAACAGGAGTAGTCTTGGAGATCTGGCCAGTCTCCAAAAGGCTTGCTCAGTTTCCCAGGTCTGAGAGGAGGGGGCACACCTTTGTAACGAATGTAACAGGCTGCAGAGGGTCAGATTCGAATCTGCCGGACCTCGTGCTGGAGCTTGGCGCCAGCTGCCAGCAATCCCGTGTGGGTAGATGAATCTCTCTTTCTCGCGGCTGACAGGGGTCATCAGCTTGCAGACCTTAGAAAGATGAAGCTGTAGATAGTTCCCACACGGTGAAGTATTTGTTTTGCTTTGCATTAAATATCTTATAAATATAACCTGCTGTGTATATTGCAAACTGATATATTTTGTTTGATTAACGCGGACTTGAAAGCTACTAATTCGTCATTCATAAATATTGTGGTTGGGGAAGAATTAACAACAATAAAAGTCTTCTTTGACCTCAGAAGTGCATTTCTGTTGTGTTATGTTAGTGCTTAGAAACCAGATAAGTGGAAAGCACTACACTGGGTATTACAGGAGGTTCATAAAGAACTATGGCTCCATTGCAGCCCCTCTTAATGACCTCACATCTAAGAAAATGCCTAAAAAGGTATTATGGACAGCTAGCTGTCAGAAAGCTTTTGAGGAGCTGAAGCAGGCCATGTGCTCTGCACCTGAAAAGCCCCTGTTACTCCAAAAAATTCATTGTCCAAACTGATGAATCTGAATTAGGGGTAGGGGCAGTCTTATCACAAATTAATTCTGAGGGCCAGGATCAACCTGTTGCTTTTATCAGCAGGAGGTTGACCCCTAGAGAAAAGCGTTGGTCTGCCATAGAGAGGGAGGCCGTTGCTGTGGTCTGGGCACTGAAAAAGTTGAGGCCATACCTGTTTGGCACTCACTTCATTGTTCAGACAGACCACAAACCTCTACTTTGGCTAAAACAAATGAAAGGTGAAAATCCTAAATTGTTGAGGTGGTCCATATCCCTACAGGGAATGGACTATACAGTGGAACATAGACCTGGGAGTACCCACTCCAATGCAGATGGACTCTCCAGATATTTCCACTTAGACAATGAAGACTCATCAGGTCATGGCTAGTCTTATTGTCCTTCGTTTGGGGGGGTTGTGTAGGAAAGTACCATCTTGTCTGGCATGTTACCCCCATATTTCACTGTATATATGTTGTTTTAGTTGTATGTGTCACTGGGACCCTGCCAGCCAGGGCCCCAGTGCTCATAAGTGTGCCCTGTATGTGTTACCTGTGTTGTGACTAACTGTCTCACTGAGGCTCTGCTAACCAGAACCTCAGTGGTTATGCTCTCTCATTTCTTTCCAAATTGTCACTAACAGGCTAGTTACCAATTTCACCAATTTACATTGGCATACTGGAACACCCTTATAATTCCCTAGTATATGGTACTGAGGTACCCAGGGTATTGGGGTTCCAGGAGATCCCTATGGGCTGCAGCATTTCTTGTGCCACCCATAGGGAGCTCTGACAATTCTTCCACAGGCCTGCCACTGCAGCCTGAGTGAAATAACGTCCACGTTATTTCACAGCCATTTACCACTGCACTTAAGTAACTTATAAGTCACCTATATGTCTAACCTTTACCTGGTAAAGGTTGGGTGCTAAGTTACTTAGTGTGTGGGCACCCTGGCACTAGCCAAGGTGCCCCCACATTGTTCAGGGCAAATTCCCCGGACTTTGTGAGTGCGGGGACACCATTACATGCGTGCACTATACATAGGTCACTACCTATGTATATCTTCACAATGGTAACTCCGAATATGGCCATGTAACATGTCTAAGATCATGGAATTGTGCCCCCAATGCCATCCTGAGACAATCCCATGATCCCACGGGTCTCTAGCACAGACCCGGGTACTGCCAAACTACCTTTCCCGGGATTTCACTGCAGCTGCTGCTGCTGCCAACCCCTCAGACAGGTTTCTGCCCTCCTGGGGTCCAGCCAGGCTTGGCCCAGGAAGGCAGAACAAAGGACTTCCTCAGAGAGAGGGTGTTACACCCTCTCCCTTTGGAAAAAGGTGTTAGGGCTGGGGAGGAGTAGCCTCCCCCAGCCTCTGGAAATGCTTTCATGGGCACAGATGGTGCCCATTTCTGCGTAAGCCAGTCTACACCGGTTCAGGGATCCCCCAGCCCTGCTCTGGCGTGAAACTGGACAAAGGAAAGGGGAGTGACCACTCCCCAGACCTGCACCTCCCCTGGGAGGTGCCCAGAGCTCCTCCAGTGTGCTCCAGACCTCTGCCATCTTGGAAACAGAGGTGCTGCTGGCACACTGGACTGCTCTGAGTGGCCAGGGCCAGCAGGTGACGTCAGAGACTCCTTCTGATAGGCTCCTTCAGGTGTTGCTAGCGTATCCTCTCTCCTAAGTAGCCAAACCTCCTTTTCTGGCTATTTAGGGTCTCTGCTTTGGGGAATTCTTTAGATAACGAATGCAAGAGCTCATCAGAGTTCCTCTGCATCTCTCTCTTCACCTTCTGCCAAGGAATCGACTGCTGACCGCGCTGGAAGCCTGCAAAACTGCAACAAAGTAGCAAAGACGACTACTGCGACCTTGTAACACTGATCCTGCCGCCTTCTCGACTGTTTTCCTGGTGGTGCATGCTGTGGGGGTAGTCTGCCTCCTCTCTGCACTAGAAGCTCTGAAGAAATCTCCCGTGAGTCGACTGAATCTTCCCCCTGCAACTGCAGGCACCAAAGAACTGCATCACCGGTCCTCTGGGTCTCCTCTCAGCAGAACGAGCGAGGTCCCTTGAACTCTGCAACTCTGTCCAAGTGACTCCCACAGTCCAGTGACTCTTCAGTCCAAGTTTGGTGGAGGTAAGTCCTTTCCTCCCCACACTAGACTGCATTGCTGGGAACCGCGTGATTTGCAGCTGCTCTGGCTCCTGTGCACTCTTCCAGGATTTCCTTTGTGCACAGCCAAGCCTGGGTACCCGGCACTCTAACCTGCAGTGCACGACCTCCTGAGTTGTCCTCCAGCGTCGTGTGACCTTCCGTTGTGACTTCGGGTGAGCTCTGGTTCACTCCACTTCGTAGTGCCTATTCCAGCACTTCTGCAGGTGCTGCTTGCTTTTGAGTGGACTCCTTGTCTTGCTGGGCGCCCCCTCTGTCTCCTCACACAATTGGCGACATCCTGGTCCCTCCTGGGCCACAGCAGCGTCCAAAAACCCTAACCGCAACCCTTGGAGCTAGCAAGGCTTGTTTGTGGTCTTTCTGCACGAAAACACCTCTGCAAGCTTTTTTGCGACGTGGGACATCCATCCTCCAAAGAGGAAGTTTCTATCCCTCGTCGTTCTTGCAGAATCCACAGCTTCTACCATCTAGTGGCAGCTTCTTTGCACCCACAGCTGGCATTTCCTGGGCATCTGCCCACTCCCGACTTGATCATGACTCTTGGACTTGGTCCCCTTGTTCCACAGGTACTCTTGTCTGGAAATCCATCATTGTTGCATTGCTGGTGTTGGCCTTTCTTGCAGAATTCCCCTATCATGACTTCTGTGCTCTCTGGGGAACTTAGGTGCACTTTGCACCCACTTTTCAGGGTCTTGGGTTGGGCAATTTTCTAACCCTCACTGTTTCCTTACAGTCCCAGCGACCCTCTACAAGGTCACATAGGTTTGTGGTCCATTTGTGGTTCGCATTCCACTTCTAGAGTATATGGTTTGTGTTGCCCCTATCCCTATGTGCCCCCATTGCATTCTATTGTGACTATACATTGTTTGCACTGTTTTCTATTGCTATTACTGCATATTTTGGTATTGTGTACATATATCTTGTGTATATTTGCTATCCTCATACTGAGGGTAGTCACTGAGATACTTTGGCATATTGTCATAAAAATAAAGTACCTTTATTTTTAGTATATCTGTGTATTGTGTTTTCTTATGATATTGTGCATGTGACACTAGTGGTACTGTAGGAGCTTCACTCGTCTCCTAGTTCAGCCTAAGCTGCTCTGCTAAACTACCTTTTCTATCAGCCTAAGCTGCTAGACACCCCTCTACACCAATAAGGGATAAATGGACCTGGTGCAAGGTGTAAGTACCCCTTGGTACCCACTACAAGCCAGGCCAGCCTCCTACAACAGGATCCTACTTTTCCCTGCCCTGGCCCCAGACACACTTCAGGGGGTTGGAGACTGCTTTGTGTGAGGACAGGTACAGCCCCACTCAGGGGCAAGTGTCAGCTCCTCCTACCACTCAATCGCAGGAAGACCCATCAGCCTGGTGATGGGCCATCAGTATATGCAGGGCATACCTCAGCTCCTTTTGTGTGGCTCTCTAAAGTGAATGCACACACACCCCAACTGACCCAGATATGTATTCAGCAGACATGCAGAGTCACAGAATGTTTAAGCAAGAAAATGCCCACTTTCAAAAAGTGGAATTTTCCAACTCACAATCCGAAACCAGCTTCACGAAAAGATGTTCAGAGATCCCTAACTCTATATCTTTAGCTATTCCCGAAGGAAAACTACACTTTAAAGATATTTCAAGGTAACTCCCATGTTACCCTATTGGAGAGATAGTCATTGCAATTGTGAAAAATGAACCAGTACATGTCCTACCTTTTGAATACCCTGTGTTCTGCCCATGGGGCTAACTTGGGCCTACCTTAGAAGTAACTCACGGGTAATGAGAGGGAAAGGTTGGACCTGGTTGTGGGTGCACTTGCCAAGTTGACATGGAAGTTGAAAACTGCACAACAGACACTGCAATGGCAGGCATAAGACATGGTTGCAGGGCTACTCATGTGGATGGCACAATCAGTGCTGCAGGCCCACTAGAGATTCACAGGCCCTGGGCACACCTGGTGCACTCTACTAGGGACTTACTAGTAAGTCAGGTAGGCTAACCATGGAGAAACCATTCACCAATACATTTCAGACAGACATCATATGCGCCTTATTACTACTTAGCAGTGGTAAAGTGCCCAGAGTCCTGAGGCCAACTGAAACAGTAAAACAAATAGTAAGAAGACGGCAAAATGGTTTGGGGATGACCCTGCAAAAAAGGCATGTTCCAGCAATTATCACACCCAAATGTTGCATGGGAACCTCACAAAGATCATTAGAGCAGTGCCTTACATCTTCAGGTCATGCCTTACTGTGTATAAGATGCAACAGTACTTTATGTAGAATGTTATTGGTCACGTCACATGTGATGCCACAAGTGATACAATGAGGACATTGTTTGTCATTTCAGAGTTTCACCATGAGCCAGGTATTGTGGGTGTATTTTGTGTAGTTCAACAAAGTGAATTGCTGTGGTTTTTATATTTTTTAACCAAAATGCACCTGCAACATTTACCTGCATTGTGAATTTCTTTTCATAATAATGAGAATATTTTTCTGATTATATATTTTAATCTTATGGTGACACACATTATGACATTGTTCTTTTATCCCTTTCTACTGCAGTACATGGTCTTCAGCAGTTTTTTTGAAAGTACAATACAGACAATGTTGCATTTGTCTGTGTCCTGCCCCCAACACTGGCACCAATAGCATGCCCCACGTATGAGCTGTTCATGACATCCAGCTATGACAGATGAGAACTGAACTCAGGCCACAACCTTTGGCTAAACCTTGTGAGAAGGGCCTAAGACTCACTGGGCTTTGACTTTGTATGTGACCACTGGAAACTGGCATATGTTCCAGATTATCCTCATTGGTACTGTCTTATTGAACAGGCTGCACATGACTTTCACCATGCTCAGTGACTCATGTTGACATGTGCTGGTCTACATATTTCAAGGATCTCGAACCACCAGTGCATCATTTTATTTGCACTCATTGCTCCATATTTTCAGAGTGACGGATAAGCATAATGCTTCACTTCCCCTGTCCTGAGTCATTTTTTACCCGCGCAACAACCAGCTTCATCAGGTCACATTAATCATATGCAAGGTAGGCATTCCCCTTAAATTCCAACATAGAGCCTACTCATTCATATTTACAAGTTTTAAGGAAAGTGTCGCATTGTTGGCAAATGATGCGCAGAGTTCAAAATGTGTACAAATTCCTGCTCATTAACAATCCAGACATAAAAATGACACATTGGCACTGGTACTTAAGCAGAACATACCCAAAGCCCTTTGGCAAGCTCAGCTACAACATGGAGCTACTCATACTGCAGCTAGGAGCACCGACGACCACTGCCTCCACCATGGAGGTAGAGAAGGAGAAGGAAGGAGACATAGCAGCAGAGGACTACCATCATTGACATCAGGGAGGAGTAAGTCATCACCTATTACAAGCTCAGGAGGGGGTCAATTGTCCAGCTCCTCCATCAGAATGAACCAAGGCTGCAGACAACATCCCAGAGGTGCACCAACATCCCTCTGTAGGCCACTCTGATGGCAGTGCTCCACAGGCTGGCATCTGGCGCATTCCAAACCATCACAGACAGACTAGCAGGAATATCTCAGCCATCTTTTTCCGCATTCCTCCCCTCCATCCTCGATGCCATCATAAGCCTCACACCCCAGTACCTCATGTTCTAACACACAGCAGAAGCAACATGAAAACAAGCAGGACTTGTATGCCATTGCTGGATTTCCACATATGTTGGGTGCAAGGAACTGCACTCATGTGCAACTGGTGCCTCCTGCTGCTATATCCCACCTGTACCACGATTGGAAGCACACATATTCCATCATTGTGCAGACAATAGTGGACCATCTGGGGTTGTTTATCAATGTGCTGGCAAGGTACCCCCGGGAGTGATCAGGATGCATACATCTTCAGATATTCAATCATAAGTGAGCGTTTCCTTAATGGGAGATATGGGATTTGCCTACTCATTAGTAAGTATATCTGAAGAACATAACTGATATCATGACAGTTAATTATGTTGAATACAATAGTGATATTTGTGTTGGGTGAATTAAACAGTGAATACATAGCAGTTGTGGGCCTCACACTTGCACCATACAACATAGTACATGTGCAATACGACCCTCCAAGTCACACATCTTGAGACCTGCTAAGCCACGGTGGGCCTCATGTACAAGCAGCCTGTGCTGCTGGAGCATCAATTTCCAAGATGCTCTGGGGGAGCAAGCCTCCCTGTCATATCTATGAGGCAACACAAAGTCACCCCGTGTGGCCTTGCACGGCCTCAGATATGGATTAAGTGAAGGCAATGCAAAGAGCTGCATTGTCTTACTCTATGTCAAGAATGGGTTCCCTGGGCCTTGTTGTGGGTTTTCAATTGCAACAGAAATGGGTTTTGGCACATACCGAGATTTACATGGAGCTGAAAACCTGGAAATGTGTTAAAAATGTGTACCTCCCCTGGCGTAACAAGTAGAAATAATTTCATTTACCCTGGGCATTTTCTCTTTCTATGTGTGCTGCATTTTGCAGCACACAGAGAAAGAGGAAAAGCTTCCATTGATTGTTTTTGTGCAGGAAGGTGTCTCTTATTGCATAAAAGCAATTGAGCCCACAACGCAGGAACAGCTGCCTCTTGGTGCAAGGGTGCCTGTGTTGGTGCTAGTTACCAATCTGTGATCTTGAACATGCAGAAGGAGCATTAATGTGTCATATTCCATTAATATGGCACATTTCTGCCCCTTCCTTCTGATGCAGGACAGTGCAGCTAAGTGTCTTCCTTTGCTGCCATGTGGCAACAACTTATAAATGATGCCCTGTGTGTGTATCAAAATGGTGGAAAGATCCTCAGCAATGCAACACTATGTAAAATGATGTTTTACAATACAGTGTTCAAGGAAAGGTCTCCATTTCTGTTGTCTGTGTGTCCACCGGTAACTCTCACGGTCATGAGGCATGTCATATATCCAATACCTTTGAAACTGAGAAAGTTTCAAATTGTCATTGGTCATCATATGCATACTTGCCATTTATGTGCGTTCCATTTTGTGCCACAGAAACATTTTCTATCAATCCTTCAAGTGTTCAAACTCTTCAGCAAGGTAGGCCCTCATTCACAAAGTACATCTCACAGGACAGACAGCCACAAAATCACCAGTTAAATAATGCGCCTGTCTCGGTGCAATGCTGCCCATTGTCTGCCAATGCAGGCTGCAAACCCAGTACGCTACAAAATGTTGAAAATATGATACATACTGTCCCCAAATAGTGAGGTAGTGCAGTTCTGATAGTATACCAGCTGCACTGTACAGTGCAAGACTCTAACATATCACTCCCCTGGTGTACTGTCAACATAGTGAACACAGTGCACTGCTATGGGTAGACTATCATGTCCACATTGACATACAATCACTAATACCTCCATTGTAGTAGCTAATGAACAACAGTAACTACTACTGTCAAATTCAAATATGTGTGACTATATTAGACAACATCATCTGCACCTGTGACATTTTGAAAAATGTGTCATGTTTTTAAAAAAATGCCAATAGTAGCCCCAAACATGCACAATAGAGGAATGTGAGAGAACTGCCTCCTCAATGGCTAACTGACTTTCCACACTAGTAAAGATTCACCATGTCCATTGCATTGGTACTCACAAGTATTACAATAGTATGTGTATCATATAGTCCAGTATACATGTACTTGTAGTACAGTGTCAGTCATACCAAAAATGAAAGTGAATGTGTATGCTAAATCATGTCAGTGCATGTCCCATACTTGTTGAAAAGTGTATGAGTCATTCAGGACACTTAACCGAATGTACATGAATAAGAGCACATCAACCATCATTACAATTGACTGATTGTTCCCCTCCTGTCTTTTCAGCTGGCAAAGGACTTATGTACATCCATGGGTAATGACCCCATATCTACAACCCCAGCTGGATAGCCAGCGAAGTTACAACTATGGACTTAGCAGGATCCAGTCCATAGTGGAGTGGACTTTTGGAGTCCTTAAAGCACACTTTCACTGTCTCAATATGTCAGGGGAAAGATTGCTCAACTCCCCATGTATGGAATGCAAGATCACACTTGTGGGCTGCATTTTGGCCAACATATTTGTAAGGAAAAATGTCCCTTTTGACAAGGGAAATGACGACTATGAAGGCCAAAGGGATGATAGTGAGGAAGACAATGACCAACACCAAAATGTACCTACAATTGCTGGGACACAGCAGAGACACCAGAAAGCTTTTGCAAATGCATGAGCACATCAAAGGATCTCATATATAGACTACATGAAAAAAAATGTTCTCAAATTCCAATCAATGTACAAACACTACCAATCTGTAAGCAATCTTGCTTCAGAGTCACTGTAAACATCAAAACACTCATACCATACATGCTACTAATTGGGATACAACAAAGGTATGTAATATTGTGTAACAAACACTGCTGAACATCATTTTGTAAATCCAAAAATGGGTACATGCCAATAACCTGTGCCAAATGTATGTCCATTGGAAAGACAGACACCAAACAAAGATAGCAATTAGGCACAGTTTGGACAGGTCATGATAATGTTGCAGTGTATTGACCATCAGACAACCCACCACAATCCAAATGGTGTGCTACTGTATATACTGTGCAATGAAAGAGTGTGTGTGTGTGTGTTGTACATCTAGCCATTTGTACAGCCTCATACTTTTAGAGGATAGTATAGTTAACTCATAGTCTGTTGACTGTGAACAGAGGCACATAATATGTCCATGGGAACACAGTTCAACACATAAAGTCTAAATATGCTGTGTCAATCTCTGCAGGAACATATGAAATCCATTGTGACATCTCACATGCCACATATAAATGCAGAATTTGCAACTGTAGCAGTGCAAGATTGACTACCTAGTACCAATCTGCCACACTTGCCTCACTGGGCAAAGATGCAATTGGAACAAGCATGGATGTGTTATAGTCAGATACAAACAATGTATTTACAACTATAGCTACAGTTAAGTGGGACAGTAAAAACACAACACAAAGAATCAGAATATAAATCATTTGCACAGAAGCAATGTCTGAATGCAAAGTGAATCAAGCAAAGGTACCATGCACTGATACATTCCAGGTCATAGTGGCAAAATGTGTCAATAAATGCCCAGGTGACCTTCTTGTGTGTATGAATACCCACATCCTAAGTTCAAGTAATCTCTCTATGTAGCAACATGATGTGATGCATGTCAATGGCAAACATATACCTCCTTGGAATAAATCAATCCTTTTGGCCACCTAAGCTGGCCTTGTGGTCAGCAGAATATAGGTAAAGAAGAGGGGCAAACACTAATGCGCAACAGCACTGTACATTTGCTGCACATATCATTCCAGAACCAAACCCATACAGCAGATGTGTGTACCAAGAAATTATATGGTGGCTGCTGGTTATTGCTCTGTGGTGACTGTCGGTATGCATATAACAATATGTGTCATATATGCCTAGCCATCTCCATTACACATCTAGACAGTCAATCTGTTCCCTGGATGCCACACTGTAGACTGGCTGACCCAGCCTGTGTATGTCACATCCTGAGTGGGTAATGCATCCACAGGGCATCCTAGAATAGCAGTGTATTCAGAGAGGGGCTTATATATCACAGGCTGGTGCCGCAGGTGGCACATTACTTTTGGACCTCAGGTGACACAAGCCTCTGAACCATGTCCATAAGGCCATGCTACATCGCCCTGTGTGGCTCATCATGGCCTCATAGCTATGGAGAAAATCAATGCATTGCAAGAGTCTCCCTTTGTTCACTCTGTGCCACGGGTGCATTGCAGGGATCTTGCAGGGTGTTTTTCAAGGCAACACCCATTGTCACGTTGGCTCTCCTTATGCTACTGAGGCTGCTGGATTTTGGTGGCAGCATCACCTAGATTGTGGTGAACTGAGTCCAATCCCACACCATATGACAACTTTCAGCCTAATCCATTTCTGGCCAGCTAGCAGCACCTCATCTCCACTCAAGAGCAGGGATGATTTGTGGCAACCAGGTGCATGACATGATGACTTCTCAGGGAAACCGTGGTGGATCAGATCTCATCCTTTTCTCTCAGTTACATTAGTCTTACACATGCAAAGACAAACTGAGGCAGGGAATGGTTCAATAAGATTTATTGACTCAGCAGTGTCTTAGATAATATGGCATGAAATGCAAAAATCAGAATGATGAAACATATTAGAACCAAAATGGTGACAAGGAAAGTGAAACACAAGAAATGTCCCACCATACTGTCATTATGCACACTATGGTGGGCATTACAACCCTGGTAGTCGGTGGTAAAGCGGCGGTAAAACCGCAAACAGGCCGCCGAAAAAAAAATGGAATCACGACCGTGGCGGAAACCGCCAACAAAGACAGCCACTTTAACACTCAGACCGCCATGGCGGTACAAACAAACAGCTTGGTGGTCACCGCCAACAGACAGGCGGAGGACAATGTACCGCCCACAGTATCACAACCTACCAATCCGCCACCTTTTCCAGGGCGGATTCACCGCGGACAAAAACACGGCGGAAACAGGACTTCGAAGGGAAAACGCTCACCTCTACACACCCCACGAGGAATCCGGACGCCATGGAGCCCGAGCTCCAGATCCTGCCAGCCCTTATCTTCTTGTTCCTCTACCAGGAGCACGAACGCCGGCGGCAAAGACAACGGTGAGTACTGCACCTATGACACAGGGGAACGGGGGGGAAACAGGGACACACACATGCAATACGCAACACCGCCACCCTCAGCCACAACAACACACACACTAATAGAGCTTGATACATTACAGTTACACCCCGCAACCCCCCGGAAGAATGCAAAGACCAAAGAAAATGAGTGTAACCATTGTAATATATTAAAATCAAGTACGCAAAAATATATATATACACTATAAACAAAATGTACACCAAGAATAGTAGTCCAGGTAGTGCTCCATTGAAGTCTGTGGAACACTGGGCCCACACGGTATGGGCGAGGCCCACACTCAATCCCCAAACATGATGGTGGGAACACTGCAGCGGCACCAGATAGCAATAAAACAGGCACCTCAGGGGGAAGGGAAAGGGGGGCATCTCAGCCGGTTGAGTGCACAACGCCAAATCCACTAGGGGGCCACATGCCCACTGTTCCATCCTGGGGAGTGCAAAGCCACAGTCTCTCAAGTCTCTACAGTGGGGGGTTGCCCACTGTTCAATCCTGGGGAGTGCAAAGCCACAGTCTCTCAAGTCTCTACAGTGGGTGGTTTGCCCACTGTTCCATCCTGGGGAGTTCAAAGCCACAGTCTCTCAAGTCTCTACAGTGGGTGGTTTGCCCACTGCTATATCCTGGGGAGTGCAAAGCCACAGTCTCTCAAGTCTCTACAGTGGGTGGTTTGACCACTGTTCAATCCTGGGGAGTGCAAAGCTACAGTCTCTCAAGTCTCTACAGTGGGTGGTTTGCCCACTGCTATATCCTGGGGAGTGCAAAGCCAGAGTCTCTCAAGTCTCTATAGTGGGTGGTTTGCCCACTGTTCAATCCTGGGGAGTGCAAAGCCACAGTCTCTCAAGTGGATGCCTTTCTCCACTGGTTATGGAGGGGGCTTGGCGCCCAGAGTGCTTCATCCTGCCAAGGACAGAGGTAGTGGATGTGATACTCAACTGGTTCTGGAGGGGGCTTGGTGCCCAGAGTGCTTCATCCTGCAAAGGACAGAAGTAGTGGATGTGATACTTCACTGCTTCTGGAGGGGGCTTGGTGCCCAGAGTGCTTCATCCTGCCAAGGACAGAGGTAGTGGATGTGATACTCCACTGGTTCTGGAGGGGGCTTGGTGCCCAGAGTGTTTCATCCTGACAAGGACAGAGGTAGTGGATGCCTTTCTTCACTGGTTCTGGAGGGAGCTTGGTGCCCAGAGTGCTTCATCCTGCTCGTGACAGACTCCTGTCTAGCCCAGAGGGGCTGGTGCTGGCGGTCCTTCATGGCCCAGCGGGGCTGGTGCTGGCAGTCCTGTCTGGCCCAGCGGGGCTGGTGCTGGCTGTCCTGTCTGGCCCAGCGGTGCTGGCGGTCCTGTCTGGCCCAGCAGGGCTGGTGCTGGCGGTGGCCTCCTGGGCAGCGGGGATGATGGCGGCGGCCTCCTGGACAGCTGGGTTGGTGGCAGTGGGCTTCTGGCCAGCAGGGCTGGTGGCGGTGGCCTCCTGGGCAGCAGGGCTAGTGGCGGTGGCCTCCTGGGCAGCTGGGCTGGTGGCCTTCTGGGCAGCAGGGCTGGTGGCGGTGGCCTTCTGGGCAGCGGGGATGATGGTGGTGGCCTCCTGGGCAGCAGGGCTGGTGGCCTCCTGGGCAGCAGGGCTGGTGGCATTGGCCTCCTGGGCAGTGGGGATGATGGCGGTCGCCTCCTGGGCAGCTGGGCTGGTGCTGGCAGGGGGATGATGGCGGTCTTCTCCACCGTGCTGCTCTTCCCAGACTTGCTGACTTTCTTGTGGCCCTTCCCCACCTTGGAAGGTGTTGCAGCTGACTCCACATTCCCACCTGTACCCCTGGGAGTGGCTTTGGTGGCTAGAGTCTTCCCCCTCTCCCGCTGGGCACTGGCCAACTTTTGATGCTTCACAGGTGGGGGACTGTCCGTGCTGTGGCTCTGTGCACACTGGCTGTCCTGGTGGCCGGTGCACTCCAGATTCCGGTGACTACAGGCACCACTGGTCCGGGAGAAGTTATGGCTGAGGTGCTAGGTTGAGACCTGGAGAGTCGGGCCCTAGGAGATGGACGGGATGGGGGAGGTGAGAGAAAGAGGTCAAGATTGGACAGGAAAAGTTTCTTGGGAACACTGGGATGGCTAGCTGGAGAGGGTTTGGGAGTGGAGGAAGAGGTTGTGGTTGTAGGAGGTGTTCGTTTGGTGACTTTGGGTGAAGGTGCATGCGCTGGAGGCGGTCATGAGGTGGATGGCTGTTGGGTGGGTGTGTGTCTGCATTTGTGTATCTTGGGAGGTGGCGTCACAGACACACTGGGAGAGGACACAGGGGACGTGTGAATGGTAGTGGGGGTGGTGACTGCATGTGAGTGGGGTGTGGTGGTGGGTGTGCTGGTGATGGAAGTAGTGGTTGTAGATGTAGTGCATGCAGGTGTGAGTGTAGACGAGACTGGGAGGGAGGAGGGAGACGAGGAGGAGGGGGACACAGCGGAGGCAGTGGATGTTGGTGTGTCTGCATGTGTGTGATGCTTGCGTGAGTGCCTGTGGGATGTGTGGTGCTTATGTTTGCCAGAGCATCCCTTGTGTGTTGACGTGTGTGCATGCTGGTCTGAAGGTGTGCTTGGGATAGGCTGAGGTACAGGGGATTGGCTCTGGGTGGAGGAAGTTGGAGGGGGGAGGATAGAGACAGGGACAAGAGCTGCCATCAGTGCTGAGGCCAGA
Source organism: Pleurodeles waltl (assembly GCF_031143425.1). Classification (NCBI taxonomy): domain Eukaryota; kingdom Metazoa; phylum Chordata; class Amphibia; order Caudata; family Salamandridae; genus Pleurodeles; species Pleurodeles waltl. The sequence continues at coordinate 757,726,344 of NC_090443.1, forward strand.
GTCTGAAAAGCTCGCTGAAGGGCTGCCTGATGAGAATTAATGCCCTCCAGGAATGCATTTGTTTGTTGAAACTGCCTTTCTACACCCTGGATGGCATTCAAAATGGTAGACTGCCCAACAGTGAGGGACCTGAGGAGGTCAATGGCCTCCTCACTGAGGGCAGCAGAGGTGACTGGGGCGGGGCCTGAGGTGCCTGGGGCGAAGGTGATGCCCACCCTTCTGGGTGAGCGGGCACGGGGCAAATGCTGAGGGGCTGCTGGGAGGGCGGTACTGGTAGGGGGTGGCGGCTGTACCTGTAGTTGCAGGGGGCACAGATGTTGCCGCCAACAAAAGGGAGCTCCCATCAGAGGATGAGTCCGTGTCACTGTTGTCAGCTCCTGTCCCCGCCGTGGAGCTCCCCTCGCCCTCTGTCCCACTGGTGAACTCTGAGTCTGTAGTGTCGTCCTCGAGGGCCATGTGGGATGCAGCTCCCTCCTGCTGCGGTGCCTCTGCTCCTCCACCTGATGATGCTAATGCACACAAGAACAGGAAGACCACAAAAAGGGGGGGGGACAGAAGAAAGACATGTTGAGTGCATGCATTACTACTACCTTTGGCGGACACGACAGACACAGAAGCCCCCTGCACTACGCTGCACACTTGGGCTCCACTGTTCAATCCCTGGGACATGGCCTACAAGGCTATGGCCGACATCTACACACATGGATGACACAGGAGCCTGACTAGGTGTACTTGGCACTATACACATGTGGGGTGGGGTGCCAAAGGGTCTGCCAGAACAAAGGTACCTAACTAGCACACTTGCTCAGGCCTAGGGAAACCCACAGCCCACCTCCCCCACCCAGACACCTCCACTGCGTGCAAATTCAGCTGAATGACAGTGTATTCACCCCCTTGTGGCTGCTGTGATGCCCTCAAGCGCCCATCCAACTCCGGGTACGCCACCGCCAGGATCCTGAACATCAGAGAGGTCACGGTGCGACGGGCACCCCTCCCACGTTGGGAGTCCATCCCCAGCTGTGCCTCCGCCGTCTTCTTGCTCCAGCGGCAAATGTCCTCCCATCTCTTCCAGCAGTGGGTGCTCTGTCTGTGATAGACCCCGAGGGTCCGGACATCCTTGGCGATGGCACGCCAAATATCTTTTTTCTGGTGGGCGCTGACCTACATGAATTGTACAGGGGGAAAAGAAAAGTTATTACCAAATGGACCGTCTCAGTAATTGGCCCCCTTCCCTACCCTTGCCATGATGCGCATGCACTCACTGTCGTTTCATGCACGCCTCAATCTCTCCCCCCATCTTTCATCCACCCTACTCCACACAGGCATAGCCCATACAGAATGCTTCCAGTGTACTAACCTGTTTGTCTGGAGGACCGTAGAGTAGCGTGTACTGGGGGAGGACCCCATCCACAAGTTTCTCCAACTCCTCCAATGTGAATGCAGGGGCCCTTTCCCCAGACGCACGAGCCATTGTCTCTTCCAAACCGAGGTCACAGCAGCACTTGCAGTGTAGGTCCTCTCCTGTCAAAGAGCAGGTATCGAGTGATTGCACAGATAGAAAATGGCGGTCACGTCCGCGACGGTGGGTACCGTCACCACCGGCGTACATCGTCATTGGCTCCTGGGACCCATAGGGTCCAATGCAGAATTGCGCCGCGGTCTTCGACCGCCTACCGCGATGGTGTACAACGCCAGCGCAGTTACCTCACATCCCATTGTCCCACTTTACAGGTCAGGCAGCTGCCATTTAAGGGGCCCACATGGCTTACTTTTTAACTGTGTCACACATACCTAGGCCTTGCCTCAACACTCACACAGGCCAAATCTCGGACTATGATTTGTGTTCTGTGCAAGCTGTGGGTACATACCTCTGAGTTGGTTGACTCTGTGCTCGCTGTTGTCCTTCATAGGCACCGTCCGCTGGGACATGTGAGGAGATGGCGGCATCCTCCGGTGTATAGGCCGCTGGTGGACCTGTCGACAATGGAGGAAAGACATGAGATCAACACCTACAGGCTTGATCGTGCCACAATCCTGGAACTGTGTGCCCAGCTGGAGCCAGACCTGATGTCATCTATCCGCCATCCCACAGGAATCCTCCCTCAAGTGCAGGTGCTGTCAGTACTCCATTTCCTAGCAAGTGGGTCTTTTCAAACAACAGCGGCCATAGCATCAGGGATGTCCCAGCCTATGTTTTCCAACGTGTTGTCCAGAGTGTTGTCTGCCCTGCTGAAACACATGCAGAGCTACATCGTTTTCCCTCAGGGGGAGGATTTGCCTACAGTGAAAGGTGACTTCTATGCCCAACATCATAGGTGCCATTGATGGGACGCATGTGGCTTTGGTACCCCCGCAGGAGTGAACAGGTGTACAGAAACCGGAAGAGTTATCATTCCATGAATGTGCAGATGGTGTGTTTGGCAGACCAGGACATCTCCCATGTTAATGCCAAATTCCCTGGCTCAGTGCATGACGCTTACATCCTGCGGAATAGCAGCATCCCTTATGTGATAGGTCAACTCCAGAGGCACTGTGTGTGGCTATTAGGTGAGCACCTGGAAGCAAGTCAGTGGGAATAGTTGTCTGGGTCTGGGGATATCCCTACAGGTTAGTGTGTGTCTAACAGTTGTCCCTCGCCATTTGCAGGTGACTCTGGTTACCCCAACCTGTCATGGCTACTGACCCCAGTGAGGAATCCCAGGACAAGGCCAGAGGAATGCTATAATGAGGCCCATGGGCGAACTCAGCGGATAATACAGTGGACCTTCGGCCTCCTGAAGGCCAGGTTCAGGTGCCTCCATATGACAGGTGGATCCCTATTCTACTCACCAAAGAAGGTGTGCCAGATCATCGTGGCCTGCTGTATGCTTCACAACTTAGGTTTGCGACAACAGGTGCCTTTTCTGCAGGAGGATGGTCCAGATGGCAGTGTTGTTGCAGCTGTGGAGCCTCTGGACAGTGAAGGCGAGGAAGCAGAAGAAGAGGACATCGACAACAGGAACTCAGTGATCCTGCAATATTTCCAGTGAGACACAGGAAAGAATACAAACCTGCCTACTACATGTACTTTAACACTACTACCTCTCTACTTTCTGTCGTTTTCACCCAGTGTATGGTCACTGAGTTGTCACTTTCCCTTACGATTTCACAGATGTGAGTCCCACAGTGTGACATCTGCTTTGTTTCCTCATGGACTAGAGCTGTGTAACATAGGTATGTTGACATTACATTTGAAAGAGCATTTTGTCACTGTAATTGCTAATACACTATTTCGAAATCACAGACTGACTCCAGATTGTTTTGTGCTTCAAGGGTGTTTATTTAAGTGCTCAATATTGGAGGGAGTTGTAATATGGTGAGGGGTGATGGTGGAGGAATGTCCATGGCAGAGTCCAGTCTATTAGTCTCACAGGTGCATTGCCCAAATGGGCATAGGAAGTGGAGCTGGGGCAGTTTGAGGATGGACAGGGTGACAAAGTGGAACCGAAGGATGACATTCAGAGTTGTCTCATTTCTTGGCTGGGTTTTGGCATCGTTCTCTGTCTTTGTCCTGGCTCTCAGGGACCGTTTGCGGGGTGGTTCTCCCTCTGCAGGGGGTGTGGTGGTCCTGTGGCGGTGCCTCCTGTTCACTATCGCCGGCGGAGGTGGTGGGCAGTTCATCGTCCAGGCTAGTGTCAGGGGCCCCTTATTGTGCCACAGTGTCCCTCCTGGTGTTGAGTACTTCCTTCAGCACCCCTACAATGGTGCCCAGGGTGGAATTGATGGATCTGAGTTCCTCCCTGAAGCCCATATACTGTTCCTCCTGTAGGCGCTGGATCTCCTGAAACTTGGCCAGTACCATTGCCATTGTCTTCTGGGAGTGGTGGTAGGCTCCCATAATGTTGGAGAGGGCTCGTGGAGAGTGGGTTCCCTTGGCCTGTCCGCCCCCTGTCGCACAGCAGCCCTCCCAGTTCCCCTGTGTTCCTGGGCCTCCGTCCCCTGGACTGTACGCCCACTACCACTGCCCCCAGGTCCCTGTTGTTGTTGGGGTGGTGGGTTAGCCTGGGTTCCCTGTAGTGGTGGACACACTGCTGATTGACGTGACCTGGGGACAGAGGTATGGGCCCGCTGGGTGGGTGATGTGCTGGTGTTTCCAGAGGGGGGAAGCTCTGTAGTGGCCTGTGACTGTGTCAGGGGAACCGACTGTCCCGAGGTCCCTGATGGGCCTGGCTGGTCATCTAGATCCAGTTGAACAGAGCTGCTGTCATCACTGTGAGCCTCTTCTGTTGCTGGTGTGGACATGTATGGACCCTCCTGTCCAGTGACGTTGGGTAGGGGTCCTGCAGCGGTATAAAAGGATGTTTATTACATCTGTGTGTGCCATGGTGTGCAATGGGTGGGTGACTGTATACCCCAGTTCTTGCATTCCTGTGTGGGACCTTGTGTGATGGTGGTTTAGGGGGGTGTATGGGTATGTGAAGTGGCCATGCTTTGGTGATGGGTGTCCATGCTTTGTTGATGCATGTAGGGATTGGTGTTAGGATGTGTGGTTTGTGATGTTGGGACATTTGTGAGGAGTTGGAGTGATGGAGGTGAAGGTGAGGGTGGGGATATGTGATGGCATGCAGGTAGGGTGGGGGATGTAATAGTTAAGATTTGACTTACCAGAGTCCATTCCTCCATCTACTCCTGCGAGGCCCTCAGGATGCAGAATCACCAAGACCTGCTTCTCCCATGTTGTTAGTTGTGGGGGAGGAGGTGGGGGTCCGCCGCCAGTCCGCTGAACCGCAAGGTGGTGTCTTGAGACCACGGAACGCACCTTCCCCCATAGGTCGTTCCACCACTTCCTGATGTCATCCCTATTTCTTGGGTGCTGTCCCACTGCGTTCACCCTGTCCACTATTCTGCGCCATAGCTCCATCTTCCTAGCTATGGAGGTGTGCTGCACCTGTGATCCTTATAGCTGTGCCTCTTCCCGGACGATTTCCTCCACCAGGACCCTGAGCTCCTCCTCAGAGAGCCTGGGGTGTTTTTGTCATGCCATGGGGTAGTGTGGTTGATGTGTGGGGTGGTGTGTGTAGTGATAAGTGGGGTGGTATTTAGTGGTGTGTTGAGTGAGGTGCGTGGAAGTTATGTGGGTGATGGTATTGTGTGCCTGTGGATGCTTGGTAGTTGTTTGTAGTGTCTCTCTATGGCCATCTCTCAGTAATTGTGGTCGTAGAGGTTTGTGGGTGATGTGGGTGTGTGTTTTATATTGTAATGGGTGTGTGGGAGTGGTGTGTGTATTTTGAATTGTCCAATGCGGCTGTGGTTTGTAAACGTGTGTGTATTTTGAGCGTGGCGGTGTGTACCGCCAATGGAATACCGTGGTTGAAAGACCGCCGCATGGATTCGTCTGTCGTGATAGTGTGGGCGTTTTTCTGTTGGCGTGACGGTGGAGGTTTTGTTTTTGCCAGTTTATCACTGACCTTTGGTGTGGCAGACTTTTGTGGGTGTCTGAATTTTGGCGGATTCCGAGCTGTGGGTCATAATAACTGTGGCGGATTTTCGCGGCCTCGGTGGTGTGTTGGCTGTCTTCTGCACGGCGGTAAGCGGTATTTACCTCCAATGTTGTAATGACCGCCTATATGTGATTCCTACCTAAGCTCAGGATAAGCCCTAATCCACCCTTCAGGATTCCCTCTCATGGGAAGACATCATCCCCCAAACCTGAGTATGAAGATGCCTGTTATCCATATAGACACCAGTCCAGGGAACCAGTGGTCTCAGCAAGCAGCTGTCATGAAGCCAGACAACATGCAGTTGTGGTCATTTGGCTGGAACCTTCCTCTAACGTGTATGGGACAGAGAAGTGTTTTTTATAATAAAACAACTGATGTTCTGAGAAAATTTCCCCATGTAAAAATAGGTTTGTTTCTGTGAATGTTACAGACGCAGTGTCCCACTTGTGCCCTCAATCCTATCTCACTGCAGCCTTGAGCAAAGCACACAGTGAAAAGAATATTGTGCTAAAAAATTTAATGCTTTCCTAGGTGAAAGAACAGTTAGATAAGGAAAATGAAACAGCACCACAAAAGTGGCCGATTCTAAACTGATAAAATGAAGCAGAATAAAATGTCACTCGGCTAAAGGGCACACTCAGCAGGCCTATTTGCTAAAATAAAGTGCCCAGAGACATCTCTAAAATGACTATACAACATCTTGGACATTCAGGATGAGTCATGTAAACTTATGGATGTAAACGTTATACCGTGGAAAAGGCTTATGCCCTCACCCAATCTCAAGTCAAGTTGCATAATAGTTCTCCATCCACCTTCTGTGCATTATCCACGCATGGAGTGTTATTGCTCTATATGTGCTGCAGAATGCAGTACACATTGAGACAGAAAACCCAAGGAGAAGTTAAAACATTTCTCCTTGTTACGCCTCTTCTGGGGATGTGTAAGGTTTTTGGACTGCGCCAGGTTTGTGTGAGTCTTATAATCGTTGTCAAACTTCATGGGTGTTGCATGTGAACACTCACTGCAAAGCCCATGCAACACCTCCTTGATGCAGAGTAATACAACGTAGTGCTTTACACTGCCTTTGCTCACTCAATAATTATGAGGTCATCCCAAGCAATGCATGTTGGTTTTGCATCATACCATTAGTATGAGTAAGACTCCTGCACCCCCTGAACTTCATGAAAAGTGACTCACTTGTGGGGCAAGACCCTTGTATATGAGCCCCAAAATGTAAACCACACCAGATGACTTATGGCTGTATTTTACACTGTTTTGCATCATGGTTGCACCACTCTTGTTGTGCATCCATGACACAAAATGCTAGTACAGAATTTAAAAGTCAGGCAATGTGCACCACGTTGTGTGGTCTGGAATCTTTTCTAAGTGCAAATCAGCAGCTTGTGCTGCATTGTTTTACATTTAATTCAGGAAGGCGTTCCAGTGGGGATCATGGGCTTTTCTGTACAACCACCCATGGGGTTTATGTAATCCCAGATTTACGTTTTTTGCACCTGGGATTGCGTGATTACTCCATGCCTCACAAAGGATGCTGTAACGAGGAGAAAAATATTTGTTGTCCTTGTTATTTCCTCTAGCTACCTGTGCTGCATTCTGAAGCACACATAGGAATGAGGAAAATGCCTTGAAAGATAGCCATTATACAGGATGATATCGCTTACCACACAAAAACACTTCTCCTCTCAATGCAGGCACCCTGGCACCATGGTGTAAGGGTGCTTGTGTTTTGGTGCAAGGCTGCCTGAAGTGCAACAATGCAAGGAGAGAGCAGAAATGCTCTATATCTTAAAAAAATATTGTTCTGTTCTGTCCTTTCTCTTTCACGCAACACAATGCATAGACTAGGCTTTCTTCCCTGCATTGCATCTCAGATTAGTTAATAGGCCCCTTAACATGCCAGGCAAATTGAAATTTCTAATTTGCATGCCCAAGTATTTACACCAGCGGCCGGATTAAAGAAGTGCCCAGGGGGTGCAATGGGTGTTTGCACCCTCTTTGTGAGCCCCTGGGGCACCTCTGAATTACAAAAGGGGCTCCAGATGCTTGTGCGGCCAGTATCAATAGCGCTGCCACACTTATAGTACTTCCGCTATCAGCAGAGGTTGTTCCCTCATTTGCAGGGGCGTGTGGCCCCATACAAATGAGGGAATACCTTTCCCTCTGCGTGTGCTCATTATTATAGATGTGGGTACAGAGGCATAGAGGATGTCAGGAGGTGTATTGACAGGGCACCACTTAACAGGTGGTGCACTGTCAGTGCACTCCTGATGGCAGCCCTCTGGATAGGGGAAAGTGGGTGCCAGGGCCTCCCCAGACATTCCCTTGCATGAGGGTGCAGTCACTCACTGCATCCACCTGCAAGGGATATCTGTTATCCCCCATAAAAGTGCAGGCAGGTTGCTGGCTGCACAGTGAAACTCGGAGCGGCTTTAAATAATCTGCTCCGCTTTATGCTCGAATAGGCTTCCCCCTTAGGCAGTGCAAGTTTTCAGCAGCACTGGGGGATGTGCATTCAACATAATAGGGTGCAGTCTATCAGTTTGTCCAAGGTGCACCACTTGTAAGGTGTGCCGTGGCACAAAAAGAGAAAGTACACCCAATGCGTAATAGGGCCGTGGTGATGCAAGTAGTCACACATATGTACACTGTCAACATACACATGCAACACATTCAAAGACATCAAGCATGTCACCTCACATATCCGCATGAAATACACTGATCCGTGGTATTGTTTCCATGCACTGCCCAGTACACTACCCTGTAAAACACACATTTGACTCAGTACACTGATCCCTGGTATTGTTTCCATGCACTGCCCAATACACTACTCTGTAAAACACACATTTGACTCAATGCACCATTTCAAGCAGACACATTAGCACAAAGCACCCGTTGAGTCAACCGTATGTCACACATCCAAGTGGATGCGTCAGACATAAAGCATGTCATGTAATGTTTGAAAATCACACATTGCCTTCTTTCCACTGATGTGTGGAAAAGTATGATGCATTAGTTGAAAAGGTGGCACTTCCATCCAGGAAATGATGTAATGGCTCTGCCATGCTGCAAACAAGGAAGTGTGAATTTACTTTCACTTTCCTTTACAGTCTTTTTGTCAGTGCTTGTTGGAGGTTGTGTCTTGTGGTTGCTGGGCAGTGTGGACCTGTTGATTGATCTTGTTGGTGGCTGTGCTGTCCCTGTTGTGCCCCTAAAGTTATTTTTTATATCGTAACTGTTATTTGTATTGTTTAGTCCAGTGTATTGTCTGATGTCTGCCTTTTCAAGGTTCTGTATTGTTTGGGGTAGTTGGGGGGCCTTGGGTAGGTTATTATTATTTGGGGAATTTGTTTGGGGGAGGGATATGTCTAGGAAGGGCAGAGCACGTAACATGTCAGAGCAGGAGTTCAGGTGATTCCTGTGGCTGATAACCCACTCCCTCCCCAACGTGATTGCCATTGAGGATTGGGTAATCCAGGGCTACCCAGGACCAGAAGATGAGGTAGGAAAAGGTGTGGCAGAACATGCAGAGGATTTTCAAAGTTTAGCATACAATACAACCACTCAAGCATCATAGGTTAGTTGTGGTCAGCCGGGAGGCTGACCCTCCTTGATTACCTTGGATTTGAAGCAGGGGTAGTTGTTGTTAAGTACAAATATGCTGTGATTTTATAGCTGAGTCTCCTTTGCTAGTATATGTTTTTTTTGTCTATGACTCTAAGGGTCATATATGTTTTATGGTCAGAATGCCATCCTTCCGCCTATCTTTGTTGATAATAAGAAGCATGCCACAGGGGCATTTTAACACTGGGCTGGCATTAGCCCACACAGACTATGCAGTGCATGCCAGCCCCAGAGGTACTTCTTGCCCCATAAGCACTGTGCATGTAGTGTTGTCACCTGACATTCCGGGTAATTACTGACACACATATGTGTGTGCCAAACTCTATGAGCCTCATAACCAAACATTTGGCACAGGGCAGAGCAGCAATGCTTCTTGCTATGCTGCCCGGCATCAAAAGAAAAGGGCAAGAATGCACTGTATTAATGACATACGTGGCATTCCTGTCCTTTCTACCTGCACAGGTGCACAAATTGGTGCCTTTCGTTAATGCTGGCACCCTTGCACCATGGTGCAAGGTTGTCTGTGTCGCTAGCACAATTGTTTCACCTTCCTGCACAAAAGCACTCAATGGAGGCATTCTCCACATTCTGCTGCACACATACAAACAAGAATAAACACAAAGAGAAATAAAGAGGTTACACCTCCCATAGGGAGGTACGCAGCTTTGACGCCTTCCCAGGTTTACACATTCTTGTGAATCTGGGAATGTGTCAAAACCCGTGGATGTTGCCTAAAAAAGTGCCACAGTTCACATGGAATGCCTCTTTGATGTAGAGTAAGGTTATGCAGCACTTTGTGCTGACTTGCCTTACTCCATATCTATGAGGCCATGGCAAGTCAAACAGGGTAGCCTTGCATCGCCTCATATATAGGATTGAGAGGGGTGTGCCACTGAAGCATCACAAAAAATGACAGCCAATACACGTTACAGGTGAACACACTCACATGTAAATATGTCCAAATGTTTGACAGGCTGTTTGGGGAACATCTGAATATTTCTCCTACATCATACATGTTGGTGTGCAAGTGTTCTCAATTTCTCATTGTGCCGGCACCTGTAATGGATGGACGATCTCTATTTACTGTGCAGCATTCACATGTACTGAGCTCAGTAAAGGCAAGGAACAAGCATGGCAACATTCTCATGTATATAGCACTGTCATGGACATGTATCAATATGAGAAAGGCACGGCTAATGTAATACCTTGCAGATTGTGGCATTTCAAATCATTAGGGTCACAAACACATGATAGGCAGGCACCCTTGTGCTATTATGGAAGCAGTGATGTATCTTTACTTGGTCCACAATATGTACACAACATTCCTGATTAGGCACACCATATCTGTGTACACTTCGACCTGCCATACCTATGTATAACATTAAGCCATGTCAACTGTGTCATGTGCCTCATGTTTAACGTGCAGACATAGATACACAATTGGTAATTCAATGTACTGTACAGTGTTTGTGTTCTACATTCAAAGTGCAATGTACCATGTTATGTCTTGTCGGTGGGCCTGAACCCTATACAATGGCTGAGGTGGACAGCTTAAGGATCTGGATGCTGCCAGTGAGTGCCACTCGAATGGTTACTTTCTTGGGCAAGGATTGTGTGTGATGTTGGACAACATTTGAAATGACATGTTCAATGGGTTTTCCCATTCCAGTGGAAAATGTTGTTCCAGACATGGTACCTCATAAATGTAATAGGTCAAAGTTGCATCTGCATTAGATAGTGACTAACGTCAAGGTGAATGTATTACCAATTTATGCAGGCCCACATGATAGATGGGGTGACAGAGGAGCCATGACCAAAATGCAATAGTCCGTTAAAGTATATGGGACCATATTTATAGCTCAACATGGCTTGGGATGTTTAATCATCCAAATGCATGTCGGATGGACATTGCTACTGTAGTATTACAAATTGCATTCTATGTACATTTGTGTACTGCAAGTCCAAACAGAATGTGCGGATTCACACCTCATGGTAGACAGGATTGGTAAGGTTACTTTAGCTGGCCCAGGTGTCAGCATTAAACACATGGTAATGCAATTGCAGGCCTCACTCATTGTCTAATGCCCCATTCTCCATGTTGTATACATAGTCATACCTTTGTGCTGTCTTGCCAATGTGTGTTTGACCAAAGACATGTCTGCACATCATTGTCATTCAACAGTCCATTACACAAACCACCTTTTGGTTATGTTACCCATAATTGCTTGCAACAAAAGTGTCACCCAGGATTACACTTTGGCTAGCGCTTGCTAGTTACGCCACAAGATACTTGCGCATATGAGATATATAGCATGCATATACACACCCATCACATGGATATGCTGAGTGATGATGTGCAGCAAGGTGCTTTCAATCAATCAATTAATCAGTGCTTGTATAGTGCAACTACTCACCCGTTAGGGTCTCAAGGCGCTGGGGTGGAGTGCAGCATTTACCAATGAGGTAGTTCATGATAAAGCCATGTCTTCAGTTCCTTCGTGGAGCTTGGGAGGGAGGTGGTTTGTCTGATGTGGAGAGGGAGGGTGTTCCAGGGGGTGGCTGTGAGGTAGGAAAAGGAGCGTCCTCCTGTTCTGTATTCCCTGATGTGGGGTACTTCTGCGAGAGAGAGCTGGGATGAGTGTAGTGTCCTGTGGAGTACGTGGAGGTTGAGTCGTTGGTTCAGGTAGGCTGGTCCGGTGTTGTGGAGGGCTTTATGTGTGTGGGTGGGGATCTTGAAGGTGATTCTTTTCTCTATGGGAAGCCAGTGCAGTGTACGCATGTGTTGCGAGATGTGGCAATGTCAAGGTAGGTCAAGGACCAGTCTGGCGGCGGCATTCTGGATGTTTTGTAGTTTGCGAGTGAGTTCCTTGTTGATACCAGCGTTGAGTGCGTTGCCAAAGTCCAGTCTCTATGTGTGTGTGAGGGTCTTTCTATGTTCGAGGGGGATCCACTTGAAGGACGTGCGTAGGAGGCAGAGGGTGCAAAATCAGGTGGAGGTAACTGAGTTGATTTGATGGTTCATGCTGAGGTTAGAGTCCAGGATGATTCAGAGGTTGCAGACTTGGCTGGTGGGGGTGGGTAGGTTTCTGAGTGCGGGTGGCCTCTAGGAGTTGTTCCACACACTGGGTTGAGGGCCCATGATGAGTGCTTTGAGAACAGGGGTCCCCAAGGATAAAGTAAGTAAAGACTTGTACACTGGGAATATAAATATAGGCCAAGGGACATGAGATTAGTTTTATAACAGTCATCACAGCCCCAACCCTAACCCACAGGACATGATTCCACTTTTGAACACCTTGTAATGAAAGACATGTCGGGCCTGAAGCTCTGGGTGGCAGCCCTGGAGCACAAGGTGGACACAGCAATGCATTTGCTACATATACTTCTGCAGTCTGTGGACTGCATTGGGGAACGATTGTAGGTCACACGGGCCCTTTCTACCCTTCCACATGTTTTAAGTTTTGTTTTTATTACACTGTTTTAAAAGCATAGTTTAGGCATAGCTAGTGTAGGCATAGGTTAGATTTGGCATAGTTGTTTTAAGACTGTAGGTGGGGTTGGTTCAGTAATATGTGTTTTAATAAACAAAAATAAAAAAATAAAAAATTATTTCTTTGTTAAGCTTAGTATGTTTAGTTAGTTTGTTTAGTTTATGTTGTTTTTGTTTGAAGATGTGTATTAAGAAGGGTGAGGGTTGATGTTTATCTTTCTTGTATGTGTAAAGCAAGATAAGTTAAGATTAAGCTGGTTGTTATGAACATGGTGGGAAACACCGCCGACCCCCGTAGCGACGGTGAACAGAAGATCGCCAGTGATGGTGAAAAGCACACCGCCATATAATGATGCAAAAACCAGAAACCTCCAAAAAATCTGCTACCTCCAGCCTCCACCTGGGCACTTGATGGCGGAAAGGCTGCACACCCCACCCCTCCACTGCCAAGCACACAAATCCCCGCCCTCCAAATAATGATGCACAAATCACTACTGCGGATAGTCGAACGACCATTGGCAGTTCAGAAAGCCACGGCCAGCAAGTGGACCCAACAGCAAGAATTGCACACATTGGCAAGTTTGAAACCCGCACACCAGACACACATTCACAATACTATAAAACACACACATACATACCCCACAATCCTTTGCATTGGCAATAGGACATCTGAGATTGACAACACAGCATGCATACACTGAAAGCAACATCAAACAAGTCACACACCCAACCACACAACAGCACCCTCACCAATAATCCTACAACACACCACCTACAACACACCACCTACAACACACCCCATGGAACTCCCTAATCACCCCCGCTTCACAGATAGGGAGCTAAGAACAATGGTGGATGAAATACTGAAGGTTGAGCCACAAACCTTCGGGGCACAGATCCATCACACACCCATCACCAGGAAGATGGAGTTATGGTAGACTATAGTAAACAAGGTCAGCCCAATGGGAAACCATCCACACACAAGGGACGACATCCGCAAGAGATGGAATGACCTGAGTGGGAAGGTGAGGTCTATGGCATCCAGGCACAACATTGCGGTCCAGAAGACTGGTGGAGGACCCCCACCTACACCTCCGAATAGACCGACTGGGAGGAGAAGGTACTGGTGATCCTGTACCCTGAGGGCCTCACTGGACTCACTGGAGGACTGGACTTGGGTAAATCATCTACAATTACTTCATATCCACCACACCTATAATGCAGGTACCACCCCACCCTTCCAACTACCACCATGACCACTACCCCACCCAGGCCACAATCACTACATCCAGTCACCCTGCATGCCCACAAACCCACTAATAGGCCCACATCCCTCCCCCTGTGCACAGCCACCTACCCCTGCAAGGAATCACAATGGCACGACTGCACCCACAATGCACCTCCACGTCCCATGCAAAATGTTAGGACAACTCCACACCTGGACCCCTGTCAACATAGAGGACACCACCACCACCATGGCCTCCATCCACTCCGGATCACCATTGGACCCCTGCCCACACCAAACCTTCAATAAGGCAAACATCATTATCGCCCCCCACCTCTGCAAAACCATCAACAGCTCCTTCGAGTCAGCCACCTTCCCAGAAATATGGAAGCATGCAGAAATCAACGCCCTGCTAAAGAAACCAAAGGCAGACCCAGACGACCCCAAGAACTACCGGCCGATCTCCCTCTTCCCCTTCCCAGCCAAGGTAATCAAAAAATGTGTAAACAGCCAACTATCCCGGTTCCTGGAAGACAGTAAGGTACTCGACACCTCCCAATCCGGATTCCGCAGAAACCACAGCACTGAGACTGCACTCATTGCTGCCACAGACGACATTAGGACCATGCTCGACGAAGGAGAAACAGCAGCACTCATCCTCCTGGACCTCTACGCAGCTTTCGACACGGTATGTCATCACACTCTCAGCACATGCCTACACAACGCTGGAATCCGCAACAAGGCACTCGACTGGATCTCGTCATTTCTCTCAGGCAGAACCCAGGGAGTCCGCCTCTCACCGCTCCTGTCAGAAGCTTCCAGAATAATCTGTGGCGTTTCCCAAGGATCTTCGCTCAGCCCCACGCTCTTCAACGTTTACATGGCCCCTCTCGCCAACATCGCACAAACCCACCACATCAACATAGTTTCCTACGCAGATGGCACTCAGCTCATCCTCTCCCTCACAAAAGACCCTAAAACTACAAAGAACAACCTCCACAATGGACTTCACGTCATCGCCAGCTGGATGGAATCAAGCCACCTCAAGTTCAACACAGACAAGACAGAAATCCTCATCTTTGGCACCAACCCCTCAACTTGGAATGACTCCTGGTTGCCCACCTCCCTAGGAACCGCGCCCTCACCCACCACCCACGCACGCAACCTAGGCTTCATCTTGGACTCCACACTCAGCATGACTCAGCAGGTCAATGCCATCTCCTCTTCCAGCTACAACACTCTCCGCATGCTCCGCAAAATCTTCAAGTGGATTCCCATTGAAACCAGGAAAACTGTCACCCACGCCCTGGTCAGAAGCCAATTGGACTACGGAAACCCCCTATATGCAGGAATAACAACCAAACTCCTAACAAAACTGCAAAGAATCCAGAACGCATCCGCCCGCCTCATTCTGGACATCCCACGCTGTGACCACATTTCCCCCCACCTCAGAGACCTTCACTGGCTACCAGTATCAAAGAGGATCACCTTCAAACTCCTCATCCACGCACACAAGGCCCTCCACAACACAGGCCCAGCCTACCTCAACGACAGACTCACCTTCCACACCCCTACCCGCAATCTTCGCTCCGCCAACCTTGCCCTCGCCTCAATGCCCCGCATCCACCGCACCACTGCCGGAGGAAGATCCTTCTCTCACCTAGCCGCCAAGACCTGGAACTCCCTACCGGTCCACCTTCGCCAGACCCAAGACCTCTTGACATTCAGGAAACGCCTCAAGACATGGCTCTACAACCAGTAGCTCCCCCCCAGCGCCTTGGGACCCTAACTGGTGATTAGTGCGCTCTATAAATCCTTGATTGATTGAGTGATTGATTAAACAATGGTGTGCCTCCTTTTAATGCCTGCTCTGAGCATACGTTAAAAGTGTCAAAAAATGGTGCAAAGAAATCTTTTAGTTCTGGCATACATTGGCCCTCATTATGACATTGGTGATCTACTGACTGCCACTGTTAAAGTAGTGGTAATACCGCCAACAGTCTGGCTGTTACTGCCAAATTATGCCAAATTATGCCAAATTACTGCATAATTACTGCCAAACTATGACCATGGCGGTGAGACCTCCTGTAAGGAAATGCCTCCTTGGCATGGTTACCCCCTGACTTTTTGCCTTTGCTGATGCCAAGTTATGATTTGAAAGTGTGCTGAGGCCTGCTAACCAAGCCCCAGCACCAGTGTTCTTTCCCTAACCTGTACATTTGTTTCCACAATTGGCACACCCTGGCACCCAGGTAAGACCCTTGTAACTGGTATCCCTGGTACAAAGGGCCCTGATGCCAGGGAAGGTCTCTAAGGGCTGCAGCATGTCTTATGCCACCCTGGAGACCCCTCACTCAGCACAGACACACTGCTTGCCAGCTTGTGTGTGCTGGTGGGGAGAAAATGACTAAGTCGACATGGCACTCCCCTCAGGGTGTCATGCCAACCTCCCACTGCCTATGGCATAGGTAAGTCACCCCTCTAGCAGGCCTTACAGCCCTAAGGCAGGGTGCACTATACCATAGGTGAGGGCATAGGTGCATGAGCACTATGCCCCTACAGTGTCTAAGCAAATCCTTAGACATTGTAAGTGCAGGGTAGCCATAAGAGTATATGGTCTGGGAGTCTGTCATACACAAACTCCACAGCACCATAGTGGCTACACTGAAAACTGGGAAGTTTGGTATCAAAATTCCCAGCACAATAAATGCACACTGATGCCAGTGTACATTTTATTGTGAAATACACCCCAGAGGGCATCTTAGAGATGCCCCCTGAAAACATACCCGACTTCCAGTGTGGGCTGACTAGTTTTGCCAGCCTGCCACACATCAGACATGTTGCTGGTCACATGGGGAGAGTGCCTTTGTCACTCTGTGGCTAGTAACAAAGCCTGTACTGGGTGGAGGTGCTTCTCACTTCCCCCTGCAGGAACTGTAACACCTGGTGGTGAGCCTCAAAGGCTCACCCCCTTTGTTACAGCACCCCAGGGCACTCCAGCTAGTGGAGATGCCAGCCCCCTCCGGCCACGGCCCCACTTTTAGAGGCAAGGCAGGAGGAGATAATGAGAAAAACAAGGAGGTGTCACTGGGCAGTCAGGACAGCCCCCTAAGGTGTCCTGAGCTGAGGTGACTCTGACTTTTAGAAATCCTCCATCTTGCAGATGGAGGATTCCCCCAGTAGGATTAGGGATGTGCCCCCCTCCCCTCAGGGAGGAGGCACAAAGAGGGTGTAGCCACCCTCAGGGCTAGTAGCCATTGGCAACTAACCCCCAGACCTAAACCCACCCCTAAATTAAGTATTTAGGGGCTCTCAGAACCTAGCAAGAGAGATTCCTGCAACCTAAGATGAAGAAGGACTGCTGACCTGAAAGCCCTGCAGAGAAGACAGAGACACCAACTGCTTTGGCCCCAGCTCTACCGGCCTGTCTCCCCACTTCAAGAAAAACTGCAACAGCGACGCGTTCCCCAGGGTCCAGTGACCTCTGAAGCCTCAGAGGACTACCCTGCATCTAAAAGGACCAAGAACTCCCGAGGACAGTGGCTCTGCTCAAAGAAGAAACATCTTTGCAACAAAGAAGCAACTTTTAAAGACCACACGTTTCCCGCCGGAAGCGTGAGACTTTGCACTCTGCACCCGATGCCCCCGGCTTGACCTGCGGAGAAACAACACTACAGGGAGGACTCCCCGACGACTGCAACCCTGTGAGTAGCCAGAGTTGACCACCCTGACCCCCCCCCAGCGACGCCTGCAGAGGGAATCCAGAGGCTCCCCCTGACCGCGACTGCCTGCTTCTAAGAACCTGATGCCTGGTAAAGACACTGCACCCGCAGCCCCCAGGACCTGAAGGATCCAACCTCCAGTGCAGAAGTGACCCCCAGGTGGCCCTCTCCCTTGCCCAGGTGGTGGCTACCCCGAGGAGCCCCCCCCACTTGCCTGCCTGCTTCACTGAAGAGACCCCTGGGTCTCCCTTTGAACTCCATTGTAAACCCGTCGTCTGTTTGCACTCTGCACCCAGACGCCCCCGTGCCGCTGAGGGTGTACTTTTTATGCTGACTTGTGTCCCCCCCGGTGCCCTACAAAACCCCCCTGGTCTGCCCTCCGAAGGCGCGGGTACTTACCTGCTGGCAGACTGGAACCGGGGCACCCCCTGCTACATTGAAGCCTATGCAATTTGGGCACCACTTTGACCTCTTCACCTGACTGGTCCTGAGCTGCTGGTGTGGGGAATTTGGGGTTGCTCTGAACCCCCAATGGTGGGCTACCTTGGACCCAACTTTGAACCCTGTAGGTGGTTTACTTACCTGCAAAACTAACAAACACTTACCTTCCCCAGGAACTGTTGAAAATTGCACTGTGTCTAGTTTTAAAATAGCTTATTGCCATTTTTGTGAAAACTGTACATGCTATTTTGCTGATTCAAAGTTCCTAAGTTACCTAAGTGAAATACCTTTCATTTGAAGTATTGATTGTAAATCTTGAACCTGTGGTTCTTAAAATAAACTAAGAAAATATATTTTTCTATGCTAAAACCTATTGGCCTGGAATTGTCTTTGAGTGTGTGTTCCTCATTTATTGCCTGTGTGTGTACAACAAATGCTTAACACTACCCTCTGATAAGCCTACTGATCGACCACACTCCCACAAAAAAGAACATTAGAATTATCTCTTTTTGCCATTATCTTACCTCTAAGGGGAACCCTTGGACACTGTGCATCCTATTACTTACTTTGAAATAGTGCATACAGAGCCAACTTCCTACATTGGTGGATCAGTGGTGGGGTACAATACTTTGCATTTGCTGGACTGCTCAGCCAATACTTGATCACACAACTAAATTACAAAAATTGTCATTAGAAACTGATTTTTGAAATTTGAGCTATTTTTCTAAATTTTTAAAAGTCCTGTTAGGGCCTTGTGTTAGTCCCTGTTAGCATTTCTTTTAGAGTTTAAAAGTTTTGTAAAAGTTTGAATTAAGTTCTAGAGATAGTTTTAGATTCTTAAAAAGAATTCCAACTTTTAGAAACATAGGGGGTCATTCCAACCCTGGCGGTCGGTGTTAAAGCGGCGGCCAAACCGCCAACAGGCTGGCGGTAAAAAAAATGCAATTCCGACCCTGGCGGAAACCGCCAACAGAGACCGCCATTTTAACACACCGCCCGCCACGGCGGGACAAACAAACAGCGCAGCGGTCACCGCCAACACACAGGCGGGAGACAATGTACCGCCCACCCTATCACAACCCACCAATCCGCCACCTTTTCCGGGGCGGTAGCCCCGCCAATAAAAACACAGCGGAAACAGCCATTTCAAACGAAAAACGCTCACCTCCATACACCCCACGAGGAATCTGGACAGCATGGAACCCGAACTACACATCCTACCAGCCATTGTCTTCCTGCTCCTCTACCAGGAGCACGAACGCCGGCGCAGGAGACAACGGTGAGTACTGCACCTACGACACAGGGGAGGGGGAGGAAAAAAATTACAGGGACACACATATGCGACACACCCACCCTCACCCTCAACCACTACAACACACACATCAATGCATAGCAACACATCACAGTTACACCCCCAAACCCCCCGGAAGAATGCAAAGGCAAAAGGAAATGATTATAAATATAGAAATATATTGTAAGACTGAGTATAAAATGTATCACACATCTATAACTTTATATACATAAATTGTCCAGTCCGATATGTCTATCAGCCATTGTTCGTGGGCCACTAGGCCAAAACACATGGGCAAAGCCCACACAGGATACCTGCCTCCAACGGAGAGAACACTGCAGGGGCATCAGCTAGGAAAACTACAGGCACCTCAGGGGGAAGGGAAGGGGGGGCACCTCAGCCAGATGAGTCCACGACGCCAGATCCACGAGGGGCCTCCATGCCCACTGTGCCATCCTGGGGAGTGAAAAGTCACAGTCTCACAAGTCTCTATAGTGGGTGGGTTGCCCACTGTGCCATCCTGGGGAGTGCAAAGCCACAGTCTCTCAAGTCTCTACAGTGGGTGGGGTGCCCACTGTGCCATCCTGGGGAGTGCAAAGCCACAGTCTCTCAAGTCTCTACAGTGGGTGGGGTGCCCACTGTGCCATCCTGGGGAGTGCAAAGCCACAGTCTCACAAGTCTCTACAGTGGGTGGGGTGCCCACTGTGCCATCCTGGGGAGTGCAAAGCCACAGTCTCTCAAGTCTCTACAGTGGGTGGGGTGCCCACTGTGCCATCCTGGGGAGTGCAAAGCCACAGTCTCTCAAGTCTCTATAGTGGGTGGGGTGCCCACTGTGCCGTCCTGGGGAGTGCAAAGCCACAGTCTCTCAAGTGGATAACAGTCTCCACTGGTACTGGAGGGGGACTAGTGCCAAGAGTGCTTCGTGCAGCCCTGCCCGACACAGATGCGGGCCTGCCCCTTCCGCAAATGGGCCAGCGGTGCTTGAGATGAAGGGCCCAGTTCAGCGGTGCTTGAGATGAAGGGCCCTGTTCAGCGGTGCTTGAGACGGCAGTGCCCAGCAGAGCAGTGCTTGAGATGAAGGGCCCAGTTTAGCGGTGCTTGAGACGGCGGTGCACAGTTCAGCGGTGCTTGAGACGGCGGTGCACAGTACAGCGGTGCTTGAGACGGCGGTGCCCAGCGGAGCAGTGCTTGAGATGAAGGGCCCAGTTCAGCGGTTCTTGAGACGGTGGTGCCCAGCGGAGCAGTGCTTGAGATGAAGGGCCCAGTTCAGCAGTGCTTGAGATGGCGGTGCCCAGTTCAGCGGTGCTTGAGACGGCGGTGCCCAGTTCAGCGGTGCTTGAGACAGCGGTGCCCAGTTCAGCAGTGCTTGAGACGGCGGTGCCCAGCGGAGCAGTGCTTGAGATGAAGGGCCCTGTTCAGCGGTGCTTCAGATGAATGGCCCAGTTCAGCGGTGCTTGAGACGGCGGTGCCCAGTTCAGCAGTGCATGAGTGAAAGGGCCCAGTTCAGCGGTGCTTGAGACGGCGGTGCCCAGCGGAGCAGTGCTTGAGATGAAGGGCCCTGTTCAGCGGTGCTTGAGATGATGGGCCCAGTTCAGCGGTGCTTGAGACGGCGGTGCCCAGTTCAGCGGTGCTTGAGACGGCGGTGCCCAGCGGAGCAGTGCTTGAGATGAAGGGCCCTGTTCAGTGGTGCTTGAGATGAAGGGCCCAGTTCAGCGGTGCTTGAGACGGCGGTGCCCAGTTCAGCGGTGCCCAGTTCAGCGGTGCTTGAGATGAAGGGCCCTGTTCAGCGGTGCTTGAGACGGCGGTGCCCAGCGGAGCAGTGCTTGAGATGAAGGGCCCAGTTCAGCGGTGCTTGAGACGGCGGTGCCCAGTTCAGCGGTGCTTGAGACGGCGGTGTCCAGTTCAGCGGTGCATGAGTGAAAGGGCCCAGTTCAGCGGTGCTTGAGACGGCGGTGCCCAGCGGAGCAGTGCTTGAGATGAAGGGCCCAGTTCAGCGGTGCTTGAGACGATGGTGCCCAGTTCAGCGGTGCTTGAGACGGCGGTGCCCAGCGGAGCAGTGCTTGAGATGAAGGGCCCTGTTCAGCGTGCTTGAGATGAAGGGCCCAGTTCAGCGGTGCTTGAGACGGCGGTGCCCAGCGGAGCAGTGCTTGAGATGAAGGGCCCAGTTCAGCGGTGCTTGAGATGGCGGTGCCCAGTTCAGCCGTGCTTCAGACGGCGGTGCCCAGTTCAGCAGTGCTTGAGACGGCGGTGCCCAGTTCAGCGGTGCTTGAGATGAATGGCCCAGTTCAGCGGTGCTTGAGACGGCGGTGCCCAGTTCAGCAGTGCTTGAGACGGCGGTGCCCAGTTCAGCGGTGCTTGAGATGAATGGCCCAGTTCAGCGGTGCTTGAGACGGCTGTGCCCAGTTCAGCGGTGCTTGAGACGGCGGTGCCCAGTTCAGCGGTGCATGAGTGAAAGGGCCCAGTTCAGCAGTGCTTGAGATGAAGGGCCCTGTTCAGCAGTGCTTGAGATAAGTGTCCTGGACAGCGGATCCAGCCCAGGCATGGATGTCACTCACCACTTGACATGTGGCTGGCGGGGCCTTCCTGCCCATCTGTCTGGTGGCTTGCGGTGCCCTCCTGGGCTGCAGTTCTCGGCCTATGGGTGTCTTCCTGCCCACCTGGGACGTGGCTTGCGGGGCCCTCCTGGGATGCAGTCCCGGGCCTGTGTGTGTCCTCCTGCACACCTGGGATGGGGCTGGTGGGGCCCTCCTGGCCAGCTGGGCTGCTGCGAACTTGTCGGGTGTGCTGCCCTTCCCACCATTCCCTGCACGCTTGTGGCCCTTTCCCACCTTTGGCGGTGTGCCAGGTGGCACCTGACTTCCTGCCGGAGCCAATGTAGGGATTTTTGTCCCTGGGGTCTTTGTTCGCTCGTGCCGGGCACTGGCAATCTTAGGATGCTTTTCCGGTGGTGGGCTGGCCGTGCCTTGGCTCCTAGCTTAACTGGATGCCCTTGAGGGTGGGGGACTCCACAGTCCATGGACAACAGTCTTTATAGGTCCCGGTTTTGTGGTGGCTGAGGTGCTGATTGGAGTCTTATGAGATGGACGGGGTGGGGGAGTTGTAGGAAAGAGGTCAAGTTTGGAAAGGAAAAGCAATTTGGAAAGAGAGGGACGGGTAGGTGTAGTGGGTATGGGAGTGGAGGAAGAGGATGTGGTTGTAGGAGTGTGAAGTCTGGTGTCTTTGGGTGCAGGTGCTTGGGCTGGAGGCTGTCGTGAGGTGGATTGCTGTTGGGTGGGTGGCTGCCTGCGTTTGTGTAGTTTAGAGGAGGGGGTGACAGACACACTTGGAGAGGACACAGGGGACGTGTAAATGGTAGTGGGGGTGGTGACTGCACGTGTGCGGAGTGTTCTGGTGGGTGTGCTGGTGATGGACGTAGTGGCTGAAGATGTTGTGCATGCAAGTGTGAGTGGAGACGTCACAGGGAGGGAGGAGGGAGACGAGGAGGAGGGGGACACAGTGGAGGCAGTGGCTGTTGGTATGTCTGCATGTGGATGTTGCTTGTGTGAATGCTTGTGTGATGTGTGGTGCTTATGTCTGGATGAGCTTCCCTTGGGTGTTGAGGTGTGTGCAGGCTGGTCTGATGGTGTGTCTGGGATAGGCAGAGGTACAGGGGATTGGGTCTGGGTGGAGGAAGTTGGAGGGGGGAGGCAGGAGACAGGGACAATTGCTGCCGTCAGTGCTGAGGCCAGAGCGTTGAACGATCGCTGATGGGCAGCCTGACCCGAATAAATGCCCTCCAGGTATGCATTACTCTGGTGCACCTCTCTTTGTACACCCTGGATGGCATTCAAAAGAGTAGACTGCCCAGCAATGATGGTCCTTAGGAGGTCAACGACCTCCTCACTGAGGGCAACAGGGGTGACAGGGGCAGGGCCTGAGGTGCCTGGGGCGAAGGAGATGCCCACCTTCCTGGGTGAGCGGGCACGGGGCAAATGCTGAGGGGCTGCTGGGAGGGCGGTGCTGGTGCGCTGGGTGGCGGCTGTACCTGTTGTTGCGGGGGGACGGATGTTGCCGCCACCACAAGGGAGCTTTCTTCAGAGGACGAGTCGCTGTCACTGACATCAGCACGAGTCCCCGCTGTGGAGCTCCCCTCGCCCTCCGTCTCACTGGTGAAATCCGAGTCAGTTGAATGGCCCGCCATGGCCATGTGAGATGCAGCTCCCTCGTGCTCCGATGCCACTTCTCCTCCGCCTGATGATGCTAATGCACACATGAACAGGAAGACCACAAAAAAGGGGGGGAGGAGAAATAAAGACATGTTGAGTGTATGGATTACCGCTACCGTTGGCGGACAAGACAGACACAGAAGCCCCCTGCACTACGCCGCGCACTTGGGGTCCACTACGCAATCCGTGGGACATGGCCTACAAGCCTATGGACGACAACTGCACACATAGATGACACAGGGCCATGGATACCTGCACTTGGCACCCTACAGAGGTGGGGGGCGGGGGCACAGGGCCATGCCTTACGGAGGGGCCTAGCCTACAGAAATCGCCCTGGCCTAGGGATACTCACAGCCCTCCTCCCCCACCCAGACACCTCCACTGCGGCCAAAGACAGCAGAATGTATTTGTACTCACCCCCTTGTGTCTGCTGTGATGTCCTCACACGCCCATCCAAATCGGTGTAGGCCACCGCCAGGATCCGGGACATCAGGGGGGTCAAAGTCCGACTGGCACCCCTCCCACGTTGGGAGGCCATCCCCAGCTGAGCCTCCGCCGTCTTCCTGCTCCAGCGTCGGATGTCCTCCCACCTCTTCCGGCAGTGGGTGCCCCGTCTGTTGTGGACCCCCATGGTCCGGACGTCCTTGGCGATGGCACGTCAAATCGCGACTTTCTGGTGGGCGCTGACCTATGTGACATGTACAGGGAGGGAAAAATGTTCATCACCTTCTGCATGCTCGATGTGAGTGGCCCCCCATCCCCACCCTTGTCATGTGGCACATGCTCTCATCTGTCGTTTGATGCATGCCTCAATCGTTCCCCTCCCCACCATCTATCATCCACCCCACTCAACCCAGGCATTGCCCACTAAGCATGGTCCCAGTGTACTTACCTGTTGGTCTGGAGGACCATAGAGTAGCGCATACTGGGGGAGGACCCCATCCATAAGTTTCTCCAACTCCTCCGCAGTGAAGGCAGGGGCCCTTTCCCCAGTCGTATGAGCCATTGTCTCTTCCAGACCGAGGTCACAGCAGCACTTGCAGTGTAGGTCCTCTCCTGTCGAAGATCAGGTATAGAGTGATTAAGCAGATAGAAAATGGCGGTCACGCCCGGGGCGGTGCGTTCCGCAGCGGTGCGTACCGCGACCGCCGGCGCACATCGTCATTGGCTCCTGAAACCCATAGGGTTCAATGTTAACCAATGTGGCTTAGCGCTGGGGTCTTCGACCGCCTACCGCCGCGGTGTGCCACGCCAGCGCATTGACCTCACATCCCACTGTCGCACTTCACAGGTCAGGCAGCCGCCATTTCAAGGGCACACATGGCCTAATTACCAACTGCGTCACACATACCTAGGCCATGCACCAACACTCATACAAGCCATTCAATGCATTGGGAATCGTGCTATGTGCAAGCTGTGGTTACGTACTTGTGGGTTGCTTTACTCTGTGCTCGCTGTTGTCCTTCATAGGCACCGTCCGCTGGGACATGCGAGGAGATGGAGGAATCTTCCCGTGTACAGACCGCTGGTGGACCTGTCGACAATGGAGGAAAGACATGTCATACTGACATACAGGCTTGACCGAGCCACTATACAGGAACTGTGTGACCAGCTGGAGCCAGACCTGATGTCTCCCATC
This sequence comes from Pleurodeles waltl, assembly GCF_031143425.1. Classification (NCBI taxonomy): domain Eukaryota; kingdom Metazoa; phylum Chordata; class Amphibia; order Caudata; family Salamandridae; genus Pleurodeles; species Pleurodeles waltl. The sequence continues at coordinate 757,751,479 of NC_090443.1, forward strand.
CGCCAACCCACAGGGATCCCCCCTCTAGTGCAGGTGCTGTCATTACTCCATTTCTTAGCAAGTGGGTCATTTCAAACAACAGTGGCCATATCATCAGGGATGTCCCAGCCTATGTTTTCCAAGTTGTTGTCCAGAGTGTTGTCTGCCCTGCTGAAACACATGCGGAGCTACATCGTTTTCCCTGAGGTGGGGGATTTGCCTACTGTGAAGGGTGATTTCTATGCCCTGGGACATATCCCCAAGATCATAGGTGCCATTGATGGGACACATGTTGCTTTGGTCCCCCCCAGCAGGAGTGAACAGGTGTACAGGAACCGGAAGAGTTATCATTCCATGAATGTACAGATGGTGTGTTTGGCTGACCAGTACATCTCCCATGTTAATGCCAAGTTCCCTGGGTCAGTGCATGACGCCTACATCCTGCGGAATAGCAGCATCCTGTATGTGATGGGTCAACTCCAGAGGCACCAGGTGTGGCTATTAGGGGACTCTGGTTACCCCAACCTGTCCTGGCTACTGACCGCAGTGAGGAATCCCAGGACAAGGGCAGAGGAACGGTACAATGAGGCCCATGGGCGGACTAGGAGGGTGATCGAGCGAACCTTTGGCCTCCTGAAGGCCAGGTTCAGGTGCCTCCATATGACAGGTGGATCCCTAATGTACTCACCAAAGAAGGTGTGCCAGATCATCGTGGCCTGCTGTATGCTTCACAACCTGGCTTTGCGCCGCCAGGTGCCTTTTCTGCAGGAGGATGGTCCAGATGGTGGTGTTGTAGCAGCTGTGGAGCCTGTGGAGAGTGAAGAGGAGGAAGCCGAAGAGGACGACATAGAGAACAGGAACACAGTAATACAGCAGTATTTTCAGTGACACACAGGTAAGAGTAGACACCGGCATATTACATTTACTTAAGGACTCCTACCTCTCTACTGTCTGACTTTTTCCCCCAGTGTATGGTAACTGTGTTGTGACTTTCCCTTCCGTTTTCAGAGATGTGGGCCCCACTGCGTGACATCTGCTTTGTTTCCCCATGGACTACAGCTATGTGACAGCGGTTTGTTAGCATCACAATGTGAATGAACATTTTGGCACGGTCATGTCTAATACATTTGTTCTAAATCACAGCCAGACTCCAAATTGTTTTGAGCAAAAAGTGTTTTTATTCAAGTGCTCTAAATTGGATGGGTGGTTGCAAATCGGTGAGGGGTGATGGTGGAGGATTGTCCATGGCAGAGTCCAGACTATCAGTTTCACAGGTGCATTGTCCAAATGCCTGTGGGAAGTGGAGCAGGGGCAGTTTAAGGTTGGACAGGGTGACAATGTGGGACAGTGGGATGACAATCAGGGCGGTATCCTTTGCTGGCGGGGGTCTTGACATCTTACTCTGTCTTCTTCCTGGATCTCAGGGCCCGCTTGCGGGGTGGTTCTCCTTCTGCAGGGGGTGGGGTTCTGGTGGCCTGTTGGTCTTGTGTCGGGGCCTCCTGTCCACTAGCGCCGGAGGAGGTGGTAGGCAGTTCTTGGTGCATGCTAGTGTCAGGGGCCCTTTGAGGTGCCACAGTGTCCCGCAATGTCGTGACTACCTCATTCAGGGCCACTACGATGGTACCCATGGCGGAACTGATGTTTCTTAGTTCCTCCCTGAACCTCATATACTGTTGCTCCTGCAGAAGCAGGATCTCCTGAAACCTGGCCAGGACCGTCACCATCGTCTCCTGGGAGCGGTGGTTTGCTCCCATGATGGTGGAGAGGGCCTCGTGGAGAGTGGGTTCCCTGGGCATGTCCCCCCCCTGTCGCACAGCAGCCCTCCCAGTTTCCCTGGGCCTTTGTCCCCTGGACCGTGTGCCCACTGCCACTGCCCCCAGGTCCCTGTTGTTGTTGGGGTGGTGGGTTAGCCTGGGTTCCCTGTAGTGATGGACACACCGCTGATTGACGTGTCCAGGGGACAGAGGTATGGGCCCACTGGGTGGGTGCTGTGCTGGTGTTCCCAGAGGGGGGAAGGTCTACTGTGGCCTGCGGCTGTGTGAGGTGAACCGACTGTCCCGAGGTCCCTGATGGACCGGGCTGGTCATCTAGATCCAGGGAGACAGAGCTGCTGTCCTCACTGTGGGCCTGTTCCTGGTGTGGAGTGGACATTTGTGGACCCTCCTGCGCGGTGACGTGGCGTTCGGGTCCTGCAGGGGTATAAAAGTATGGTTATTGCTTCTGTGTGTGTCATAGCGTGCAATCGGTGGGTGCCTGTGTACCCCAGTGCTGGCATTCCTTTGTGGGGGCTTTTGTGACGGTGGTTGGGGGGGGTTCTATGTGTATGTGCAGTGGGCATTCTTAGGTGATGGGTGTCCATGCTTTGTGGACGCATGCAGGGCTAGGTGTTGGGATGGGTGGGTTGTGATGGTGAGACAGTTGCAAGGAGTAGGATGTGAGGGGGTGAGGGTGAGGGTGGGGGTATGAGTTGGCATGCAGGTGGGGTGGGGGGAAGAAGTAGTTAAGATTTGCCTTACCAGAGTCCATTCCTCCGCCTACTCCTGCGAGGCCCTCAGGATGCAGGATGTTCAATACTTGCTCCTCCCATGTTGTAAATTCTGGGGGAGGAGGTGGGGGTCCGCCGCCAGTCCGCTGCACCGCGATGTTGTGCCTGGATACCATGGAACGCACCTTCCCCCGTAGGTCGTTCCACCTCTTCCTGATGTCGTCCCGATTTCTTGGGTGCTGTCCCACAGCATTGACCCTGTCCACTATTCTTTGCCATAGATCCATCTTCCTGGCAAATGGTGGTGTGCTGCACCTGTGCCCGAACAGCTGTGGCTCTACTCGTACAATTTCCTCCACCATGACCCTGAGTTCATCATCAGAGAACCTGGGGTGTCTTTGCGGTGCCATGGGATGGTGTGGGTGATGTGTAGGGTGGATTGTGTGGTGCTAAGTGTGGTGATGTGTATTGTTGTGTTGTGTGAAGTGTGTGCAAATATTGCTGGGTGACAGTGAATTGGGCGTCTTGGTGCTCGGATGTCTTTTCTCGGTGCGTGTTCACGAATCTCTAGGAGTGGAGGTTTGTGGTTAATTGGGTGTGTGGGAGTGGTGTGTGTATGTGTCTCAGGTGTGTGTATTTTGAATTGTCCAATGTGGTTGTATTTTGTAAGTGTGTGTGTATTTTGAGCGCGGCGGTGTGTACCGCCAATGGAATACCGCGGTTGAAAGACCGCCGCGTGGATTCGTGTGTCGTGATAGTGTGGGTGTATTTCTGTTGGCGTGACGGTGGAGGTTTGGTCATCGCCAGTTTCTCGCTGCCCTTTGGTGTGGCGGACTTTTGTGGATGTCTGTATTTTGGCGGTTTGCCTGTTGTGGGTCAGAATGACCGTGGCAGTTTACCGCGGCCGCGGCGGTGTTATGACGGTCTTCTGAACGGCGGTAAGCGCCTTTTACCGCCGAGGTTGGAATGACCACCATAATGTCTACTGCAGAAGAGATAGTGATGGAACTCAACCTCACCCCTTACCTGCATCTTAGGATGTCAGAGTTAAGGTCTCTCTGCAAAATAAAAAAGATAAAGACTGGTTCAAACCCTACCAAAGTACAGCACCAGGAGCTTTTGGCAGAGTTTGCTAAAAACAACCCCTCTGATGATACCTTTTCAGAGGGGGAAGCTAGTGATGTGGAGGATTTCCCACCCCCAGTCCTAGATAGGGAGCCCAGGGTCCCTCAAACCCTGTCTCCACAAGTGATGGTCAGAGATGCTGCTTCTCTCACAGGAGAGTCCAGCAACTCTGGAAGCATTGAGGGCAGCCTCAATTAAGATGACCTCCTGTTAGCCAGGATGGTAAAAAGATTGGCTTTGAAAAGACAGATCCTAGCCATAGAAAGGGAAAGACAAGAGATGGGCCTAGGTCCCATCAATGGTGGCAGCAACATAAATAGGGTCAGAGATTCTCCTGACATGTTGAAAATCCCAAAAGGGATTGTAACTGAATATGATGATGGTGATGACATCACCAAATGGTTCACAGCTTTTGAGAGGGCTTGTGCAACCAGAAAAGTAAACAGATCTCACTGGGATGCTCTCCTTTGGGAAATGTTCACTGGAAAGTGTAGGGATAGACTCCTCACACTCTCAGGAAAAGATGCAGAATCCTATGACCTCATGAAGGCTACCATGATTGAGGGCTTTGGATTCTCAACTGAGGAGTACAGGATTAGGTTCAGGGGGGCTCAAAAATCCTCGAGCAAGACCTGGGTTGATTTTGTTGACCACTCAGTTAAAACACTGGATGGTTGGATTCATGACAGTGGTGTAAATAATTATGATGGGCTGTACAATTTATTTGTGAAAGAACACCTGTTAAGTAATTGTTTCAATGATAAACTGCATCATCATCTGGTAGACCTAGGACCAATTTCTCCCGAAGAATTGGGAAAGAAGGCGGACCATTGGGTCAAGACTACGGTGACCAAGACTTCAACAGGGGGTGACCAAAAGAAAGGGGTCACAAAGACTCCCCAGGGGAAGAGTGTTGAGACATCCAAGAGAAAAAGTAAAGAGTCTTCTATAGGGCCCCAAAAATCTGCTCAGGAGGGAGGGTCCAAAGCCTCTTAACAATCCAATTTTGGGTATTAGGGTAAAAACTTTGATCCCAAAAAGGCCTGGTGTCGTAGCTGTAATCAGCAGGGCCACCAAACTGGAGATAAGGCCTGTCCCAAGAAAGGTTCCACTTCTAACTCTACTCCAGCTAACACTGGAATAGCCAGTCTCCAGGTGGGATCAACAGTGTGCCCAGAGCAAATCAGGGTCCACACTGAAGCTACATTAGTCTCTGAGGGTGGGGTGGACTTAGCCACACTAGCTGCTTGGCCCCCTAATATGCAAAAATACAGGCAGCAACTCTTAATTAATGGGACAAGTGTAGAAAGCCTGAGGGATACAGGTGCCAGTGTCACCATGGTGACAGAGAAACTGGTTTCCCCTGGTCAATACCTGGCTGGGCAAACGTATCCAGTCACCAACGCTGACAATCAGACTAAAGTACATCCCATGGCTATGGTAACTTTAGAGTGCGGAGGGGTCAATGGCCTGAACAGGTGGTGGTCTCTTCAAATATCCCTGTAGACTGTTTGCTTGGAAATGACCTGGAGTCTTCAGCATGGGCTGAGGTAGAACTCAAAACCCATGCAGCCATGCTGGGTATCCCTGAACTGGTGTGTGTCAAGACAACGGCACAGTGCAAGGCTCCGGGTGAAAAAGTGGTGTTGGAGCCTGGAAAAAGGGCCAACCCTCCAAGAAAAAAGGAAAGAAGACTGGAAGCCAGCTTCAACACAACAAGAGAAAGAGAACCTCTCTTCCCAGGAAGAAGTTCTGCCCTCTGAGGGAACTGAGCCCATGGAGTTAGAACCTTATCAGGTTGAGCTCCTAGGCCCAGGGGGACCCACAAGGGAACAGTTGTGTAAGGGGCAAGAAACCTGTCCCTCTCTTGAAGGCCTTAGACAGCAAGCTGCTGAAGAGTCCAAAGGAAAACTCACTGGAACACATAGGGGGTCATTCCGACTCGCGCCGGCGGCGGTAACCGCACGCCCGGCAGGAGCCGCCGAATGACTGCACCGCGGTCAAATGACCGCGGCGGCCATTCTGGCTTTCCCGCTGGGCTGGCGGGCGACCGCCAGAAGGCCGCCCGCCAGCCCAGCGGGAAAGCGCCTTCAACGAGGAAGCCGGCTCCGAATGGAGCCGGCGGAGTTGAAGGCGTGCGACGGGTGCAGTGGCACCCGTCGCGATTTTCAGTGTCTGCTTGGCAGACACTGAAAATCAAGGTGGGGCCCTGTTAGGGGGCCCCTGCAGTGCCCATGCCATTGGCATGGGCACAGCAGGGGCCCCCAGGGGCCCCACGACACCCGTTACCGCCATCCTGTTCCTGGCGGTGAAAACCGCCAGGAACAGGATGGCGGTAAGGGGGTCGGAATCCCCATGGCGGCGCTGAAAGCAGCGCCGCCGTGGAGGATTCCCTGGGGCAGCGGGAAACTGGCGGGACACCGCCGGTTTCCCGTTTCTGACCGCGTATGCCCATGGAAGCACCGCCAGCCTGTTGGCGGTGCTTCCGCGGTCGTTGGCCCTGGCGGTCGGTGACCGCCAGGGTCAGAATGACCCCCATAGAGTCTATTGGGAAGATGGACTCCTCTACACTGAGGCAAGAGATCGCAAACCTGGTGCCACTAGGAGAGTGGTATTGCCTCAGGAGTTTAGGAAGTTCATTCTAACCTTAGCTCATGATATTCCACTTGCTGGGCATTTGGGACAGACCAAGACTTGGGAGAGATTAGTCAACCATTTCTATTGGCCCAACATGTCCCAGAAAGTAAAGGATATTTGTCTCTCCTGTGCCACCTGTCAAGACAATGGTAAGACAGGTGGACACCCAAAGGCCCCCCTCATTCCACTTCCAGTGGTGGGGGTCCCCTTTGAAAGAGTGGGTGTGGACATAGTGGGTCCACTTGAACCTCCCACAGCCTCAGGGAACCAATACATACTAGTAGTAGTGGATCATGCTACTAGATTCCCTGAAGCAATTCCCCTTAGGTCCACTACTGCCCCTGCAGTAGCTAAAGCACTCATTGGTATTTTTACCAGAGTGGGACTTCCCTAGGAGATGGTGTCTGACAGGGGTACCATCTTCATGCCACCATAACTGAAGCATATGTGGAATGAGTGTGGGGTGACTTACAAATTTACCATACCATACTATCCACAAACCAATGGTCTTGTAGAAAGATTTAACAAGACATTGAAAGGCATGATCATGAGGGCCCCTGAAAAAATCAGAAGGAGATGGGCATCCTCTTGCCATGTCTGCTTTTCGCCTACAGAGAGGTGCCTCAGAAGGGAGTAGGGTTTTCCCCCTTTGAACTTCTGTTTGGCCATCCTGTAAGGGGACCACTAGCTCTTGTAAAGGAAGGCTGGGAGAGACCTCTTCATGAGCCTAAACAAGATATAGTGGACTATGTACTAGGCCTACATTCAAGGATGGCAGAGTACATGGAAAAGGCAAGCAAAAACCTAGAGGTCAGCCAACAACTCCAGAAGATGTGGTATGACCAAAAGGCTGCTATGGTTGAGTTTCAGCCAGGGCAGAAAGTCTGGGTTCTGGAGCCTGTGGCTCCCAGGGCACTTCAGGACAGATGGAGTGGCCCTTACCCAGTGCTAGAAAGAAAGAGTCAGGTCTTCCTACCGGGTAGACCTAGGCACTAGCAGGACCCCCAAAAGGGTGATCCATGTAAACCGCCTCAAACTCTTTCATGACAGGGCAGATGTGAATCTGTTGATGGTAACAGATGAGGACCAGGAAGCTGAGAGTGAACCTCTCCCTGATCTCCTCTCCACAGACCCTAAAGATGGCTCAGTTGATGGAGTGATCTATTCAGACACCCTCTCTGGCCAACAGCAATCTGACTATAGGAAGGTCCTACAACTGTTTGCTGAGCTCTTTTCCCTAACCCCTGGTCAGACACACCTGTGTACCCATGATGTGGACACAGGAGACAGCATGCCTGTCAAAAACAAATTTTCCAGACAGTCTGACCAAGTTAAGGAAAGCATCAATGTGGAAGTCCACAAGATGCTGGAATTGGGAGTCATTGAGCACTCTGACAGCCCCTGGGCTAGCCCAGTGGTCTTAGTCCCCAAACCTCACACCAAGGATGGAAAGAGAGAGATGAGGTTTTGTGTGGACTACAGAGGACTTAATTCTGTCACCAAGACAGATGCCCATCCCATTCCAAGGGCAGATGAATTGAATGATAAGCTGGGTGCTGCCAGATACTTAAGTACCTTTGACTTGACAGCAGGGTACTGGAAAATCAAAATGGCACCAGGAGCAAACGAAAAGACAGCATTCTCCACACCTGATGGGCACTATCAATTCACTGTGATGCCCTTTGGTTTAAAGAATGCCCCTGCCACCTTCCAAAGGTTGGTGAATCAAGTCCTTGCTGGCTTGGAGTCCTTTAGTGCAGCTTATCTTGACGATATTGCTGTCTTTAGCTCCAGCTGGCAGGATCACCTGGTCCACCTGAAGAAGGTTTTGAAGGCCCTGCAAGCAGCAGGCCTCTCTATCAAGGCATCCAAATGTCAGATAGGGCAGGGAACTGTGGTTTACTTGGGGCACCTTGTAGGTGGAGGCCAAGTTCAGCCACTCCAGCCCAAGATCCAGACTATTATGGACCGGGCAGCTCTAAAAACCCAGACTCAAGTCAGGGCATTCCTTGGCTTGACTGGGTACTACAGGAGGTTTGTGAAGGGATATGCATCAATAGAGACACCCCTCACAGAACTTACCTTCAAGAAAATGCCCAAGAAGGTAAACTGGACTGTAGAATGCCAACAGGCCTTTGACACCCTGAAACAAGCTATGTGCCCAGCACCAGTTCTAAAAGCTCCAGATTACTCCAAGCAGTTCATTGTGCAGACTGATGCCTCTGAACATGGGATAGGGGCAGTTTTGTCCCAGACAAATGATGATGGCCTTGACCAGCCTTTTGCTTTCATTAGCAGGAGGTTACTCCCCAGGGAGCAGCGTTGGAGTGCCATAGAGAGAGGGAGGTCTTTGCTGTGGTTTGGTCCCTGAAGAAGCTGAGACCATACCTCATAGGGTACTCACTTTGTAGTTCAAACTGACCACAGACCTCTCAGATGGCTAATGCAAATGAAAGGTGAAAATCCAAAACTGTTCAGGTGGTCCATCTCCCTACAGGGAATGGACTTTACAGTGGAACACAGACCTGGGACTGACCATACCAATGCAGATGGCCTTTCCAGGTTCTTCCACTTAGAAAATGAAGACTCTCTTGGGAAAGGTTAGTCTCATCCTCTTTAGTTTGGGGGGGGGGGGGTTGTGTAAGGAAATGCCTCCTTGGCATGGTTACCCCCTGACTTTTTGCCTTTGCTGATGCCAAGTTATGATTTGAAAGTGTGCTGAGGCCTGCTAACCAGGCCCCAGCACCAGTGTTCTTTCCCTAACCTGTACCTTTGTTTCCACAATTGGCACACCCTGGCACCCAGGTAAGTCCCTTGTAACTTTTACCCCTGGTACCAAGGGCCCTGATGCCAGGGAAGGTCTCTAAGGGCTGCAGCATGTATTATGCCACCCTGGAGACCCCTCACTCAGCACAGATACACTGCTTGCCAGCTTGTGTGTGCTGGTGGGGAGAAAATGACTAAGTCGACATGGCACTCCCCTCAGGGTGCCATGCCAACTTCACACTGCCTATGGCATAGGTAAGTCACCCCTCTAGCAGGCCTTACAGCCCTAAGGGAGGGTGCACTATACCATAGGTGAGGGCATAGGTGCATGAGCACTATGCCACTACAGTGTCTAAGCAAAACCTTAGACATCGTAAGTACAGGGTAGCCATAAGAGTATATGGTCTGGGAGTCTGTCATACACGAACTCCACACCACCATAGTGGCTACACTGAAAACTGGGAAGTTTGGTATCAAACTTCTCAGCACAATAAATGCACACTGATGACAGTGTACATTTTATTGTGAAATACACCCCAGAGGGCATCTTAGAAATGCCCCCTGAAAACATACCCGACTTCCAGTGTGGGCTGACTAGTTTTGCCAGCCTGCCACACACCAGACATGTTGCTGGCCACATGGGGAGAGTGCTTTTGTCACTCTGTGGCTAGTAACAAAGCCTGTACTGGGTGGAGGTGCTTTTCACCTCCCCCTGCAGGAACTGTAACACCTGGCGGTGAGCCTCATAGGCTCACCCCCTTTGTTACAGCACCCCAGGGCACTCCAGCTAGTGGAGATGCCCGCCCCCTCCGGCCACGGCCCCACTTTTGGCGGCAAGGCCGGAAGAGATAATGAGAAAAACAAGGAGGAGTCACTGGCCAGTCAGGACAGCCCCTGAGGTGTCCTGAGCTGAGGTGACTCTGACTTTTAGAAATCCTCTATCTTGCAGATGGAGGATTCCCCCAATAGGATTAGGGATGTGCCCCCCTCCCCTCAGGGAGGAGGCACAAAGAGGGTGTAGCCACCCTCAGGGCTAGTAGCCATTGGCTACTAACCCCCGACCTAAACACACCCTTAAATGGAGTATTTAGGGGCTCTCAGAACCTAGCAAGAGAGATTCCTGCAACCTAAGACGAATAGGGACTGCTGATCTAAAGGCCCTGCAGAGAAGACGGAGATACCAACTGCTTTGGCCCCAGCTCTACCGGCCTGTCTCCCCACTTCAAGAAAAACTGCAAAAGCGACGCGTTCCCCAGGGTCCAGCGACCTCTGAAGCCTCAGAGGACTACCCTGCATCAAAAAGGACCAAGAACTCCTGAGGACAGCGGCTCTGCTCCAAAGAAGAAACATCTTTGCAACAAAGAAGTGACTTTTAAAGACCACACGTTTCCCTCCGGAAGCGTGAGACTTTGCACTCTGCACCCGACGCCCCGGCTCGACCTGCGGGGAGAAACAACACTACAGGGAGGACTCCCCAGTGACTGCGACCCTGTAAGTAGCCAGAGTTGACCCCCCTGAGCCCCCACAGCGACGCCTGCAGAGGGAATCCAGAGGCTCCCCCTGACCGCGACTGCCTGCTTCTAAGAACCCGGCACCTGGTAAAGACACTGCACCCGCAGCCCCCATGACCAGGAGGATCCGACCTCCAGTGCAGAAGCGACCCCCAGGTGGCCCTCTCCCTTGCCCAGGTGGTGGCTACCCCGAGGAGCCCCCTTCTTGCATGCCTGCTTCGCTGAAGAGACCCCTGGGTCTCCCATTGAACTCCATTGTAAACCCGACACCTGTTTGCACTCTGCACCCGGCCGCCCCCGTGTCGCTGAGGGTGTACTTTTTGTGCAGACTTGTGTCCCCCACGGTGCCCTACAAAACCCCCCTGGTCTGCCCTCCGAAGACGTGGGTACTTACCTGCTGGCAGACTGGAACTGGGGCACCCCCTTCTACATTGAAGCCTATGCGTTTTGGGCAACATTTTGACCTCTGCACCTGACCGGCCCTGAGCTGCTGGTGTGGTAACTTTGGAGCTGCTCTGAACCCCCAACGGTGGGCTACCTTAGACCCAACTTTGAACCCTGTAGGTGGTTTACTTACCTGCAAAACTAACAAACACTTACCTCCCCCAGGAACTGTTGAAAATTGCACTGTGTCTAGTTTTAAAATAGCTTATTGCCATTTTTGTGAAAACTGTACATGCTATTTTGCTGATTCAAAGTTCCTAAGTTACCTTAGTAAAATACCTTTCATTTGAAGTATTGATTGTAAATCTTGAACCTGTGGTTCTTAAAATAAACTAAGAAAATATAGAAGTCAAGGTACTGCCCACCATATTATGACATAGCAAACTGCCAGGATTTCCGGGGCATCAACAATGCCATCAAAAGCCTGGCAGAAACGCATTACAGAAAAGGAAACACTCACCCTCAGGGACACAGAGGACTCTGTGGCCGCCATGGAACCAGAATTTCAAGTCTTCCCAATGCTCTACCATGCCATGGCCATCCTGGAGCACCAACGCAGACGAAGATGGTGACGGTGAGTACAGCCACCTAGCACACAAGGGAGGGAGGGGATCCTTGGCTTCATTCCCGTGAGGTGCCCCCTTGGCCTTTGTCATATGACTTGTGTCCTTGCCTCCAGGTTTAGGGGGTGCCTCCACTGACCCCGTCCCCTGTCCCTTTGGTTTCGCCACCCTAGACCTCCATTTCTGAGGTGGAAGTGTGTCCTTGCTGGGAGTAGCTGCCTTCCCACTCAGGGGCCCCTTAGTGGCAGCAGCAGATTTTTGGGGCGGAGCAGTGGCAGACCGGTTGGTTGAGGTGCCTCGCTGGGTGGTTGGTACCTTGCACTTATGGGCAGGACGGAGGGCTAGGGGTAGGCAAGAGGTCAAGATGGGCAAGAAAAATCTTCTGAGGGACATTGAGGTGGGATGTGGGAGGAGGGATGGGATTGGAGGTAGAGGGAGTGGTATTAGGAGAAGTAGGTGTGCTGGATTTTGGTGCAGGTGCATGGACAGTGTGCATGTGTGAGGTGGATGACTGTTGGGGATCTGATTGTGAACATTTGTGTTTCTTTGTAGGGGCAGGCAGGGTGGGAGAGGACAAGCAGGATGTGTGGATGATTGCTGTGGTGGTGTTTGCAAGTGAAGTGGGTGTGTTGCATGAGGGGGTGAAGGTGGTGGTGGTGGTGACTGCACATGTGGTGTGTGGGGTGCAAGTCTGCAGGTCTTCTCTTGTGGTGTCTGTGGGCAAGGGTGTACAGGTGGCAGGGTCTGGGAATGTTGATGCAGTGCATGCAGGTCTGAGTGCAGATGTGAATGTGACTGTGAGAGAGGAGGTGGTGGGAGACAGTGGAGGCAGTGGATGTTGTGTGTGCATCTGTCTACTGTTTTTGTGAGTGCTTGTGGCTTGAAGTTTGGTGCCTGTGTTTGTCTGTGCCACTCTTGTGTGATGTTTTGGGTGCATGCTTGTCTCTATGTGTGCATGGGATGGGTTGTGGTTGACGAGACTGGGACTGGGTAGTGGTAGTTGGAGGGGGGATGGTAGGAGAGAAAAGGCCAGAGCCTGAAACGATCTCTGTAGGTCCGCCAACCCACAGTGAATACCCTCCAGGTAGGCATTGCATTGCTGCATCTGAGATTCCAGCCCCTGGATGGCATTCGCTAAGGTTGACTGCCCTACAGAGATGGATGTCAGAAGGTCAAGAGCCTCCTCACTGAGGGCATCAGGCCTCACTAGGGCAGAGCCTGAAATGCCTGGGACAAAGGAGATGCCCACCCTCCTGGGTGAGCAGGCACGGGCAACTCTTTGCGGGGCTACAGGGAGGGCAATGCTGGAATATGGGTGGTGGCAATACCTGTAGCTGGGGTGGTTCCAGAGGTGTCCACCACCAACAGGGAGCTCACATCAGAGGAGTTTTCAGAGTCAGTGTTGTCACCTCCTATCCCCGTCGTGGTTCTCCCCTCACCCTCTGTCCCACTGTTCCCTCAGTGCCGGTGGACTCTGCCTCCTGGGTCCCGTGGGCTGCAGCTCTCTCACTCGCTGGTGCCCCTGTTCCTTCGCCAGATGATGCTAATGCACACATGGAGAGGATGACAGAAGAAAATAAGAGGAGAGAAAGAAAGGGAGCACTGGGTCAATTTCAGCACCAACACCACAGATGGCATACACATCACAATCACACACAGGGACCAAGATTGAGCAGTATGCACCGCACTAGCATACCATTAGCTAGGTACCACAGCAGAAAAAAGAGCCAAACACTGCCACCTGCAACCCTCCTGGGACCTACTAAGCCCTGTCTGACATGGAAAGGCACCTATCTTGTTATCCAGATATTGCTATTCATCCAATTACCCTGAGCTGGACCATGGAGCAATGTATGAGCTTGCGCAAAGGGGCATCCACTAACTATAACCCACCACCAGATTCCCATGCCAGGCAACAAAGATGGTTGTCACACACTAGACTTACCCCCTTGTGGCTGCTGTGATGCCCTCAAGTGCCCATCCAGCTCTGGATGGCCACCACCAGTATGCAGGCCATCAGGGGGGTCAGGTTCCGACGGGCACCCCTTCCTCGTTGGGAGGCAGTGCCAAGCTGTCCCTCCGCGGTCTTTCGGGCCCAGCGTCTCAGGTCCTCATATTGTTTCCTGCAGTGGGTGCTCCGCCGGGTATAAACCCCCACAGTCTGCACCTCCTTGGTGATGGCACACCACAGGCCCTTCTTCTTATGGGCGCTGACCTGCAGGGAAACACAAACAGAGGGACATGAATCCAAATGTCCAGTCTGTCACACATATGACGTTCAGACATCATTTGCCCCTCAAATGGCACACACATCACCGGAGCCCTGCATGCACACTACCACCAGCCCTACCCCCACCCAAATGACACACTGCCAGCACACACACACATCTGCATGCAGCCTTGTCGATGCAACGTCCCCATGGTGTACTCACTTGTTGGTCTGGAGGCCCATACAGCTGTACATACAGGGGTAGGACCCCATCCACCAGGTGCTCTAACTACTCGGAAGTGAAGGCAGAGGCCCTTCCTCCTGTTGCACAGGCCATGGCAGGTTCCAGACACAGGTCACAGCAGCACATGCAGTCCGTCTGCCGCGGTGTACACGGTCAATGCAATCGGTGATCCTCATTGGATATGTTCTCCAACAAGCCCCATGTTAGCCAATGAGGAATTGCACGGCCATGCAGACCGCCTTCTGCCATGAGGCCCAATGATGGCGGAGTGAGGTCACTTCCACCTGTCCCTACATACAGGACCGGCGGTTGCCATGTTAAAGTGCTGGTACACAATTTAGAATACAAACTGTGTCATTGATGGCGATTGTACATACATAGCCATTTACAATGTCCAGTTACATACATGCTCTTAGTACACTGAAGTGGTGGATTCATTTTTCATGTATTACTCCTGTCTCATGCTTCTGTCACTTAGGTACCTACCACTGCAGAGGAATAGTAGGAGGACACAAGCCTCCGTGTACAGACCCCTTGCGGACTTGACTACACTGGAGGACAGGCACATAATACTCACCTATGGACTGGACCACAATCATTATCACAGTGCTGTGTACTTAATTGGAGCCAGATCTCATATCTGCTCTCTGTCATCTCACTTGGATCCCCCCTCTTGTGCATGTCCTATCAGTGCTCCATTTCCTGCCAAGTGACAGTGGGCTTGGCTGCAGGACTGTAACAGCCAATGTTCTCAATAGTGCTGACAAGGGTTTTGGCTGCCTTGCTCAAACACATGTGCAGCTACAGCGCTTTCCCCCAAGTAAAAGATTTGACCACTGTGAAGGCTGGATTCAGCCACATATTGCCTTAGTCCCCCCCGCCAGCCAATGTACAGGTGTTAAGGAATAGGAATAGTTTCCACTCACTCAGTGTCCAGATGTGTGCCTTACTGACCAGGACATCCCCCATGTCACTGCCAAGTATCCTGGGTCAGTGCATGATGCCTTCGTCCTGAGGAATAGCAGCGTCCCACAAGTGATGGCACAACTACAGTGGCACAGAGTGTGGCTTCTGGATGAGCCTGAGTCTCCACCCAATGTGTCAGTGTGTGCCTTCAGGAGTCATCCCCCATGTCATTGTGTAAGGGTACTGTTTGTCTTTCACTTCTTTCTGGTGACTCTGGCTACCCAAACATGTCCTGGCTCTTGACCCCTGTAGGGAATCCCAGGACAGGGGCTGAGAATAGGTATAATGATGCTCATGGGCATACCAGAAGGATTATTGAAAGGACCTTCAGTCTCCTGAATGCCAGGTTCAGGTGCTTCCATCTGCCATGTGGATCTCTCAGCTACTACCCTGAGAAGGTCTGCCTGATAGTTGTTGTATGCTGCATGTTGCACAACCAGTCTATCAGACAACATGTGCCCTATCTGAGGAAGGAGAAGGAGGGTGAAAATGCTCCAGTGGCAGCAGTGGACCCAGAGGACAGTGAGGATGAGGAGGAAGAGGATGAGGATGTAGATAGCAGGGCATCAGTTAAACGGCAGTACTTCTAATGACACACAGGTAAGACAGTAGAACTGACCATTCCTCTAATAAATAATTTTTCTGTGAGGCTGTAGCATGATGGCAGTCACTTCCTTAGCATCCCAACTGACTGTCAAATATGCCTTCCCATTGTGCAGATGTTGGTGTGGTTACAACTGTATACTTATGTGATGACTATAAACTGCGACAGGACATTTGGCAGATGGATTCACAAAGTGTAGTGGTCCAGTCTCTTTGTAGCACAGGTCCAGTGGCCAAAGGAAGGGGAACAATGGCAGTTCAAAGTGGACAAGGTGACACAGTGGAAATCAAGGGGGACATTCAGGGGGGGCTCATTTTATGGCAGTGGTCTTGGTCATGGCAAGTTTCTGTGGTGTCTGTCTGGGTCGCAGGGAATGTTTGTGGGGTGGTTCACCTTCAGCAGGGGGAGGGGTGCTGGTGGCCTATGGGCCCTGTTGCATGGCCTCATGTCCATTAGCTGCAGCAGATGTGGAGAGCTGGTCATTTGACTGACTAGTGGTGTGATGTGTAGTCCCTCATGATGCTGACCATATCACCCAGTACCCCTGCTAAAGAGACCATGGTGGTGTTGAGGGCCTTTAATTCTTTCTTGATCTACTGGTGGTGTTCCTCCTGCAGCTGCTGGTTCACCTGCATGATGTCTATCACCTGGCCCATCTTGTCCTGCGATTGTTGGTTAGCCCCTAAGACATTAGTGAGTGCCTCCTGGACAGTCGGTTCCCTGGATCTGTCTTCCCCCTGGAGCACAGCTGTCCTCTGAGTGTCACTGGCCCCCTGTGCCTGTGTCCCCTGAACAGTATGCCCACTGCCACTGACACCAGGACCCTGATTGTCTTGCCTATGAGGTGTGGACTGGTGTCCCTGTACAGGTGGGCACACTGCTGATTGACGTGTCCTATGGACACAGGTCTGGGGACGTTGGGTGGCTGCTGTGGTATCCGATACTGAGGGGGGAGGCTTTGTGGTTGACTTTGTGTGGGCTGGGGTATCCGACTGACCAGTGGTCCCTGATGGGCCAGGGAGTTCACCCAGATCCAGAAGCCCACAGTTGCTGTCATCACTGGGGCCATCTTCTGGTGGGGGACTGGGTAGCCGCAGCACATCCTTGTCATTGAGATTAGCTGGGGCACGTGTGGGGATGTAAGTGGTGTATTATGCTACATGTCTGTGACATATTCTGCATCCCTAGCTTCCCCTATACTATTGCTGTTGCCCTGCCACCTTTGTTTGTGTATGGTCATGGATTGTGGGATTGTTAATTCTCCATGCTGTGCATGCATTGGGGGAGGGTGTACATGCAGGGCTGGGAGGGATGTGCATGCAGTGGGTATGGCATGCAGGGCTTGGCATTTAGGTTAGTTACACTGTGCACTGTGCACTGTGTGGGATGGAGTGGAGTGATGGATGTCAGGGTGGTGGTGGCATGCAGGTATGGGGGGATAGGTAGTAAATATTGACTCACCAGTGTCCAGTCCTCCGGCAGCTCCAGTGAGTCCCTCAGGATGCAGGATTGCTAAGACTTGTTCCTCCCATGCTGTCAGCTGTGGGGAAGGAAGTGAGGGTCCACCACCAGTCTTCTGGATAGCGAGCTGGTGCCTTGCTGCTATGAAATGTACCTTCCCCGTAGGTCGTTAAACCTCTTCCTGATGTCGCCCCTTGTTCATGGATGCTGTCCCACGATGTTCACCCGGTCCACAATTCTCCGCCATAGCTCCATCTTCCTGGCAATGGAGATCTGCTGGATCTGTGCTCCAAACAGCTGTGGCTCTACCCTGACTATTTCCTCCACCATGACCCGCAACTCCTCATAAGTGAAACGGGGTTGCCTTTGTGGGGACATGGGTGTTGTGTGGTGTATGTTGTGCAGAAAGTGTTGAGTGATGTGGTGGGATGTGGGGTGTGTGACAGATGAATGGGTGGTTGTGGTGTGTGTGTGTAGTTGTCTCTGTGATTTGCGTGGCTAGCTATTGCAGTCTTTTCATGTTGGCAAAGGGTTGGGGGTAATGTAGGTGTGTGTTTTATAGTGCTGTTCATGGGTGGGTGTGGTGTGTATATTAGTGTCAGGTGTGTGTTTTTGGTATTGGCCAATGTTGTGCTGTTTTGTATTAGGGTGGCCATTATGACCGCTCCAGCGTGTACTGCCAATGGTTTACCACCTTTGAATGGCCGCTGTGGTGATTCGTGGGTCATAATGTGGAGGGTGTTGTTTTGTTGGCGTAACAGTATGGATGTTCGTCCTGACAGTTTAACACTAACCTTTGGTCTGGCAGATTTCTGTTTGTGCCAGTATTCTGTCAGTTTGGTGTGTGTGTGTCATAATATGGTGAACAGATTTTAGCCTCCTCAATGGTATGTTGGTGGCCGTCACCTCAGCGTTAAGGGGATTTACCACCAATGTCATAATGAGAGCCATTATGCCTGATGCAAGCATAATTTAGCACAAAGGGTTACAAAGTGGCTCAATGCATGCATTGTGCCACTTTGTAAAATTGCTTTGTAAAATTGCTGCTTCGATTTTGGGCTTGTTGGACAACATTAGCATTAAAAAAATGACACTAATGTGGTGCAAGGAGGAGCAAGGAGCTTTTAAATCGGCCCCATGGTCCTATGATGTGCATCACTTGCATTAACCCTGACTGAGTCAGATTTAATACATGGAATTAGTTCTGGTGGTCCCTGACTTGGCAAATGACACCTGTGTGGTCTCATCACACACATCAGAGAAGCTGTGTGCTATTTATTGGCATGGCACTTAATATACATGTAGATCTTGGCATGTTCCTACGTGTTGATTCTTCACACACCCCACACCTGACCCCCCTTTTTAGGTGAGCTGTTTCTCCTTTGACATATCCTTAGCTTCCTTTACAGTGCATATTTGTGTTTAGGGTCCCATGTAAGACACAGTGACCTCATGGTGCAAGGTGGACTGCAGTGTTACCGTCAGCTTGTATAGGGTTCAGGTATCAATGCTTGATGTTTTGTTCCAGTCCATGGGGCTTATTTCCATTCAGTTTCCACCTCTGGTATGTCTCTTTTTGTCACACACCAGCAGAGCAGGCTGCAGACCCATATCTACAAGGCCACACAAAGCCACTGTGCATGGCTTTTCCTGGCCTTGTAGATATGGATTGAGGCAAGGCAGCGTCATTAGCTGTGTTGCCTTGCTCCGCATCAGGGGGGCATATCATCGGCTCTGCGGGGGGTTTCACATGCAATGCATCCCCAGATTTATAAGGATATGTGAACCGGGGAATGCAACAAATTCTTACACCTTCCCAATGGAGCTTTAACATGGGGTAGTATATTTTTTTCTCCTTGTTTTTTCCTCTTTCTTTGTGTACTCCATTCTGCACTGCAGCACACATAGGCACACATAGGAAGAGGACAAAACCTGACATGAGAAGGGAAGGTTCCTGCACAGGCACAATCCTGTCTGCAACAAAGGCATCCTTGCAACATGGTGCATGGGTGTTTGCATCGGTGCTAGGCAGCACAGTGTGCATCTATGCAGAGGAAGACAGGAATGCATGTTATCTTGTAGGTATGGGCCATTCCTCCCGTTTACATGGGGCACAGGGGAGCACAGCAAGGTGACTTGCAGTGCTGTCCTACACCACTTTCCTTGTCATTGCCACTTCATGTTTTTTACTTTGTACTGTGGGACTTGTAGTTCCGGTGACTCATGTTATGCATTCCACTACATGTGCCAGTATACAAAGATTGGCTGGACTGGTGCTGCACTTCACACATGAAATGGATAAACGTCAGGGGGCCTGACTGAGCTGTGCAACATATAACTTGACAGTGTGACTGACATTATGTGCCATTTAATGGGCAAAGATCAAGATACCTTCCCTTTGTCCTGCAGACAGCACAGTAGAGTGCTGGAACATAGTTAGCTGCACTGCGCAACATTACCTTTTTTGCCCATATTGCCCTTTGTTAATATTTACCCTGAGTCTGTGGTTGTTCCTCATGTGCTATACTGTTGTGTCCTGGTACTCCAGCCAAAAACTCGTCTGGGATGACAGCATCCGCCCGCTCCTACAAGGCATCTAGCTCCTCCTGGGGAACAGGGCTCCCTCCTCTGGTCCGCATTGTGGCCTCCAGGTTGTTAGCCAGTTTCTCGTTTGTATGGCATGTCAGCGCTTCTTGCCGTCAGTAACGGTCCTCTTCGCTTATCCCACACTGCTGCCCTTTGGGCTGCCAAATGGCCTCTTTCCTCCCTAGTGGCAATTTTAGGAGCTGATGTTGGTGCTCTGTCACCTCAGTGATTAAGATTTCATTCTCCTCCTCACTGAGTTGCACTTCCTCTTCCCTGGGAGTATGCTTGGACATCCTAGCTGTTGCTGGAGTTGTTGTCCTTGCTTCTTCTGCCTGCTCCATGGCTGCTTTCTGTAAAGTTTGCCATGTTTTTCAAATGGAGCGTCATATTTTAAAATGTTTTTTCATGCATTCTGCACTCAAAAGTGATGCAGGGCCGATTAGTGTCACTTTATGTGCCGCAAGTCAGCCCTGTTTCACTTTTGCAACAGGAGCATCAGATTTCCCTATGAGATGGTGCACATGGATGGGTATTTTTTTTACACAAGCTAGGATCCTTATGTTATGGGGTGCCGTATTGTAAATACAGTGCATCCATGGCATAGGATTCTGACGTACCAAAGCACAAGTTATTTAGACTCATTGCTAATGCAACACAGTGATGTATAATTTCTTGTAAATTTGGCACACAGTGTGCAACTATAAATACATTATAAAATAAAATACAAGAATTAAAATTGGTGTATCATAGTTAATGTGCATTAACTGTATATGGTGATAATTTGCATCCCGTTTTAGCAGATATATTCAAAATAATAGCAAAGTAGATCTATTTTGTGGATCAATCTTAAAACAGATTGAACACTACATTAACTGAACATAGCGATAATTTGTGTCCCGTTTTAGCTGATACAGTCAAAAGAAAAGCAAAGTGGAACCATTTCTTGGATCAATTTTAAGACAGATATAACACAACATCTTGAAATTGTAAAAAAACAAGAAGTGTCTCAATACTAATTTTCAATTTGATTTTTCCTTGTACAATGATTGAATAAGCAAACTGTTTAATAAAACATATAGGGCCTGATTCTAATGTTGGCGGGTGGCGGGAGCCGCCCGCCAAGCTACCGCCGCTGAATGACCGCACCGCGGTCAAAAGACCGCGGCGGCCATTTAGACATTTCCTCTGGGCCGGCGGGCGCTCTCCAAAAGAGCGCCCGCCGGCCCAGAGGAAATGCCCCTGCAACGAGGACGCCGGCTCAGAATTGAGCCGGCGGAGTTGCAGGGGTGCGACGGGTGCAGTTTGCACCCGTCGCGTATTTCAGTGTCTGCTTAGCAGACACTGAAATACTTTGCGGGGCACTCTTACGGGGGCCCCTGCCGTGCCCATGCCATTGGCATGGGCACGGCAGGGGCCCCCAGGGGCCCCGCGGCACCCCCTACCGCCATCCTGTTCCTGGCGGGCGAACCGCCAGGAACAGGATGGCGGTAGGGGGTGTCAGAATCCCCCATGGCGGCGCAGCAAGCTGCGCCGCCATGGGGGATTCAAAGGGCAGCGGTAAACCGGCGGGAGACCGCCGGTTTGCCTCTTCTGACCGCGGCCGAAGCGCCGCGGTCAGAATGCCCTGCGGGGCACCGCCGGCCTGTCGGCGGTGCTCCCGCCGACCCTGGCCCCGGCGGTCTTAGACCGCCGGGGTCAGAATGACCCCCATAATGTTATAGGACACTTATACATTCCATTACTTATTTAATGTACAAATGGATGTGGTACACCAATAACTACCTTTATTGCTAACCACATGCTCACTCTAGAGATTCTTTGTGGAGGTATTATTTTATTTGCTTTATTTAAGTTTCTCTACCAGGAAAACATCTTCCTTTGCCGTAAGCACAAAAGCAGAAGAATCCCAATGGGAGGAAACAGAAGCTTTTGTCACAATGCACTAATTCATACAGGGAGCGGAGGATATGTTTAGATTGAACACAAACGTAGGTTTCTCAATAAATTGAACAAAATGTTCTATTCAAAAGAAGTCACTGTGTTCCACATTCTGCTAAGGTATATATCATAAGGAAGAATGCTAGACCGTATTTTACCTTCAAAAACAAATGTCCTACTACAATGGATTCGAAAATCTATAACAACATTTGAAATGTATATGCATCTAATATATTTTGAAATCAATGATTGACAACTTTTTAGTTACTGTTGTGTAGTTTAAGAATGCTTGTGTAATATTGCAAAAATACTTTAAGGTAACCTGTTTTGAGAACTCACCAGTTACTATGGTGAAAACAGCTCGTGCTGTACTGCCATTATCAGCACCTTTCACTGATATATTTATTCCATACAGTTATATAAATAAGGGTTGTGGTCTGGAATTTTGTGTACTGAATATCGAGTGACAAGAATATTGTGACCAATATGGGTAAGTGGCTACTGGTAGAAGTAGTGTACTATTCTTAACTCCACATCAACATACCTTGGGGAAAAAACATATATATATATATAAATATATATATATATATCCACCAAAACCGAAAAGAAAAAAGTAAAAATCGCACGCTCAGGATTCAGGGCAAGTGAAAACCATGTTTAATCAAAGCACAACGCGTTTCGGCTGACACTGCAGCCTTGGTCACGTGACAGTCCTTGCACCACCCCTCTCGGGCCACATGAGTTTACTTCGAGCATTTGAAGTTTGTTTTATATATATATATATATATATATATATATATATACACATGCATATATGTATATACAAAAAAGAAAAGAAAACTCTGGGTAGTTACCTAGTTTAGGTGGAGAGCAGCTCCAGTAAGGAGCATGCTGCAACACCAGCGATGCTCTAAATTTGCTCACCTCAAGTGTCTGTTTATCTAGCAACGTTTTTAAGCATAGGATCAGCACAGTGCTATCCACGCCATTTGTACAGCAAAGTCTTTAAGCATAGGTTTGAGACAGTGTCAACCTTACTGAGTTGTAAAATGACAAAAACCATTTACTACTCCAGCCATTTACTACTCCGGCTTTGGACTGGTAAAATACCATCCAAGCCAACCTTGAATGAGTAAAATCAACCCCTGACATGTGTTTTGCTCTCATTAAGCTCTTCAGAGAGGATATATCTATATATTTATATCCACAAGCACTTGGTCCAAAATAGCGACACGCCTCACTGCCGGTTCAGCGTTAGGGTTAAGATGAACACCCTCATAAGTAACCATCAAAAACAATGCTGCACTCCTGGAGGCTGAAATCATTGCAGTTCATTTATTTACTTAAAGAAAGCTATTCAACAGACACCACAACGCATTTCAACAGAATGACTTCTTCCAGGTGGTTTCATCTGCTCTCTCCATATTTTCTCTCCTCACCCTGATTTATACTAGGCATTGTGGGATTGTTAGTCCAAAGAATTTCCACACCTGGGAACAATTGAGATACTTCTCCTCTCTTCACAGAAGCACCTTTCATTTTGAATAATACAATAATGTGCTCCTTTGTTTTTTACATTTCCTCATCGATGTGAAAGTCTGCGCTTTTCTAAATACCATTCTCATTTTCTTTCAAATTCGCAAAGTGTTTGGCTGCAGCACATATCTCTCACTTTCAGATTCAGTTGTAAGAAATCCTTTTGTATTTCACCATGTTAAGAGCACGTTGTGCTCTTTAAAACAACGTTCTGAATGTCTTTTTGTTTCCAGGAAAAATTTAAACACTAAACCCATTTCTTATTCGAGTGCTTTCAAAAACGTGACCTTAAGTAAAGCACACAGGGCCTGATTCTAACTTTGGAGGACGGTGTTAAACCGTCCCAAAAGTGGCGGACATACCACCTACCGTATTACGAGTCCATTATATCCTATGGAACTCGTAATACGGTAGGTGGTATATCCGCCACTTTTGGGACGGTTTAACACCGTCCTCCAAAGTTAGAATCAGGCCCACAGTCTCTGGACCCTATATTTTGGGCTGCATCAGCAAAATAGAAGACTTGAGAGGCATCCACTCACCTTGTTGTGATGAGGAATGCCTTCGATTATAAAGTAGCACCAGGCGCTTTTGGAAGTGGGTACCCTTATCTTCCAGTGTCATGTACACACGCAGCAAATTAGTGTTTACTTGCTCACTCCAAAAGTTATCCAAAGTCCTTCATTGCCGGGCACTGTCGCTATATTATTAATAATATATCCACAAGCACTTGGTCCAAAATAGAGACACGCCTCACTGCTGGTTCAGCGTTAGTGTTAAGACCAACACCCTCATAAATAATCATAAAAAACGACGCTGCACTCCCGGAGGCTGAAATCATTGCAGTTCATTTATTCACTTAAATAAAGCTGTTCAACAGACATCACGACGCGTTTCGACAGGTGGTTTTGTCTGCTCTCTCCATATTTTCTCTGTCACCCTGATTTATACATATATATAATTATATGTATATATATATATATATATATAAATATATATATATATATATATATATATATATATATATATATATATATTATATATATGTATATATATACACATATATATATATATATAATGATATGTGTATATATATATATATATATATATATATATATATAAATAAATATATGCATATATATATATATATTATGTTGACCTACTTCATGATATTTTGGACCGCTAAATTTTGATCTTCTTCTAACTGGATGTTCGGTCCACAATATTCTGTACCTACAATGGGTGCAGGGGAAGGCTTCTTACGTTCCCCACTAGCTCAAGTGGACTGGCAGAAGTAAAAGGTCTGAGGACTGCCTAGATAAAAAGCAAGTCCTGCGGCACATATAAAGTATTTCCTTATTAGGAGGCGAGGGATGCTCCAAGTGAAAATAGGAATAAACGCTAGGGTGAATTTCTGGATCAGGTCAATGCACCACCTTTTCCAGTGGTATCTAAAGATAAGGGTCATTGATAATTAGAAGTACGAGTTCCCTAAACGCTTAAATGATATAATGACCAGCAAAGAGTGAACTTTGGCTGGCAAAAAAGTAAATAGAGATGTGTCAAAAGTAGCCTCCTAGACAGACCTGAGGGGCAGATAAAAGAAACGTAAAGAAGCATCAATTAGGATACTGCAATGCTCAGGAAATAAACTTAGAAGTCCAGCCAGGTGTCTATGGACTACACCATTCAATACAGCTCAGTGAAGTCATGAATGGCAGCTTATTTCACCCTGAATGATGAGGCTGAAAGCCCATTTAGAAAACACTCCAGAAAGAAGTTAAGAAATCAAAATAAAGGACCCCATATACAACTCCTTAAAGAGGCACCTCATGGATAAATGTTACCAATAGGAAGCTTAAAACATGTGTGCTGACATTGGCTTTGCTTTGGCTTTGCTAAATGCAGAATACCACTTCTGTAGTACATTCCGGAGGCTATAGAGCTAATGGCTCAAACTAAAGGCCACCAGCCAAAGAGGGCGAAGATGATGTGGCAAGAGAATATGAAACAGAGTTGAGGAAGCCATAGAGGAGAAAGCAGAAATACCCTAATTAACAAAGAATATCATTGACTCAGAGACCAGAAAGGAGCTGTCAACAGAAACAACACCTTGTCCCTCTGGCATCCTAGAGAGTAGGGTAAGCAGTAGGAAAGACTGCAGGAGCCCCAAAACCTCTAAAGGTCATAATATCCATCCCTATGCTTCTTGATGCAGAATCCAAAGACATCACAGCAAAATGGAAGCCCAGTGAGGACATCAACACTTTAGACTGAATGAGCTGGCAGTGTTTTACCTGTCTCTGACAGGCATTAAACCATCAAGGCGATCAGGTTGGCCAGCATCATGGAGTTTGATCCTCCACACTGGTTAATTTAGCACTTTGTCACCTGGTTGTCTATTCATAGCAGGATAGAGTGTCTATGTAGGCAATGGATGACTATCTACAAAGTTGGCAATTGTATTTTGTAAGCTTGTGCCGCTTTTGCGTCAATAAAAAAGTATAAATATATGCCTTAGTGCCTTTTTGAAAGAAAGGCTTGCAGCTGTTGAGCTAAAAAATGCCCCATATAGTCTCTATTTTCTGGAAGAAAGTGGTGTCAGGACCTTTCTGAGCAAAGCACCAAGTCCACGGCCTCATTCACCAAATTTTTTGATCAACCCAGGGAAGAACTGAAACAATACATAATAAATAATACATAAATTAAAATAAAGCTCAGATATGTAAAGAGAAAAAAGAGAAATACAGAAAATAATGCATATTTACATAAAGGTTTGAAGTCTCTTACAATCTTGATGACATATGCAAATCACCTGAAAAGAGGCAACAATGAAAAAAGAGAAAAGTAAAATGAATAGGGTTAGAGACATGGTGGGGTCAAGTAATGAAGGGGATTAGCGATAATTAGACTCATCTTGGAGGGGAACCCGAGGGGCAAGAGCAGAAGGCACCAGGAAGTAATGGTTAGAGGTCTCTTACTTCATAGAAGTTATATTCAAATCACACTAATGAAGAAAAAGCAAAAAAGACAAAAAATAAGTATGTTTACAAAGTGGGGTCAAGAGAGGACATTGCCCCAGAATTTAGCTCACCTTGGTAAGGGGATCGAAAGGCCGAGAGGAATTGTTGCCAGAAAGTGCAACTGAGAAAAGAAACAATCTTAACTTTACATCAAGGATGTCTTTAAAGAACAAGCAAAAGACACCTGTTGGTCTCAGAACAATTGATGTCAAACCATTTATTGGTAGACTCCTAAATAAAACTCGTGGAGCTAATTAGTAAATTTGAAATAACAGCACTAGCACACTCAAAAGAGATTAAAATGCAATCAATCTTTATTATACTAAAAAAAAAGAGAATTAAGAAAAGTTGGATTGGAGACAATATTGGCATTAAAATTACCACCCGAAATGACATACATGTCAGATAAGGTGTGTTCAACAATAGATGTAGGTAAGTTTTCAAGCATTTTAGAACTCATACAAAAGTGATTAAAATTGGGTGGTGAGAAACAATCATTGTAAAAATTAAACAAATAAAACTGTAAACCATCTTCACAAGAAATAAGAAATTAATTAATGCCTGAGTGGCAGGTGCTAGGAACCCTGACAGAGCACTTAATAGATGTACCGTGCCAGGTTGAAAGTCCCACTCTTAGCATCCCATAGTCCCTGGAACATAACAATGTGACAGGAGTTTAACATAGTACAACTAACTATCTAGGCTTATCTTAGAGGCTAATTCAGCTATTCCAACTAACAAGACACAAAAGAAAACAGATCTAACAGATGAATTAGGCCAAGGGAGGCTATCATGTGCAAGTATGTTATTTGTAATGGAATGTCGAAGGACTCCTTACTTTGAGAAAATCTAATGTTTTTTAATAAACTAGAAAGTCAGCCATTGTAATCTGAGAAATAACAGACCACAAAACGTTCTGGGTAGTTACGGTGAGAATTATTGAGGAAATAATAGGCAGAGAAGTACTGTTATATGTAGTCGAAGAGTTAGTCACAGAGGATACAGAAGAAGGATTGTAGAAAAAAGGCAGTAGGAAAACCTCAATTGAATCAGTAAGAGTGTCACAAAAACTGTATTTAATTGGAAAATCTCTTAGTTAATCCGGATGTTTAAGATTAACCACCATACAATCCCCTTCACCCAATGAATTCGTATCACAAGCAAACCCCTATGTATTTAAATTAACTTTAGTGAGAATCAGGACATTATTCTTCAGTTGAAGGCCAGTCGCAGTTGTATAGGGGGCAAAACAGGAACATTGGTCAGAATTATACCTGAAGGGCAAGCATTTCGAGGGAGAATCAGAGTTGGAGGTGGGGAGATAAATATAATGGACCACATTAGTAATGGAAGCAATACAATTGAAGACAGATTGTTGGCTTTCATGCTTAGAAGTTTCAATAGGCTGGATATCAAAAGAGGTGAAAGAACTGACCATAACAGGTGCAGAAACATAGGGCTTGGAAGCATGGTGTTAGGCACATTACAACCTAGTGAAGCACCATTGGGGACAGAGAATTAGATGCAACATTGGTAGAAACTGGATGAGAAACTAGGTTAGAGGTATGATGGTTAACTACTGTGTCTAAGGGCTGTTCAATGGAAGTCAGACTGTCTTCGACTGTTCTAAACTTTGAATCAAACATAGAAGTAATTTTCTTTAACATGCTTTCCAAAAGGCCCTTAACTATAAATAACTGACAGTAACTCATCTGGGGTCTTATAATGACATACAGGAACTCTGGAACATAAAGCATCTCTAAGCCAATTCAGTTTCTTTGGAAACTACACCAAAGGCATGCCAAGAATAGAAGGCATGATGGAGACAGAAGGGCCATTATCAATTGACCTAGAGTTGCCTGGAGTTTAATATTTCCCCATTGAACTGTGAAGTAGACTATGCCTTTGGTGTAACTCCACAAGGTGTGCTTTCCCACCCACAGCTGACAAAAGTGAACTTGTTCCATGTACCAACGATGAATGTTAAAAGACAGGCTTTTGTAGCACCTCAAAACACTATTCAATGTGCAGCTGAGATAGACACAATCATTTCTAGGTCACTCACAATACTGTAAAAGGATCAGGGGCACTATGGTAAGAACAACAAATCTTGTCTCATTATTTACAGTATTACACACGCACTGTACTACGAAGGATGAACACTTCTGAGTGAAAGTATTACTACCAGAATAATCTGTTTCTCAGTATGACTAAAACAACTACAGAAAATATTTTGAAAAACAGCAAAAAGCCTTACTATAAATAACTAGAATAAAATTATCATTTCTAGCATTGTCAGAATGTCATCTTACAATTTAACACTGTAGCACCTACTTCTATGTGCTGCACTAAGAGAGCATGGAAAGCAGAGCAACTTGTAGCCTAAAGTTTCTTAGGAAGAAAAGTCACACTTCACACTTTGTTGACACCAGAGGCTGTCTTTATCAGCAGAGGCATGAAGACAGTGTTCCTCGCAAAGAGCAAACACATGATGTGGTAGAAGTCGGTCAGCCTTACTCCAGGACTTGGCTTTATCAGCTTCAAGCAAGGTGTAGAATCTGCAAAGTGCAAAGTGTTCTGTCAGTAGGTTAGGTCTTCTCTGGCAAAATCTCAGACAATAATCTGGGTGAAGGATCTCTCCTGACATGAGGTCAAGTGGTTGTCCTTCTATACTAAATCTTATCAGAAACTGGAGTTTATGGCACAAGTTTAGGAATGTGCGACATAGATTATGTGTATCAAGGTGTGTGTCCCAGGCATTTCCTTATGAATATCTGAGATAAAAGGATGTAAATTCAGACATCATTATTGTGGTTATATGTATTTATATGTTCTTATTTAACTTTGAAGTGGTGAAAAGTAGACATTTCACCAAGACAAATGTCACATTGATTGTTCTATCTTTGTCATCACTCAAATGGCTTGATGTTTTCACAGCTCTTAAAAGATCTGGGCAGGTGATATCTACATCTTATGGCAAACATGACGATGATTGTGCATAAATTGGGAAAGATGGTGACTTCCATTGTTTGAGAGTGGGAACATGTTTACCTCCGTCAGCCAAGATGGAGTCGGGCCTACAGAACATGGAGTTACACCATAAAGGGCTTATTCCAGAACAAGAGAATTAAAATTTCAAAATAGGGGACAAAAGAGGGGTGTCCCACACTAACTGTGACTAGGAGCTGAAAAGTTGCAGACGTGTCCGTTCGTGGCCCAGTATTTGCCAGGGGACAGCCTAGGTGGATCACATGCTGCAGGTGCATGGAGCACACTACGTACTGCCAATCTCCTCCTCTTACTCCTCCCCACCTTCAGGGTCCACAGCAGGGTTCACAGCAGCATAATCGGCTAGAAGATGTAGTTCTTGTCTCCCTACTAGGCAAAAATCTAGAAAACATCTAAAGTATCCCACTCTGTGAAAGGGCAGTGCCCAGCTCCTCTACATCTTCAGTGTCCACAGCAGAATCGTAGCCTGGGAGGTATAGTTCTTAGCTTTTTCGCAAGTAAGAGTTCAGCAAACACCAAAAGCGCCTCAGTGTTTCCAATTCGGATTGGTTCATGAAAGAACAATATATGTGAGCAGTCTAGCTAGAAAGGATTCATTGGGTTTTTTTCTGCCCTTACTCAGCCGTTAATTTGTGCCAGTGGTTGCAGCTGGTTGTCATCAACTGTCATTTCTGGCGACCAGGTCATATTTCATTTACAATGCAAGCACTGCTCATTCCACCCATAATGGCAAGCCCAGCGGTTGGCTGTATATTAAACATCGGTGACACCAAAACTGCTGAATTATTTACAGAGTAATATTTTCTAGAGTTATTCTCCAAGTATTACCGAAGGTTTCCAGGCACCTTGATATCAACTAAAGTATTCTTGTATTCTGGTAAATGGCCCCGAGACTGACAAAAAGTCTGTAAATGGGACAGAACTTTTTAAGGAAAAAGTGAACATTGCACAATTATTTAACCCCAGCCCAGCCACATTTCGATATGTGTGATTCATTTAGGGAAGGGTTTTTAAGGTTTCAGGTTATTTGTGTTTGCCAAACTCATTACTCGATTATACAGTTCTAAAATAATGTCTTAGTAGAAGATTTGTCTTCAGATATATGGAGGCAAAATTATTTTTCTACACGACAGGTCATGAAGAATGACCTGTAATGACCATCATTTATCAGACTAGTGTTACTATCTTTGGCAGACTGTGTTCTTCCACGTTAGAAAACATTTAGAAAGCTTAAAGTGAGAGTGCCCGGATATCTAAAACTAATTTGTAAATTTGACAGACTGCTCCCTGCAGATAGTTGGCAGATTTATGACCAATGAATTAATAAAATAGGGTTTTAAGGTAACATTTGCTGACGCATAACACAGCTGGCTTCTTGTCATCTCTAACACACAGTAAGTGCTTTCAATTTTTCAGATCCTAGAACCACCATCAGCTAGATAGCTCTGCAAAAATAGAGCAATTCATTGCAAATATAAAATACTTTCCAGAACATAAGAAGCATTGTAGTAGTAACGTCGGAGAGCTTATGTGATGTATTTTTTCTTGTTTTTATTTAATTTGCAATAAAACACACACCAAATATTGCAATAATATGTCAAACCATTAATACCGAAAAACTTAAAACACTTCATGATTGGATATGCAGTAAATAAAATAACGTTTTTGCCCATAGGTAAACATATCTACAAAGCACATGGACAAATGAGAGCTTTAAATCATATGCTGGTGCGGGGCATGGCCAATCCGGTGACTAGGATGGCCCCATAGCATTGAGTCACTGGAATTGTGTGCTAATAATGTAGCAGTTCTATCCTAAACGACCACAAGATACCTACATCGGGCATGTAGTATCATGTGGGATGCCTTCCTCATGCCTGGACGAGAGATGCCACCAGTGTTGTGGGGCACCAGAAGCTCCACAACACTAGCAGTCTGCATTCATAGACCCTCATCGTCTTGGCACCCTACTACATGGTTGTGGTGGGGGAAACAGCAGCCATGGGACAGACCGCACAGTGCCTGAGCCGTGCCTGCAAAGACCAAGGCTTGCTCTGTGCCTGGACTGGAATGCAGAAGCAGGGCCTGGATTATTGCCTGACCTCTCCTCCATCTTCATTCCCCCTCCTTGTTGAAGTCCTGCTGAAGGCTGTTGACATTTATTGCTGCACGATCCATCCTTCGATGGCTGCCTGGCATGGTGACTCTGTGGGGCCTGCGATCTGCAGGGACCAGGTGGTGGTGCCAGTGTGTGCCACGCTGTGAATTGTGCTGTAGTCAGCTGGGGAGGTGACTGGCCCTCTGCAGATTGTGGATCCATCACTCTCCTACAGGTGGCACATCAGCATGTGCTTTGTTGCTTGCCACTTGCCACCCGGCATAGGCATGAGTGACCTGTACTTTGTATGGTGCCTGTAGGCTGTGTGCAGTTGGATTCCTTTTCATTCCTGAAGAGCTTGCACCCAGGAGCACAGAGGGGAACACCCCCTGTCCCAATCTACCCATTGGGAGGCTACACAGGCAGCTACCTCTCCCCATCTCCCCCCTGTGGCCTGCACCTTAGCCAACAGTGGCATGTTAAACCAGCTGGTCTCTGTCCGGGACCTGTGTGCTGTCAAGTAAGGGCTTCACATCATTCACTTATGCCACCATTTGCAGATCATAGCTCAGCTGGTGGGAAAGGTATCCCTATACCTAAACCTACACTGCCTGTGTTCCCTGGCTACTACATCTATACCTCCTGGTCTCCCTCATTAGCCAACCAATATGGGACATCGGGACACTAAGCAGAGGAAACTTGTGTTTGACTCAGTTAGGGGCCAAGACAACACCACTTGCTCTCAGATATGGAAGAGCCCCATACTAATGTCTCCACTACCGTGCCAGCTGATGTTGCGACCACCATTATGACAGAACTGCGAGCTAGATTTCAGGTGATTAATACCCGCATTGACGCACTCAGCAGCCCACTGAACTGTATGGAGGAGCAGAATGTCTGGACAACCACAATGTATGGAGTAGAATGCAAAATCTCTGAAATGGAGGACAATGCCTCCAACATTACAAAGTGACCAGAAAAAGTAGAGTGCCTGCTCAAATTAGCCATGAAAAAGTATGAAGATTTTAAAGCTAGATCAGGGTGGGAACAAAATTAGCATAATGGGAATAATTGAATCCACAAACATGGGGCGTCCTGATACCTTTGTTAAGAAACCACTCTCTTAACTCTTCAGTCACCAAGCCTTCAAAGACACCTTTGTAGTGGAAAGAGCACATAGTTCCTCACCCTCCCAATGGGGCCCCCGTGCCTCCTCAACTTCTGAGATAGAGACACAATACTGCACCTGGCCAGGGAGCATGTGTCTCTTCAATATCAAGGCTAGACACTGTCAATATTGCAAGACATTACCATTGCTGTACTAGAGGCCAGGCATACATTCTCTGGAGTGAAAAATACCCTCCGGAGGCATTGCCTTAATTACAGCATGTTATACCAGGCCCGTCTCTGAGCTGAGGCAGATGAATGTCACCAGATCTTCACCAACCCCACAGAGATGGTCCTGCTCTGCAAGCGAAACAGTGTGGGCACCTCCACCCTCCCCATAAATGTGATGCTGGAACAGTCACCCACTGCCTCAGTCTCCATACCAATAAACATCCCTCCTGCCTGACATCCCCAAAGCCATGGCCTCCTGAAATGCCATTAACCAAGAGACAACAAACTTGTATCTCATAAGGTGATATGACCCTTCCTGTACTCAGCAGGCCAGCTCTACAAGCATTCCAAGTATGGACTGAGATTCAAATAATTTTTGAACCCTTGTCTAAGTGTGTCACTTTCTGAAGTTTTTCTATCACCACCCAGAGTTGTAAACATGTATGTCTGCTTCTTGATTTGTTTATAGTTTGATAGGGATTTGCCAGTTAATAGCATTACTGGTGTGAAAGGAGGGAGATTTTTTTGTCATGTTGTTGTTTCATTTTGTTATTTTGCTGCTTATTTGTTGCTATATTAAATTTCTACGATCTGCAGGCTGTACACTCATACACTCATATGTTGAATCCCCATATGGGACCACAGTGACCACCACCCAATGATTCCCTTAGATCTGGACTTGACAAGCATCACCTAGAACATTCACAGCCCTAATAGTCCTAGGAAAATGAAACATGTATTGTCCTATCTCAACAGACATCACATAACATTAACATTCCTACAGGAAACACACCTGCCCCCCAGTATAGATGTCAATATGCACATGGGGCGCTAACCGGTAATTCCCCTACCACAGCTCATAGACCAGCGGATGGCAACAGCAGATATGTGCTTGTCTATGGTTCTTTGGCTGGCAGGGCAGTGCTCCTAGTAAATGTCTATGTCTCTAACACAAACACAACCAAATTCTACAACAATCTATCTGCCCCTATAAGATGTATTCAAATGGACTTGATTATATTGGATGGGTATTTTAACCTTGCCCATCACCCACCTGTGGACTCTACTGGCCCTTCTGCTAGTACAAAACCCTACTCATTATGAGCACTCCAGGACCTCATTGACACATACCACCTATTAAACCCGTGGCAGATCCACCACTCGCAGACCAAGGGGTACTCTTTTTACTCCCCCATGACCTGGACCCATATTGATTACTGGTTTGTATCTCAAAGCCTTCTTTTGTGGCTGAGGAAAGTGACACACCTTCCTTGCACCCTGTTCGACCACAAAGCTGTTAAACTTGCAATGACTCCACCGCACCCTGGTAGGGTTCCCAGGAAGTGTCGATTCCTAGAGAATGTGCTCCATGATGCCTTCTTCAAGTCTGAGTACCTTGCTGCTATTAACAAATATTTTGTCTTGAACTCGGGCTAGGTTTCCAAACATGTCACCTTATGGGAGGCCTTCAATCCTACATCAGAGGGGTCTGCATATACACACATACTGGTGGTATTGAGGAGCATATATGATCCGAGTGGAAAGGGAACTGCAGACTAATGACTCCCCGACCACCTCTGGGTCCCAAACCATTCATTTACATAAGAGGTAGAGTCTGTTGCAGGAATTCTGAAACCTGGCAGACCGAGAACTGGCTTACCTTGATAGACAAGCCCAAACCCACCATTACAGGGAGGGTGAATTCCCAGGCCCCACCTTAGCATGAATAATGTGACCTGATTACCAAAAAACATACATTATGAGCCTTCTCACTGAGGTTGGCGTGACATTCACAGATGACTCAGGTGTCACCCAAACACTCTATGCTCATTACCAAACACAGTATTCCACATGGCCAATGTGCAAAGTGGATGAAATTGGCACCTACCTCTCTGAGATAGCCATTGTCAGAATCATAGATGGTAGCAACAATTCTTGTCAGCCCCTGTTAAGTGGGAGGAGATTTCACAGGCCATTAATGCCATGAGAGAGTCTAAGGCCCCCACCCTCAATGAACTTACTGGTCATTTCTACAAAGCATTTAAACATGTACTAGTACCTCACCTTTCCAAGACGTATGCTGAGGCACTTAAAGTGGGCATTTTGCCTCCTAATTTATGGGAGGCACTTAATGCCCTCCTTCTGAAAGTTGGCAGGCCAACCCATCTCTGCACCTCCTACAGGCCCCTGTCTATTCTTTACTATGACAACAAAATACTTGCCAAACCTATAGTGATGCGCATGGCACTTCTCATGGAACAAATAATCTCCCCGCTTCTGACAGGATTTCTGCGACACCATTCTAGCACTATCAGTCTGGGCAATTAATTTAATGTCCTGAAAAAAATAGCTCCAACCCTCCTGGCCGCAGTTGACCTCTTAATGCTGAAAAAGTGTTTGATTCCTTTAGAATGGCTGTTCTTGAGGGTGACCTTTGCTAAGCTGGGCATCTTCCCTGGATTTTGTTACCTCATAATGCAACTGTAGGCTGATCTCATGGCTTGCCTGCCAGTGAATGATCAATTCACTGATGCAGTTCCTACTTCTAGAAGCACTCATCATGGTGGCCCCTCTCCTCTCTATGTTTTAATATAGCCCTGGACCCACTACTTTAACACCTACAGGAACAACATATGAACACGGGATTATGTTTCCAGAAGTGTCCACTCCTAGCATCTGTGTACGCCGATGATACATTCTTGTTTGTATGGTATCCTGCTAAACACCTTCCGCCCATAATCAGGGAATTTATACGTTATAGGGCCCTTTCCGGCCTCTTGATGAACCGGCATAGGTCAGGACTATTTCCACTAATAGAACCCATCATCCCCTGTTCTTTGGAGTATCCACTGTGGTGGTGTGAGAATTCCCCTAAGTACCTTAGTCTTGCACTTCACAAACAAAGAGATGAGGTGATTCACCATAACTATAGTCCCGCAATCGACAAACTTACCACACAGGTCGACTCGTCTGTCACTATTCATTGTGGAGTACATTGCCATCATAAAAATGGTGGGGCTTCCATGCTTCCTCTGTCTGTACCCTAACATCCCAATTGCCTTAAATAATATTTTTTTCTCCGTGGTCCCCAGCCTTCTGCCACATCTCATATGAGTGGGCCACAGTACCAGAAGCAAATGGGAAGCACTGAACCTCCCATATGCTAAGGTGGGTTTTGAAGTGCTGGTTTTTCTCTTATACTATCTGGCGGCACAGTGCCACTTCTCTTACTATTGGTACCAACCGATGCCAAACTCCCCTATCTGAAACTAGAACAAGATCAGTCGGAACAACTTCCCCTGTCCTCAGTTCTTCCCAAAGGACTACCATGTAAGATGCGGGACATACATACCCTATCTACAACCTGCTGGGCATTGTCCAAACTCTGTAGATACCTGGACTCTGAACTTCTGTATTCACCAGACATTCCCTTCAACAACAACCCATTTTTTCCTAAGACACATGAAACACTAACGTAGGGTACACTTTTGAGTCGCTAATTACCTACATGTGGGAGACCTCCACATTAATGGCAAAGTAGATCTCCAAAGTGCATTTGAGACAGATGAGGCCACTTCCACCATGACTAATTTTATACACCTCTGTTTAGACAGCACAGTCTGTGACATAATTCCTACATATCTGGAGGAAGCGGCAGACTTTCCCCCTCTTAATTTAGTGATCTTGACTATTGAGAGCACCAGACTCATCTCCCAACTCTATCATTTCTGTTTGGAACTGAGACAGGTGCAAACTGTTGCATGTGGGTGGCATGGGAGTCTGACCTGGGTTACCCCATCTCAGATAAGCTATGGCACTATTGCTGCACACAAACCAAATTAGTATCCACTAATAGCTGGTGTAAACTACTCCATTACAACTTACTGCAATGAGAAAACACCATGCCTCAAGCTCTTGCGAAACTTGATCCCTCGCGGTCACACAACTGCCATAAGTGTGCAGCTGACCGTGCTGACTTTGCTCATTTAACCTGGAAATACACCATTACACAGGCATATTGGCAGGCCATGTTTGCCCTGGTTTCTAACATGCTAAAGCATACTGTACAACATGACCCCCTCCATTCGGTCCTGGGATACGTCATATTGCTGAGTCCTGGACACAGACACCGCCATGGCGTTGCTACTAGCTAAGCGTCTCATTGCCCATCTATGAGGCAGCAATAGAATACTTACCAGAGATGACTGGCTGAAAGATATTATACATTGTGATAATACTAGTGAACTCTGTGCCTAAAGACTTCTGGGCACCCCTTCACACCTACCTGATGGTGTTGGATTCGGACACAACAGGCAACACTATGTGCTGATTAATTCGTACTCTTTTTACTGACTGTATTTGCATGCTCTACATGTGGTTGTATACGTATCTGAAATCTGGATGTAATGTACCTCAAATAGTTCTTCTTTATATCCAATGACTGCAGCATAGGTGTTGTTAACTGGGAAAACAATTAATCATTTAAAAAAAATCATATGCAGACAAATGTCTAGGTTGAGCATTAGTTTATCTAATTGCTCAAAGACAGAAATACCAGGAGCCAGTTTTCCACGATGTTTCTTATATATATATATTTTTACTTTTGAATCTTAGGCAGCAGTTGCAATACATCAACAATGTGTATGTACTACAGTCAGTAATGCAGAATACTATAGTGCAGTTCTGTTTAGATGTGTACAACTTTCCATCATTATGTACGGAAAGAGGGGTACAAAACAATATGCTGCTTTTGTCCTCCAAAGACTTTCAAAGCAAAAGTCAACTGTGATGGAAATTAAGAATAGAGCAGAATTAAGGAACAACCCCCAGGGCGCCTCTATTAATTTGTCTATGTTAAGCAATCTTTAACATATGTAAAAAAAAGTGCAAGTACGGCTTAAAAATTACTTATATACAAACGTACTGTATTTCAATTAATCATAGTCTTTCTCAGGCAAGATAACCTGTTTATTTCTGATCGCCCCTAGACTCTTCCTTCAAACAATACCTTATGAAAATCAAAGACAAGAAAATTCAGCACACCATTCATACCTCTCTTATCCTCTTTCAGCTACATTCGCTCACATACCACGTCACACCAATATACAATATAATACAATGTAATCATAACTTCCCATCTGTTTTCACCCTCAATACACATGATTAGCATTAATACAATCCATTAAAACATAGGATTCGATAACTCTTTCAGGGTCATAACCCGTTCCTCTTCAATGGCATACTGTCCAATAGGCTATTTTTATGCGTCAGATATTTATACAGTTCAATTTCCTTTTTTCTTCTTTTACTCCTTTTTTTGTGATTTTCATTTCATATCAATGTTGTGGCTCAACACATAATCAAACAATATTGTTTTTTCATTCCATGTTAATATTGTTGCTCAAAAACCTAGCAACATTTCTGTTTCTCAACGTCCATTTCGGCTCCCCGACTTCCTCAGGATCACCACAACTGTACCTTTCACATCCCAGGTTCGCCCTCTTCCTCGGCTTGTGGGTTGTTCCTTAATTGAATTTCAGTATTACCCTGCCTCAGGCACCATCTATTTTACTTCAGGGGTTCCCGTTTGAGACAAATTAAGGTTGGGGCACCTTGTGTAAAATGAAATCAATTCATATTTCTTTTCGTAGCCAGTGAAGATTCTCCAGCACTTGGGTAACTTGATGAAAATGTTCCTTTCTAAATACTGGTCGTGCTACCAAGTGTAAAGTAGCTTGAAAGGGTGACTCTGGCCTTCTGGGAAGTCCATTCACAGCAGCATTTCCAAAGTCAATATGAAAGGTCACTAAGGATAGTACCACCATTTATAGCGCTTTTATGAAAAGACAAACTAGTATGCAACTTTTTAGAGTAATGCTCAACTTGATTATTGCCTGTTTTTTTTATGAATATAGATACTTAACTTCTCTGTCATGACTCCGAATGATTCCTTACTGAACAAAGAGGATGCATTAAGATGGAACCCTCTATATAAAATCAAGCAAGGATTAGACGAGAGGCTGGCCATTTTCAGCATATTTTAAGGTCACAAAGTGATAAACCATCTAATGATCCTTCTGTTGAATCCCATGCATTTTTTATAGATGAGATTCAGCCTTGTATGATCAATATTATTAGATTGGTTACACCTGACAGCCTTAGGGTAGTCTTCCCCCAAACATTTTTGTCTGTTTGTGTCACATTTTTTGTAGATTTATTTTTGTTGGTTTTAGGACTCTGAGCACTTTGCCACTGCTGACCAGTATTCAAGTGCATATTCCTCCCCCCTCTGAACATGGTTTGATTGGTACAACCACCATTGGCATATTTAATGTACTTATAGGTCCCTAGTAAAGTGCACTACATGTGATCACGGCCTGTAAGTAAATGCTACTAGTGGTACTGCAGCACTAATTGTACCCTCACTTAAGTAGCCCTTAAACATGCAGGGCCTGTGTTGGCAGTTTATACTGCCATGTTGACTTGGCATTTAAAACCTCTTGCCAAGCCATAAATTTCCCTTTTGTTACATAGATGTCACCCCTAAGGTAAGCCCTAGGTAGTCCATAGGACATAGTGCATTGTAACTAAAAGGTAGGACGTGTACTTTTACTTACACCTGAAAAGACATTATCCTGCTTCAACATAAAGGGCTGTATAACCTCCCATAGTGAGTCTCTAGCTAGGAGAGAAAGAAAGGACCTCTTTGCACTTCTTTGAAGTCACATGCACTTCTGAGGAACAACTGGATATAAGTACTGGACCTCTGTCTCTACCAAATCAGTACACTGCTGGACCTGTGAAGGATTCTGCCAGGAAGAAGCACTGCTGTGCTACCACAAGGACTGCCAGTCTGTAGAGCTGCTTTGGCGGAACTGATTTTCTGCTATGCTGCCCTGCTGTTTGCAGCTCTCTGCTCCCTGGAAGGACTGGGCCCATCTCACTTGGCCCCCAGAGTGAGTCTAGGAGATTGCTGGTCTGCCTCCTTTTCTAAAGTCCCAGGGACACCAAAGACTTTTCTTCAATCTACACACAGCACCTGCCTGCTGTAAGTCTTGCTCTGTCAAGTGGTGCCAACCCAGTCCAGGACCCTTGGAAATGAGTATAAAGTGCTGCTGGTACTAGAACCTATGTATTTTAATTGGAACCACTGCATCTTTGCTGTTGCATTGAAAACCAGGTGCATCGCATATGGAATAGCTGCATCATCTCTGGAACCACCACTTTGGAACCGACACATCACCTCTACTGCCTGGAAAGATGGATGATTTACCCCTCCAGCGTGGATTAACCTGGTGCATCACACTCGCACTGCTGCACTCAGAACCAACACTTTGCTCAACAGAAGCGATGCTTAGCCGCATATGTGTGGCAAAATTCGGGCACAACACCCAACTGTGTGGGGACCATGGACACATTTATTTTTCTAATTCGGTGTGGAGTCTTTTTATGATGTTTTCACTGTGTCCCTGTTTGAAGAGTTGCACAAATACTTTACACATTGCCTCTTAAGTTAAGCCTGACTGTTCTGGTCCAAGCTACTAGAGGGTGGGCACAAGTTAATTTATGGTGCATATCTGACTTACCCTGACTGGGATTGTGGTTTGTGTATGGAGAGGGTGCATACCTCTGCTAACCAGAAACACAATTTTTAACAGTGGTGATCAGTAGTGAGGATCGGACTTATGTTTGTGCAGTGCCATACAACAGTGACATGGTGCACACTACTACTCCATATCTAGACCATATCAAGCCAATTCTCTCTAATTTACTTTTTTGATTTTTTTGCAAAGGTTTTCCAGACTCCCATTTTTGCCTGTGGTATCTGTGACCTCAGCTGACAGGAGGGAATTTGAGCTGGCCAGCCTGGAGAGCTACAATGTGGCCCAGCTAAAAGGATTCTGACAAGAGAAGGTTGTGTTTCCTAAAGGGAGTTGAAAGAAAGTAGAGCTCCAGAAAGCTTTGAGTTCAAGAGCATGAGCAGAAGCCCACCAAATTAATCCGAGTAAGTGGGGGAAAACTCTGAGCTGTTACCCAAGTGTCTCTGATTGACAATGAGGTGGTTCCTAAATTCCAGATGCCCCCCAAATACTGCAAAGTATAGGCAATGGGTTACCGTCACGGGACATGGTGTTGAGGCTTTGAGAAACACAGGAGCCAGCATGACTATGGTGAGGAGTCAGCTGGTGACTGAAGAGCGAATTATAGCCAATACATTCCACCTGTTTGTGGCAGCAGACAACTGTGAGGGTCACATTCCAGTGACCCTTGCTCT
Organism: Pleurodeles waltl; assembly: GCF_031143425.1. NCBI lineage: Eukaryota > Metazoa > Chordata > Amphibia > Caudata > Salamandridae > Pleurodeles > Pleurodeles waltl. The sequence goes on from NC_090443.1 coordinate 757,792,276, forward strand.
AAGTGAGTGCAGGGGGTCTCATGTCTTCAGAAAGTTGCAGTGAGCCCTGAGATACCTATGGAATTTTTGCTAGAAAATGACCATGAGCACACTACCTGGAAAGAAGGGGAGCTCCGGTCACAGCTGGAGATGTTGGGGTTACCATGCCTGTGGAATGTTTGCTAGGAAATGACCTTGAGTATAATACCTTGAAGGAAGTGCAGCTCATGTCACACCTGTAGATGTTGGGGTTACCTGAGTTGGTGTGTGCAACCACCAGGTCCTTGTCAGCCCAGGAAGGGAGTCAAGGAAATCTGGAGCCTAGGTAAATGGCCCAGACAGGTGCTGAAAGGAGAAAGGGAATGGGGCATGAAAGCCAGCCTCTGAATATCGCCCAGCTGAGGTGGATGGGGTGCTGAAGGAAATGACCCCAGAGTCCAGTGGAGAGGACATGACCTCCCTTGGTGACCTTCCTAAACTTACTGGATGGCAAGTGGAAGGAGGACCCACCAGGGAGGAATTCTACAAGATGCAGAGGGAGTACACATCCTTGGAGGGTATGAGGCAACAGGCTGAAGCCCAGGAAGCTTGTGATGCCTCAGGTAGTCGCTGCATTTACTGGGAGGACAGCCTCCTTTGTGGTGAGCCTAAAGCACCTGTACATGGGGCAACAAGGTGCAGGTGGTCTCCCAATGCTACAGGACCTTCCTACTGGAGCTGGCTCATGGGATATCCCTGGTGGGACATCTAGGCCAAGACAAGATCTTTGCCAGGCGTGTTCCCCACTTCTACTGGTCCCAGGTGAAGGTTTCCTCAGATATATTCTGTAGGACCTGCTTGACCTGTCAGGCTAGTGGAAAGACGGAAGTTTAAAGCTCCTTTGAAAGGGTAGGCATCAACATTGTTGGGCCTATTGATCCCAGACAGCCTTCTGGACTGCTGGTTTGTCCTGGTTCTGTTGGATTATGCCATAAGAAACCCAAAAGTCATACCTCAGAGGAATGCAACTGCGCCTGCAGTGGCTAAGGCCCTAAAAGGGATTATTACCTGACTGGGTTTCGCCAAGGAAGTGGCGTCTGACAGGAGCACCAACTTCATGTCTGCTTATATGCAATCAATGTGGAGAGAGTGTGGAGTTATCTATAAGTTCTCCACACTCATCCATCCTCAAACAAAAAGGCTTGTTGAGAGATTCAACAATACCCTCAAAGGCATGATCGAGGGCCTGCCTGAGGACCTGAGGCATAAGTTGGACATACTCTTTCCAACTTGTTGCATTGTGCAGTGCAATTACTACAATATATTGGCTTTATGTATTAACAAAGATGTGTACTGTTTATGTATATGATATGGCAGTCTAAGAAAAGATATTACACACATCTCTATGGACACATTTTCATTTAGGGATTGGTGTGAATTTTTTTGTAGGCGTCTATTAGCATGAAGGCCGTTAGTACCAGATTAGTGAGTGTTAATGATGTATCGAAGTTTGATTTTTTAACATTTTTCTAACTACCACATTACACACATATGCATTGCACATCCTTGTCCTATTGCTTGCAAGTATTGTTTTAAACATTCATGAGTCCAGTGATGATGTACAGCGACAATTCTGAGGATAACAGGTAAAGCATTCACTTACCTTCAGTTTTGGCGATGACAAGGTTGATTTTCATCTTCGGCCAGAAGCAGAAGTAATGGTAAGACATCTACGATCAGCTTCATGATGGCAGGAAAGAGAAAACTCAAAAGAAGGTATGTTTTGAGCTTATATCTCTCCCAATCAGGCCACTCACTTGTGGAGTTTTAGCCACCACAGTTGTGTCAGCAGGAAAGCATATTGTGCTTGGGCCGGTGGTAAAACTGACTGAAGACATGCTGCCAGCCGCTTTTGCCTATGGCACTGTCGACATGGGTGTACAGTACCGGTGGGGACGATGGTTCATCAGCGGACATTCGTCTATGGACCTACTAACACCTAAATAGAGCAGACGGACCGCCAATTCAGTGGGCAGAAAATCTGATGGAAAATGGCAGGACCAATTACACTAGGATCTAGCTCAAGCCCTAAACACCTCCCCCGCCTTTAAACGCTTTGAAAATTTAAAGTGCACTTACTGGTATGGTAGACCAGCAACGCAAATCTGCAACCACAAACTCTTCAAACATCCAATATGAAAAAAGAAAGATTGTTAGATGAATACAATTGGAAGAAATGGTGGAAAAATAAACAATAATATGATGATTTCCATTCTAGAGAAATAAATGTTAAAATGCATTTTATTGTCAATGTTCATAAAATTAATAACTTGTTAACAATATTTTAAACATATCTATATTTCAAAAATGTAAAGACGGTTTTTCATATAAATATATTAAAAATACTAATACAAAGTTGTAACCAATGTGTCTAGACCCTTTTTAATATATTGTAATGTTTTAAAAAATGTAAGCAATATAAAATCATGTTTATGAAAAATTGTAATACAACAGGTTTATTAAAATGATATAACTGCAAATACAAACAAATACACTCTACAACTATATCATATGTGTAAATATTACTGTTGAAGAAAAAAAGGTATTCTCATGCAAATTTAAAAAAAGCATGTTGTTAATTTTGAAAATAAAGCACTGTAAAATATGGTATATATTGAAAGAGATACCGAAAGGTGGTGATAGAACAGAGTTTCTCTGATGGTGTACTGTCTACCTTTTCTGAGGCAGACTGCATTTCTGCATTCTCTTGATACTAGTGACTAGTACTTATTATTACTTGCATTTTTTATTCACAAAAAGGTTTTTCCTTTGTTGAACTTGACACTATTAAGTACAATTACACTATATCCTATGTTTAAGACCATAAAAGGTTTTAGGTGAAATACAATGGAGTTAGTACATTCCGGCGATAAAAAAAAAAAAAAAAAAAAAAAGGGAACAAAAAAAGAAAAAAAAGAAAAATATATATATATATATATATATATATATATATATATATATATATATATATGTCTATAATATCACTGGGCATGTCTTTTTCCTAATTATATGGTGTGTACCCAAAAATGTATGAGACTGATGCTTTGTTATTGCTATTCAGTTAAGTGGCAGTACAGACAGCAGGCTTCCTTCAGAGACTTTTCCAAGATATACCTACTAGTAAACACTTCATAAATACAATATACAATAAGAAACTAATTATTGGGATCACCCACTACACGCCCGTTCAGAATAAAGCCTCAACCACATTGCCAAAACTAGAATTGAACTGAGTCTTTGGAGGCTGTTTGTTGGAAATGACCGTTTCTCCATGGTCATCCCCAGATGTGTTGCCTTCCTCCTTCTCTTTTTCTGACCCAGTTTCTGTTTGTTTCAGGTCTCCTGGGACTTTATCAGTGCTAAACAGTGCTAAAGTGCATGTGCTCTCTCCTCTAAACATGGTATAATTGGTTTGCACCTGTTTGGCATTTAATGTGCTTTTAAATCCCTAGTAAACTTCACTATATGTGCCCACAGCCTATAAATTAAATGTTACTAGTGGGTCTGCAGCACTGATTCTGCCACCCACTACAGTATCCTTCCAAACATGTCTCAGGTCAACCACTGCAGAGCCTGTGTAGGCAGTTTAAACTGTAATTTCAACTTGATAGACTACCTACTTCCCAGGTCCAAATCTTTCTTTATTATATGTAAGTCACCCCTAAAGTAGGCCCTGGTAAGGTGTTCAGGGTGCTGTGTACTTAAAACGTTGACATGTACATTAAAGTTTAACATGTCCAGATAGTGAAAATGCCTAAATTTGTTTTTCAGTATTGCAAGGCCTGTCTCGCATAGGATAAAATAGGGGTTACCTTAAAAAATATTTTAAGTGTAATAAAAAGATAGAAATGTGGTGTTTGGTGTCACTTGACTCACAATTTAACATCACAACTTATGATGAAGTCGGATTTTAAATTATAAGTCTGAAAATGCCACTTTTAGAAACTTGGCATTTTCTTACTTTAACAATTCTTTGAAACTGCCTATCTCTAAATACATGTTTGGGGTAGATGACAGCTGGGCTTTGTGCATTACCACAGACAGTCATACAATGGGAGCTTAGGTGTGACTTAATGGGTCTTAATGTCCCTTTAACTGGCTTGTTCGGGGTGCATAGCACTGCCTCGCTTACACCTGAACAGGGCTGTGCTTCTTCCCACACAAAGGGCTACATAACTCCCTGTAGAATGTCTAGAGCCAAAGAGGGCAGGACAGAGACCGTGTGGACTTCAAATGAATGCCTGGAAGTTTCTTCCACCTTCCAGAACCAGGTCACCACAGTATAAATATTGGGTCCTAAACCCCAGCAAATCAGATCCTATTGGAAGCAAGGACATTCTACCATGAAGGACTGCTGTGCTGCCACAGGGACTGCCACTCTGCAACTGCATTGCTGTGTTGGACTACTGCTGCTGTTGTAGAAGGGACTGCCACTTAGGTACTTGCCCTGCTGTGTTGACCTACTACTGCTGCTGCTGTAGGAGGGAGAGCTACTTTAGAAGTTGCCCTGCTGTGTTGGCCTACTGCTGCTGTACGACAGACTGCCAGTTTGCTGTTTGCTCTGCTGTGTTGGCATGCTGCCTGCTGCTTCTTTCCTGCAGTGTGAAGGACTGGACTTGGTCTCTAAAACCTTGCAACCAATACTTTCCAAGGGCTGGTTGCCTTGCCCCCTGTTCTTCTGCAGTCTCATGGACATCCAAAAACTGCTACCTGCTACAGCACCTGGACTCTGTCATCTGTGAGTTTAACCTGCCAAGTTGTGCCACCGGAGTCCTGGGCCTTATGAAATGAGACTAAGGTGCTCTGCCTTCTGTGGTTTTCATTGGAACTGCCACAAAGGAATGCAAACCGATGCCAAGCCACACATAGCCTCGCCGCACAGCTCCCTGGGATCAATGCAAAGCCCACAAAACCTCACCATGCAGCGTCTTGTAACTGATGCTGGGCAAAGCGAAGCGCTACAGAACAACGCTGCACAGACCACGTACTAGTATTGAAGGTACTGTGTTTAGCAGCCCCAAGTGGGTCCCTACAGCCAGCCCACTCTTCATCACGGTCGGCCTGAACTTGTGACTTTGCCCCAGTCCAGGGTGAACAGATATCCACTGTTGGCCCTTTGCGCTTCTCTGCACTTTTTTCACCTAAATCTTTAAAATTGCATATCACAGGATATACTGGTCGTTTTGGTCTTGTTTTACTCATAAATATTCTCTATTTTTTCTAAACTGGCATTGAGTCTTTATGTGATGTCTTTCACTGTGTTGCTGTAAAAAAGTGTTAGACAAATACTTTACACATTGCCTTTTAAGTTAAGCCTGACTTCTCTGCGCTAAGCTTTCAGGAGGTCTGCACAGGTTAATTGAGGGAGTGTAGCTGACATTCCCTGATTCGGATTTTGAACCCTACTTGAACAGGGTAAAAACCTCAGCCAACTAGAGACCCAGTTTCTAAAAAAATACAAATAACGAATGGATTCAATCCTGTATGATACTCGGACAACGGGCAGTCAAGCACCCTCAACTGCAGTTTTTCCAATGCTGTTCAAAATTCAATTTTATGTGTGTGGGGGTGTATGGCCATATGTTTTAGACATTTTATCTTGAACTATCTAGTGGCTGTCACTGATAGCACTTGATCAATTGCTCTTATAATATGCTCATGGTGTATTAGTGCGTTCCATGTTGCAACAAACTCTTCAAGGGCATTAATTCGAGAGCACTTGATTGTATTATCCTTTCGAATAAATGAAATCATGACCATTGAGTTATTCTGACATTTGTCATTATTTCTATTCCAAATCAAATGTGCATCACCCATTAGCAGGATTTACCTGACCTTTCCCAGAACAAAAGAGAGATCAGAATATGAAAGATGCCTTCTGTCATTGCCTTTCAAGTCCGGGATCATTGGGTTAAGCTGAATAGGAAGCAATTTGAATTCAGAAAGTCAGAGTTGCCGTGTTGGCTAAGGCTGGAACAATCTTTGGCTTTTGGAGGGATTTCGTACGACACCTCGGTGCAGCGACTTCAAAAGCACTGTGTGTGGTTTACAGTAATCTAGTGCTTAAGGACGCTTTGATGTATAATTGGAGTACTGTCTTTTTCCGTGTATCTTTTTGTTTGCTGGCAAACAAAAAGACTACAGAAACCCGGAGTAATCCTTGCGGACAGCTGTGACTGGGATTAGTCAGATCAGAGTCAAGCTGCAGCTACCTTTAATTCTCTCAAGTATCCAAGCTGTCTTTAGTACTGCCTACCAAGAAGCACTGCAAATAGCCAACCACATCAACGTAATGAATGTGTTCACCACACGCTACCGCATATTTAAAATGATGCCCACCGGAAGTAGATTTCATTCTCACTACATGCTCAGTCAGGAACATGGCTTGTAATTCTCACCAAGAGGCCATGTTTTAAATGAGGTTTTCAGCATCAACGCTTGAAGTAACCAGAAACAAGAGATAGTTAACTATAGAATATCCCAAAACTGAAATGTGCACATAAAAGCCTGAATAAATATATTGCTTATTGTATCTAATCATAAAAATCTTCATTACGCTAAATCTGTTTATCATGAAATATTATAAATGTGCCTTGAGTTTACCTGAATGAACTTAAGTTTGGTAGTGGAGCCTAAAGGTTGTCAGATTCACAGAGCTATTTTTGCGTGTACTTTGACATACACACAGAAGGCAAAATTAAATCTTTAATTCAAATATGTTTGCTTTGCACCCCTGAAAAGATTTTGCAACAGAAAGATTTATGTGAAAAAAATCTGCTTACAGAGCAATGTCCTATATGTCGCCGCACATATAAAAGATTACATATTTGTGGATGTATAAAAACTCCGATCGAACCTCTTCCCAAACCCAGAAGGGCTTGTGAATGTGTTCCTAAAATGGACCTCGTAAGTCCCTATGGTAAATCCCCTTTAGATGGGGAAGGTGCATAATGTTTGGAGGTATGGAACAATGCATTTTCTAAGAGGAAAATATGTTTTCTTGTGGAGACAACACAAAAAGAATTACACGTGGCCTTTCATCTGGCGCTGGATTTTTGCATGAGTAAATAAATATATCTATGAATGCGCATGTAAAAATGGAATTGACAACGTTTTACACCAATTTGGTAGATGCCTGCAACTCCTGTAAGTTAACATTCTTACGTCTGGAATCCTTTGTGAAATAGTGCAAATAGTCTGCACCCAAGCAAGGTCTTAACTCTGCTTGTGCAGTTTTATAGCTTCTTTTAAGAATGAAGTCCAAGATATCTAGTTTTACACCTATTTCTTACTTCAATAAAGTACCCTACTGTTAATCAAAATCCATATTTTTGAAGGCAATATCAAGGATGCAGTACATTTTCCAAACGTATTTTAAACGTGCACTTGAAATTAAAATTGCCCTGAGCTCAGGCGTAAGGTGTGTAAGGCTCACGATCAAATATGTCCGAAAAGTAGGCAAATCATTTTAAAGTACGTTCTCCGATACAGTTATGCACATAATTCTTGTTCTGACTGTAAAACTGGACAGTGCGACGTCAGAAAAGTCACCAGGAAAATACAAAGCAAATTAGTCTCTATTTATAAATTCATAAAACATTTAGACATGGACATTTAACAATTATGTGTGCAACTAAACTGTATCCACGCAGCTTCTCTAGTAAGGGCCAGAATTTGTGCAAAAATGCTAGCAACTTCTTTTGAGTTTGTGTGGGTGGGGTATTATTTAATTTGCAGGAAAAAAGAAAATATTTTTTTTTAGTATTATGCATTCACTTAGCAAGCAAAATATTCACTTCGCACATGTCAATACTACATGCATTCCGGCATAGACGTACTTCTTGCACGAATTACAATAAAATGTGACTGACCAAAAATTCAGGCAATGTGTATGTTCGAGCATAAATTACTGATCAGTCTTTAAACATCAGAAGAAAGTTAACTCTCACTTGGAGTGGTCCTGCTTCCTAGCCTCGTGACTACTCTCCTCCTATGACATCTTTGTTTCCACTCCCTCCTACTCTCTGTTGATTAACATTTTCTCCTGTCTGTCTACTGACTCAGGTCAATCAATCAATCAATACACTTATAGAGCGCACTACATGCCCGTGAGGGTCTCAAGGCGCTAGGGAAAAAAGGAAGGGGGGTGCTGCTACTGCTCGAAGAGCCGGGTCTTGAGGTGTCTTCTGAAGGTGAGCAGGTCCTGGGTCTTTCTTAGGTCGGTCGGGAGGGTGTTCCAGGTCTTGGTGTCAAGGTAGGAGAAAGATCTGCCAACGGAGGATGTGCGTTGGACGCGGGGGATGGAGGCGAGGGCGAGGTTGGAAGAGTGGAGTTGTCGGGTGGGGGTGTAGAAGCTGAGTCTGTTGTTCAGGTAGGCTGGTCCGGTGTTGTGTAGTGCTTTGTTGTGCGTGGCTGAGGAGCTTGAAGGTGATCCTCTTGTCGACGGGGAGCCAGTGCAGGTCTCTCAGGTGGGGGGTGATGTGGCTGCGGCAGGGTATGTTGAGGATGAGTCGGGCAGAGGCATTTTGGATGCGTTGGAGGCGTTGCAGGTGTTTCGATGGGATGCCTGCATAGAGTACATTGCCGTAGTCGAGCCTGCTGCAGACGAGGGCCTGTGTTACTGTTTTTCTTGTTCCGGTTGGGATCCATTTGTTGATTCTGCAAAGCATGCGGAGGTGTTGTAGCAGGAGGAGGAGATGGCGTTGACCTGTTTTGACATGGAGAGGGATGAGTCGAGGATAAAGTCAAGGTTGCATGCGTGGTCAGTTGGTGTTGGTGGGGTTCCCAGCGAGGCTGGCCACCACGAGTCATTCCAGGCAGAGGGGGTGGGCCCAACGATGAGGACCTCCGTTTTGTCCGAGTTCAGTTTCAGCCGGCTGCCTCTCATCCAGTCGGCGACATCCTTCATGCCCTCATGGAGGTTGGTTTTGGCGGTGTGTAGGTCCTTGGTGAGGGAGAGGATGAGTTGGGTGTCGTAGGCGTAGGAGATGATGCTGAGGTTGTGTTGGCGGGCCACTCAGGTGATTCCTACCATGCTGCTCGTCCCTGTCTCTTCCACTCTACTGATAACCCACATGAGGCATTGTTTATTATATCTCGTGGGACTTCTCTCTGCTCTAGTTTTGAAACTGTGCCTAAAGCTTTGGGAAGTGATCGCAAACTCTACATTTGTTTGAGGTGACTTGCATTACCTCAGCTATAGAGTGCTGCAGATTAAAATGTAGAATACATACATATAAGCCAACAAACCTAACTCCGGGGTCCTCATTTGAGTGGCCTAAAAAATTCTGGTATTTGCAGTAACTCATTTAAATGCACATATTGGATGTATGAGTTTTGAGACAAATGCTGCACTCTGGGATATTTCCCAAGGTAAATTTGGGCAGGTCAGACGTGGAATATTACAAAGGGCAAATGCATAGAAAAAGTCAAATTTTTAGTGGTGAACTAGGATTAGGTGTTACATCCCAGTGCCCGAAGTATAATATTTTAACAGATGCTATAATTAGCCTGTCCTCGTCCATGCCGCTCATAATCAGGACCTAAATGTTTGGGAATCTGTAACTTGTTTTTAGGTCGAGAGTTAGCTTTCGGCCTGCTGTACATTAAAGTATACAATAGAGTGAGTTCCAGCGTTTTGATTTGTTAGTTGCAGTGTCCTTCAAAAATCCTTGCTTGCTAGTGGTCAGTTCTGCCTCTGTGTCCTGCCTTTTTTCACTTTGGGAGCAGAACAGAGTACTGTGTAATTACACAATGTTATGTTTATTTCTTCTGTAAGGGACTTTTGTTTGGCATTTGCCTGTTTCACCTAAACAGTGTTGGTGCTTGTTCAGTCCCTCCTCTCCACCAGCTCCCTCTGTAAACATGAACCACAGCAGAGGGGGGCTTTTCCAGGTCCAGCTCACCTTCGCTCTCGCTCTCTTCCTTTCGTTATTTTCAGTCTGTCTGGCAATAAAAGTCCAGTCAGTAATTCACAACGCTATGAGCTCTAACTTGAGCAAACACAACACTATTGCATTCCAAATGCTTGTTTTTAACTGTCACTAAAATTATGTAATGCTCCTCTGAGGTATTTATTAGCCATTATAAACATTTTACATGGTTGCGCTCTGCAGATCTCCAGCATATACAATGTAACACATACAACGAAAGCTAACTAGGAAAAAAAATCGTCATGTCAATATTGGAGATGGGCAAGTATGTGCAGTGGTCTGTCATTCACATAGAATTGGCAGCACTGTTCTTCTGTAATAAACATATTGCCTGACTTGATTATGGCTATAACGCTGACTGACAATATATGCGTAGGAAACGCCCAGTGTACCTTTTCAGATGACCTCTGACGAAGTGAGTATGCGCTCTCTCGTCTTCCTGATTCGGTGACGCCTCTGATCCTGCCTCGTGGTGCGGACATCACGTTGCCCCTGAGGCCCCGCAAACAGTCTAAACACCCCGCTATAGGACCGATTCGCGTGGGGACACACAGTGACTTTGGAGCAGGACGACTGAGGGTACTATTACGGGTGCTGCTTCCAGGTGAGCGTGGACTTTCCATCTAGTACGCGTGCCCAAGATCACATGCAGATAAGGGAACATGCGCTATAAGGTGCCTCATTTTTGTACAAAAGCCATGCAGGAGTCTACCGGTGAACCACGCGACGGAAAGCCCCCTACATGCTGCGATTTTTTGGATCATGCACAGTATGAGTCGCGGAGTCAGCTAGTGCACGTCACCTGCAGCACTTCAACCACTGTGGCAACAGGCATTTGGGAAATAGTACATGGTTTTTTAGGTATTCCGGACGTTAATGAGCATGTTTCCTCCGGTGTCCGGTGCTGCAGGGTTTCAGGCTGCGTCACATCTAAGCACTACAGAATGGCGCCCTGGACCTGGATGTGTGCACACAAAACAGACTCCATGGGAGGGAAAGGCATGGCAGGAGCTTCTGACACTTGTTATGGCATCACTGGTGCTAGGCCTGTTTAGATGCTCTTAGTAGGCTCGCTAGCTGCTTATTATGAAACTGTTGGCAGCCTTCCTAAAAGTGTTTAAGCACACTTTTTGACACGTGGTATAAGGGTAAATATAGCAGGAAACCCCTGTGCCCCTCCGAAGGGCTGCGCCCTGGGCGTGGGCCCAGCCTGCCCATGCTAAAGGCCGACCCTGACGCTGTCCTTGTCAGTGCCTGCCAGGTGATGCCACTGTTAATCTTCAAAGGTTGTCTGCTTTGGTGCAGTGCGGCTTGCGTGTGCAGTGATAGCCGAATGACCAGTTTGGGTCATGGTTACCATTAGAGGTGTTAACATAGCTTTAACATGTCTATTTCAGACTGTTAACGTATAGCCTGGCAATTGTTTTGGTTTACTGTTATTGTCGTAATCTGCTCCTCGTATGCGTTTTATTTACAGACCTCATGATTAATGGACATATGTGTACATTTAGTGCTTGACATAAAAAAAACCTACTACCGAAAATTTGGGCTTTTACAACAACAAATCTTCTAAATTCCAGAAGTCACCCCACCAGCTTGGCGTATATCCATTGAGACGGCGGAGCATTACGAAGAACGTAGCGTTTTTCTTCCGTAACTATTGTTGCTATTGAACTCCCAGAGGTGTACTAACTTTTTGACGGAGTAACACGAATTACTAGGGAACAAAGATTGTTTCCTTAGTGAGTGTTGAGAAAATAAATAAAACCAAACCAGTGAAGACACATTCTTTCAACGAATGTCATTTAGTAGCCCCAGTGTAAGTATAGCGAGGCGCAAATATTAGCACGTAAATTTAAGTGACTGCGATTGCCAGACGCTTTCACAAGGATGCGGTATTTGTACCAAGATCACAGTGCCGGTAATGGTGGGACTGGGCCATATCTCTCGTCAGGAGTACCTATCCTCCAGCTACCCCCACGGGATGCCTTTGCTTGTATGGGACATGAGGAGTTCGCAATTACTGGGCGCATGTTGCCAGGGAGAGATTATAAACTAACATAAAACAACAAATTCCCTTCTCTACCAAGCAGAAGGGTGACAGCCACTCATTCGATGTGTCCTCTGGGACTTGGCGCACGACGTACAGGGCGACTACTTGTTTATGCTAGTCGACTCCCGGGAACCTCGCCTTGATTTAGCCAAACGTTTAATTTTAAATCCTCTGATGCGGTCTCTGTGATAGCAGCAATATTCGCATTGCTAGCATTACAGGATGTTCTACTATCTGTCAGTCTTTTAGCAGCATACCCAGCATATGCGTGTCTTAATACCTTTCTATTATATTAGTTTCCAATGGTATGGTATTTTCCCGATCCCTTTCTGCAGATCGGAATTGTGTGTTAAAACAGCATTTGAGCTTTTCAACTACTGCCTAATTTTCGCGCACCAGTGTAATACGCATTTCCTTCCCTACTTAAAAGCTGGAATGGCTCACTGGCTCTTCAGGAAGGTGGCCTGAAAGCCGTCTCTCTGTAGTTGAAGGGAGCGGTCTTAAAGACAAAATTACAAAGAAAGGGAGCACACTGCCTACACTCCAGCAACAAAGTCCAGCCTCAGTGCTGGCGAGCCTTGGGAGGCACCTGTGCACCATGAGTGGTACTTAAACCCGAGAAGACATTTGGCTGCATTTCAAGCTAGCCCCTATACCATGCTGCTCCCTGCTGATGACGGGCTGATCCCAGAAACACGTGTACAGGGATATACAGCACTTGCTGCACCTACGGAGGTGAAGGACTTTATTACTATTTCAATGGACTACGAATTCAACTGCGTTTACCATGATGCATTTGGGGTCAAACTTTATTGCTGGAGTGTAGGCAGTGTGCTCCCTTTCTTTGAAACCATCTTTTGAATCCTACCTTGATGTAAGACAGCCACCATTAGCAAAAACTCTTTATATTAGTTTCAGATTTGCTAATTTATTCACCAATAGTTTTACACATAGGTGGAGGGTTCACAATGCAGATTACACATCCTGCAAAATTTGCACCAATGTGATTGAAGACGCATAATATATTATTTTTCTGCCCAATGTATAAACTAGCAATATCAAAATGGTTGAAACCGTTATGTATGTTTCGTAGTCTTTAGCGTGAACACATTTTTACTTGCTGCTTGGTTTATTAGGAAGAGATGGCAACATTTACGGTGAGTACAAACACTAACTACATTTTTCACATATTTGCATTATGGCCAAGATGTATTGCATTGCATCAAATTGTCTGCTATTGTTTTATTCTATTTAATTGTTTGTTATTGTTTTATCAATTTGTACCTACCTGTCATTTTGTATTTCTGAGTTTTATGGGGCCTTTTCCCTGAAATTAACAATTTGAATGAATGAGTGACACAGTTTTATGAATAGCCTCCACTGTAAACTATAGTTTTTCATCTGTGTATGGAACTATTTATAGCCCCAAAGATTTAGTTTTCCACCAATTTTAGAGTGCTCTGCACTGAAGGGAAAAATCTATTTTTTTGTGCAGGTCAGGTCACTTATCTAATTTATTCTCTCTGGACATCTGGCATTTGAGTTTTCGGTACTGTGTCCTGCTAACCTTGCTTTAACTTCCTCTACTGTTCCCTTAAACAAAAACAACAGACACTGTTGTTAGCCAACTGCTATTCTGAGCAAAAAGGTTGCCCAAAGTTGAACTAGGGGCAGGGCCGCAGAAATTATGCAACTCTGAGGCTACAACATTTTCCACATAATTTTGGATTTGCAGCAGTTGCCACATAACCCACAATCATCTGCATAATTGCAGTTTTTCATAATGCAAACATAGTTTCCAGCTCAACAATGACAACGTTACTGAATAAATAATAGCATGTAGTGCTACACAGTGGCAGACCATTTATAAAGGTTAACTGGTCACTTTTCTGTTACTGGTTATTACAACCTGGGGTTAAACTGGTCCAAATGAGGTGTAGCTTTTGTTCAGGTGGAATCGAAGTAATTTAAAATCACAAAGTAGCTAAATAATACTGCCGCAAAATGTGTCACATTATTTCAGATAATAATTTTCCTTTTCTTGCCACATAATTTGGTCAACCAATGCTGCATAGTTACAGTTGTCCGACTAAAGGATACAAAAGCTAAGGTAGTGTTCCCCAGGTGCATCTCGTGAGAAATTTGGTTGTTGGTTGAGGGGGATGTGAGCCCTTTCCAAGCAACAGCCACAATCCTTGTCAAGGTGAACCGCAAAAAGTCACTAAATTAACCAGTGCCTAAATCTTGGGTAGCTTGGTACAAGAGCAGTCAGGCTTAACTTAGAGGCAATGTGTAAAGAATGTGTGCAGCACTTAAACAGTAATACAGTGAAAAAGCAACACAATACAAATCCCAAACCAAAAAATAGAGTACAATTTAATAAATTATTGGACCCTCGAAACAACAAAAATACAATCAGTAGAATGGGAGCTATGCATTTATAAAGGTTTGGGCATCTTTAGCACCACTTCCAAAGGTATAGAACTGGAGGGACAACACTTGGAGAGTTAGGCTTCACCCAAGCTGGGTCCTGGTATGGGTTCAAAATGGTTGGAGCCTTTTCTGTCCCTGAGGCTCAGATCAGGAGGCCAGCTAACTAGCCCTTGGAGTCACTCTGGAACTCCTGAGTTCACACAAAAGTGCAGCTCAGTCTGCTCTTCTAAGAGCACATGACAGGCTTCAGGCAACAAAACAGTTCTCTTGTGGTAGCAGGGCAGTACTCAGAAGTACACAGCAGGCTACAGACAAGACGGCAATCCTTTGAGAGTCCTTTCACAGGTCAAGACGTAAATTGAAGAGTGAGTGTGAGGTTCCTGTTTTCATAGCAGTTGTCAGCGTTGCAGGTTTCGCTCTACAGAAGTCTCTTGAAGTTCCTGCATCCCTGCCCTGGTCTCAGGATGTCTGGAGCCCAGTGTGAAGTTCATTCTGAGTGTGCTGAGGCAGTGTCTTAGAAGTGCAAGTGTGGCTGTGCAGAGCTCTCCCTATCATGCCAGTGGGCCCGTCCTGCCACCACCTCATATTCCACCTATTGTGCCGCTGTCTGGGAGGAATACACAGAGGCCAACTGCCACTAATACCTAGTCATGTGACCCAGAGAAATATTTAGACAACTACAATTGTTTGAATACAAATGATCACACAGGGTAATTTCCCAGTGTAGAATGAACAACACAAAGTTCTGCCTCTCCAAGTGTCGTCTGCGTTTTGACCCTTTCAAAGACACCAGGGTCTCATCAGGACATATAGGGGGTGATTCTGAGCTTGGCGGGCGGCGGGAGCCGCCCGCCAAGCGGGAACCGCCTGAAGACCGTACCGCGGTCAAAAGACCGCGGCGGTCATTCTGGGTTTCCCACTGGGCTGGCGGGCGACCGCCAAAAGGCCGCCCGCCAGCCCAGCGGGAAACACCCTTCCACGAGGAAGCCGGCTCCGAATGGAGCCGGCGGAGTGGAAGGGGTGCGACGGGTGCAGTAGCACCCGTCGCGAATTTCAGTGTCTGCTAAGCAGACACTGAAATTCTAAGTGGGGCCCTCTTACGGGGGCCCCTGCAGTGCCCATTGGCATGGGCTCTGCAGGGGCCCCCAGGGGCCCCACGACACCCCATACCGCCATCCTGTTCCTGGCGGCCGAAACCGCCAGGATCAGGATGGCGGTATGGGGGTCGGAATCCCCATGGCGGCGCAGCAAGCTGCGCCGCCATGGAGGATTCCCCTGGGCAGCGGAAAGCCGGCGGGAGACCGCAGACTTTCCGTTTCTGGCCGCGGCTGTACCACCGCGGTCAGAATGCCCAACGGAGCACCGCCAGCCTGTTGGCGGTGCTCCCGCGGACCACGGCCCTGGCGGTTTTTACCACCAGGGTCAGAATGACCGCCATAATATCCCGGGGGACTGATATAGAGGTGAGAATGATGTAAATATGAAAAATTGTAATTGAACTAAAAATGTAACTTAATTACTGGGGTTCATGCTGGTTACAAAAAAAAATTGGTCCGAGGACCATGTAATCTCAGTCTGCTAATGGCAGCTGTTCTAGAGGGGTCCCAGGATGTACTCTGTAAGGGGAGGGCTGCATTGTGAGAAAGGAAGGCAGTAACCAATGCTGATGTGGTTCTGTCAAAGGTATATGCGGCTTACCCATGTATAGCAAACATCACCAAGGCCACCAATATGGCTGTCTAAATATTTTCTACCTATATAACACTCATTTTCACAATATTTAACACTTGTTTTATGTTTTTGGTTAGCTTCTTTTGGGGTGCAGTTACCACTATCTCACTCTTCACTAGTTGTGGTGCAGAGTCCCAATGCTAGCAAAAAGTAATTCTGAAAAATAAGATGGTAAAGGCAAAAACGTTTGGGGAAATACTACCCTAAGGCTGGCAGGTCTAACACACCTTTAATAAAACATATTGAAAAGCTCATGATTCTTGAAGTAGGTTGCAATGCTTTAATTTAAAGTGCAATATGGATAAAACAAACAATTTGCCAATTTCCGCTAGGAAACACTACGAATACCAAATGATCAGTCTAGAGATCACATTTTATGTAAATAAAATATAGATGGTCTCAGCTCGACGGCTAGACCATGCTAGACATTATTTAACATTGCTTGCCCAATGCTCTGTTGCAATGTTTAGCAAAAGGCAGTTTAAATTGCTGACTGGTCTCATGATATACACACTGGAAAAATATACTGTTCATTAAACGCATAGAGCACTAATTATGGAGAACAACAGGGGAAACAGTACTCATCGCTTTTTGGGGGGATCAGTCTTTTTAGGTAGTGGAAATGGTCTATGGCCAAATGGGAAGAATCACAATGGTGCTTAATGGAGTGAATCGTGTAGAGTTTACTCTTTCCCTTAGTCTTAGTCTTGGTAGCCCACAATGTGCAGACTGTATAGCCTGACTCCAGCCCAGCTGATGGGATATTTGTATACAGTGAGTTCCCGCTAAGTCATAGCAGCAGCACCACCACTCAAATGGAGGTGTGCTGGGGATCACAGAGTTTGCAGCAAATAGAGGGCTCTCCGGTTAGGTCTTCCTCAGTCCTAGGCTCAAAACCATCCTCCCAAACAAGCAAGTGCCCACCCTAGGTCAAAGCAGTGACACTCCTCCTGTTGAGCTCGAGTTTGCTCAGTACGTTTTCTTTCTTTAATGTAGAACCACATTAGTCTCTGTAAGCTTTTTCCACAGTGAATCTCTTTCTTCGTGCAGGGATCTTTTTCTCTGAACACTATGGAAACAATGAACTTTATTTCCCACCACACCAGTGACCACATAAACAATAGTATGAGGGCCACTGGTTCAAGTGTGACAGGGAAATGGGATGAGAGAAAACCGAGACGCAGGACTCCACCAGTCTAACTAATCACTTCTGTTAGTAGTTTTGTCTGTGTTTAGTGGATACCTACAAACCAGAAAGATATCTTCAATAACATGCAGTAAAAGGTCTATGCATAACTGGTAATGGCGAATGAATAAATAAATAACATACATCTGTGTAACAATCTCTGCACTTGAATCGGAGACTCCTTACTTCTCAAGTTGCCGAAAACGAAACACACGGCGAATGAATATCTAACACAGATACTGGTGCTTCTCCTATATCTTTAATAACTACCTCCGGCTTCGTCAGTAAATCTCTTACAGAAGATACTTGAGTAGAACTGCAGAATTACCAACAATTTTAATAGTCTCCATTCTATTTAATCCCTGTACTTTTACTAAAAGTTTTTACTCTACCTATTTCTATCTCTACCTACCTTTACCACTACCTACTTCTATCTACACCTATTTCACCTATTCCTACCTCTATCTACACATAACTCTACCTACATATACCCCTATATCTAAGTACACCTACCTCTCCTTCTATCTACACCTAACTCTATCTCTATTTCTACCTACCTCTACCTAACTTTACTCGCCACCTACCTTTATTAACACATACACCTACCTCTACTTACATATACATGAACCTCTGTCTACACTCTCCTGTACCTACCTCTACCTTCACCTACACTACCTGTACCTACCTTTGCATAGACCTAACTTGACCTAAATATAGCTTTACGTACTCGTACACCTACCTCTACCTTTCTCTATCTTTACCTAACTCTACTATTACCTACTTTATTTACCCCAGCCTCTATATACACCTATCTCTACGTTCATCTACATCTACTTTACGTACACTTTCTTTGCATCCTTCTTTAAAGCACATACACTTAAAATAAATTGCAGGCACTACCCTTTAAAACGAAATAAATATTAACTAAAGTGCTACAGTTCCTGACCCGGACCACAGCTTAAAATCTTATGTTAAGGTATTTTTTTTATTTTCCCTCCTACATCGTAGGACCTGGCTGATAACTACAATTTTTATTCCACCTAATAAAGCAAACCATCACAAAAGTAAAAAAAAAATATATATATATATGGCATAACAGCAAAAAAAAAAAAAACTTATTTGCAAAAAATATACTTTACGGGTTCCTGTTGAATTAACAGCAAAGGTTTATGGGCACAAACAATGTGTTTTTATATAACCAAAATAGGTGCTTAAGTAAAGCGCTCCAAAACCTTCAGGTTTAATTTGCGCTACATATATATTTGTTGTTTAATTTTAATTGGGCACTTCTGTTTAGGTACTATTACACACATATGCGATTAGTTAGCAACTGTAAATTCTTTTTTGAAATCTATCGGTAAGGCTTTACCATGGTTGCATTTTATGCTTCACTTAACGGCATTATAAACACACAATGTTTACTTTTTATACTCAAACTTAAATAAATTATATGCTTAGAAGCACATCAGGTGCTAATAAACTTTTTAATTGAAGGGCGCAGCATTCTGTCCGTGGGCTTTTAACCAAGCCCACCTCATGCCCATCACTTATTACGCGTTCGTGTGGTTGCCTTTCAAAAATCCTTTATCATCATTGGTAACTGCTTTGCTTGTCCCTCCTTGGGCAGTTTGGTTACCGCCTTGGACATCAACCCTGTTACATGGATAATTGCATGTTTGCCGATCTGTTTGACTGTGAGAAAACTTCTTTTTCCTTTTGTCTCTCTCCTTCGCACTTATGGCGGTCGTGGCACTTTGAATCAGCTCGCTTACGTCGACTGTTTTACTTTTCATTTTCAATTTACATGGCAAGAAAAGTCCAGTTAGGAATTTATAATTTTAACAGCTCTAACACAAGCAAATGTGAGACCCATTGCATTGCAAATGCTTGTTTAGACGTGTCAACATTAGGTTAAGCACTTAACTTGTGCTGACATGTGAGCAGACTTATTGCAGGCTGGCATATAACAATAGAAAGTATGTGCATTTAGTTCTACATCAGTCGAAAATGTGATATGTAATCCCAGATCTCAATCCTTTAAAAAAAATTACTATTACTTTAAAAAATAATTAGGTAAAGACGCCAAACTATTGCTGCACTGATTCTGTCAACTGGTTAAGAAAGATGCAATAATTTGCCATACGATTTCTCAGGCAGCACACAAAGCATGAGCGGAAATGTGCACCTGTAAGGTATCCTACACTCCAAGGACCTGTTGTGACACGTTGGAATAGATTAGTTAAAACTAATCATGTTCTACTTAAGCAGTGATATGCAAAATATGCAATCACAATAATATGAAAAATGTAGTTGATTTGATTAGATACTAGGTGATTTCCAGTTGTCTCAACTGAGAGATAATCTTTTATAAGAATACAATCATTATATTATTAACCTGTACAAAAGCATTTTTCAGGCCTTAACTAAAGACTGCATTTTGTTGTGGTTTTGCATTTGAAGCTTGCAGGACAGCATGTACTTGATTGAACTGCAGAGAAGGACAAATTCTAATTTCTTACCTTCATTCATTCTTTTCTCTTTGTTACTTTTGAGCTGTGTCATGGTCATAAGTATAACATTTCATGACGCAAATGTTCTATGGTAACAAATAATTGAACACAGAGAGTGTTAAAGCTTTGTTTCCTGATCATGTAACCTATGAAAAGAATAGCAGCAAAGTTAGATTACTTTTTTACCTGCTTCTTTATTAATATGCTCTGTTAGAAAGAAGTATGACAATGGAGGTGAAATCAATTCAAATTTGTATCATACTTACTTAATTGTTTTTTGCCTTTTATACACCAATTGGTGGGAAGAAACCTGTATGTTTCATTACTATCAACCTATAAAATTGCAGTCACCACGCACCACCAGCTCATCAGAGCTTCCAAGAAAGCTGCCATTCAAGAACACATCAGCACCAACTCCCACAACAGCAAGGAGCTCTCTCCCATAGTGAAGGAATTTATGAACCCCGGAACTGACAACTCAGACACCCCCCTCTCAAGACCTCTGCAATAACCTCAACATCTTTTTCACTGGAAAATCCAGAACATATATGAAGGATTCAAGAACCAAAGCCCACAACCACTACCCAGCAGCACCACCACTGACTCCATGCCACACCAGAGCCTGAACCATTGGGCCCCTATCTCCACAGAAGACACCCGGAAACACACAAAGTCCATCCAGTCAGAGGCACCTCAAACCCATGCCCACATCGCATTTTCAAGCTGGCCAGCTCCACCATTGCACCAGAGCTCTGCCGGACTATCATCCACTCCATTGAAACAGCCACCTTCTTATCCAACTGGAAGCATGCAGAAATTAGCCCACTCCTAAAGAAACCCTCCGCCGAACCAACGGACTTGAAGAATTACATACCCACCTCTCTGTTCCCCCTTCCCAACTAAGGTAACCAAAAAGGCCATCAACATGCAACTCATGGAGTTCCTTGAAATAAACCAGGTACTAGATCCATCCTAGTCCAGATTCAGGAGCAACCACAGCACTGAAACAGTCCTCCTCGCTGCAACTGATGACATCTGTGCCATACTTGACCACAGAGACACAGCCACGCTCATCCTCCTTGACCTCTCTGCTGCATTTAACACTGTCTACCACTACAGCCTTTGCTTCAGACTCCATAACTCTGCATCCACGGTAAAGCACTGGAATGGATTTGACCCTTCCTCCCTGGAAGAACCCAGAGTGTCAGACTCCCACCGTTCACCTCGACCCCCAAAGAAACTTTCCGCGGACTACCCAAGGCATCCTCAATAAGCTCGTCCCTCTTCAACATCTACATGGCCAGTTTGCTAAAATCGTCAGACAGCACAGCCTAAACATCGTATCCTTTGCCGATGAGACCCAACTGATCCTGTCCTTGACCAATGACCCATCAACAGCCAAGAGAAATTTCCATGACAGAATGAGAGCAGTCACCACCTAGATCCAAACCAGCTGCCTCAAACTCAAATTGGACCAGACAGAGATCCTCAAAATCAGCTCCACTCCCTCTGCTTGGGATGTCTCCTGGTGGCCTACCGCCCTAGGAAACGCCTCAACCAACCAGGCACGCAACCATGACCCGCCAAGTCAACGCTGTCTGATCATCTTGCTTCCACACCCTGCACCTACTTCAGAAAATGTTCAAGTGGATCCCCACCGAGACAGAAGGGTGGTCACCCAGGCGCTTGTGAGCAGCAAACTAGATTACAGCAATGCACTCTACACCGACATAACTCAGAAGCTTCACACAAGACTACAGAGAATCTAGAATGCAGCAGCCAGACTCATCCTGGACATCCTCCACCACAGCCACATCGCTGCCCTCCTTAGAGATCTACACTGGCTCCCGGTCGATAAACGCACCACCTACAAGCTACTGACACACACCTAAAAGGCACTGCATAACATAGGACTGGCCTACCTCAACCACCGCCTGACCTTCTACACCCCCACCAGGCAGCTCTGATCCTCCCAACTTGCTTTCGCCACCATCCCCAGAATCAGGTAGAGCACAGCTGGAGGCAGATACGTATCTCGCAACTCAGACATAGAACACGCTCCTACTCACCCTCAGACTGGCCACCTCGCTGAAACAGTTAAGGAAGGATCTCAAGACATGGCTTTTGAGCAGCATGCCTGCAACAGCGATTTGAGACCCCGCGGGTGATAAGTGGCACTTTACAATTGTTTAATTGATTGATTGATAATAGTTACATATACTATGCATTTTAGAATGTTCTTTGTTAAAGCTTGCCATCTGATAGATAGTGTCTCAATCACATTAAAGACATCAAGCTCTGACTGGTCAGATCCGAAAATTATCTACCCAAGTTTTATAATTTATCACAGTAGATAATATTATAAAAGTGTGCTCCTAGATTAATAGAGGCTGTTAGGACTAGACTCTCTTCATTATTAGCTCCCTCTACTCATTGAGCTTGGCTTGGCTCAGTCCTTCTGAGACAGCACTCTGACTCTGACACTTTTGTGTCCTTTCCTCTTTATTGATGCATCTTGGAATCATTCTGAGACTGACTTAATCTTGCCTGAACCTACTGCTGACAGATTCTGCTGAAAACTCTCAGTGAAATGCTTTATTACAAATTTTATGCTTTCACATCTGAGATGAGAACTCTTTATGGGTTCCATCGATCTTAATTTTGTTTGCCTGAAGCTAGATTAGATTAGGGTTTAGATCTTTATGGGACATGTCATATGCTCTGTTCTGTTATTTGTATTGACATTAAATGATTTGCTAATGAAGAAATGGATGAACTAATGAATAAAATCTTGAAAATGGAACTCAAACTCTCATTATTGACTCTAATCAAACTGAATTGAATATATTTTATTTATGAATGTGCATTTCTTACATCATTTGCTTTCTGCCTCAAAGACCTCACCTCTAGGGCTCAGTGAAGGTGCAGGACTTTTATATTCCAAGAAGATAAAGAATTTGGATTAAGAAGTAGTCCAAGATCTCAGGATAGAAAAAAATTGAGCCTCATTATGACTTTGGTAGTTTGTGGCCCACCATAGCTGTGGTGGCAGTCTGACTGCCATCGGGTTGGTGGCCGGACCACGGTACTACGAGTCATGCTGGCCTGTGGAGCAAAAAACACCACAGTGCGCCCATACCACCAGGCAGTGCAAACCACTGTGGTCATCAGGCAGCACAAACAGGCTGGGGGAGACAGTGTATCTGCCAGACTAATTATGAGGTTGCACTCCACCAATGTGACTGTGGCGGTCCAACCACCATGTCTCAGCTGGTGGAAACAGACAGTATAAAGGAAGACACTCAACTGTAAGCGGCCTTACACATCCTGTTCTGCCATGGAGCCTATCACACATGTCGTGCCTCTGCTGCTGATCATCAAGGGTGCACAAAATCCGCTCCACCGTGGACGTAACTGACCGTAAGTACACATGCCTACCAGTGTTATGTAGCTCAACAACAGATCTTTGCACAGTCATCGACATGATACGGGGGTCACGCTATGGGCATCAAGTACACATCATTATGGCCTAGTTTGGAATCATTCACAAAGAAGGACACAATCAGAATCACAAAACACCCTTTGGGCAGGTCACTCACACTGCACCACAACACTACACCAAAATGAATGTCTGCCCATCTTGTGTGCAGGGTCAATAAGTGCAGACAACATTTTGTCACACAAAACCAACAACACAGCAACATCACAACTACAAATACACATCACACACTCACATTGCACACATGCTATAGACTGCCATCACATTCAACACACATACGTACGGATGTGTCATGGAACACAAACACCACTCTCATTAAACAGCCCTGCAATAGACCCACACATCACCCACATTGCAAAACAATGGAAGGACAACGGAATGCACAATAGTCAGAGAGACAAATATCTGAAGCTCACTATGCAAACAATACCTGCACATTAGGGATGGGGAATCAGGAGCACTCAGGGGAGGATTCTGCACTGGGACACATTTCACTTTGGACACGCCCCTAAAACAACATTTGCACAGGAACTGGCCCTATATTTATTTCAGGGACAAATAATACCAGAGAGAAGTAACATGTGAATCTGCACAATGTGGAAGTGCAAGCCAACAAAGCAAATACAAGTGACATACATCTACATGAAGTAGTTGCAAGGTACACACAGCTAAATGGATATATACATACAGTCAAATGCAAACAAAGGAAGCAGAATTTAACACCCTCCATGTCTGCACTAAGAAAACCCAAGCTCCTACACATAAGGTGAATATACTAACACCATACATCCCAACATTGGACAACACAGCAAAAAATACTTACCATACCAAGCAGAACATAATGCTATGACACCATAATTGCATTTACACCCACATATCCATACATTCAACAGCTACCTTTGTCTTGGGTGACACCAGCAATACCCACAAAGTCAGATATTGCAAACAACAGCAAATAGATAAGCAAGCAGGCTGAAACACACACAACTACAGGCAAATCACACATATTAATCAGGAATAACACAAAAGTAGAAAAGGAATTACAGGACAAATGTGTACCCAAAAAAAGACAACTGTTTCGGTTTATTTGAAACCAAATGTAAATTGTCTGAGGTCATTGGCCAGTCCATATGATAGTCTTTCATAGCGCAGTATTGTGCCAACATTTGCCTCCTATTGCTTCTAGGGAACCTCCACAAGAAGGGGCATCATGTGGGCAGGCAGCCTCCTTAGGGAACATCTTTGGGGTGTGGGGGAGTTTGGGATTAGTGAATTTGGATTTTGGAGGGGTGGGCTTCTTCTTTGTGGAGGGGTATGCTTGCAAGGGGCAGGTGTAACAGGGGAGAATTTGGTGGTGGAAGGGATGGTTTGTGATGTGGGTTGGGGCCACTTATGTTTGGGAACGGGGTTGGAGGGAACAGAGGAAAAGGCCAGCTCAAAGAAGAAATCTTTCTTAAGTACATGGAGACGGTCAGCAGAAGGGGTGGGGATTTGGAGATTGAGAGAGTGGTGGTCTGCTGTGTCAGTGTGGATGTCTCGGGTGTGTGCATGTGTGAGGTATGCTTATGTTTGTGTGGTGTCTGTTGCTTGTGGGAGTGTGGGCATTTGCCTGTCTTGGGGGCTGGGAGGTGGAGGTGCTGGGTGATGGAGTGGTGGATGTGTGTTGGGGTGGTATCTGAGGGTGTGCCTGTAGTGGTGGATGTGTGTGTGTCTTCTAGGATGGTGTCTGCAGATATGGTGGATGTGGTGGATGTCTGCGAGTCCGTTTCGGTGGTATCTGCATATATGGTGGTTGTCTGTGTGTCAGTTGGGGTGTCGTCTGCGGGTATGGTGGATGTGGAGGGTGTGTCGCTGACTGTTGTGGTGGTGCCTGTGGGTATGCTTGATGTGATGTGAGGGATGATGGGGGTGGTTGGGGTGCCTGGGAATTTGTGGCTGATGTGTGTGGGTGTCTGTTGAGTGCTTGTGTGCTGGTGTGTCTTGTGGTGTTTGTGTTTATATGTGCTGCTCTTGTGTGTTGAGGTGGGTGCATGTGATCACAGTAACCATTGAATCATTGAACAAGTAGGAGACCACATCACCTTCAATGCTTTGCCTCACAGAGCATACATCACTTACTTGTTGTCATACAACAGTAGGCCAATGCCACCTGCATTCCCACAGATAGACAGGGTCATGCAGACATCTATTTGTCACATACACAATCACACAACAATAAGAAATGATGCTCCCAGAACATGCCAACAACAGCTGCTGACAAAAGTACAAAAGCCTGGAGAAAATGACATGGGAATACTCATGCCACACTGGAAACATATCAACAATGCACACTTCACCAAGTGAAATTTGTCTCAATGGAGTCATTAAGTTAGTACTAATGTTGCTCAGATATGCCACACATTTGGCATGGGAATGTACATTGTAGACAAAATGTGCGAACATCAGAGACAGATGTCTCTAAAATCCACAACACAATAAATCAGCAAGCCCCACGGAAATCACCACTAATGTCTGGCACCCCTTAAAATGACACACCTTGAGTGCATCAGTAGACACATTAGCCCTTTGGATGTTGGAGAGACCCAGAGATTTGCAAATACTTGTAGAAGGCCCTCAACATGTTGCCCAATGGGAAGCTACGTCATTGTCTCCATTGTGTTCATGCAAACCAAGATGTCTGTGAATGAATGCTTGTACCTTAAACGCATGTGATTGCAACATTACTGCAAGTCACTCCATGATGAATGCCAATGGTGAAGTTACAAACCTTCCCCATTTCACATATGCAAAACACTTTGCTACATGATTCTACATCAATGGCATTGGAAAGCTCTAGCCCTGCTTGTCATGTCCCTTATTGCTACTGCAGTTGTAGATGCCAAATGACATGCTATGACAGGTGAGGTATGTGTCAGCCAATAATCAATGGTGACACACTCCTGTCTGCGGCACACATAAACTGTACCCCCATTGTAAATGTCCAATTTCAAACGTAGATTGGCATGCACATATATGCGAGGGAAGACACATGCTGACATGTATGCACAGGGAATGTTGGTAACAATGATAGCACATGCTATGCTGTCTTCAAATGTCCATCAAGCTCTGGTTAGGCCACTGCCAGAATGCAGGCCATTACGGGGGTCATAGTCCATCGGGCATCCCGCCCACTTTGGGAGGACATCCCCAGCTAGACCGCTACAATGTTCTGACAGTGAGCACTTCATAAGCTGTGGACCCCTAGAGTCCGCACCTTCAGGGGCTGGTTCTCCAACACTCTTTTTTCCAATGGGCGTTGACCTGCATGGATGCAAGCGATAAATCAAGAGATTACAATCACAAGTTGTGAGAAAGTAGCCTCTTTCTAGCCTTGTTACCCCCACTTTTGGCCTGTTTGTGAGTGTATGTCAGGGTGTTTTCACTGTCTCACTGGGATCCTGCCAGCCAGGGCCCAGTGCTCATAGTGAAAACCCTATGTTTTCAGTATGTTTGTTATGTGTCACTGGGACCCTGCTAGCCAGGACCCCAGTGCTCATAAGTTTGTGACCTATATGTATGTGTTCCCTGTGTGATGCCTAACTGTCTCACTGAGGCTCTGCTAACCAGAACCTCAGTGGTTCTGCTCTCTCTGTACAAATTGTCACTAACAGGCTAGTGACCAATTTCACCAATTCACATTGGCATACTGGAACACCCTTATAATTCCCTAGTATATGGTACTGAGGTACCCAGAGTATTGGGGTTCCAGGAGATCCCTATGGGCTGCAGCATTTATTTTGCCACCAATAGGGAGCTCTGACAATTCTTACACAGGCCTGCCACTGCAGCCTGAGTGAAATAACGTCCACGTTATTTCACAGCCATTTTACACTGCACTTAAGTAACTTATAAGTCACCTATATGTCTAACCTTTACCTGGTAAAGGTTGGGTGCTAAGTTACTTAGTGTGTGGGCACCCTGGCACTAACCAAGGTGCCCCCACATTGTTCATGGCAAATTCCCCGTACTTTGTGAGTGCGGGGACACCATTACACGCGTGCACTATACATAGGTCACTACCTATGTATAGCGTCACAATGGTAACTCCGAACATGGCCATGTAACATGTCTAAGATCATGGAATTGTCACCCCAATGCCATTCTGGCATTGGGGAGACAATTCCATGATCCCCTGAGTCTCTAGCACAGACCCGGGTACTGCCAAACTACCTTTCCCGGGGTTTCACTGCAGCTGCTGCTGCTGCCAACCCCTCAGACAGGTTTCTGCCCTCCTGGGGTCCAGCCAAGCTTGGCCCAGGAAGGCAGAACAAAGGACTTCCTCAGAGAGAGGATGTTACACCCTCTCCCTTTGGAAAAAGGTGTCAGGGCTGTGGATGAGTAGCCTCCCCCAGCCTCTGGAAATGCTTTGATGGGCACAGATGGTGCCCATCTCTGCATAAGCCAGTCTACACTGGGTCAGGGATCCCCCAGCCCTGCTCTGGCGCGAAACTGGACAAAGGAAAGGGGAGTGACCACTCCCCTGACCTGCACCTCCCCTGGGAGGTGCCCAGAGCTCCTCCAGTGTGCTCCAGACCTCTGCCATCTTGGAAACAGAGGTGCTGCTGGCACACTGGACTGCTCTGAGTGGCCAGGGCCAGCAGGTGACGTCAGAGACTCCTTCTGATAGGCTCCTTCAGGTGTTGCTAGCCTATCCTCCTTCTTAAGTAGCCAAACCTCCTTTTCTGGCTATTTAGGGTCTCTGCTTTGGGGAATTCTTTAGATAACGAATGCAAGAGCTCATCAGAGTTCCTCTGCATCTCTCTCTTCACCTTCTGCCAAGGAATCGACCGCTGACTGCTCTGGACGCCTGCAAAACCGCAACAAAGTAGCAAAGACGACTACTGCAACCTTGTATCGCTGATCCAGCCGCCTTCTCGTCTGCTTTCCTGGTGGTGCATGCTGTGGGGGTAGTCTGCCTCCTCTCTACACTAGAAGCTCCGAAGAAATCTCCTGTGGGTCGACGGAATCTTCCCCCTGCAACTGCTGGCACCAAAAGATCACCTGGCATCACCGGTCCTCTGGGTCCCCTCTCAGCACGACGAGCGTGGTCCCTGGAACTCAGCAACTCTGTCCAAGTGACTCCCACAGTCCAGTGACTCATCAGTCCAAGTTTGGTGGAGGTAAGTCCTTGCCTCACCACGCTAGACTGCATTGCTGGGTACCGCGTGATTTGCAGCTGCTCCGGCTCCTGTGCACTCTTCCAGGATTTCCTTTGTGCACAGCCAAGCCTGGGTCCCCGACCTCCTGAGTTGTCCTCCGGTGTCGTGGGACCTTCTTTTGTGACTTCAGGTGAGCTCCGGTTCACTCTTCTTCGTAGTGCCTGTTCCTGCACTTCTGCAGGTGCTGCCTGCTTCTGAGAGGGCTCCTTGTCTTGCTGGGTGCCCCCCTCTGTCTCCTCATGCAATTGGCAACATCCTGGTCCTTCCTGGGCCACAGCAGCATCCAAAAACCCTAACCGCAACCCTTGCAGCTAGCAAGGCTTGTTTGCAGTCTTTCTGCGTGGGAACACCTCGGCAAGCTTCTTCACGACGTGGGACATCCATCCTCCAAAGGGGAAGTTCCTAGTCCTCTTCGTTCTTGCAGAATCCACAGCTTCTACCATCCGGTGGCAGCTTCTTTGCACCCACAGCTGGCATTTCCTGGGCATCTGCCCACTCCCGACTTGAGTGTGACTCTTGGTCTTGGTCCCCTTGTTCCACAGGTACTCTCGTCTGTAAATCCATCGTTGTTGCATTGCTGGTGTTGGTCTTCCTTGCAGAATTCCTGGCTGGGCCATGAAGGACCCCCAGCACAAGCCCCGCTGGGCCATGAAGCACCTCAAGCACAAGCCCCGCTGGGCCATGAAGGACCGCCAGCACAAACCCCGCTGGGCCATGAAGGACCGCCAGCACAAGACCTGCTGGGCCATGAAGGACCGCCAGCACAAGCCCCACTGGACCATGAAGGACCGCCAACACAAGTCCCGCTGAGCCATGAAGGACAGCCAGCACAAGCCTCGATGGGCCATGAAGGACCGCCAACTCAAGCACCGCTGAACAGGGCACCATCAAATTAAGCACCGCTGAACAGGGCACCGCCAACTCAAGCACCGCGGAACAGGGCACCGCCAACTCAAGCACCGCTGAACAGGGCACCGCCAAATCAAGCACCGCTGAACAGGGCACCGCCAAATCAAGCACCCCAAGCCCATGAGCGGCAGGGGCACTGACGCAACTGGGACCGTCATGGGGTGAGTGATGCACTCTGGGCACCAGTCCCCCTCCAGAACCAGTGGAGAGATCCATCCACTACCTCTGTCCTTCACAGGATGAAGCACTCTGGGCACCTGTCCCCCTCCAGAACCAGTGGAGACATCCATCCACTACCTCTGTCCTTCACAGGATGAAGCACTCTGAGCACCAGTCCCCCTCCAGAACCAGTGGAGAGATCCATCCACTACCTCTGTCCTTCTCAGGATGAAGCACTCTGGGCACCAGTCCCCCTCCAGAACCAGTGGAGACATCCATCCACTACCTCTGTCCTTCACAGGATGAAGCACTCTGGGCACCAGTCCCCCTCCAGAACCAGTGGAGACATCCATCCACTACCTCTGTCCTTCACAGGATGAAGCACTCTGGGCACCAGTCCCCCTCCAGAACCAGTGGAGACTGTCATCCACTTGAGAGACTGTGGCTTTGCACTCCCCAGGATATGTCAGTGGGCAAACCACCCACTGTAGAGACTTGAGAGACTGTGGCTTTGCACTCCCCAGGATTGAACAGTGGGCAAACCACCCACTGTAGAGACTTGAGAGACTGTGGCTTTGCACTCCCCAGGATATGTCAGTGGGAAAACCACCCACTGTAGAGACTTGAGAGACTGTGGCTTTGCACTCCCCAGGATTGAACAGTGGGCAAACCACCCACTGTAGAGACTTGAGAGACTGTGGCTTTGCACTCCCCAGGATTGAACAGTGGGCATTGAGCCCCCTCGTGGATCTGGCGTCGTGCACTCATCCGGCTGAGGTGCCCACCCTTCCCTTCCCCCTGAGGTGCCTGTTGTATTTCTATCTGATGCCCCTGCAGTGTTCTCTCTGTTTTGATCTGGTATCGAGTGTGGGCCTCGCCCATGCATTTTGGGCCCAGTGGTCCACGGACTATAAATGGTGCAATACCTGGACTTGTATTATTGGTGTATATATTTGTTTATAGTGTATATATATTTTATAGTACTGTATTTTAATAGATTACAATGGTTACAATCATTTCCTTTGGTCCTTGCATTCTTCCGGGGGGTGTTGGGGGTGTAACTATAATATATAGATATGTATTAGTGTGTGTGTTGTAGTGGGTGAGGGTGGGGGTGTTGCATGTGTGTGTCCCTGTATTTTGCCTCCCCCTCCCCTGTGTCGTAGGTGCAGCACTCACGTGGTCTTGGCCGCCGGCGTTCGTGCTCCTGGTAGAGGAGCAGGAAGACTATCGCAGGTAGAATTTGGAGTTCCGGGTCCATGGTGTCCTCATTCCTCGTGGAGTGTGTAGAGGTGAGCGTTTTCCCATCGAAATTCCTGTTTCCGCTGTGTTTTTATCCGCGGTGAATCCGCCCCGGAAAAGGTGGCGGATTGGCCTGTCATAATAGTGTGGGCGGTACATTGTCTTCTGCCTGTCTGTTGGCGGTGACCGCCGCGCTGTTTGTTTGTACCGCCGTGGCGGTCGGAGTGTTAAAGTGGCTGTCTTTGTTGGCGGTTTATGCCACGGTCGTAATTGCAAATTATTTACCGCCGGCCTGTTGGCAGTCTTACTGCCGCTTTAACACCGTCCGCCAGGGTTGTAATGAGGGCCTATGTGTGGATTCTGTTTTCAGCAGTGCGCCTTGGTGTCTGGATGATTTGTGCATACCAGTTTTTCACTTTGGAATACATTTGTGCTGTGGAGGCAGAGCATGCCCTCAGGCTGCACGCTATTGCCCTTCATTCATTGAAGGAGTTAGGCCCTCATTGTGACATTGATGGTAAGTGTCGCTTACTGCCATGCTGACTGCCACCAAAATACAGAGGCCGCTGCGGTTTACCACTTCCCATATTATGACCCACACATACCAATCCATCACTATACAGCCACACACACAAGTCTGCCAGCCCAAAGATCAGTGATAAACTGGAAGTAGCAAAATCCATACCGTTACACCAACAGAACTACGCCCACAGCATTATGACCCGCAAATCACGGTGGCGGACATTCAACCGCGGTAAAACATTGGCAGTACATACTGCCGCCCTCAAAATACACACACATACAAAACAACACTACAGTGGACAATTCAAACTACACACAGCTGACACACATACACACACCACACCCACACACCAATACCACTATAAAACACACAGAAACATTACCCACAACCCTTTAAGACTAAAAAAAAATTGACAACTAAGAGAGAGACACACCAAGAGCACCCACAGAACCAGAGCCACAGAACACCATCACCTATAGGGGTCATGGTGGAGGAAATCAACCATGTAGAGCCACAGCTATTCGGATCACAGGTTCAGCAGACATCCATTGCCAGGAAAATGGAGCTATGGCAAAGAATCGTGGACAGGGTCAATGCCGTGGGACAGCACCCCAGAACAAAGGATGACATCAGGAAGAGGTGGAACAACCTACGGGGGAAGGTGCGATCTGTGGTAGCAAGACACCAGATAGCAGTACAGAGGACTGGTGGTGGACCCCCACCTCCTCCCCCACAACTAACAACATGGGAGGAACAAGTCTTGGCAATACTACATCCTGAGGGCCTGGCAGAAGTAGCAGGAGGACTGCCCTCCGCTAAGTCAACTCTATACTACTTTCACCCCCCTACCTGTATGCCATCACATACCTCCACCCCTACCCTCACCCCTATCACCCCACCACCTCACATACACCCCACCATCACATCCCACCCATCCTAATACCAAGACCTGCATGTACCACCAATGCATGGACACCACTCACAGCCCTGCATAGACACCCATCCTTACAGCATGCACACTAGAGACAATCAGCTAGCCCACAAAATCACTACTCACACAAGGCAAAGCTGACAGGGCAATCACAACCATGCAGGGCAACACACCCATGCACAAGATGTCACATGCAGAAACAATAACACAGCATTTACATCCCCCATGGTCCCCCACACAATGTCACCGGAGAGGAGGTGCCAGCAACATCCAGTCCCCCCCCAGAAGAGGCCCACAGTGATGGCAGTACCTCTGGTCATCTGGATCTGGATGACCAACCTGGCCTATCAGGGATTTCTGGACAGTCGGTTTCCTAGGCACTGTCCCATACCTCCACAGAGCCTCCCCCTCAGGAAACACCAGCACAGCACAAACCCAGCGGGCCCATACCTCTGTCCTCAGGACACGTCAATCAGCAGTGTATCCACCACTACAGGGACCCCAGGATGCCCCACAAACACAGGACGATCAGGGACCTCGGATCAGTGGTAGTGGACACACGGTTCAGGGTACAGAGGCACAGGACAACAGGGAAGCTGGGAAGACTGCTGTGCGACAGGGGGAGGACAGGCCCAGGGAACCGACTCTCCACGAGGCACTCACTGTGATCCTGGGAGCATACCACCATTCCTAGGAGACTAAGTTGCATGAGACCCACTGGCTGCAGGAGGGACAGTACCTGCGGATCAGGGAGGGCCGGAAGGACATCCACACCACCCTGGTCATCTTAGCAGGGGTGCTGGCAGACATGGCCAACTCAATGAGGGAGGCAGTGGAACACTAACGGGCCCCTGACACTAGCCACACTGATGAACAGCCCTCCACCTCCGCTGCCGCTAGTGGACAGGAGGCCCCGCCAGAGGAACAACAGGTCACCAGCACCCCTCCCCCTGCAGAAGGAGAACCACCACGCAAACGGTCCCTGTGATCCAGGCAGAAGCCAGAGACTATTGCCAAGACCCCCGCCAGGAAATAAGACTCTCCTGATTGTCACCCTTGTGTCCCACTCTGTCACCCTGTCCACCTTGAACTACCATTGCTCCTCTTCCTTTGCCCCCTTGGATAATGCACCTGTAATACAAATAGACTGGACTCTATCCTGGACATTCTTCCACCATCATCCCAGCCCATTACACATACCCCTCTACTTATTAGCACTTAAATAAACACCCTTTGAAGAAATATAAGTATGGAGTATGTCAAATGATTGAACTATGTATTTGTTTAACAAGTTTTAAACACTGCACTGCAACTGTACAGTAATGTATACATAGGAATGACCTGTAGCTGGCTGCAGTCA
Organism: Pleurodeles waltl; assembly: GCF_031143425.1. Lineage (NCBI taxonomy): Eukaryota > Metazoa > Chordata > Amphibia > Caudata > Salamandridae > Pleurodeles > Pleurodeles waltl. The sequence continues at coordinate 757,825,960 of NC_090443.1, forward strand.
ACACACCAGGTGCCAGAGTGGGGCACAGATATCTGAAAATAGAGATGCCAAAGGTTACAGTAAGTGGCCATAGAATTGGGAGAATCTACCTGCCATGTACAATGTCAAACACAAAACTGTCAATGCAAAGTGAAGATACAGGGGGTCATTACAACCCTGGCGGATGGCAGAGAACCGGCGGTAAGACCGCCAACAGGCTGGCGGTCTTACCTTGGTGTATTATGACCATGGAGGTTACCGCCATGGTCATCCGCCGGTTCTCCATCCCGCCCGCCAGGGCGGAGACGACCGCCGGGCTGGAGACCTGGGTCTCCAGCCCGGCAGCCGTCAGTATACCGCCGGCGGTATTTGGACCCGGCTTACCGGCGTGGATTTCCAGCGGTTTTAACCGCCATGAAATCCATGGCGGTAAGCACTATCAGTGCCAGGGAATTCCTTCCTTGGCACTGATAAGGGTCTCCCCCACCCCCCACCCCCACCCCGACTCCCTCCCCTACACCCCACACCACCCCTGCCACCCCCCCAAAGGTGTCAGGGCCCCCCTCCCCACCCCAACCCCCAACATAACATTACTCACACACACCCGACACGCATGCAGGCACCACCAACACACACACACCCCGACATACATGCCTACATCCATACACACAGTCAGACACACACACCCACATTCACACATACACGCACTCATTCCCATACACACATACCCACAGCCATACACGCACTCATTCCCATACACACAACACCCCCGCAAGCATACACTCACTCACACACCCCCTCTACATACACACACCCCCATGCACGCACACAACACACAACACCCAACACCCCCACCCTTCTCCCCTAACGGACGATCGACTTACCTGGTCCGTCGATCCTCCGGGAGGGGACGGGAGCCATGGGGGAAGCTCCGCCGACACCACACCGCCAACTGAACACCACCACGGCGAATCACAGGACGTGATTCACTGGGGGGTGTTCTGTTGGTGTGGCAGTGGAGGTGGAGCAACCTCCACTTCCCCGCCGCCCGCAAGTATGGCTGTTGGAGGCTCTCCATCGGAATAACGACGGAGAGCAGCCAACAGTCATAATACGCCGAGCGGCAAACCGCCTGCACAGGCGGTCTTCCATACGGCGGTCCCTCGGCGGTCTTGCAAAAAGACCGCTGAGGTCGTAATGACCCCCACAGTGTCTTACCTGTGTGTCACTGGAAGTACTGTTGTATAATACCTGTTCTGTTGTCCTCATCCTCATCCTCGGCCTCCTCATCTTCACTGTCCACAGGGTCCACTACTGCCACACATCCATCTCCTGCCTCATCTTCCTGCAGAAAAGGCACCTGGCGTCTCAATGCAATGTTATGCAACATGCAGCATGCCACGATTTTCTGGCACACCTTCTTGGGTGAGTAGTACAAGGATCCACCTGTTAGATGGAGGCAACGAGACATGGTCTTCAGGAGGCCGAATGTCCTCCCTATTATTATTATTGTTCGCCCATGTGCCTCATTGTAACATTTCTCTGCCCTGGGCCTCCTCACAGGGGTCAGTAGTCATGAGAGGTTGGGGAAACCAGAGTCACCTGCAAATATCGAGGGACAACTGTTAGCCACACACTAACCCTTAGGGCCCACACCATACCCATACACCAACATCCATTGGGTGGGAACCAGGGCTCACCTATTAGCCACACCTGGTGCCTCTGGAGTTGAGACATCACATATCAGATTCTGCTATTCTTCAGGATATAGGCATCATGTACAGAGCCAGGATACTTTGCATTGACATGGAAAATGTACTGATCCACCAGGCACACTATCTGCACATTCATCGAGTAAAAGCTCTTTCGATTTCTGAACACCTGTTCATTTCTTCGGAGGGGGAGGAAGCAAATGCAAGATGTGTTCCATCAATAGCTCCAATAATGTTGTGGATATGTCCCATTGCATAGAAGTCAGCTTGAACTGTGCCAAATCCCCAACCTTGGGGAAAATGATGTAGCTGCACATGTGTTTAATCAGGACAGACAACACTCTGGTAAATACTATTGAGAACATTGGCTGGGACATTCCTGCTGCCAAGCCCACTGTCACTTGGAAAGAGCCAGTTGCCAAGAAATGGAGCACAGACAGGAGTTGCACAAGAGGGGGGATCCCAGTGGGCTGATGGATAGCAGATATCAGATCAGGCTCCAATTGGGCACACAGCTCTGCGATTGTGGCCCTGTCCAGTCTATAGGTGAGGATAATGTGCCTGTCCTCCATTGTTGCCAAGTCCACCAGGCATCTGTACACGGGGGAATGTCTCAATCTCCTATTCATCCGCAGTGGTTGTAATCTAGGGGGGCAAAACGGTGACCAGCTGGTCAGTATTCCACATTTCCAAACACTACACTACATTGCATGTTGTGACTGTAACAGTATTTTGTTGGATAGGCCCAAATGGTGCCTATGTTTACTGTGACGCAGTTAGGTGCCATGGCCGCTCCTCTCCCCGAAATGGCGTCCGCCTGTCCTGTGTGGATGGACATGTGGAAATGACAGAATGCCGCTGACGTTGTGCGCTGCTGCGGGAGGCTGTCCAGTAGCGCTGTGCAACTCCTCATTGGTTGTCATTGGGCCCCAGGGGCTACAGTGGCCAATGGTGATGTACGCCGGCGGTGACGGTCCGCACCGACGCAGACGTGACTGCCATTTTCTATCTGTTCACTCACTTGCTACCTGACCTTCAACAGGAGAGGACCTACACTGCAAGTTCTGCTGTGACCTGTGTCTGGAACCTACCATGGCTTGTGTCACTGGGGGAAGGGCCCCTGCCTTCATCGCTGCAGAGTTGGAGAGACTGGTGGATTGGGTCCTATCCCAGTACCAAATGCTGTATGGGCCTCCAGACCAACAGGGGAGTACACTGCGAGCACAATGCAAGGGGCATGGATGCATGGAGTGCTGTGTGTGAGGGCCTTGTGTAGGGGGTTGGTGGAAGGGTTCTGGGCAGCATGATTCATGTATGGTGGGCAATGTCTGTGCGTAAGGGGATGTGAGAGCTATGGTGGGTCATGAGTGCAACAGGCCGGTCGTATGACTGATACCTTTTTCTATGTTTCTTTTCCTTCAGGTCAGCACCCATCAGAAAAGGGGTATATGGCGTGCCATCGTCAAGGACGTGCGGACCCTGGGGGTGTATGGCAGGCGGAGCACCTACTGTTGCAAACGCTGGGAGGACCTGAGACGCTGGGCAAGGAAGACGGCGGAGGCCCAGCTGGGGATGGCCTCCCAACGAGGAAGGGGTACCCGTCGACCCTTGACCCCCCCTTATGGCTCGCATACTGGTGGTGGCCTATCCGGAGCTAGATGGGCACTTAAGGGCATCACAGCAGCCACAAGGGGGTGAGTACTGTTTCCAAATATACTACTTGCGCGTGGTGGGGTGGGCTCCGGGTGGGGGATGTGGGCCTCTGGGTGCCCTTAGGCGAGGCCGGACATTGCAGGGTAGGTCCCATGTTGAGCAGGGGCTGATGAACACCACCTCTGACCAAGCTAGTAGGCATCCACTACTGGGCAGGGGTCTGTGGATGTCAGGTATGTTACTATTGGCATTAGGTATTCATGTCCATGGGCTGGTCACTAGCATTGTGACTGGTAGTGCTTTGCCTAGTGCGTAGGGCTGTTCCCTTTGTGTGTGTGTATGTGTGTCATGTATGCCAACGGTGTTGTTGTTGCTGCCATTGACCAAGAGTATCCGTTGTCTCTTCTCCCCCCTTTTTGTTTTGTCACCCTGTCCTTCTGTGCTTTAGTATCATCTGGCGGAGGAGCAGAGGCACCGGCGATGGAGGGAGCTGCATCCCACAGGGCCCAGGAGGCCAAATCCACTGACAGTGAGGGCACCAGTGGGATGGAGGGCTACTGCAGGTGGGACAGGCTCCAGGGAACCAGCCATCAGTCTGACAGTGTGCCTGCACCAGCTGCCAAAGGGAAGGGCAAGGAGGTACCACCAGCTGCCAAAGGGAAGGGCAATGATGCACCACCAGCTGCCAAGGGGAAGGGTACGGAGGCACCACCAGCTGCCAAGGGGAAGGGCAAGGAGGCACAACCAGCTGCCAAGGGGAAGGGAAAGGATGCACCACCAGCTGCAAAGGGGAAGGGCAAGGAGGCACCACCAGCTGCCAAGGGGAAGGGGAAGGGCAAGGGGCCTGCAACCTGCAGGCAGGAAGGACAGGAGGCCTGATGCTGGACTGATTCTAAGCTCCCACCACCAACCATGGCAGTTCAGCCATCCAAGGCTGCAGGGGACGGGCTGCAGCCTCTCCCCACCACTGGCATCCCTGACACCAGCACCGCCACCAGCACCAGCACCACTGTCAGCAACAGCAGCCCCAGTTAGCAGCCATCCGAGGCTGCAATGGAAGGGCTGGAGCCTCCCCCCACCACTGGCATCCCCGACACCAGCACCGCCACTGCCACTGCCACTACTGAGCAGCTGTCACCACCACGCGCAGTGTATAGTCCTGCCTCCGTGGCATGACATGCAAATCCTGTAGGTGTGACACCGAGGTGAGAGACTGTGACCTTGCCCTCCCCAAGTGCTGCATCACAGGGCACAAGGCCCCCCTCCATAACCAGTGGAAGTAGCCATCCGCTCACCCCCTCCTTCCCAGGATGAAGCACACTGGGTACAAGGCCCCCTCCAGAACCAGTGGAAGTAGCCATCCAATCACCCCCTCCTTGCCAGGATGAAGCACACAGGGCACAAGGCCCCCTCCAGAACCAGTGGAAGAAGCTATCCACCCACTTCCTCCGTGCCAGGATGAAGCACATTGGCCACAAGGCCCCCTCCAGAACCAGTCAAGAAGCCATCCACTTGGCTTTGCACTCCCCAGGACCAAGCAGTGGGCAAACCACCCACTTGAGAGACTGTGGCTTTGCACTCCCCAGGACCAAGCAGTGGGCAAAGCACCCACTTGTGAGACTGTGACCTTGCACTCCCCAGGACCAAGCAGTGGGCAAACCATCCACTTGAGAGACTGTGACCTTGCACTTCCCAGGACATCGCACAGGGCATGTAGCTAGCTCCAGGACCAGTGGTATTTCACCATCTTCCGGCTGAGGTGCCCCCACCTCCCCATCCCCCTGAGGTGCCTGTGTATTTTTTACCTGATGTCTCTGCAGTGTACTCTCTGTGTTGTTGTAGGAGTCAAGTGGGGCCTTGGCCTATGTGATGTGGGCCTGTGGCCCATGTACAGTGAGGACTGGGCAGTGTCCCTCCATTTGTATATATGTAACTACCTTTTGATTTTGTAGCACTATTTTCTACTATTTTATCTTATTACACTCACTTTAATCAATTCCTTTTGTCCTTGCATTATTGCTGAGGGATACGGGGTGAATATTGATGTTATTGTGTCTGGTTGTGTGTATGATGTTGGGGGTGGGGGTGGTGCGTGTGTGTCACTCTCTTTTTCCTCCCCCTCCCTTGTGTGCGAGGCGGCAGTACTCACCGTGGTTGTCTCTGCCGGCGTTTCTGTTCGTAGTGCATGAGGAGGTATACAAGCATGGGGAAGATGTGCGACGCGGGCTCCACAGTGTAGTGGTTCTTCCTTGAGTCTCCAGAGGTGAGTTCTTTGCCCTCTGTTTACTGTGTACTGTTTCCGCTGTGCTTTTGATGTCGTTGGTACCGCCCCGGAAAAAGTGGCAGATAGCCCTGTTGTAATAGTGTGGGCGGTAGATTGTCTTCCGCCTGGCTGTTTGCTGTTACCGCCGCAGTGCTTGTTGCTACCACAGTGTCGGTTGGTGTTTTAAAGTGGCTGTCAGCCTGATCGGTTTCCGCCGTGGTCATAATTCAATTTTTTAACCGCCGGCCTGTTGGCGGTATTACTGCCACATTATCACCGACCGCCAGGGTTGTAATGAGGTCCTTAATGTTTACGTTTCTATGATTGTCATTGTTTGTCATATGTTTTAATGAGAGTTGGGATGATAACTATATTTATTTTAACAATCTGAAATCATTGTTTAGCAGTGGGTTAGTGCACATCGCAGCATTGCTTGGATTTTTGTGTGAGATATTTCTTAGCACTGGGACTGAGCATGTTTATTGGGTATCACAAGGTTGAGTTTCATGCAAACCACAAAATGATTGTTTTCACCTGCAGAGTCCATAGAGGGTTAGCTTAAATCAGCTTGTTTGGAGCTTCTGGTTTCATTCTCTTTGCTCCATATGGCTCAGCCGGTGATCCCAGCGTTCATATAACATTTTTACACTCCAGCAGGTATGAACATTTTATAGCATGCCTGTGAATCTTTTAGGTGCATGTTTGTTTTTTGAGGCACGGTTACTGGTTTGTTTTGTCACTGGTTTATGTTTGAGGCATGATGGTGTACACGTTGGATATTGATTTATTTTTTGGGTTAAAAAGTAGGTGCAGCACTATTATCATTATTTTTATTTAGTCAAGTTTTGTGGTGGTTTATTTTTATTTTGTAGTGTTCGCAATGCAGAGTCAGTTAACATTTCCTACATTCTGTTTCATGTGCAATGCGACAGGGGCATTATTGGCTGCTTATTAGCTTGTTTTTGTTGTTACCCCTGAAGAACGGCTTTCAGCCCAAAATGTATTGGGTTCGTATCAGCTGGGTTATGCAGAATGATTAGTGGATTCCGACATGGTGGGAAGTAAGCTTGGATGGGCAGTCCCATACATTGGAAGATTGGATACATGTTGACTTCATATTGACACAGTGAAGATTGGAGAAAGAATAAAAAGACTGGATCATTTGGCCTGAACTGGCTTCTGTGTGGATTCTGTTTTCAGCAGTGTACCTTGATATCTAGGTATCTAGGTGTTTCATGCATACCAGCGTTTCACTTTCTATTACACCTATGCCAATATAGCTTGTACAGTGTTTGGGTGGAAGTGCCCATTGGACTTGTTTTGTGTGCTGTGGTTAGCTGATTGCATCATGTGTGTCATCATGTGTGCATGCAGTATCTAGTCAAAGATTGTCATTTCACTATCACATTGGCTAAACACTTCTTGTGTAGAAGCCTAATTATTCAGCACCCATTCAGGATACAAACGACCGTTAGCCAGCTCTTCTAGATAAACATAATGAATTTATTAGAGATAGAATAGAAAGACATGTACATGGAGGATGCTCTGTACTAGTGTACACTCGAGCAGCCTAATACAAGGAATTAATACACGATCTTTTATAGTATTAAACCACAAACATAATTCAACGTCTTATTGGTTCTTTGGCTTTGACGTATGACTACTTCTCCATTATGGCTGAGGTCGTTTTTCCTATCATACCATATATAGTAACAAAAAGCATAGAAAAGGATTTTACACAAGGTGGCCTACGTGCCTAATATCACATGGTCCATCTTGTGACTGAACTTGAGAACATCACGTACTCAGACTGGTACTTTCCAGAAGGGAGATTGCTTCAGCTAGCATGCAATGACGATGATATTTCATGATGTCTGTTCAGAGGGCAAGCCTTGCAACATAATGCGTTCCTAGCAGTAGCGAATTACACTTGTAGGCCTCTTTACTTAATGATAAGCCTGTGCAGAGATTGTCATTGTGTATCACAGGGGCCACTAGGCATAGCATACCTAAGAACTGTAAAATGCGATTCCACATTCCGCCCTCTGATACTCAATGACAAATCTAAGGGTCATGGTGTATTGCTCTCATTTATTCCTCTTGTTTGTCGCTGTTGTCATCCTTATAACTTTTTCTTTGATAATGTGTGTGTTTCTGGTGACAGTTTTATTATTTTTTTTTTTTCAAGAGTAGGGCCAGGAAGGATGGACAAACTGGTATGAGCACACATATCGTTATCAGTGCCACGATCCCTATCGCTAGTACCTCTACCGACCAAGTACCCCAACCCCTGAACCATGCTGCTATTCGATCCAGCATTCCTCTGACATCTGTCCCATCTGCCACTTTCCCAGCTCCTTCTTCTACCTTTTTTTATATCCTCTATTTCCTTTCTTATATTCCCCACGTTGGTGTCCTCTTCCTGCGCACCCTGCCAAGTGTTCTCTTTTCCCCCTTCTGTAATTCTGTTCTATGCGCCATTTTTGGTAGCACGAATGCTAGGTAGCAGGTACCTTGCCAACCTGCTGGCAATTTAAAAAAATGCAGATGTCCCACATATAATAAATATTCCTTTGGGAGGTGTCAGGCCTATGGACAAGCCTGTTGTGTCATTTCTTTTGTAGTCCGGGCTCAATGTTGTATTGCAAATACTATGTCCCACATCAATTCCGTTTTTGCTAGTGTCTGCGTTACCTCTTGAGCGTTTGAAACACCATGGTGCCTTTATTTCTGTATCCATGGCCAGGCATGGTATTCGTTGTTCTGAGCCATGATCCCTTTCAGTGTAACCATTCCCTCTTTCTGTTGTAAATGCATTCAATAAATTCTCTTCTTCTTTCTTCGGGTTCTAATCTCCTACACTTCTTTCTTCTACTTCTATCTTCTTCCTTCAATTTATTTTACACTCTTTCTACCAATTTTCCTTGCATATCACCTACATAAGGTTCATCTTCCAAACCATACTCATCCCTTTTTCTCCTCATTTCTCCTTTGTTTATATTTTCTCTTATTCTCTCCTTTTTTTCTTTTCCCTGTTCTCATTCCTTTTAAATTTCCCCCTAACATATTATCTAATATGTTACATGCCATGAATTCTGTGAGGGGCATCTAAGTGTAATTTCTTTTCTCCTGGCTAGTGGTCGGTAGGTGGGTACATATATAACAATCAGACACATTTGCTAGGTCTTTGTACATTGATACCATTTGCACAAATGTATTGTCCTTATAATCTTCTCAATCTTCTTTCCGTTTTGTATATTTCACCCATTTTGTTTTATCCTCCACCCTCTCATGTTATTTTGAGATATTGTTGTTCTCACCACCTGTTGTTCTTTCACCTTGGCCATTTTTGGGGATGTAGTGTTCCTGGTCGAGCCATGGAATATGTATGTCGTCTTTATATACTATCAGGATTGTTGTTAGTACTATAGCTGCTACTGGGGTGAGTAATGCTGTGACCACCACGGGCCACTTCTTCTGCTCCTTTTTCTTACGTTGTAATCTTAAATCCATGTCGCCTTATAGGGTGTGGTCGGATGTGGCTAGCACTTGAAACCAGTTCTATTGGTATGTAACCTTTGGTACTTCCTTATTCCTGTAGGAGTGCCACACGAGTAGTCTATTCCTTCTGTATATTTTCGGGGCAACGTTGAATGCTATTTGACACTTGTAGTTATGCAGAGTACAAAGGGATGAATCCCAGTGTCCAGTTCTAAGGGAGTTGGGTGCGATAGTCCCGAGGGATGGCCCTTTTGTCCTATTTTTGCTATATTCCTAATGGAAGAGGCACCTCCCAATGGGGCTACAAACCGCACTGATCCTAGTGACCAGCCGCTTCCGTAGGACTGGGATCTGTACCTCTTGGCGCAAATGTTTCTAGCGGACTTTTAGTATTCTGTTCATTTATATCCTGATGTCTTTAATACTTAAGTGGCCTTTCTTGACTCTCCGACTCCTGTGGAGTATAGCACGAGCAGTTCTGAAAGAATACCCTGGTGTCTTGAGGACCCGCTTGCACCCTCCGACTCCTGTGGGGTTGCAGCACGAGCAGTCCAAGAACAATCCTCTGGTGTACTGGGGAACCCGCTTACACTCTCCGACTCCTGTGGGAGTGTAGCACGAGCAGTTCCGTCAGTGTTGACTGGTGGCGCTTGTTGAACAACGGTTGTACCGCTGTGGTGAAGGTGGCATTACTCTCATCGGCAACTTTGTTGGCGGCTGGTCGTCCTTTGGTCCAGCGGCCTTCTTGGTGTGTGAGGTATGGACCCAGGATGTGATGCCCTCACACTTGACTGCTGTGGCTGTTGTCAACAGGACTTGGTATGGTCCCCTCCACCAGGGTTGAAGGCAGTGACGTCTGGTGTGGCCTTTACCCACACCCAGTCTCCAGGATGCAGTTGTGTTCCGGTGGTGTACCTTCTTGGTGTAATAGCTGTGGATCCAGGAGTTCATTCCCTCCTACTTTTCAGGAGACCCAAGCCCAATCTCCCTGTTGGAGATCATGTCCAGGTAGTGCTGTCCAGCCAGGAAGGGCCTGCAGCACCTAATGCTGAAGGTAAGGCAAACTGCTGTCAAAATGTCTTATCAGATAATAACTTCTCAGCACCAGACATGTTCATAGGCCAGTCAAACAGTATCTCAGTCGGTGCTCACTTTGACAACTTTGTCAAGGGTGCCTTTCTTGATCAAGGAAGCAAGCGGTAGTGCATCAATCTAGAACCGCTCAGCAGATGCACAAAATCTTATAAAGGGACATATCTGACTTGTTTATGGGGTAACTAGCACACTCTTAAACTCAAATAAACACTAAAAAAATAAATAACAATTACACTCAGTAACAGTGGAATATTCACACAAACTATTTCACCAAACAAATGGTGATCCAAAGGTCAGGCGAAAACACATGTTACACTGGTATACAGCCAGTAAAAAAAATTTAACATAGCATTTTATCCTATTATTCTATTTCAACATCCAGAATATCTGCATCAATGCTGGAAGGGTTGGGACTTTGCAAGCATCACCGCCATCAGAAGTCACTTCCCCTTTCTCGTACAAGTGTGATGTTCTGAAATGCTGATGTTCCTTTAAGATATTATATTTATTTTATTTATTTATATTTGGCACCCTCATCATCAGAGGTATATTACTCATAGCTGTATTGCAGTACTACATAGCACATCCTAAGGTAGTAATAACTCTATCCTAATATAGGTATTTTCAATACCAAAAACCAGTTTGGAGAATATTTAGTTGCAATCTACCAACACATGAAGGCAATCCATGTCACTGCGCTCATTTAAGATGTACCACGTAAGACTCCCATTAATTATGAAAACATAAAACGTAACATAGACAGACGGATACAGAAACCACATCTTCTCGTCCATGTTCTGAAACCTAGGAAAAAACATGGATAGAAAAATACTCCTCCAGCCGCCAATTATATTCACATATATATTATATTAAAATTAACTTCTAACATTCAGCTCTACATTTATTTTACATTTCTACTTGGAACGTCATGGTAACATATCGCAACAATCCGTGGCTTTGCCCTTGGAGTCATGCCCAGAGTCTGTGGTTTTCAGAAATGGGGAAGGTAATCTTAACTGCTACAATTTAATATAGGGACGGGACCTGGCAGATAAATGCATAAAATAAAATACCATAAAAATAAAACACATTTGTGACAAATGTGCTGCATTTGTTTTTTTTGTTTTTTCATTCATTGCCCTTTTGACACCCTGGTTGCACTCACATGACTTCAACATACTACATGTACTGCAGATGTTTAAACATCCACTTGTGTTATTTTCTTTTAGCCTCTCATTAAGTGAAATCGATCATTCACTAACACGTCATGTGTAATCATTATTACTGCACTAATGTGTTTATTTTAAATATCAATACACCTTAGTAGAAATTTGCTATTACATCATTAACTCACTCTACACCCCAACAACAACCCACATTTTTATATATCTGTTATTTCCTTATATTATTTACAATTCATCACATTTAACACTTCTTTTAATTTCTATATCTCTTCTTTCATTGAACATGACTAAATTATTAGTATGTACTCTATAGAGCTATGAAGAAATACACAACCAGGGGTATGGAACTACCGTAAACAAATGCCCAGCACAATTCTTCCAGAATGCTCTCTCATCAGATGCAAATATCTGCAGAAGCTCGAAAGCAAAATGTTGTTATTCCTTGCTTTCAAAATACCTTCACAAACAATGTAACTAGGAAAGAAACATTCTGTTAAACTACCATGATATTTTAGGTGTCATTTCTTTGAAGCATCATTTAGTAAAATGTGCGGATGCATGGTGGTATTTCCAACATTTATATTCATAACAGGAAAAATCAATGTAACCTTTTCATCAAAGTTACACATTGCCATAGTAGTTCCTGGCATGAACAAAACTACTTTGTGCCAAAACTACTTTGTGCCAATATTCTTCGTATGGAAGAGCAGAATGGTGTCACTACCACTGAAGCCAGTCAATAAACAGAGAGACAGAATTCAAATAACAAAAGATCTGTGATAACCAGTTTATGGCAGAAAATCACAAAGTGCACCCATGGTATCTGTTCCTGCATTAGTGCAGATTTACAGCTTTTATACATGAGCTAGCATTTAATGAGGCAGACCAGGAAATCGAACTCCTAGACAATATTTGTAAACACCATTTTAGCAGGAGGAAAATATGCATGTCTTTTTACAGGACAAGTAGACTGATGACACAAACTGTCCCATGGACAATTTAGACATTTTATAAAACTGTACAGTAACTAAAGAATCTCTGTGACAAAAGCAGTAACCCACTGTGCCATCCACATAAAATACTGTTTTTTTTTTCATGATACACATCCTTTGCAGCCTGCATATTAACCATCTTCACTATCTTTCAGTCAGAAATGCCACTGTTCAAAACTCTCATTCCTCCCCAGCAGGTACATTAATCACTGGAGTTATCTTGACGCTTTTATTTTCGCTGTAAAATGCTCTTTGCAGTGCTTTTAAAGCCATTAACAAGTAATAAAGTCTGAATTTTGTGTCTTATTACGTGTGATAATTTAACAATTAAACTTAAATTTTCTACAGTGTGTAAGCATGGTACAGCCATCCCTTGTCTACTTGCAAACTTTTCCCATACTCAGTCTAGCGCCAAATGATAGTGTAGTAATTGGAGTAGTGGTCACATATTTCAGGCCAGTGTATCGCCTTCTTACAATCCTCCCACAAATCTCATGGTACAATAATGCTAAACAATCTATCCAGATCCTTCCAAAGCAGCCCTTCCCACTGCTGTTATTCTGTTTAATTACATTTTTATGTACGTCGAGAGACTGTGTTTTGTGATCTCCAGCTGTGTGTTTGTATTGCTGAGCACCTCCTTCCACATCTTGATGTTATGGATTGTGTGATGTGCATACATGGACATATCCCATAGTAAATTGTGTGATCCCTCTCGCCCCTTGCCAATAAATTTTTCCATTTAATTTGATATCTGTTCGTACTTCTGTTCATGTTTTCTAATTGCGTTAGCCACTTCCTCTTTACCCTGGCTATGGAATAACTGTCTAATTCTTTCACAAGGTCTCTTACGTTTTGCTTTTATTTTTCACTTCCTCATCCATCAAACGCCATTCCAGGGTGCGGCTTTCACGTTCCGTCTCTGCCTGCTGTTGTAGAGGCAGCTCAGAGTGTTTGGTCCCTGCTGTGGTGCCCTCACGCTGTAGTGTATTTCCCAAATGTCTTCAAACAAAATCGATATTTTGTTCCTGTGACTGTGCACTTGTCACAGGAAGAGAGCTTGACAAGCCCTTATTATCTCTCTTTTTTTTTTTTTTTCTTCGTCCTCCAATCTTCCCTGCCCTTGTCAGCCCCCCCCCCATGTGGAGGAAACCATTCTTCAGTTCAGTTTATTTATTTCTCTTTTTTTTTTTTATCCTCCACATACAGGACAGCCCCACATTCAATGCACATCCCATATGCAACTAGCATGTAGGCAACATTGTAAAGCACCACACATGTCCGCAAAGCTACAGAAACACTACTGTCATTTTCCTTGCAAAGTCAAAGTCTAAGTACAGTAGTGCCTATAGGCCTTCTTTCGCCTCTATTTGGTACGCTGGACTGTCCTTGGGGCTATGTTGATGTGTCTATAGTTTGCCTTTACTAAGAGGGTTCCTCGTTACTGTCTTACCCTAGCCTTGTGTTACATAACACGAAGACAATTATAATCGTTCCAGAAAACAGTAGGATGTCGGTGTATTTTTTTTCTTTTTACACCGCTCATACCCCATGACACAGAAGGGGTAACAATGGGTATATTCACACACGCAGCCTCTCTTTGCCAGCCGCAATTATTCATTAGTAAAAGCAGGAAGCAAGCCGGTCTGCATCCATCCCACAATTTCAGCCAGCCATGTCCACCTTAGCTCACACAAAGTTAGAAATCAGACAGTACCCAAGGTGCTAGTGACGGCGTCCACACTGGCGTCCTTTGGGGTGAATCAAGAGATGACAGAATAGTCAGGAGGGACAGGGTGCGGCTGTATGATATTGGAAGCTGGACCAGATACTTGGCTAGTGACACACAGATAATGCAATAGCGGTGAACAAGTCAAGCAACCACATGTGACGGCAGATCCATAGACAAGGGTCACAGTACAATTAGCCCTGTGGGGTGATCCTACTCCCACCCCTTGTATCAATATGTAGTGAGTGCAGGGGGGGTTTGTACTGTGTGATTTTTGCATATTAAATCAGTCAATGGTCATAAAAATCTGTATTATGTCTCCCAGGAGTCCACCCACCTAGTCTTAAATTTTCTAAAAATTCTTATCCTAAATCGCAAATGCATGAAGTCAAAATAAATCACAGTACACCACCTTGTTGTCAACCCTTCCTTCATCAATCAAAAACCACTTTCGCACACACACGTATTTATATCTCAAAAACCACTTTCAGACACACACACGTATTTATAGCTCAAAAACCACTTTCGCACACACACGGATTTATACCTCAAAAACCACTTTCGCACACACACGGATTTATACCTCAAAAAACACTTTTACACACACATGGATTTATACCTCAAAAACCACTTTCACACACACACACGTAATCAAACCAGCATCTATAGTTTACACCATTTCACATGAGTAGCCGATAGTTCAATATGCCATAAGCATTGTTCAAAAAGCTTCAATATCACAGGAAACAGAGAACATAACAATTCTTTAACACTACAAACAGAGCCTGCCTGCTCCACTGGAATGAACCACTATCATCCAGTTACTGGAATGAACCACTATCACTCCTATAAACACAAGGATGCTGACATCACCTGCCAGTTCCTCTTAAATGTACACATAGAACCTGGAACGGACCACTACCATCCCACATCTGGGCAACGCCCTTTTAACTTGGTGCCTACAACACCCTCTCTATTCCTCGGACATCTTTTTTTAACAGTAACAAGCTACATGAAATACAGGAAGCTATTCTAAGTATACAGCTGCAGCGCAGGGAAGAAGGAAATGGTGTAATACAATGGAAGGACCAAATTAACACAGAATGCTAGCAGCCTGCGGACGGCTATAGATAACTAACTGAATGTTTTCACGAGTTGCATTATCGGAGCCCGCAACAGAAGACAACAGAGGAAGAAATGCCCTTGGCATGCCACCGGAGACAGAGAAATAAAAAGATGTCATTACAAAAAGCTGGCTAAGGGGTACGGCAAATAGAAATATTAACCATAAATGCATAACCACTCTATGCAGGAAACATATTAACAAAACACCCCCAGTTACCTCCCTGTTTCGCAATATTTACACCGAAAACACAGTAGAGCAAACAGCGAGAGCAGGACCACGAAGCAGCAATAGATACTCACGACAGCTCCAGCCTCTGTCGCAGGAGGGGCCCTGTCCAATGGGTCAGCTGTCGCCCCAACTGAAACAGGAGCCGGGCTGAAGGAAGCCATTCGCTGAACGAGACCGCAATTCTTCCATTCTCCACCAAATGTAGAAGCCTAATTATTCAGCACCCTTTCAGGATACAAACGACCGTTAGCCAGCTCTTCTAGATAAACATAATGAATTTATTAGGGATAGAATAGAAAGACATGTACATGGAGGATGCTCTGTACTAGTGTACACTCGAGCAGCCTAATACAAGGAAGTAATACACAATCTTTTATAGTATTAAACCACAAACATAATTCAACGTCTTATTGGTTCTTTGGCTTTGACGTATGACTACTTCTCCATTATGGCTGAGGTCGTTTTTCCTATCATACCATATAAAGTAACAAAAAGCATAGAAAAGGATTTTACACAAGGTGGCCTACGTGCCTAATATCACATGGTCCATCTTGTGACTGAACTTGAGAACATCACGTACTCAGACTGGTACTTTCCAGAAGGGAGATTGCTTCAGCTAGCATGCAATGACAATGATATTTCATGATGTCTGTTCAGAGGGCAAGCCTTGCAACATAATGCGTTCCTAGCAGTAGCGAATTACATTTGTAGGCCTCTTTACTTAATGATAAGCCTGTGCAGAGATTGTCATTGTGTATCACAGGGGCCACTAGGCATAGCATACCTAAGAACTGTAAAATGCGATTCCACACTTGTATGACCGGTATGTGGCTGCAGATGTCTTTCATCATTGCAGGCCACAGTGCCTGTGCCACAACACTGACATATGTTTGTGTGTTGCCACCAAATGGATGGGGATTGGATTATGAAGAGCCTGGGATCAGGGACTCCTGGATTGCTATTTGTCTGTATCTTGGATAATGTAATGTTGGATTACTTTAGTGTGGTATGTGATAAGGTACATGCTGGTGACCTCATCCACTTTATATTTGACTATTTTACATTACATTGTCTGACAAATCCCTTCCTTCCATGGTCTGCTTGGGCTGCACCTTAGGATGTGTACTTTGATTGTGTATGAGTTATACATTTGTGTTTCTAAAAGTCCATTCATATAGACAGCCTATGTGCTGTACCCTGGAATAACATTTTTATTCTTACCAGACACAGGTACTAATATGTGTGTCTGTAGTGGTTGTGATCCTGAGCATGACACTGCGTACCTGTAACATATCCCTGCTTGCACTAGTAGCTAGTGTCTTCATCATATGGTTCACATGGTCTTATATACATGGTCTTACATACATACCAAATGTGGAAATTAAACAAGCAGTCAATGACTTTGTGATAGGTGAATTTATTATAATGGTAATGCAGCAAATAACATTTGGACAGAAAGGAACAAAAATTAAAAGTGAAGGGGTCCGTCAAGCTGAAAGAAATAATTGAAGTAGATGCCATACCATTGGGGGTCCAAAGTTCAGAGTACTCCACCCATCGGAACTCGTAGGTGGCTGAGGATCAGACAAACAGAGTGAATGTGTGGCACACAAAGAAGGTCCTTTAGGAAGAGGTGACTTGCTGGCAGTGGTGGCAGAGGACAAATGCCACATTCATTGTGGCGGCAGGGGACGAATGCAATATGTGTTCCATCAATCACCCTAATACTGTTGGGTATATGTCCCATTGCATAGAATGCTGCCTTCACAGTTTCCAAAACTTTCACCTGGGGGAAAGCAATGTTGCTGCACATGTGTTTCACCATGGCAGACACAACTCTTGCCAACATGGGATCCCCCTTCAGAACAAGTGGGCAAGTTCCTCACTTCAGCTGAGGTGCCCCCCACCCTCTTTCCCCCTGTGGTGCCTGCCCATTTCAACATGATGCCCCTGCACAGTGTTGTGCGGATGTTGTCAGGAAACAAGTTGGGGCTTGGACTGTGCTCTGTGGCCATGTGGGCCTTAAGTACTTTGGAATGGCCATTGCCACTTTCTGGACATTTACTACAACAGTTTTTTTTCTTCACATAGACAATATGGTGGCTGTTGGCATCAAATTACAATATCAGTTATACCTAAATATAGTCCTTGCATTATTATGCTGTGTATTCTGTGACATTGGTTTGCCTCTGCAGCTGGTTGTGTGCATGGTGTGTGTGTCAATGGTGTGTGTTGTGTGTGTGACTCTCCTTTTCCTTCCTTCCTCCCTTGCGTGGTAGGCAGCTGACCTCACTGTTGTCGTCTTCGTTGGTGTTGGTGTTCCAGGTGGAGCATGGCATAGAAGAGCATCGGGAACACTTGTATTTCCGGTTGCATGGTGGCGGTGGTCTCCTCTGTGTACTTGTTGGTGAGTCTTTCGCTTTCTGTGTTATGTTTCTGCCAGGCTTTTGATGCGTTGGTAGCGCCCCGGAAATCGTGGTGGTTTGCTATGCCATAATATGCTGGGCGGTACCTTGTCTTCTGCGTGGCTGTTGATGGCTGCTGTCGTGGTCAGCGTTAACACCCTGGCGGTTGGTGTGGTGTGGTACATTGGCTGTCTATGGGAGTTATCACCGCCATTTAATTACCGCCACTTTAACAGTCACCACCATGTCATAATGACCACCTGTGTTTGGTGTTGAATGGCTGCCTATGATGTTGAGGCAACTGGGCTGAGAGGTGTTCATGTGGCCACAGTGAGACTAACTGTTGGTGTCTGACCAGGTTGCCCAGATAGACCAGAACTATTCTCTACATCCAGACATCCAGGCGTGTCTTCTTCACTAAGGGCTTCATCCAGGGGGATGGTGGCAGTCTCTTCTGTGGCCTCTGTGTGCCAGTGGCAGCTTGACCTTTTGATGTGAAATGTACAGTGTTACTGGTTGTATTGTGACATCTACCTCCAACACTTTAGTGTTACAGTAAGCATAGACCTTGTACAACGTTAAGTTGCAGTTAATCAAATTGTGGCAAGTACCCATGTTATTGGTTGTATTGACATGATCTTTTTGATAGAAGCAGCTGCTGAAATAAGCAGTCATTAGCACTTGGGAGGATGGTCTGAGAATTATTTCCATTATAGTCATAACAGTGGCTAGGCAACATGTGACTTTGACCATTTGGAGGCTGTTAGACCTGACAGCCTTAGGGTGGTCTTCCCCCAACTTTTTGCCTTACTCCATCTATTTTTCTGATCTTGTTTTTGCTGGCTTTAGGACTCAGTGCACGTTACCTTGCTGGCCAGTTTTAAAGTGCTTCTGTTCCCTCCTCTAATCATAGTAACATTGGCTCATACCCAATTGGCATATTTAATTTACCTATAAGTCCCTAGTAATGTAAACTAGGTGTGCCCAAGAGTCTGCCATTTAAATGCTACTAGTGGACCTACTGCACTGATTGTACCACCCACATAAGTAGCCCCTTAACCATGTCTCAGGCCTGCCATTGCAAGGCCTGTGTGTGCAGTTTTACTGTCACTTTGACTTGGCAAACTACTTGCCAAGCCTTAAATTCCCCTTTTCTTATATATAAGTCACCAGTGAGATAGGGCCTAGTTAACCTAAAGGGCAGTGTGCTATGTAGGTAAAAGGCAGGACATGTATTTATAAGTTTTACATGTCCTTGTATTGAAAAGCTCCCAAAGTCATTTTTTAACTACTGTGAAGTCTACTCCTCTCATAGGCCTGCATTGGACATTCCCTTATATACTTTTAAGTGGTAAATTCTGATCTGAATGCAGTAGACTTGCCATATTTGGTATGGTTGGAATGGTAGTAAGGAATCCCACTTACTGGTGAAGTTGGATTTTACATTACTATTTCAGAAATGCCACTTTTAGAAAGTAGGCATTTCACTGCACTTACTGCCATCTGTGCCTTACAGCCTGTCTCCATACCACGTCTGGTCTGTGCTGGTTGATAGCTCCCCTTGTGCATTCCACCCAGACAGCCATACACTCTGGGTACTCAGGGTACTCAGCTGCATTCATCCTCATACTGATGGGTTTCTCTGGGCATGGAGGGTGGAGGGGTTCTCACTTACACTTCAAAGGCCAGTGACCTGCCCTCACAAAAGGATTGATAAGTCCCCCCAACAGGGCTCTTGGCAAACAAGGCTGGGCTGAAAGTGGAACTTGTGCACTTCAAAATCACTCTTTGAAGCTTCCCCCACTTCAAAGGCACTTTTGGATACATATACTGGGTCTCTGACCCAACAAAATCATCAGACAATTCTGGATCTACAACCTGACTGTGCTGGAATGGCTCTGCCTTCCCCACAAGTACTCTCCAAGGGCTTGGATTGAGCTTGTCTCCTGTTCTGAAGTCTCAGGGCCACAAAGGCTTCAACAAAGAGAAGACAATCTCCATGCGCCAGAAAATCAATGCAATGCCTGCAGAAATCGATGCAATGTCTGCCTCGCGGCTGGCATCACCTACCAGATTGACACAGCGCTTGCTCCTCCTTACAAGCGCATTTAGGATTTTCAAAACATTGTACCTGGTGATCAAAATAACCCTCACATTACAGTGAGGAACCAATGCTCCTCTCCTGGAAATCAATGCATCACCTTGCAGCAGGGAAAGAAACAACACATTGTCTGCGCTGCACTGGAAAATCTGATGCAGTACCTTTTTTCAATGGATCTCCTTCTCTGCAGCACCCAATGTGTTGTTGCTTTTGATGCATCCCAGGTACTGTGTGTTACAAGTATACAACCACTGAGTCCTAGGGATTGAGACTCAATTAAACTTTTAGAAAGCAATATCTTGACTTGTGCATATTGGAATTTTGTTATTTTGGTCTGATTTGATTCAGATAAATATTATCTATTTTCCTAAACTGGTGTGGAGTACGTTTTGTATTGTTTTCACTTTGTTACTGTTTGAGGTATTACACAAATACTTTACACATTGCCTTCTAAGGCAAGCCTGCCTGCTCTGTGTCAAGCTACCAGAGGGTGAGCACCGGATAATCAAGGTTGTGTAGTGACTTATCATGACTAGGATTGTGGTCCCTACTTGGACAAGGGTGTATACCTCTTCCAACTAGAGACACCATTTCTAAAAGAAGCCCTGTTGAGTGTGATGCAGGCAGACCTACAATTTTGTTGGATAAATGACTGGAGTCATCATGTGCATCACGCAGTGGGAATGAATACTGCCATTACCATTCTGGTGATGCACCTTGAGACCTCAGGTATATGTGCAACACACACACTGGGTAAGGTGGCATTCCTATTTTCAATAGTTTCATCTTGGGTTAGCAGGTCAAGATGGAGCTAGGTAGACAGACTCATCTCTGAGTTGGGCATGATCTGTATTGGCCACTCCCAGGGGAGTAAACTTCAATTGAGAGTTAGCAAGCAAGGGTATTTGGACAGGTGACCACCTGTCTGGTGTTTTGAGTTAGAGAAACCGTGCCTCCTAGGAGTTGCAGTCATGTCACTCTCTGTACTACACATACACTTGACAAATGTTATCCTCCCAGGTGAGTAAATTGCATTTGAGAGTTCACTAATAGATATGTTTGGGCAAGTGAACACTGGTCTTGTGGTTGGAGCTAGAGGAACAGGGCCTATTGGGCTTTGTAAGAGCAGGTCACTCCAGCTTCTTCCCACCACCATACAAATGGTATCCTTCCAGGTGAGGTAACCTCAAATGAGGGCTAACAAACATGGACTTTTGTGCAAGTGAAGACTGGGCTTGTAGGTGGAGTTATAGAAGCAGAGCCTCCTGACCTTAGCAGTCTTGTAACTCCCTCTACTTCACACACTTGATAAATGTTATCCCCCAGGTGAGTACACTTCATTTGTGAGTTACCTAACAAGGGCATTTGGAGAAGAGAACACTGTACTGGTGGTTGGATTTACAGTAACAGAGCCTCCTGGGAATTGCAGTCTTGTAACTCCCTGTACTACACACACTATACAAATATCCCTCCCAGGTGAGTACACTTCATGTGTGAGTTACCAAACAGGGGTCCTTGGAGAAGAGAACATCGGGCTGGTGAGTAGAGTAATAGTAACAGAGCCTCCTGGCCTTAGCGGTCATGTCACTCCCAGTACTACACACACTATACAAATGACATCCCCTCACTTGATTATACTTCCTTTGGGAGTTGACAAAAGGGTAAGGGCAAGCGACCACTGGGCTGGTGTTTGGAGTTACAGATACAGGGACTGCTGGGAGTTACAGTCAGGTTACTCCCTCTAGTATATAAACTATACAAGTGGTATCCTCCCAGCAGATTGCACTTCAATTGAAAGATACCAAACATTGGTAGTTGGACAAGAGAGCACTGGGCAGGTGGTTGGTTTTACAGATACGGGACATTTCTGCCTTCGTAGTCATGTCACTCCCTCTACTTCCCACATTTGACAAATGGTATCCTCGCAGCTGAGTAAGTAAACTTACATGAGAGTTTGCTAAACAGGGGTCTTTAGAAAGTAAACACTGTTGCAGTGTTTGGACTCAGGGAAACAGTACTGCCTGTGAGTTGAAGTCAATGGTTTCCATCTACTTCACACACTTGACTAGTGTTACCCCCAGCTCTAGGTGAGTAACAGGGGTCTTTGGACAAGAGAACACTCCGCTACAGGTTGGAGTTGCTCAAACAGTGCCTCTTGTGAGTTATAGTCATGTCACTCTCTCTACTACACACACTATACAAATGTTATCCTCCCACATGAGTCCACTTCAATTGATAATTGTGAAACAGATGTATTAGGGAATGTGACCACTGGGCTGGTGTTTGGAGTTGCTGAAACAGTGCCTCCTGTGAGCTGCAGTCAGGTCACTCGCTCTGCTATACACACTTGACCAATGTTCTCCCCCTAGATGAGTACACTTCAATTGAGAGTTCACTAACATTTGTTGTAGCATGTGACCACTGTGCTAGTGTTTGTAGCTACAGGAAGAGTGGCTACTAGGAGATGTAGTCATGTCAGTCCCTGTACTACACATGCTTGACAAATGTTATCTCCCCAGATGTGTACTCCTAAATTGATAGATAACAAGCAGAGTTATTTGGACAAGTGAACACTGGTCTAGTGTTCGGGGTTATAGAACAGTGCCTGTTGGGAGTTGCAGTCATGTCAGTCCCTGTACTACACACACTATACAAATGTCCTCTCCTCAGGTGCGTACACTTCAATTGAGAGTTACTTCATAGAGGTTTTTGGACACGTGGAGTAACAATGAATGAGGCAAAAGGTGAGCTGCGAGCATGCGTGACATTGCATTTTTGTGACATTTGTAGTGTTATGACTTACCCGACTCCACTCTACCAGGTAATCTTGTCAAGCCATCAAGTGCAGGATGGCCAATTCCTTCTACTTCCAGGAAATGAGATGAAATGCAGCACTGGGAGGGCCACCACCAGCCTTCTTGGCCTTCAGCTGGTGCCTGGAGACCAGGGAATGGACCTTGCCCTTGAGGTCATTTCCACTTTTTCTGATGTCCTCCCTTGTGCATAGGGTGGTGCCTATTGCATTAACTATGTCAATGATCCTGTCCCACGTTTCAATTATCCTACTGAGAGGAGTATGCTGGACTTGTGCTCCAAACAATTTTGGCTCTGCTCCTATGTTTTTGTCCACCATGACTCTTAACTCATCTTCTGAAAAACAAAGATTTGTTAGATGTGGCATGGTGGAAAAAAACTACGGGTGACAGTGACTTGCTAAACAGGGGAAGTGCAAAAGGGTGTGAATTTACAGAAGTGTGTGAGGGTATTTAATGGGATGGTGAAAAAAGGGGTGCCTAATATATGGATTCAGTGGACAAAAAGCATACTGGCTACTGTGTTTTGTATTGATAATGAAAAGTATTGTAGTGTGTGAAGGGGTGTGTTTTATAATGTCCTTTGCAGCTTTATCGAGTGTGGCAATGTGTGTCAGCTGTGTTGTTCTAAAATTCATCTGATGTGCAGTTGAGTATTACTTTACTGATCAGGGCGACTGTGTGCTTGTAATGAGGTTGGTTGTTTCCGAGCCACCGTGCTGCTGATGGCCTCTCTTTTTTGGTTAGAGGTCCTGCCTGTATAACTCATAATATGGTGGACTGAAAGACAGTCAACATGGTGGTCTTTTCAGGCCTGCAAAGATGGAGGTCTGGTGGTCCACTGCCAAACTCGTAATGAGCCCTAAGAGTCTTGTCTATTAATGATTTGAAGTGCAGGTCATGGGACATCGTTGACTGCACAACTGAGATAGCACAGTAACAAATTTGTTGTGGTTGTACTGCTATTGATTGTGTTGGCGGAGTCTGATGCACAAAGGTGACACCACATTGACCAAATTATTTCCCGCTGGTCTAGATTTCATTGTTGTGGGTGTAAAACACTTTTTGACTAAAAAGTCAAAGGTGTGAAAAACTTGCAATTCTGGTTGCTCTCTTGTTCTTTGATTTCTTTAGAAGAAGCAAAGATTGTTTTTCTATGTTGCCTAGAATTAAAGCTGTGTGTGTGTAATAAGAAATTGTAAAGGAGGGTGAGCCACTTCAATGAGCAAGTTTTTACGTCAAATTGTGCCACTCTGGTATCAGCCAAGTGGTGTAAACATTGTGCTGAGAATGGTTGAGCTAAAGTGAAGAGCTGTGCAGTAATTTGTTAATTGATTTACTTAGCCTTGTTGGGTTTGGGAAAAAGGGAGTTCTGAAATGTAATGTATACAAAACAGAATCAAAACATTGAAGCTTTGTATTTTGTTTGCCATTTGTTGAAATTGAATTCAAAATCATGCCATTTTTCAAAGCTATTAGAAGTTTTATAAGAGGCAATGTAACTATTGCATTATTGGAGGATGAAGAGGCACCTCCTGAGGGTACGCCAGCATATCATATGATGATTGAGGAAAGGTTACATACAGGTGTATAGCTTTGTCAATGGCTCAAGATCACCCAGAAGGAAGATCTATTGAGTTTTCCAAGATGGGTTACAATTTTCGAATTATTGACAGATTACGAGAAATACTTTGTGAAATGAAGCTGCCTCCAAGACGTATATAACTTGAAGCACTATGTGCTTGGGAGAAAATGTCTTGTACTAGAGATAGAGAGAGGTACCAAAGATGAACACAAAGAGCTATGAGAAATTATGAAGATGCGATATGGGATGAGCAACAGCAAAGGAGGAGAATAAATATAGTAGAAGGGACAAGGGTATACCCTGTAATAATAAATGAGAAAAATAAAAAAATGGAAAAGTACGAAATACATAAATGGAAACAGATTAAAGGGGAGAAAGAACCAAAAGATGAAACAAAATCAGGCATTGATATGGATTTGTGAGATTATATTTTAGATGATGTTTTGGCTGCCTGTCCACCAACGTATGTGGGTCTTCTGACAGATACTGATGCAACTGTGACAATGTGACAGTGGCTGCAGTTTCTATTGATCCAAATGTATGTCAGATTGAAAGACCATTACAAATGACTCAACCAGTTGTTAACCAAATACTAGTGAATCAGCCAGTTGTAGCACCGCCTGTTACAACATAGACTGTTGTTCAGCAAGGAATCCCAAATGTTCCAGCTCAAATAAAGAGTGCCCAGGTAGTGACACCCACAGGTGTTAGTGACACCTACAGGTGTTACTGCTTCCGTAGTGATGGTATCAGAACCTGTTACCAGGATAACTACAGCCCAGCCAGTGGTTACATGTTTAACAAACACAATCAATGCCCAGATAAATTGTGCACCAAATACAGTAGCTCAGGGAGCTGTTGGAAGTACATCATTAACAAGATGTACTCCGACTTCACAAAAATCACAGATTGTTATGTAGATGCCACCACAGATGATGCAGATATTAGCAGAAGGAAGGCAAGTTGTTTTCGTGATAGGAACAGCATATGGAGAGATGAACTTGTGTGAAGATGGGATTTTTCCTCCATGGTTGAAGGAAGTTGTTAGGAAGGGTACAAAGACAGAGGACATAGAGAGACTGAGTACTAGCTCAGGTTCAGAGTCTGAAAGACCACTGAATGTCACAAGATTAAAAATTGAATTAGAGGAAATATTTAGAGGGTGTTTAGATCTTGATGATGTGAATCATTACCAAGAAAAAAGTATTTACTTATTTGTGCAGATAAATTATAAGAAGAGCTGCAGCTGTACATGCCAAATTAACTGAATAAGCAAATAAATGAAGTTGATCTTTCTAAAAGTATCCCATTCCTGAGACGTTTCAAGGTAGAGCTGGATGATGAGTGGATTGAGACAATGCGTTCTTACTTAATGGGTAAAATGTGTCCACTGCTTGAGTGAATTTGAGAAATTAGAAAACAAATAGGCAAAGAAACATGAAAATAAAATTAAATCGGCAGAGACAGCTAAAGTAAAAAGAAAGCCACCTTTAGATCCCCTAGATGATGAGGGAAGTACAGCTTGCCCATTGAGAGAGGTGCCGGGTTGAGGATATGTTCATGTACCTTGGAGAAGGGAGGATCTTGCATCATTTACAAACAATTTTCTGAAAATGAAAGAGAACTCTATGCAGTGGCATGAACAAGTTGAGAAGTTTGTTAAGATTTTGATGGTGGTGTTGTGGCTTTATTTGAAATGTTCTTTGACATTGTTCTTCTAAATTATTGGTGGGCTGAATGCAAAATTGCTGATCAGTTGCCAGATGCACAGCATAGAAGAGATCTTCGCACTAATCATCTCGTGTGATAAATAAATATAATAGGGTGATTACTTGTCTGAAAGGCAGAGTCCCTCAGAAGGATTTGGATTATGTGAGGTTGAATCAAATATAGGAAGAAGTAAAGGAGTCTGTGCATGAATATTATGAAAAAGTGTTTAAGGCATTTCAGCAGCATACAGGTCAAACACATCATGAATCTACCAACATGTGATTCTTCAGTTCCCAGTTTGTGCTTGGTTTGAGGCCTGAAATTAATCACCAAAAACAGCAGAGTGCAATTTGTTGGCAGGCTATTTATGGCCTTTGTGGTGCAGGGCAGTGCAGCAAGTCACTTTGCAGCGCTGCCCTGTGTCAAGGGATACACACGGAAGAACGAGTCCGGAACCACATGGTTGTGAAAAATGAAAGCGAAACAATGCTTTCGTTTTTCAAGACTCCCTAGTTTTGGTACCTTAACCACGCATGTCTGAACAATGTACATGCGTGGTTAAGGTACAGAAGGGAGTCAGAGTGGACGCGGTGGAGGAGGAGGTAAGTTTGGCTGGGACTCGGGCTGTTTTGGAAGTGGGGGCTGGGGGTGATTAGAGTTTAGGGAGGGCAGGGTTTAGGTTTTAGGGGCGGGGTGGGGACTCGGGTATTTTTAGTTTTTGGGGTGGGGTGGGGGTGATTAGAGTTTAGGGAGGGTCAGGGTTTAGGTTTAAGGGGTGGGGGGCTGGGATGGAAGCATGCTAGGTCGTGCATGCTGATTGGTAATGCCTTTACCAGGAATGCGTTTACAATGGTAAAATCATTGTAAACACATTTGTGGTAAAGGCATTAGTGCTTCGAACGAGGTCATTGTTCCGACCTCGTTGTTGAGTCACGGGTGGTTTAGGCACCTGTGTTTAAGACATATAACCCTTTGTCACAGGGAAAGGGCAAGAATGCACTATATTTATCGAATATGGTGCATTCCTGTCCTTTCCACCTGCGCTAGTGCCCTTTTGGCAGCCTAGCATCAACTATAGAATCCTTGCACCATGGCTCAGGGGTCCCTGCATTGCATGCAGGACTTTTCTTTTGTAAAGAAAGGCCACTTTCTAGCACAAAAACACCCCTAATGTTTTTTTTCTTTTTCTAAGAGGAGAAATAAACACATTTCTCCCTGTTATGCCTCTCCTGGGGAGGCATATCATTTTGGCAAATTCCCAAGTTAACAAGTGTTTGTAAATCCAGGAATGCGTCAAAATCCTTGGATGTTTTATGGGAACATCCGAGCAACACTCATGGAAAAGCCTCCCTAGTGCAAAGTAATGTAATACAGCCATTTGCACTGTGTTGCATAACTCGAGATTTATGAAGCCACGCAGGGCCAGGAAAGGTCGCCTTGCGTGACTACATAAATGGCATTTAAGGTATGCATCACTTATGATGCAAACAGGCCATGACTAAGGCCCTTAATCTTTAGATGAGGTCCTTAAGTATGAGGAGTATTACAGTGAGCAAGAGATGAAACAGAGGAATCTTAAAGAAAAGTTAATGGTAGCACAAACAAATCTGGCATAGAGAGGTTTTCAGATCCAGGCATTCCCAGGAAATGGTGCTACAGTGCAAGGTGTTGGTGTTCAAGACAGTGTGCAAGGAGCTGGATTTCAAATGGGAATGCAGGGGTGCTCAAGGAGGAATGGTTGTCACACAAGGTAGAGATTGATGAGTTCCGATTGATCCAAATACAGGTGTTGAAGTTGTTACATTAAAGAAAATGACTCCTTGTCATCGTTTTAACAGGGTAGGCCATTGGAAGTGTGAGTGTAGGCTCAATCCAGACAGAATAAACAATAATCAGTCACAGGGAGGAAACCAAATACAGATGCAAAATGTGCCTGTACAACAGGTGCAAGTACTAATGCATAATCAACTTCAAGGGATGCCAGTCTTACAGGTCCCTATGGGTCAATAGTATGTGCATAACCTAAGATTAAATCAAAATCAGTCACCCTAAGTAAACTGAAATACAATGCAGGTACAAAACAAAATTGCAATTCCACAATTTGCCATGTTTAATGACAAGAACTTGGACTCAGACATGTCACAATGATCGTGCCTGAGAAGGGAGGCACATTGTGTGCTTGGTGCAGTTTTAAAGGTAGATAAGAGTGGACCATTTGCAGAAAGTAAAGTGAATGGCCACCAAGTCTCATTTCTGATTGACAGTGGAGCTACCTTTTACACTGTTAGAACAGCAGAAGTCCCATACCTACCACTCTCAGGAAAGAAGATAAAAGTCGTAGGCGTTACAAACAATCCAGTCTCAAAATAATTTCCTGTAAAAATATGCTCATTTAAAGAAAATCATCAGTTTGTTGTTTGTGATTCAAGCCCTGTAAATCTATTGGGAATGGATACCTATTTTTGTTGTGTAAACTCAATTCTACAATCTATTGTACTCACAAAGGGGTTGAATTTCAAATACATGATGAGGATGTTGAGTTTAAATTGGCTAAACAACATATGGTAGGGCTTTACCCAATAATAACAGCAACAGATTTACCTCCAGATTTAAAAGAGACAGTAAATCCAGAAGAATGGGATTTCAGAGGAAAAGATGTCGGACTAATCAAACGTGTAGAATAATTTTCAATGCAATTTTTCCAAGAATATCGCCTTACCAAGTGACTCCAGAAATAACAGCAGTGATAACACCAATAATTGAGGATGTGATACAGAAAGGGATCTTAACCCCTTAGCTGGGACGGACCCCCCTTTGGCGAGGCTTTTTTTGGCTATTTGGGGTAGTTTGCACTTAAAGCTCCATAACGTTTATTCCACATAAGCTATCCATGCCAAATTTGCCTCCAGATTTTACAAAATCCTGGGGATTCCAAAGGGATTGTGGATTCTCCTGGTGAGGCCTGAGAAATTAGGCAACATGCAGGTAAAATGTGGGTTTTTGGGGAAAAGTGGGAAAAAAGTGCTTGAAATGAAAGCATCAGTTGTTTCCCATGCAAATGGCATCAACAAAGGGTTTATGGTGCTAAAATCATCATTATCTCAGCTTTCATGAACAGGCAGACTTGAATCAGAAAACTAAAACTGTCAACACAGTTTTGGCATTTTACCAAGACATACCCCAATTTTACTATTTTTTGTGCTTTCAGTCTCCTTTGAGTTAGTGAGTTAGTGAAATGGGTGTGAAACCAGTGGTGGATCTTGGACAGATAAACATTTCTGAAAAGTAAACAAAATTCTGAATTCAGCAAGGGGTCATTTGTGTAGATCCTTCAAAGTTTTCCTATAGAAAGTCACAGTTGAAATAAAACAAATATTTAAATTGGGTTGAAAAAACAGCCATTTCTGTCTATGTTTTCATTTGTAACTTTTTTCTAGTTATGGCAGATTTTCAAAAGCAATATACTATTATGCCCAATGGACACTTCTAGTTGTGCAGATATACAGGGCTTGTAGGTCACAAAGGACCCAAGGTACCCAGAGCCAAAAAATTAGCTGCACCTTGCAATGGGTTTTCATTGTGTACCGAGTATACAGCAATTAATTTGGTAAAATATAGTGAGTGAAAAATAGGTATCAAGGAAACCTATACATTTCCAAAATGGGCACAAGATGTTTAGTTTAGAAGCAGTGGTTATTTGCACATATTTGAATTTGGGTATCCTCATACCAGCATGTATATTATTACAAGACATTTCTCAAAATGGCTTTTTTCTTACACACTGTCTAACATATTTAAGGCGAAAATGCAGAGAAAGACAATATGTGATAACTCTTGTTCTCCTATTCTGTATTCCCAATAGTCTCCCAATAAATATTGTACCTCATGTGTGTGGGAAGGCCTAGTTCAGGCGACAGGAAATGGCCCAAAACCCAATGTGCACACATCACATTTTTCCACTGAAAACTGATGTGTTTTTTGCAAAGTGTCTAGCTGTGGATTTTGCTCAGCTGGCATCTAACGAAACCTAGCAAACCTGTATATTTTTTCAGAACTAGACACCTTTGGAAAACCAGGATGGGGTGACTTGTGAGGCTCTCACCAGGTTCTGCCACCCACAATCCTTTGCAAACTTCAAATTTTGTCTAAAAAACAAATTTTCCTCACATTTCGGTACTGCAAAGTTATGGAATGTGAGGGGAGCCACACACTTCCTTCCATCTATCATTCCCCTAAGTCTCCTAATTAAAATGGGACCTCACTTGTGTGGGTAGGCCTGGTGCTCATGACAGGAAACGCCTCAAAACACAACATAGACACATGACATTTTTAGACTGATAAAGGACGTGTTTTTTGCAAGGTGACTAGCTGTGGACTGTGGGCTCTAGCTCAGCCAGTACTTAGGGAAACTTAGAAATCCTGTATATTGTTGAAGGCTAGAAACCTAGAGGAATCCAGGTCGTCGTGAGTTGGGGGGCTTTCATCTGGTTCTTTCCACCAAGAATCCTTTGTAAACCTCAAAATGTGGCTAAAAAATACTTTTCCCACACATTTCTGTGATGGAAATTTCTTCCTTCCACTCAGCATTCTCCCAGGTCTCCTGCAAAAAATGGCACCTCACTTGTGTGGATAGGACAAGTGCCTGCAACAGGGAAGGTATCAAAACTTTTTGTGATGATAATGATAACTAAGGTCAGTGTAGCAATTAGTCCTGGGATTGGGAACTATAGAGGGAAAACTATCAAACCCAGCCATTTCTGAAAAGTAGACATCAAGGGGAATTCAGGAAGGTGTCACTTGTGAGTATTCCCCAAAGTTTATTTTCCAGAATGCCCTGCAAATATAAAACATTCAATAAAAGCAAATTGTTTTTCATTTCTGTGATGTAATCTACAGGAAAATGCAGGGATCCACAAACTGCTTAACAACCAGTGTTCCCCAATTTGTCCCAATAAAGACACTAACCCATTGGTGTGCCTGGGCTTAGTGCCTGTGACAGGAATGGATCACACAACGGTCAATGGTAATCCTTACATGAGGGCTACTGTTAGCCCTCGCATGATCCATTCCTGGTGCATGCTCTAGGCACAGGCACAAAAGTGCGGTAGCTTTTTTATCAGGACAAGTGGGGAAACACAGGGTGGTAGGATTTTCGTGGATCTCTGCATATTCCTGTAGTTTGCGTGACAGAAATGCAAGGAAAATTATGGCTGTTATTCAAAGATGGGGGCTACCCAAACCGTGCGATCGTACTGTAGGACTGCAAGGTGGGTTTCTGTAGCAACCCCATTTTGAGCGTATCTATTTTACATCCAGTGTCACAAGTAAAAGGTGGAATGTGGAGCTGAACTACATTGGGGAGCTGCCAAGAGAGAACTCTGTCTGTGCTTACCAGTGCACACACCTGCTGTCTGGGATTGGCTAATCTGCCTTTTGTCCAGCTGCACAGACTGTGCTTGTGAAGGAACAACACTACTGTCCTCATCGTCTCCCTCAGAATCACTGGAAGAGGAGTAGTCAGATGGGACTCTGCTGACTGAAAAATCACTCCCAGATTCTGCTCCATTGTCCTCTCACTCACATGCAGTCTCAGTATCTGCTGTCTCAGTCTCTGATCCTGCTTCAGAGCTGTCCTCCATAATCTGAATTAGGGCTTGAGCAGCAGTCATCCAACAAGACACCATCTCTGCTACTGGCTAAACTGTCCCTCTAAAACACTGACCTACGTAGAAGGTAGATATGGTCACAAAATGGCTGGTGGGAGTGTGTGTGTGATGTGGGCAACAGTAAAAGTCAGTCACCTTACCTTCACTTCTTCCCTCAATCAGCAGGTTCTCAGAAGACATTGAAAAAAAGAGAAACTATTACTTCACCTTCTCACATGCCCATCATCACAGCCTTTAGCGCTGGTGGCGGTCAGTCTGACAATCATTTTTGGTGCTCTCACTGCCATGACCTCCTCAGATTCCCTCACTACCACCCAGCAAAAGTGCCCTTAATCTCTCCATAGCACCCCTTGCACATACATTTCATTTGTTTTAAAGTGCAGATGTTAATTCTGATTTAATTAATTAAATGTTTAATGAATATTCATGTATTCTGAATGTTGAATTCACATAGAAAATGAAAAATAGAGAAAATAATGCACACATTTGAAAGTGTGACCACATGAGTGGCCATCAATGTTCACAAAGTGTACTTATTAATGGCTGAGCCTATATTTGATTCATGTAGTAATATGTCATATTGAGGGTTACACATTATGTATTAGCTTTATTAACTGTAGGCCTTAACTTAGAAAGGTCTTGACCTAGTTGCACGGCCTCATGTCAAGCTGTATTTCTTAGGCGTTTAATAAAAGTCTGCTTAGAGAATTAAATTGTGATTTTCCACTGTGCTGACCAAATGCTTGTAGCTAAAAGTCTTTCTCATGAGAACTGCTTGCTAGGAGATGATGTACCTGCTAATGCAACATTGT
Source organism: Pleurodeles waltl (assembly GCF_031143425.1). NCBI lineage: Eukaryota > Metazoa > Chordata > Amphibia > Caudata > Salamandridae > Pleurodeles > Pleurodeles waltl. Next base: position 757,858,514 of record NC_090443.1, read on the forward strand.
TAATGTACTTTGTGTAAGACTGACTATCCCAGGAGAAAACAAAGACCATACTGACTGGAGTATAACCTGCCACTATATTGTTACCTGACGAGCCGGATGATGAGAACAGTACGAAAGGAGCCAATCATTGACATGTGAACCATGCACAAGTGGAAATGTAGATTTGAGGTTTTAGTTTTATTGGACAAAGTGTGAACATGCAATCCCTTGACCAACAGGAAGTTGGAAATAGTTTTAGAAAATCTAACATAGCCGGACTCCACAGAGAGGAGACAGCCATTTTTGCCCTTTTTCTATCTTGCGAAGAAACATGCTTAACTTTACTGCTTAAAGACTTTGCCTTTTCTGAACTTTGATGCTGAATCCTGATGCCTTGCTGACCAGACTGATGTCCTGAGGACGAAGACTGTCTCAGCTTGCTGATCCAAACTGAGGATAGGTATATTGACTATGATGTTGTTGGCTATGTCTATTTGCTTTTGTTTCTAGGTACCAACCACTATTTTGATGGAGCCATAGTTAGTTGTTTTTCCAAAATTGCATTGACTAAATTGTTTTGCATGAATCCAAACATGTTATTCTAATCTGGTGTTAGTTAGGATCCTCACTAATGCAGTTCAAAACATGGATTAACATTTGATGTCTTTTCTTTGCTGAATCTGAGGGCCAGATGTATGAAGCAGTTTGCACGTCATGCACTTTGCAATGCATAAATGGCGTTTTACGATTCGGTGACCTGGTTACCGAATCGCAAAACGCGTTTGCGATTTGCAATTAGGAATGAGTGTTCCCTTCCTAATTACGAGTCGCAGTGCAATGCAGGATTGCTTTGTGACTGTGAATGCGGTCGCAAACCAATCGCAGTTTGAACCCTTTTGTAATGGGTGATAACCCATTCGCAAAAGGGAAGAGGTCCCCTTTGTGAATGGCACTGCAATTTATTTTTCAGAGCAGGCAGTGGTCCTTTAAGGCAAACGGGCTGCATTACAAAAAAAACAAAAAAACTGCTTTATTAAAAAGCAGTCACAGACATGGTGGTCTGCGATCCCTGTGAGGGCCACCAATCGCAAGGGGGTCGCATATTGCGACCCACCTCATGAATATTCATGAGGTGGGCCTTTGCAACCCCCTTGCGATTTGCAGATGGTGTCAGGGACACCATCCAACATTCCGAAATGCGACTCGCAATTTGGAATCTTCCTACATCTGGCCCTAAATGTGTGCAATATCGTTTGCGCAGTTATCCTTCTATTAATTTGTACTGTAAATTTAGAATGTTTAGTAGCTCAAGCTTTGATTAGATTGCAAGTCTTTCATTGCTTCCATCAGCCAGTGTTGTTTCTGTACATTTGTCAATTGATTTTGAGATAAATCCCTGAGCTTTCAGCATGGCTCGCTAAAGCATTTCTCTTCAGATCATGTGATGGGGGACTGAGAGGCTTCAAAGGAAAGGAAAGGAATTTCCTTCCCTTTGATGCCTTTCAGAGCATTTCAGCAGCCGGACTGTGACGAGATCCGGCTGCTGAAATGACCACTAGGCACCGGGGATAATTTTTAAAATGGACATTGGATTAAGGTGAGCGACCCCTTGGTCAAGGGTCCCTCCCAAGGGGGGCAATTATTTTCAAGGCCTTTTCTGCCCTCTGGGGCCAGATCGGCCTATTGTTATCAGGCCGATCTGCCCCCAGGGGTGGCAGAAACCTCTAGGCAGTAGGGATTTTTTTTGTTTTGTTTTTGTTTTTTTAGAGGTGGGGGGCGACCCCTTAGGCAACCGTTGCTCCCCTAGGTGGGAAATTATATTTAGGCCATTTCTGCCCCCTATTTTTATCAGGCCAATCTGCCCCCAAGGGGGGCAGAAACCACTAGACACCAGGGAGTTTTTTTTAAGGTCAATTTCACATAAGGGGAGCGACCCCATAGGCAAGGGTCACTCCCCAGGGGGGGGGGGGAATGTATTTCAGGCCATTTCTGCAACCCTGGGGGCAGATAGGCCTATTGTTATTAGGCCGATCTTCCCTTAGGGAATGCAGAAACTTCTAGGCGCCAGGGATAATTTTTTATTTTGTTTCCTTTTTTTTCTCTTTTTCTCGGTTTACAGATGGGGAGCGACCCCTTAGGCAAGGCTCGCTCCACAGGGGGGCAATTTTATTTGAGGCCATTTCTGCCCCCTTTGGGGGCAGGTCGGCCGATTTTTCTTAGGCCAATCTGCCCCAAAGGCGGATAGAAACCACTAGACACCAGGGATTTAGTTTTTTTTTTGTGTCAATTACACGCAAGGTGAGCAACCCCTTAGGCAAGGGTCGCTCCCCTGGAGGACAAATTTATTTTAGGCCATTTGATTGGCCTATTTTCATTTTTTTTACAGATGGGATGTGCCCCCTTCGGCAAGTGGGGCAAATTTATTTTAGGCCATTTCTGCCCCCATGGGGGGGGGCAGAAACCACTTAGGCACAAAGGTTTGGTGTGTCGGTATCTGTGTGTTTTGTTTGAAGGGACAGCCCCTTGGGGGCACATTACAGTTTGCCATATCTGTCCCCCTTGTGGGCAGATCAGCCTATTTTTGGAAGGTCCATCTGCCCCCAAGGGGGGAAGAAAGCCCACCAGTGACAGGGAAGACTTTTTTTTTCAAAAAAGATGGTGGGGGTATGACCATACCCCCACCTCAAATAAATTGGGCCAAAGTTGTTCCGCCCACCAGTGGGCAGATGGGGGAATTACCCCTGATTCACTCCCCTGGAGGCAGAAAACCTACTAGATGCCAAGGAGTTAAAAAAAAATAGTGGGGTGGTGGCCACCAACCAGTATGGGCATGGTGATGTCCCCACCCCAACTGAAGGGTTAGCAGTCTTTCAGCTCCCCCCGCACACTAAAACATCTTATCCCACGACAAGCAAGTGGACATTCGATTATTTTGTGTTTTGGTTTTACATTTGGGCCATGAGAGCTTGTCTGACTCTCAGAATCGTCCCACTTGGAATGGTGAGGGCTGCACTTTTTGAACTTTGGGACGCTGCCATGTAGAAAAATCCAAAAGACCTAGACACATCTTCACGTGCACTCCACACCATTTTCTTACACACAATGCCCTGCAAACCTCCAACTTTGCTGGAAATCACAAACTTTTGTGATGGAACCTTCAGGAATCTGCAGGAATCCACAAAATTCCTACCACCCAGCATTGTCTCATTTATACCGATAAAAATTCTGCCCAGCTTGTCAGCCTGAAAATGATTTTTTCAAACTGCCCTTCTGGTCCCTTTTTGTTTCCCCCTCAATTTCGACATGTTTTTGGCTCTTCCCTGTCAAGACACTTGGTCCACCTACACAAGTGAGGCATGATTTTTATCGGGAGATTGAGGTGAACGTTGGGTGGTAGGAAATTTGTCCAGTTGCAGTGATCCCACACAGAAATGGGGGGGAAATGTCATTTTTTAGCTAAATTTGAGGTTTTGGTGAGGATTCTGGGTAAGAAAACACTGGTGGATCCACACAAGTCACACTGCCGAGCCCAGGCCCAAAAATGCATACCCCCCAAAACAGGAAGTTTTGTATTTGATAATTTTGATGTATCCATGTTGTGTTTTGGGGCACTAGTTCTAACCACACAATTTTGACATGGTTTTGGCTCTTCCCTGTCACAGGCACTTGGCCCACCTACACAAGTGAGGTATCATTTTTAGCGGGAGTCTTGGGGGAACGCTGGGTGGAAGAAAATGTGTGGCTCCTCTCAGATTCCAGAACGTTCTGTCACCGAAATGTGAGGAAAAATTATTTTTTGGGCCAAAATTTGAGGTTTCCTAAGGATTCTGTGTAACAGAACCTGGCGAGGGCCACGCAATTCACCCCATGTTGGATTCCCCTGGGTGTCTAGTTTTTAAAAATGCACAGGTTTGGTAGGTTTCTTGAGGTGCCAGCTGAGCTAGAGATCAAAATCCACAGCTAGGCACTTTCCAAAAAACATGTCAGTTTTCAATTTAAAAATGTGATGTGTCCATGTTGCATTTCTTGTCACAGGCATTAGGCCTACCCACGCAAGTGAGGTACCATTTTTATCGGGAGACTTCGGGGAACACAGAATAGCAGAACATGTCTTCTTGCCCCTTGTCTTTCTCTACATTTTTTCCTTCCAAATGTAAGACAGTGTGTAATAAAGACATCTATTTGAGAAATGCTCTGTAATTCACATGCTAGTATGGGGACCCCAGAATTCAGAGTTGTGCAAATAACCACTGCTTCACAACACCTTATCGTGTGCCCATTTTGGAAATAAAAAGGTTTTCTTGATACCTATTTTTCACTCTTTATATTTCACCAAATGAGTTGCTGTATACCCGGTATAGATTGAAAACCCATTGCAAGGTGCAGCTCATTTATTGGCTATGGGTACCTAGGGTTCTTGATAAACCTACAAGCCCTATATATCCCTGCAACCATAAGAGTTAAGCAGACATAACGGTATATTGCTTTCACAAATCTGACATCGCAGGAAAAAGTAAAGTGTGGAGAAAAATGGCAGTTTTTTTCAGCTCAATTTCAATATTTTTTTATTTCGTTTGTTATTTTCTGTAGGATAATGTTGTAGGATCTACACAAATTTGACTCCTTGCTGAATTCAGAATTTAGTCTACTTTTCAGAAATGTTTAGTTTTCCGGGATCTAGCATTTGTTTCACATTCATTTCTGTCACTAACTGGAAGAAGTCTAACATCACTAAAAATAGTAAAGATAGTAAAAATGGGGTATGCCCAGTAAAATGCCAAAATTGTGTTGAAAAATGTGGTTCTGTGATTCAAGTCTGCCTGTTCCTGAAAGCTGGGAAGCTGGTGATTTTAGCACCGCAAACCCTTTGTTGATGCCATTTTCAGGAAAAAAAAACAGAAGGCTTCTCCCGCAGCCCTTTTTTCCCATTAAAAAAAAAAAAACATTTTGCTGTATTTCTTCGTCTCCTTCAGGGGAACACACAAACTCTGGGTACCTCTAGAATCCCTAGGATGTTGGGAAAAAAGGATGCAAACTTGGCATGGGGAGGTTATGTGGGCAAAAAGTTATGAGGGCCTAAGTGTAAACTGCTCCAAATAGCCAAAAAAAGGCCTGCCACCTGAGGGGGAAAAGGCCCGGCAGCGAAGGTGTTAACCCACATTACATTAGCATTGTTAATATATGGAAATAAACATATTAACTTTCACATAAAGGTGTGCTTATTCATGACTGCATGGTCATGGTGTGTGACATTTACTGATTCCAATTGATTACTAATGTTACTGATTGTGATTGATTATTGATCTGCATGTACAGGATATATAGTGGGAACATCTTAAGCGTAGTCAAAAGGTTCATCAACCTATTTGCGTCCTCTTGTAAATTTACTTATTAAAGGTCAGACGCGGTAACAGAGATAGTAGCAGCTTGATGGTTTGTCAAATTAAGAGCCCATCATGGAGGCCCGGTACATGGTTCTGTCTTTCAAGAACTCATCATCACTGATATTTGGATTTTTTTTTTTTATGATACAAATTGGAGAGCAAATGTGCCCCTAATTCCTTAGGATGACTTTCTTAGAATCTTGGAGCTTGCCATTGGTTGTTTGAGGATGTTCTCGGCATTCTAGTGACAGCTTGAATGAAGTAGGTTTTGCGCTTGCACGGCTTAAGCAAATCACTGTTGAATTGTGATGTTTGTGAGGGTTTAGGGAGATTGCGTACTCCAAATGAAGTTGTAGACGGAGTGTGCATACTCCTCAGTGTGACAGTAGGTAAGTCGTCGAACTTCACATGTGTGTGGTGCTTTGTGCTCAAAAATTGTCCACGTGGTTGTTGATGTATGGACCCTTCGTGGTCTAAGACTCCGGAGTACATGGAAAAGTGTATGATACACTTGGGGGCATATTTATACTCTGTTTTCGCTGGATTTGTGTCATTTTTTTACGCAAATCCGGCGCAAAGTCAACTCCATATTTATACTTTGGCACTAGACCCATCTAGCACCAAAATCCATGGAGTTTGAGTCATTTTTTAGCGTGAACACCTAACTGGCACTAATGATATGCAAGGTAGGCGTTCCCGTCCACAAAATGACTCTAAGACCTGTGCGCCTTATTTATCCTCCCACATCATTTTTTGATGCACGGGAAGAGGCGGGCCTTAAAAAATGGCACCCAGCCGGATTTGCATCAGTTTTTAACGCCTTGGTCAGGGCAGGCGTTAAGGGACCTGTGAGCTCATTTCCATGGTGTCCGACTATGGAATCAGTCCACAGATGCCCTTCCCTGCACCCAGGGACACCCCCTGCCACCCTAGCCCACCCCTGGAGGACGCCCATGGATGGGGGGACCCTTCCATCGTAAGTGCAGTTAAGTGCAGGTAAGTATTATTATATTATTTTTTTTGTGGCATAGTGGGGCCTAACTTGGGCCCCCCTATATGCCACTGTGCCCAATGGCCATATCCAGGGGACATAAGTCATTGGGCAGGGGGGCATGACTCCTGTCTTTGCTAATACAGGAGTCATTTCAATGGGGGTTGTGTGTCAAAAAATTGTGAAAGTCAGGTTAAAGACAATATTTTTGACTCTAACCTGACTTGCACCATTTTTTGCCGCACAACCTCCAGTCTTCCCTATGCCTCCGCTGCCCTGTCAGTGTCATTTCTTTAGACGCTGACCATGCTGCAGCGCCGGCTACCGTCATTCCTTAAATATGACGCCTGGCTGGCGCTTTGGAATGGCGATAACCGGTGTTAATATTTTGGCCGCAAACCTGCGCATCTGCAGGTTTGCGTCAAAAAGTATCAATATGGGCCTTGGTTTTTGTTTGGTTTAATAGGTCAACCGGGCGTGGTTGACAAGTCAGAGTGGGAGTCAAAGTGAGTCAAATAATTTTTCGACTAAGATCTGGTGAGTTCTATGTGCACCAGGACAGACCCACTGATCAGTTCAGAGAGAAATTTGTGCGTTCAATTTTGCTTACAAATCAGTGAAGCTGAGAAAGAATGAATAGTTGTTAGAGGAAAACACTGTCAGTGAAAAATCTGTAAAGTTTCTGAAGAGATTCTGTTTTGATTTTGAGTTTGTTTGGTGCTCGCAATAATTTTGCATTTGTTTTGTGCGAATCTGAAATTGAGAGGACAAGCCGCAAGACTTTGTCAGCCGCAGTACGCGTGAGTGTGATGTCTTTGGAGCTGCGCTGGGATAGGTTGGTTAGTGAGAAGGGCCACACATGGATTGGCTGCCGTCCGTGAAGCACAATTGGTTGAGAAAGTGGGTGAAGAGAATTCTGGGATTAAAAATCACTTCCTGATTTGATTTTCAATAACATGAAAGATGAAAAGATGACATTTTTCAAAGCTTTAAAGAGTGATTTAAGGGGAGATACGTATATGACAACAAGTATAGGGGATATTATACTGCCAGAAGGTACACCAGCTTACATCGTAATCAACGTAAAGGGTGCTGCATCATGTCTTTGGCTAAAGCAATGGCATAAAGTGACAGAGAGACGGATGGGAGCCTAGCATTTCCTGCTAATGGAACATTCAATTTGAGAAGTTCAGAGAATCTAAGGAAGGTTCTGTGTGCCCTGAAACCCCATCCAAGACCAGCACAGTTCGAGGCAATAGCGATCTTGGATTTAGTAGCCAGACAGCAACAGCAACAGAAATCTGAGAGAAGAATGAGAAAGATAGAAAAAACACTTGCGGAGGCTATCTGGGACCCTGCTCAGAAGATTGTGAGAACCAAGTCCTTGCAGGGGAATAAGTTATTACACAAGACAGTGAGAGACTTGCAGATGGGTAAAGAAAAGAGATAAGAGAAAAACTGATTCTGCTGAGCTAACTGCAAATATGCAGCAGGACAAGGAGCGGGTGAAAATGTTACGAATGAGAGAGATTCCAGGAGATAATTTTGTTCATGTCCCTTGGAGCATAGGTGACATTCTGTCTTTTACAAATGACTATCTTAGATTGAGAGAGAAGCCAGTGGAATGGTACCAGCAGACAGACAGGTTTGTGAAACTTGCAAAGTGCCTCTGGGAGGACTTGAACACTCTATTAGAGATAGTAGTTCCATCTGATCTGTGGATGGAGTGCAAGAGGAGTATAGATTGGCCGACAAAAGAACCAGAGGAAGATCAGATTACAGGTGCACTGTCTCCTCAGGTAATGAAATATTATTATAAGGTGATTGAATTCCTGAAGACAAGAATTTTGCCCGAAAAAACAGACTGGCAGAGAATAGAGAGGACAGCTCAGGAAGCAAAAGAGTTGATAAATGCGTACTAGGAGAGATTGTTGCAGACGTTTAAGCAGTACAGCCAGATGATTAAGAGTCATTTGATTTGCTAACAAGCAAAGCCGATTGATGAGATATTGCAGTATGCAAAGTACTGTAGTGATTAGATTGAATTGAAGCAGAGAAGGCAGAAAGAGAAGGCAATGCTGATGCAGATTAAAGCCGCACAAACACGGATGCAGGGTAATTTCCTACAGCAGCAGCAGTAAACTATGGTCTTTCAAAATCAGATGAGAGGTAGAGGTCACAGAGGTAATGTAAACCATGGTCCAGACATGGGTACTGTACTGGTTCAGAATGATGTGCATAGAATAAAGAAACTGTTGCCTTGTCATGCTGGCAGAGCGGTCGGACATTGGAAACAGGAGTGTCCGATGTTGGTGTAGGAAGTTGTCAATCAGCAAACAGGTGACATCAATTTGTTTCAAAACATGAGAGGGTCGAGAATGAGAGGTCCAAATCTGAATTTCCAAAATATTGTGAACCAAATGCAGAATTTCCAACCCGTGCAACATGTGCAAATGCCACGTGTACAAATGACACAGTTTCAGCCAAAGCAACAGCAGGTTCCTATGTTACCTGGGCAGCAAATTCAAATACCTAAATCCCCAATGGACAGCAGCAGGTGATGCTTCCTCAACAGGTCACAGGTCAGAGGTCCAACCAAAGTAATAACACAGAACACCAATTCCCGTTACACAGTGAGACTGGAATAAATAATGATTGGGTGAGTGAGAGTTCGGATGAGGAAGAATGTGTTCTTGCAGCTTCCTTAGTAGTATTGCAGAAACGTCCCTCTATGAAGGAAAAAGTCATGCGTCACAGAGTTGCATTCTTTGTTGACACAAAAGATACGCGCTCTACAGTATGAAGTGCAGAAGTTCCAAACTATCCCCTTTAAGGAAAGGCAGTCCAGATTGTAGGAGTAGCAAACCAGTATTAGACCAACCCGATTACAGATCTAGTACAGGTTAAAATTGGCAACTTTCAGGGATTGCACAAATTTGTAGTCTGTGATTCAAGTCCGGTATCCCTACTGGGAGGAGACTTGCTTTGTAAAACCAGGTGCTCGATTACTTGTTCAAACGATGGAATCAAGATACAGATGAAAGCGATGATGAAGATGGTCCAGCTCCAGAGACAGAGTGTGAAACCACAAATGAGGATTACCCTCTGACTGATTTCTTTCCTGTGTTCACAGTGAAGGAGCTTCCTCCTGACTTACAGGGAATGGTTAAAGAGAAAGTGTGGGATCTGACAGGAAAAGCAATAGGTCTGATAAAGGGAGTTGAGCCAGTTAAAGTTTCTGTAAAGCCGAAGGCAATTTTTCCTCAGATTCCCCAATACCACATGCCACAGGATATCCTTATAGAGGTTGCCCAGATAATTGCAGAATTCGTAAACCAAGGAGTTTTAAAAGAAGTTTTGAGCAGCCCATGTAATTCACCGATAATGGGATTGAAAAAGCCCTGTATGAAAGTTCGAATTGTCCAGGATTTGAGACAAATAAATGACATTGTGATCAAATGTTGCCCCATGGTACCTAATCCAGCTGTGCTAATGTTTCAGATTCCATGTGATGCTGAGTGGTCTACTGTCAAAGACTTGTCACAAGCCTTCTTTTCTGTGCCTCTTCATGAGAACAGCCAATTTCTCTTTGTTTCAAATTTTTAGACAGAGTTTACGGTTGGTGTTGAATTCCTCAGGGGTTTTCAGAGTCACCTTCCATATTCAACCAGATCTTGAAAAATAATTTGGAGTCGTTGGAATTGCCTTTCCAATCGACCTTGGTACAGTACATTGATGACTTACAGATTGCGTCCAAAACAAGGGATGAGTGCAAGGATGACACGATTGACTTGTTGAACCACATGGAAAATAATGATCATAAAGAATCACCACTTAAATTGCAGTACTGTCAGAAAGAGGTAAAATATTTGGGTCACCAGATTGAGAAGGAATCAAGGAAAATATCCAGAGAAAGGGTCACGAAAATATTGAAAATTAGTCCCCCAGCCACTCAAAGAGATGTTTGTAACGATGGTAGGCTACTGCCACCAATGGATTCCCAATTTTTCAGACATTTCCAAGCCCTTGCAGAAGCTGACCCACAAGGAGGTCACCGATCCCATAGTGTTAGGCCAGGCTCGCTTATAAGTGTTTTCTGAGTTGACGGAGATTCTGTGCAAAGCTCCGGCTTTCGGTATGCCTGATTAAATGAAGGCTTTCACATTGTTTTGTCATGAGCATGATACCTGTTTTTTGTCTGTCTTGACTCAGATACATGGAGGTGTAAACCACCCAGTGGGATATTTTTCAGCTACTTTGGACCCAGTCAAAGTAGCCTTACCAGGTTGTCTGCAGGCAGTTGCAGTGGTTGGGCAGAGCGTCACATAGTGTGAAGGCATTGTGATGGGACACTCCTTAACCATCATGGTACTTCACTCCTTTGAGATCCTACTTGCAAAGATGAAGATCCAATACCTAACAGGTGCAAGGTTGACCAGATATGAGACGAGTATTCTAGGGTCACCAAATGTGTCATTGAAAAGATGTACAGTGCTTAACCCGGCAACTTTACTTCAAAATGAAAATGTTGAAATTGAAAAGGTGGAACACATTGAGCATGATTTTCTTGAAGTAACTGATTTGTGCACAAAAGCCAGACCTGATATTAGAGACACCCGATTGGAAGAAAATGACCGAATTATCTTTGTTGATGGCTCATGTCTAAGAGACAATACAGGGACACTGAGAGCAGGATATGCCATGTGCACAATTTCTGGTATCCTGGAAGCGTCTTGACTTCAGGGAGTGTATTCTGCAAAAGTAGCATAACTGGTAGCCTTTACTAGAGCGTGCCATGTTTTTGCTCAGCTATAATTTGCTCAGTTACAATCTATACGGATAGCCAGTATGGATTTGGAATAGTCCATGATTTTGGCCAGCTGTGGTCACCGAGAGGTTTCATGACTTCTGGTTCACCAGTGAGAAATGGTGAGAGAATTAAAGAATTGTTGCATGCCATCCAAATGCCTGAAATGATTGCCATGGTGAAATGCAGTGCACATCTAATGTCGCAAGATTTTGTGTAAATGGGAAATTTATATGTGGATCAAGTCGCAAGGTTTTGTCACCGCCTGAGATCATCATGGATCGAGCAATGAGGTTGCCTCTGATGCCTGCAAATGTGCTTGTGAGTATTACAGATGATATGGTGTTGGACTACTGCAAAGGTCTGGCTGATGTAGTTCGCTCTTTCTCTCAGCAGGTGGAAGCCACCACACTGTCACCGATTCATGACCCAGGGCACAACCTGAGAGCCCGTGACTGGGCTGTAGTCCAGAAACACGTGAGGGTGACATGTTTGGAGCCTCGCTGGAAAGGACCATTCCAGGTAGTTCTGGTTACTACCACAGCTTTGAAGTATGCTGGAGTTCCATACTGGATCCACGCCAGCCATACCAAGAAAGTGGCATGTCCTTTGGACAATGAGGAAGGGTTGTTGAGAGCACAAAGAACAACAAGGCAAGCCACAGAGCCGGAGAAAGAAGAAAGAGGAACTGAGGCTGTATCTGAACTCATTGAGGATGGTTCAGTTACTCCTGTGAGAGACGAAGGAGAAAATTCTCAGGAGGGTGACGGTGAGCCTACCTCAATTTAGGCGGCATGAGAGCCTAGTCAGAGGAGGGCTTTCCCAGAAGTAGGCAATTTTGAGAGACAACAGAGTGGTTGCCAGACCCAGAGGGGGAAGGAGTTAAGGCCGATCAAAGCCATTGTGATCTAACTCCTCCTGAACCAGTTGCAGGTCCGTCAAGAGAAAACTCTGCAGAGCAAGAAGAAGTTTCAACTTCAACAATGAAAAGAGTGTTCCCAAAGGGTCCACTGAAAGGAGATAAGTGGCTGGAGTCACAAGCGAAGATGAAGGAAGCACTTGTTGTGACAACAATCCAGGAAGAAGTAGATACACCAAGGAGAGAAGACCTAAGCGAGGGAGAATTGAACAGTGATCAAAAGTTGAAAAGAAAGAGAATAGCAAGTCGAAGGTATGCAGGTCCTGAATGGACATATGCAACTAAAAGTGAGTGGCAGAAATAATTTTTGTCTTTTTGTTTTGATCAAGACATTCCAGGTCAATATTTTGGCACTTGAAGGAAAGTAACGACCTGAACTGTTGAGACAAATTGAGAAAAGTGCAGCAAGAGAAAAGATACTTTTGAAAGTAAAAGACTTTGATAACTTGATTTGACCTTTTTTTTTTAAACCTGATTTGATAAGCTGCTAAACTTATTTTGACAAGCTGCTAACTCGATTTTTGACAAAGCATCCTGAATTGAGACTGAAAAATGTAAATAGCTGCTGAAAGAAAATTTTTGTTTTTGGATTTTGTTGCATTTTTCAAAATGTTCTCTTCTACTTTCTGATTCTTTACAGACCATGAGTAACATTAGCCACCACAGTAAGATGTGTGTGCTTATATTGTTCGTGATATTGATTGTGGGTATGACTGTTCTTGACAAAAGGGAACCAACCATACTTCAGCTTTAGAGACAACTACTGCATTAACTGCAATAGAGAAGTTTAGGTTAGATGAGAAGTATCTGCACGTAGGTAGTAATGCACAAGGGGAACTTTCATCTAATGTCTTCTATCGCTTCTTGATTGAGTATGTTGAGATGATGAATGCGAAGAATTGTTTTGTGTGAATGCAGATTCATTCATCAGTCGAAGAAGGAGTTACCTATCATAGTTTGCTCCTTTCTTATGGGATAGGTTGTAGTCTGTTACTCAAAAAAATGAGGGATCGGGAGAAATTAATGGTCCAGTGTATATTCTCCTAGTAGATATATCAAAATATAAGTGATACACTGTTCCAACCATGAAAAAACGGAAACTAGTGACAGGGGTCCTAAATTCTTAGAGCAAGAAGCCTCACACACCCGTAGGATGTCATGCTTCACCATTGGCACTGCTCCTCGTCAGACCGGCACTGCAATGTCTGACGGGAACCACCCCTAGTCTGTTACTAACAAGATTCTATAACCAGGAGTACATTCAGTACTTCTATTCCAACCACGATGTGGTGTTTTCATTTGTCCCCATAATTAGGTATCTGAGTAGAGCAGCTAAGGATAATGACATAGGCTCTCATTACAACCCTGGCGGTAAAATCCGCTGACCACCGTGCTGACGGCCGCCAACAACTGTGTCCGCGGTGGAAATCTGCTACGTGTATAATGACCTACACTTAGAAATCCTCCACAATACAGACACCCACACAAGTCTGCCACACCAAAAGTCAGTGATAAACTGGCAATAGCAAAACCCACACCGCTATGCCAACAGGAATACGCCTACACTATCACGACCACGAATCAACGTGGCGATCATTCAATCGTGGTAATCCATTGGCGGTACTCACCGCCGCGCTCAAAATACACACACTAACAAAACACAACCACATTGGACAATTCAAAATACACACACCTGACACACATACACACACCACACCCACACACTCACACCACTATAAAACACACACCCACATTACCCACAACCCCTTACAATGACATTTTTGGAAGAAGCAGAGAGACAGAAAAGCTACGACAATACCAGCTTCCAGAGGCACACAATACCATCACTCATACACCATCCACGCACCTCAAAGAACACACCCCAACACATCACCCCACACATCACATCAATCATCAACTCACACACACCCACACCACATCATTGCACCTCAAACACCCCAGGGTTCCTGAGGAGGAGCTCAGGGTCATGGTGGAGGAAATCATCCGGGTAGAGCCACAGCTATTCGGATCACAGGTGCAGCAGACATCCATTGCTAGGAAGATGGAGCTATTGCAGTGAATTGTCGACAGAGTGAATGCAGTGGGACAGCATCCAAGAACACGGGATGACATCAGGAAGAGGTGGAATGACCTACGGGGGAAGGTGCGTTCTGTGGTATCCAGACACCAGGTAGCCGTACAGAGGACTGGCAGTGGACCCCCACCCCCTCCCCCACAACTAACAACATGGGAGGAGCAAGTCTTGGCGATCATGCATTCTGAGGGCCTCGCATGAGTAGCAGGAGGACTGGACTCTGGTAAGTCATATTATTGCTATTAGATCTCCCCACCCCACCTGAATGCCGTCACAAACCCCAACCCCTACCCTCACACCCATCACCCCAACACCTCACAGATACTCCACTATCACAACCCACACATCCTAATACCAAGCCCTGTATGGGACAACAATGCATAGACACCCATCACAGACCTGCATGGACACCCATCACCACAGCATGTCCATTAGAGAGACTCACCCAGGGCACACAATTACCACTCATACAAGGGCCAAGGCGATAATGCAAGCACAGGAGCACAGGGAAACACACCCATCCCACAAGATGGCACACACAGATACAATAACAATGCATTTACACCCCAACAGGACCCCTACCCAACGTCACCGGACAGGAGGTGCCAGCCATATCCAGTACCCCCACAGAAGAGGCCCACAGTGACGACAGCAGCTCTGCAAGCCTGGATCAAGATGACCAGCCCGGCCCATCAGGGACCTCTGGACAGTCGGTTCCCCTGCCACAGGCACAAACCATCACTGAACCTCCCCCCTCAGGAAACATCACCACAGCACCCACCCAGCGAGCCCATGCCACTGTCCCCAGGACACGTCAATCAGCAGTGTGTCCACCACTACAGGGACCCCAGGTAAACCCAGTAACACAGGACGATCAGGGACCTGGGGTCAGTGGCGGTGGGCACACGGTTCAGGGGACAGAGGCACAGGACAATAGGGAAACTGGGAGGACTGCTGTGTGACACCATGAGGGAAACAGTAGCATACCACCGGGCCCCTGACACCAGCCCGACCGATGAACAGCCCTCCACGTCCGCCAGCGTTAGTGTACAGTGGGTCCCGCCACAGGACCAACAGGCCACCAGCACCCCAACCCCTGCAGAAGGAGAACCACCCCGCAAACGGTCCCTGCGATCCAGGCACAAGACAGAGAACATTGCAAGACCCCCACCAGAAATAACACTCTTCTGATTGCCACCATTCTGTCCCACTATGTCACCATCACCACCCTGAACTGACATTGCTCCACTTCCTGTGCCCCATTGGACAATGCACCTGTGATACAAAGAGACTGGACTCCTCCAGGGATATTCCTCCACCATCACCCCATCCCATTGCACATCCCCCTCTACTTATTAGCACTTAAATAAAAACCCTTGAATCACAAAACCATCTGGAGTCAGTCTGTACTTTCATAAATGTATTATTACAACCTCTTAGACAAATTACATTGTAAATGTTCATTTGCACATACCAAAGTATGACAGTTGTTGGGCAGCAGTAAACATAGCAGAAGGCAGAATGTGGTACCCAGATCTGTGAAAAGGAAAGCCAAAGTGAATTGTCAGGGTCCATGCACATTGGTAATAAGGCTGACTTATACAATGTCCTCCAGTAGTCTGACATGAGATGAGCAGTGCCAGTCTTTACCTGTGGCTCTCTGGAAGTACTGCATGATGATGTTGTTTCTCCTGTCAATATCTTCTTCTTCTTCTGCTTCCTCTTCCTCACTGTGCACAGGCTCCACAGCTGCCACAAGACCAACATCAGGCCCATCCTCCTGCAGAAAAGGCACCTGGCGTCGTAAAGCCAGGTTGTGCAACATAAAGCATGCCACGATGATCTGGCACACCTTCTTCGGTGAGTAGTATAGGGACGCACCTGTTAGATGGAGGCACCGGAATTTGTCCTTCAGGAGACCGAAAGTCCGCTCAATAATCCTCCTAGTTTGCCCATGTGCCTCATTGTAGCATTCCTCTGCCCTTGTCCTGGCATTCCTCACTGGGGTCAGTAGTCATGAGAGGTTGGGGTAACCAGAGTGACATGCAAATGTCGAGGGATATCTGTTAGACATACACCAACCCTTAGGGACTACCCCATACCTAGACACCTATTCAAACTGTGTGGGGCCCTTGGGCTCACCCATTAGCCACACACGGTGCCTCTGGAATTGCCCTATCACATAAGGGATGCTGCTGTTCCTCAAAATGTAAGCGTAATGCACAGAGCTAGGATACTTAACATTCACATGAGAGATGTACTGGTCTGCCAAACACATCACCTGCACATTCATTGAATGGTAGCTTTTACGATTTCTGTACACCTGTTCATTCCTGCGGGGGAGGGACAAATGCCACATGTGTACCATAAATGTCACCAATGATGTTGGGGATATGTCCCAGGGCATAGAAGTCAGCTTTCACTGTGGGCAAATCCTCCACCTGAGGGGAAACGATGTAGCTGTGCATGTGTTTCAGCAGGGCAGATAACACTCTGGACAACACGTTCGAGAACATTGGCTGAGACATCCCTGATGCCATGGCCACTGTTGTTTGAAAGGAACCACTGGCCAGGAAATGTAGCACTGACAGGACCTGCACTAGAGGAGGGATAGCTGTGAGATGGCAGATAGGTTGACATCAGGTCTGGCTCCAATTGGTCACACTGTTCTTGGATTGTGGCATGATGGCATGATGAACTCTGTAGGTGATAATGATGTGTCTGTCTTCCATTGTCGACAGGTCCACCAGGGGTCTGTACACCGGAGGATGACGGCATCTCATCATCTGCCCGAGTGGATGTGCCCTATGGAGGAGAATGGTGAGCAAAGGGTCATGTACCACATAGGTTGCACAAGGGTTTTAGCACTAATGTGATTACATTGGTGTGTGGCGTTGTCTGTCCGGATTTGGGCCCAAATGTGCTGTGACGCAGTTAGGTGCCCTGCCATGTGCCACCCTGAAATGCAGGCTGCCTGACTTGTAAGGAAGGACAAGGGGAAATGAGGTAACTGCACTGGCATTGTGCAGCGTTGCAGTAGGCTGTCGAAGACCACCCGCAATTGGTTATCATTGTGTCCTATGGGTTCCAGGAGCCAATGACGATGTATGCCGGCTGTGACAGTATGCACCGCCGCGGACGTGACTGCCATTTTTTATCTGTTCACTCACTTGATACCTGACCTTCAACAGGAGAGGACCTACACTGCAAGTGCTGCTGTGACCTCAGTCTGGAAGCAACAATGGCTCGAGTGTCTGGGGAAAGGGCCCCTGCCTTCACTGTGGAGGAGTTGGAGAGACTAGTGGATAGGGTCCTCCCCAGTACACGCTACTCTACGGTCCTTCAGACAAACAGGTGAGTAAACTGTGAGCATGATGCATGGAGTGGTGTAGATGGAAGATACATTTTGTGGGGGGCTGAGGCCTGCATGTGAGGATGGTAAGTGTATGTGTGTCAGGGCATGGGTGGGAACTGGTGGCCAATGAGTATGTTGAACCGGATGGGGGAGTAAGTTCCTTTCCTCTAGGTCAGCGCCCACCAGAAGAAGGGTATTTGGTGTGCCATCGCCAATGAAGTGCGTACCATGGGGGGTCTATCATAGATGGAACACCCACTGCCACAAGAGATGGGAGGACCTGCACCGCTGGAGCAAGAAGACGGTGGAGGCCCATCTGGAAGGGCTGCCCGTCGCGCCATGACCCCCCTGATGTTCCGGATCCTGGCGGTGGCATATCTGGAGTTGAATGGGCGCTTGAGGGCATCACAGCAGCCACAAGGGGGTGAGTACAGTCCCAGTCATGTTACTCTGCGTGCTTTACAAGGTGTCTGGGTGGGGGATGTGGGCTGTGGGTTCACCTAGGTCAGGGCAAACTTGCTAGGGTAGGTCCCTTGTTAGGCAGGCTCTGTGGCACTCCAACCCCAATAGTGGTAGTGGCTATCTACAAACAGTCAGGCTCCTGTGACTTCCATGTGTGCAGCAATCGGGCATAGGCCTTGTACCCCATGGCCCTGTGATTAATTAGGGAACTCTAAGTGCATGGCGTAGTGCAGAGGGCTGCTGTGTCTGTAGTGTCCGCCAACAGTAGCGTTATTGCATGCACTGAACATGTCTTTCTACTTTCTTCCCCCCCCCTTTTGTGGTCTCCCTGTTCTTGTGTGCATTAGCATCATCAGGCGGAAGAGCAGTGCCACCGGAGCAGGAGGGAGCTGCATCCCACATTGCCCTGGTGGGCGAGACTATGGATTCCGAATTCACCAGTGGGATGGAGGGTGAGGGGAGCTCCACGGCGGGGACAGGAGCTGAGACCAGCGATAGCGACTCCTCCTCTGATGCGAGCTCCCTTGCGGTGGTGGGCCCCTCTGTACCCACCACATCTACAGGTACAGCCGCCACCCCCCAGCAGTACCGCCCTCCCAGCAGCCCCTCAGCGTGTTTCCCGTGCCCGCTCACCCAGGAGGGTGGGCATCTCCTTCGACCCAGGCACCTCAGGCCCTGCCCCAGTCAGCCCTGCTGCCCTCAGTGATGAGGCTATTGAATTCCTGAGATCCCTCACTGTTGGGCAGTCAACCATTTTGAATGCCATCCAGGGTGTCGTGAGGCATTTGCAGCAAACAAATGCATACCTGGAGGGTATTCATTCTGGCGTAGTGGCCCAACAGAGAGCATTTCAGGCTCTGGCCTCAGCACTGATGACAGCCATTGTCCCTGTGTCCAGCTCCCTGTGTCCAGCCTCCCCTCCAACATCCACTACCCAGACCAAATCCCCTCTACCTCAGCCTATCCCAAGCACACAATCAGACCAGCATGCACACACATCAACACATAAAAGTGGCTCAGGAAAACATAAGCACCACACATCCAACAGGCACTCACACAAGCACTATACCCATGCAGACACACCAACATCCACTGCCTCCACTGTGTCCCCCTCCTCCACGTCCTCCAACTCCCTCCCAGTCTCATCACGACTCACACCTGCATGCACTACATCCTCAGCCACTACCTCCATCACCAGCACACCTATCGCCACACACCGCTCACGTGCAATCACCACACCCACTACCATTCACACATCCCTGTGTCCTCTCCAGTGTGTCTGTGAGCCCTCCTCCCAAAGTACACAAACGCCGGCACACACCCACTCAACAGCCATCCACCTCATAACAGCCTCCAACCCATGCAACTTCACCCAAACTCAGCAGACTTATACCTCCTACAACCACTACCTCTTCCTCCACTCCCAAACCCCCTCTATCTTCCTGTTCTGTCTAAAAAACTTTTCCTGGCTAACATTGACCTCTTCCCTACACCTTCCCCCCCATCCTTCCCCTAGGGCCAGGTTGTCTATAGACTTGACCAGCACCTCAGCCACCAAATCCTCATCCAGTGTGGTCCCTGCAAGTCCGGGAGGATCGATGGGGGCACCCATCAGGGCTGCCAGTGTCCCACCTACTGAAGCCCAGGACCACCTTATTACGCCACCTGGCAAGGTAAAGAAGGGGCCAGCATGCAGAAGAGAAAAGCCGCACCCCACACCCAGCAAGGCCTCATCCAGAACCAAAGAGGACAGTGCCAAGGTCCCAGCAGCGACTTCCTAGGTGGGGAAGGGACACAAGAGTAAAGGGAAGTCACCTCAGGGCATGGAGCCTCCGGGTGAGGGACTGGTGACCCCAATTTCGCAAGACAGGCCAGCAACCTGTACCGCGGTGAGCACAGCTGCAATGACCGCCACCTGCACCTCCATCTGCACCACCACCTGCACGGCAGCTGCCACAACTACAGACAACAGCATCATCCTCAGTGGGCAGCCTTCCGAGGCTGCAGGAGACGACCTGGTGTCTCCCTCCACAACTGCAGACACGTGCACCATGGGCACCACCGGCAGCATCTCCACCGCAGACACCGCCGCAGCCACCACCACCGCCACCTGCCCCGCGACATGCCCAGCCAGTGCCACTACAGCGGACATCAGCAGCATCCCATTGGGCAGCCAACTGAGGCTGCAGGGGACGGCCTGGTGTCTCACTCCACAACTACAGATACCTGCACCAGGGGCACCACCGGCAGCATCTCCGCCGCAGACACCACCGCAGCCACCGCCATCTGCCCGTGACGTGATTAGCCAGTGCCACTACAGCGGACATCAGCAGCATCCCCAGTGGGCAGCCGTCCGAGGCTGCAGGAGACGTCCTGGACCCTGCACACACTACAGGAGGCACCACCACCAGCACTGGCACTATCAGCAGTTTGCAGCCTAAGTCATCGCAAGGTGGAGTGTTGCTCTGCCTCCATGGAGTATCATGCTACCTGTTCCCTGAAAATCTCAGACACCCAGGTGAGAGAATGGGAACTGCCACACCCCTGGTGCAACATCACTGGGCACCAAGCCCCCTCCAGAACCAGTGGAGAAAAGCCTCCACTAACCAACTCCTTGGCAAAATGAAGCACTCTGGACACCAAGCTCCGTCCAGAACCAGTGGAGAAAAGCATCCACTAACCCAGTCCTTGGCAAGATGAATCACTCTGGGCACCAAGCCCCCTCCAGAACCAGTGGAGAAAAGCATCCACTAACCTAGTCCTTGACAGGATGAAGCACTCTGGGCACAAAGCCTCCTCCAGAACCAGTGGGCAAACCACCCACTTGAGAGACTTGAGAGACTGTGGCTTTACACTCCCCAGGACCAAGCAATGGGCAAACCACCCACTTAAGAGACTATGGCCTTCAACTCCCCAGGACCTAGCAGTGGGCAAACCACCCACTTGAGAGACTGTGGCTTTGCACTCCCCAGGAGCAAGCAGTGGGCAAACCACCCACTTGAGAGACTGTGGCCTTGCACTCCCCAGGACCAAGCAGTGGGCAAACTACCCACTTGAGAGACTGTGGCCTTGCACTCCCCAGGACCAAGCAGTGGGCAAACCACCCACTTGAGAGACTGTGGCTTTGCAGTCTCCAGGAGCAAGCAGTGGGCAAACCACCCACTTGAGAGACTGTGGCCTTGCACTCCCCAGGACCAAGCAGTGGGCATGGAGCCCCCTCAAGGAGCAGTGGCATTGTCCCATCATCTGCCTGAGGTGCCCCCCTTCTCCTTCCCCCTGAGGTGCCTGTTTTTTTTCGACCTGATGCCCCTGCAGTGTTCTCTCCGTTTTGAGGCAGGTGTCATGTGTGGACTTCGCCCATGGTTTTTGGGACCACTGGTCCACAGACATCTATTGGGACAGTGTACGAACTTGTGTACTTGCTGTAAATATTTTTATATACTGATGATTTAAAGTTATCTTGGGCTATCTGATTGTTTGATTATTACACTTGTTAAACTCATTTCATTTGGTCCTTGCCTTCTTCCAGGGGGTGACGGGGTGTATCTGTGATGTGATTGGATATGTGTTTGTGTGTGTTGTTGTGGTCGGGGGTAGGGGGTGTGGGTGTTGCGTGCATGTGTCACTCTCTTCTGCCTCCTCCCCTCCCTTGTGTGCTAGGTGCAGTACTCACCGTTGTCGTCGCCGCTGTCTTTGGTGTTCCTGGTAGATGAGGAGGTAGACCAGCATGGGCAGGACCTGTAACTCGGGCTCCAAGACGTCCAGGTTGTTCGTTGGCTGTCAAGAGGTGAGTGGTTTCCCTTCTGTGTACTGTTTCAGCCGTACTTTTGATGGCGTTGGTATCGGCCCGGAAAAGCTGGCGGATTAGTGCCTTGTAATAGTGTGGGTGGTACATTGACTTCTGCCTGTCTGTTGGCAGTTACCGCCACGGTGTTTGTTTCTACCAGCGTGGCGGTCGGAGTGTTAAAGTGGCTGTCTGGGTTGGCGGTTTCCGCCATGGTCATGATTCCATTTTTGTTTCCGCTGACCTGTTGGCGGTATTACCACCGCTTTATCACCGACCTCTAGGGTTGTAATGAGGGCCATAGTATTAGTTAGATGTTTCTTGGAGCCTATATTACTTTTTGGCACAGCTTACATGCACAGGAACAACTTGACATGCTTGCTTACACCTTTAGAAAAGAGCTTCTTAGATCACACAAATGACAGGAGAAAGGCATTGAAGGAGAAATTAGAAAACAGGCTTAGAGAAAAGGACTTACATGAATGAAGATGCTATTAGTGCAATTAGGACACAAGGGAAATTAGCTTTAGATGCTCAACACGTAGGGAAGCTTTGTGTATATAGACCTAAATCCCCCACTGCCACCTTATTTGTGGGAAAGAGTGAATGTAGACGTGTTTTTGATTCAGAGTAAATGAACATTTATGTTAAATGGACAGGAACCAGCATTTCCTGGGATATATTACATCTGTGGTCCTAATGCTTATTACTGTCTTCCAAGAGAATGGTATGGGACATGCTATTTGGGGATAGTTTTCCCAAAGATTTTTCATCCTGATGACTTAAAGAAATTTCTGAAAAGTGACTGAATTACATCACATTAGAGAAAGGAGAAAGTAGACTGGTATAATGGGAGATATATTTGGATAAAGATTCAAAAGTTGTCTACTATTGTGGATAACATGCTGATAGATATTGAATTAGCCTCTGAAAGAGCTATGACTATTCAGAAGCGCCTTGCATTCGACATTCTTTCAGCAAAGGAGGGCGAAGTTTGCAAAATGCTTAATTCTAGGCATTGTTGTTCATTCATTCTTGATAATAGTAAAGAAATTAGAAGCTTACTTGCTATTCTGACTAATGAGAGTGCTGATTTGAAAGAGTTGAAATAACCAGGTGTTTGGGAGAAAGTTGGCAAAGGATTTTCTGCAGTGGGAAATTGGCTTAGCAACATTGGGAAAGGGATATTATTGAAAATAATACAGGTGATATTAAATATTGTGATTTGCATAATCGGATCATGGGGATTATGTAAATTGTGTAAAAGAATTAGATTAAAGAAAACAAAGAATAATCAGAGGAGGGAGGAAAAGAAAAAAATTGTTTAAGGAAAATTCAAAGGGAGAACGAAAGTTTTAAGGGATTGAAATAACAGAATTTTAGCAGATGCAAAAATGTGTGAGGGAAGATTTAGTGTGGTGACACATTTAGTCATCAGAGGAGGGATTGTTAAAGCAGATTTTACTAATGAAATTATTACGGCATATTCATGTGTTCTAAATGTTGATTTTGCATAGAAAATGAAATAATATAGAGATAATACTGCATGCATTTGAAAGTGTTACCATGTGAGTGGCCGCCAACGTTCACGAAGTGCACTTATTACTGGCCTATTAATATGAAATGTTGAGCTTATGTTTGATTAATGTAGTAATATGTCATATTGAGGGATATCCATTATGTATTAGCTGTTTTAACTGTAGCCTTAACTTAGCGGAGGTCTTTACCTAGTTGCGTGGCCTCATGTCAAGCTGTATTTCTTAGACATTTAAGAAGATGTCTGCTTAGAGAATTAAATTGTGATTTTCCACTGTGCTGACCAAATGCCTGTAGCAAAAAGTATTTCTCATGAGAACTGCTTGCTAGGAGATGATGACCTGCTAATGCAACATTGTTAATGTAATTGTGTGAGACTGACTTTCCCAGAAGAAAATAAAGACCATACTGACGGGAGAATAAGCTGCAACAATATTGTTACCTGACAAGCCGGATGATGTGAACAGTACAAAAGGAGCCAATCATCGACATGTGAACCATGTACTAGTAGAAATGTAGATTTGAGGTTTTAGATTTATTGGACAAAGGCCCATATTTATACTTTTTTTAGCGCCACGTTTGCATCGTTTTTTTAAGCAAAATCTGTGCAAACCTACAAATTACAGTTGTATTTTGTAAGTTTGCACCGCTTTTGCGTCAAAAAGTGGTGCAAATTGCGGCGCTAAAAAAGTATAAATATGGGCCAAAGTGTGAACATGCGATCCCTTGACCAATAGGGACTTGGGAAGTAGTTTAAGGAAATCTAACTTAGCCGGACTACACAGAAAGGAGACAGCCCATTTTTGCCCATTTTATGTCTTGAGAAGAGACATGCTTGACTTTACAGCTTAAAGGCTTTGCCTTTTCTGAACTTTGGTGCTGAATCCTGATGCCTTGCTGACCAGACTGATATCCTGATCCAAACTGAGGATAGGTATATTGACTATGATGTTGTTTGCTATGTATATTTGCTTTTGTTTCTAGGTACCAACCACTATTTTGATAGAGCCATAGTTAGATGTTTTTCCAAATTAGTTTTGACTGAAGTCCAAACATGCTATTCTAATCTGGGTGTTAGTTAGGATCCTCACTAATGAAGTTCAGTACAAGGAGTAACAATTGATTTATTTCCTTGCTGAATCTAAATGTATGTAATATTGTTTGCATAGTTATTCTTGCTATTAATTTGTACTGTAATTTTAGAATGTGTAGTAGCTCAATCTTTGATTACATTGCAATTATTTTGTTGCTTCGGTCAGCCAGTGTTGTTTCTGTATGTTTATCAATTGATTTAGAGATGAACCTACATTACATTAGCAATGTTAATATAGGGAAATAAACATTCTAAATTTTACATAAAGGTGTGGTTATTCATGACTGCAAGGTCATGGTGTGTGATAAATACTGACTCCAAATGATTACTAAAGTTATTGATTGTTATTGATTATTGATCAGCATGTATGGGATATATGGTGGGAACATCTTATGCATAGTCAAAAGGTTCATCAATCGTTTTGCGTCGCGTTGTAAGTTTACTTATTAAAGGTCAGACGCGTTAACACAGGTAATGGCTGGCTTTACTATTCCACTCAACTTTATACATAAAAAAAAACATATCTGTTGTTTGCAGCAGGCACATAATCCTTCTGCGCTAGTTTATGGTTTCAAACCTGCCACTAGACAAAATAGACAAAAGTCCGATCTCTTTCTCTAGCAGGAATATAATCACAAACTTTATCTTGATATTTTTATTGCTGCCTAAAAGCTATATATATTTATATATATATGTATATATATATCCAAGAAAGAAGTGACTCAAACAGATGATCTCATTAAAGAACAAAAATACATTTCTACTACAACGTTTCAGCTTCCGCCTTCCTCAGGTAGTACAAGATGGTTTGCTCAGTGGCTGCACCAATATTAAAAGGTGCAGCCACTGAGCAAACCATCTTGTACTACCTGAGGAAGGCGGAAGCTGAAACGTTGTAGTAGAAATATATTTTTGTTCTTTAATGAGATCATCTGTTTGAGTCACTTCTTTCTTGGATATTACATTTTCTTGTGGCTCTTTGTATCCTTTGGGATCCAGATTTTTGCCCTGGCTGGCTGTTGTTTTCTTGTGATCCTGCATCTTCCAGTATATGTATATATATATATATATATTATATATATAGCCAAAACAAGAGGTCCTCAATGAAAGCGCGCTCCCAAATGGTTACAATAAGGGTTTTGAAAACAAAGCCAGCAACTCACGGTGAGTCCTTAAAGCATTTTCATTTTTTCTGGCCTTCAGTAGTAAAGTCATCTCTGGACACGTGTTTCCGGGTAGATCACATCATCAGCAGAGAAAATATGAAAAGTATTCCACCCTCGTGGGTGCAGCCAGTGCTGGATGTAATTCAGACAATCTCTTTAAAAGCACCGAGTGCGAGGCTCTTCAGCTAGTTTGATTAATTGCAGGCACCTGATGAATCCATTAAAATACCAGTCCTGCCCCTGTGGGCCTCTGTAATGGCAAGTGCACACTGGTTATAGTAGTCCTGCAAAATCGTATTCCCCAAGTGGGTTGCTAGAGCCAAACACGAAAAAATGAAAAACAAAGTGCATAACCTATGTAGGCAAGTTCACAGTAAAATTGTCGGTTTTGCTAAAAATATCCCAACCATGTTGTTCAAATGTGACCATCAATCTAGTCACAACGACCTGCTCCGATGTGCAGTGGGCGTTTTCAAAACCCTTATTGTAACCAGTTGGGAGCATGCTTTCATTGAGGACTTCTCGTTTTTGCTGTTTATAACCGGCTTGTCCAGCCGGGAAAGCACCCACTGCACATCGGAGCAGGTCGTTGTGACTAGATTCATGGTAGAAACTTATTACATTGATTACCAGGAAGCTCGATTGCGTTTGTAGTGACGTAACCAGCACTTTATCTCATTCACTTAAGCCAGGATTAGTAAGCACGGACAAATCTCACAGCCAAGACCCGGCATATCAAACCAACCCTCTATCTACCCTGTTATCTCTAGGAGCAAGGAATGTCTCACCCGTTCTACAGGTCGTTTCTGGTCAAGGAAACTCAGCTGACGATTCTGTACAGGGGCCGACCAGGGAATTTTGTTCCTCTAGGTTGCATGTTACGGGTCATAATAAATCTACAAATTATGCAGATTCTTTACATCTACCCCCAGAAAGCAATCCGTATGTATTGGTTTTATCAAATGTCCCCCCTTTGGTGAGCCCCAAAATAGAAGATACTCAATCCCTAATCAGGAAAGCTGGTCACTGGTTGAAATCAATATTAAACCTAATTTTCATCATAATGATAAGATCCTTATGGCCCGTAGAGTGAGAAGGGTTGGATATTCAAAGAAAATGGAGGAAGGAGACTATGTTGTTTTAAGTTTTGGAAATTCTTGTTCAGTGGACTATCTTTTGACTAATTCCGATCAATGTAATAAGATATGTAACAGGATCCAAATTCATCCTCTGTGTCAATTTTATGACCCTGTGCTCCTGCCACCACGCTCTGCTATTAACCTAAGAACCCACATATCCGACCCAGCAAGGTCCCAATTGCAGATAAATGTACCCACTAGCAATCGGTTTTCGGCGCTCCATTATTTAGATGAAAACGATTGACAGATGGCCTTGGTTTACCCCTGCCCTAATAACATGGCGAGATCCATAGTTGGGAACATATACATTGAAAGTACTAGGGACGCAAGAAAACCTGCATCAGATCTCCCAACTCCTATAAATACTAGAGTTCTAACACCATGTCTTGGGTTCAGACCACTAACTCTGCTTAGCTGGAATATAGTGGGGTTGCGGTCCAAAACAGACAACATGGACTGGAGGAGCTTCATTTCTTCTTATGACATAATCTGTCTAGAGGAGACCTGGTCTAAGGATACGCTCCTTCTGAATAGATTTACTTCTCTGTGTCAGCTGGCTATAACCTCCCCAATGGGGGGAGCTCGTGGCGGCTTTTTAGTCCTGGTATCCTTACATCTCCCTCTATTAAACGCGTCCTTAATCTGGTCTTCCCCTTACTTTATGGCTGTTTTAGTATCTATTAGTGGTCAAAAAGATATCCTGATTTTAAACTTTTATATTAATATCCACCGAGGTCTCCTGAGGAAATTCGATTTTTAATACGATCGTATCGACCCGCCATTTTGTGGCCCGCCGCCATTTTATGTTGCCTTCACTCAGGCAGCACAGCGAACGAAGTCCATTCTGCCTTTTCTGCTTATTCTGCAACATGGTGTTCAAAACAGCCTTCTGCCTCTATCTTTACAAGGCTGGTATTAAGGTCTGACCGAGTACACTAATCCCTGTCTGGTTTTCTAATCCTTGTTTCAACTATCTGTAGGCTCACACTATTCTCCGCCGATCTTATCTTATCGTCTGGCCTTCGCTGTCCTTTGCTAGTATTCTCTCATTTCACAACTGTCTTCCAAACGCACACAAACTTATCACACCACATGCAACTTCGTTGTGGATCGGTTAATGAATAAGTTCAAGGGAGGGGTGACAAACACAGCTGGAGGGGAGGCAACCTTAAGTCACTTGATACTTTGTGCTGTCTTGTTTTCCGACATTTCTATTGGCTCTGTTCTATCTTTACGTTATTCTTACTGGCTCCTTTCTATGTGTTCTGGGAGTGTATGTAGTTAATAAATGGTTTTTATACGGTATATAAGATTGTGCGCCACAAAGTAAAGTGGCAGTCTCCTGAGAACATACCTTGTGTACTTCTTGGACAACTGTACTAGCTGCAGCTAATAAAATCTGATCTTTTACGCCTGACAGAGTGTCCCGTGTCTCTGTTAGTTGAGGCAGGTGAATCCAAGGAGATTTCAGGCGTACCCTGCGCCGCCAGGCCCATAAGGTTCTGGTTCTTCAACTGGCGCCCAACGTGGGGCGGCTTCAGCGGTACCGGTTCTGCCTGAAGGTCGTGAGGAACCCCGCAAGAAAATTCTGGAGGAATCGCGAGCCACGTCAAGCGACCCCTGTATGTCGAAGTGGTCCGAAGGTCTTTTTCAGCGCGGTTACTCCTTCCTGACGGCTACTGACGACTGCTGCCCTGACTGCCGCCCTGCCTTGGCCCTTTCTTTGATGATGTATGGTAAAGCGAGACGATAGACGGGCCTCTGTTGGTGTAAGAAGACATCCTTAGTTAAGTATTTGGTGGGTCGCGCCCACAAATTTTGGTCTTTGTTTTGTCCTTAGGTCCTTAGATTTGGCCATTGCAGTGGCCAAAGCCGAGGGGTAAGTGCATTTGTGCTGTGTAAACTGAAAGTTTTACCCCCTTGATGTTTGTGAACAGCCAGTAAAAATCGTGAGATGTCTGGTCTGACTAAGTTTGGAAAACTTTGTTGCTTTGGTTGTAATAGGGACTCCCAGCTTGAGGACTCCTGTCCGATTCCTTCGGTTGGAACTCCCACATATGAGCTCTATTCTAAACATGGTGTTGGTCCTATTGCCTTTAATAAGACATGGACCCGATATACAAAGAAAGATGGTGTTTTAAAATGGCCAGAAAATGGTAGTTTCGAAACTGATGTGCTAGATAATTTAGAAGCAACGTTATTTAAAAGAAAAGCCCGGCCGGCAATGTTTGACTCTTTTCGCCTTTGGCGTAAGGAAGCCAAACAGAGAGAAATTAAACAAGCGAAACGAGATAGGAAAACACAGGGAATGACGATTATACAGGCTGCTCAGCAATTCAAAGATGATGAAATAGATAATACAATGGAAATTTCAGACAGACAGCATCGAATGGCAATAGATAAATGCTATCCGACGTTGCCTATCTCTTCCCTTGATAAGAGAAAAGATTTTGAGGAAGATTCCTTAATGTCCCACTTATTGAAATTGCCTCCGCCCTATGTACAAGGTGCTAATGCACCCCCGATGTTACAGCCTGTTCAGCCGCCAGTTGTGCTTCCGCCTGCTCCAGCTTTTCCACATTTGCCTCCTCAAGTATTGCCTATGCCAGCTTTGCCTTTAACTCCTTTGCCTTCTGCTCCTTTGGCAATTCCTAATGCTCCTTTAGTTAATTCACCTAATACCTTGTCCCCTATCCTTATGTCAAATTCTCCATCTATGCGTAAGCGATTTGCAGATACTGTCTCTGGTCTCTTATCACCTTTCTTTGAAGCTTTAAACGTGTCTCCAGCTTTTTCTCGAAGACAGTCTCGTAGTCAATTCCCAGACTCCGAAGAGCGAGAAAAATTGGACTCACTTGCTTGTAGATGGATCAAGAAGGGTCCCCAATATAGTATGTCTGATATTATGTCCACCTTTCTGCAATGGAATGCACCTACGCAGAGATATGTTTTTAAAGTTATGTGCGATACTCTCGCTAAAGAATGGGAGGATATGAATTTGGGTTCGGTCCCACAGGATCTGTTAGATGTTCAGGCTGACTTTGACAAAGGACTTATTGTGGGTCCTAAGGTTGAAAACGCTGTCAGAACACTTATTTCTTTCAGATCCCTATTGTTCTCACAGACTTTTCCTGATTCTGATCCTTCAGTTAGGACAGCACTGAAAAACTATCCCATGAGAGAGGTTTCTCCAATATGGAAGGAAGAAGTTGCAGCAGCAGGTGCTAATCCAGCTATTCCTGCGCATTTTCAGCGCATATGGATACATGTCCCCTGGAAAAGGTCTGAAGTTTTAGCACTTAAACAGTCACTACCAGATCCACGCAAAAATCCTGCTGGTTACTATAAAGAGTTGTCGCAAACAGTTGATGCATGTATTATGAATCTAGCAGATATTGACATGTTGATGGGAAATGTAGTTCCACAGACAATATGGGCTAAAATTCGTAGAGAGGATCACGCTCAAGAATTAGGCGGCGATTGGAACGCTATTATTGCCGCAAATAGAGGTCAAGTAGGTGGTGCAAAGCCCGACGCTTTGATCTCAGAACTCCCTGGTAGGATTATTACATTAATGAAAACAATGATGCCTGCTTTGAGAGTTAATTGGGATAAGCTAGCAGCATGTAAACAAAAGAAAGATGAAAGTGTTTCCGATTTCTTTACCCGATTCGAGGAGACATTCATTGATCACAGTGGTCAAGATATGGCTACAGAAGGGGGACAGCGATTATTTGTGGATAAGTTCGTATATAACTTGCTTCCTGAACTATCACACAAGCTAAAAGACTCCGAGAGTTCATGGGCAGTTTCTTCTTCCGCCCAGATATTGGCTACTGCACAATATTATGAAAATAGAGACAAAGAAGAAAGGGAAAAACAAGAGAAAAAGACGAAAGAATTAAAAACTAAAGTTCTCTTGCAACAGGCTTATCCTCCTCGTTATGTTCAGCCTCAGTTTCAACAGCCTCCGCAGTTTCAGAGGTTGTATCAAAAGCCTGAACCATTCATTCCAAGACCTTTGCTAGGTCCCAATCAATGTGCTTATTGTAGGGAAGAAGGTCATTTTAAGAACAGTTGTCCGGCATTGTTGCAGCGTAATGGAGCAACATCTGCTTCACGAGGTCGTGGTGGTCCTCAGTCAGCAAATAGAGGTAGAGGTCGAGGTGTGTTAACCCAAGAGCAGCGTTCTTTTGTTCCTCCAAATTCCGGAAATTACTTTGACCAGCAAAATGTTAGGTCTACACAGTATTACAGTGAGGATCAGTATATTGAAAGAGGGAATGAAAGTCTTCATTTTGAATAGGACAGCCATGGACAAAGTAAGGGGGTTACGTCAATTCCAGTGGATCAGAATGGACCTTATGTTAATGTCACTACAATGGGTGTTTCAGAGCCATTTCTTTTAGATACTGGTGCCATGAGAAGCTCTATCATTCATTCTAAACTCCCTGGCGCACCTTTGTCTGGCTTAACGAATGTATCTGTAGGATTTTCTGGCGCCCCTGTTCGCAATCCAGTTTCTTGCCCTTTGCCTGTTTCAATAGGCCCTTATGATTTAGAAGCTCCGCTTCTTCTGACGAATGGTTGTGGTGAAAATCTGTTGGGTTTAGATCTATTAAAAAGAATGCATGCTACGATATATTGTTCACCTTCTGGTGTATACCTCACTCTAGGACAGAAAATGACTAGTCCAATGTACTTATCAAAAGATCAATTCCCACCTGAATTGCTTTCTCTTCCCGAAACGCTTTGGGCTACGGGTCCGAATGACGTTGGTTGTCTTGAGATCCCACCTTATGTTGTTACTCTTAAGCCCAATGCTGAAATGCCACGTATTCCGCAATACAGAATCTCTACTGAAGGTGAGAAAGCACTTCTGGAAATTGTCCATGATTTGATTCAGAAGGGTGTGGTTGAGGAAACGAGAGGAAATACATGTAACAGTCCTGTTCTTCCGGTTCTTAAACGCACTGATCCTTCTCAGCCTCCTGTTTATCGTTTTGTAATTGATCTTCGGGAGGTAAACAAGATTGTCGTACCGCAGTTTCCTGTAGTCCCAGATATCACTGCTCTGTTGACGATGATACCTTCTACAGCGACTTGGTTTTCAGTTATCGATTTAAAGAATGCTTTCTTTAGTATTCCCATCGCCGAAGAGAGTAGAGATATTTTTGGTTTTTCCCTCGGAGGCCGAAGCTTCCGGTTTAAACGCGCACCTCAAGGTTATTGTGAAAGTCCCTCTGTTTACAGTCAAGCTCTAAAATGTCATCTTGATGCCTTTTCCTTACCGTCCGGTGCCGCTCTCATTCAGTACATGGATGACTTATTAGTTGCCGCTGATTCAGAGGAGATTTGCAAAAACGTGACCGTTGCACTGTTGCGTCATTTGTTTGATCTGAATCACAAGGTTTCTCCTTCTAAATTACAATATGTCTGTCGCGAGGTGACTTATTTGGGTCATCTCTTGTCAAAGGAGGGACGACGATTGACCCCCGAACGAATTCAGGCAATTGCACAAATGTCAGTGCCATCCACACAAAGAGAGGTACGTGCCTTTTTGGGCATTACTTCTTATTGTAGACAGTGGATTCCGAGTTTCTCTTTATTGGCTAAACCGCTGTTGGCGCTAACTTTAAAAGATACGCCTCAGCCTCTTCCGTGGACTGACGAATGTCAGAAGAGTTTTACTGATTTGCGTATTGCTTTGTGTTCTGCTCCTGTATTGGGTACTCCTGATTACAGTAAGCCCTTTACGCTCTATGTCCACGAAAGAGAGGGTTGTGCATTGTCAGTCTTAACGCAGCGTTTTGGAGATCAACAGCGACCATGCGCATATTTCTCAGCTACGTTAGATCCAGTAGCTAAAGCATTGCCTAGTTGTCTTAAGGCGACAGCGGCAGCAGCAATTTCTATTCGACAGTCTGCTGGAGTAGTGCTAGATAATACTCTCATTGTTATGGTGCCACATGCAGTGGATATTTTACTAAATAGGACAAAAACGCAGCATCTTACGAGTGCTCGGTTGTCAGGATATGAGCTGACGCTTTTGGCTAGTCACATACACATCAAACGATGTAATACCCTGAATCCAGCTACTTTGTTGCCTCTTCCAGAAGAGAGAGATGTCTCTGAACAGCATGATTGTTTTCTCCGTACTGAAGAAGAGACTAAGGGTAGAATTGACCTAAAAGACACGCCATTAGTGAATCCAGATGGAACACTATGGGTAGATGGTTCTTGTTTCAAGCTCCCGAATGGAGATACAGTTTCAGCCTACGCTATTACTAATTTGCATACGATTGTGGAGACAGCACGCATTAGACATAATTCAGCTCAGGCAGCTGAATTGATAGCCTTAACTAGAGCGTGTGTGTTATCCAAAGGAAAAAGAGTAAACGTGTACACTGATAGCCAATACGCTTTTGGTGTAGCGTTTAACTTTGGGCGTTTATGGAAGGAAAGAGGATTCTTTACTTCCCATGGTACTAAGATACAACATGGTCAATTAGTGACTGAACTTCTTGAGTCACTTACAATGCCTACTCAGATAGCGATCGTGAAGTGTAGTGCACACAAAAAGATTGTGGACGATGTTGGTCGAGGAAATGCATTTGCAGATGAGGTAGCGAAAAAGACAGCCAGAGACAACACAAGTCGAATGTATGTTGCAGGTCCCGCAAACTGCGTAAGAGAAAAGGGAATGTGTGAAGATACAGTAGAGAGTGTGAAATCAATTCAAGGAGAGGCTACGGAGAATGAGTTGAGAAAGTGGAAGGAAAGTACAGGAATGTTAGATGAGATGGGATGTTGGGTTGAATTATCAGAACATCAACGTTGGCTGTTACCAGATGCTTATGTACTACCTGTAGTTACTATGGCACATGGTCCAGCTCACCTAAGTGCAAAAGGAATATGTAAACTTCTGGCTCCAGTGTGGCAAAATGAGGGGATCCCAAAGTGTGCAAATAATGTAGTAAAACATTGTATTGTTTGCTTGATGTACAATCCGGGAAAGGGAACCCCAACTCCAGCAGGTCATTTTGCTCCTCCAACATATCCATTTGAGGTGTTGCAGATCGATTATATTCACATGGAACGATGCAACAACCTCAAATATGTTCTGGTGGTGGTATGTGCTTTTTCTAGATGGGTAGAAGCCTACCCTCTGAAGGACAATACTGCTTTATCAACTGCCAAAATACTTTTGAAAGAATTCTTCCCTAGGTTTGGTTTGCCGCGCATTGTCTGGAGTTTGTGCAGGTCTTGGCATAAAACAGAAGTTCCACGCGGCGAATCACCCACAGTCGGCTGGTTTAGTAGAATGCTACAATGGAACCTTGAAGCTTAAAATTGCTAAGGTGCAAGCTAGCACAGGACTTAATTGGCCTGATGCTTTACCATTGGCTCTTCTGTCCACCAGAACAGCAGTACACTCTCGTTTGGGGCTTAGCCCTTACGAAGTGATATTTGGTCGCCCAGCTAATGTATGGGGAGTTCCTCGCCCTAAGAAATACTCAGACTTGCCATACCCGATGTTGATTGACTACTTGCATGACCTTACAACTAAATTGCGTGTTCTTCATCAACAGGTTCAGAGTGCTCTACCAGAGGCTTCCACAGACCCAGGTCATTCCATCCGACCAGGTGACTGGGTCTGCACGAAAAATTTCCAACGACAGAGAAATTTGGAACCCAGATGGAGAGAGCCACGCCTGGTTCTTTTGACCACAAGAACAGCAGTTAAAGTCGAAGGAAAGAAAAACTGGGTGCATGCCGTGCACTGCAAGAAAGTGCCTTTGCCCTTGCCTTTCGATCAGTGGGTCCGTAGAGGCATCAGTGACTCTGAAAGTGAGAAAGTTCCGCAATTTGTACCATTCAGTGATGCGCGTCTAATTGGAACACTTTCTGAGAAAGAGGACGACGACATCCTTCAAGAAGCAATACCATCGCATCGTCGCTTGAACACGACAAATCCAGGAACATTGTTTCAAAACCAGACTGCCTCTGGACAGGAACGCTATAATTTGAGACCAAGACCAAAGAACTTGTAACTTTCTCTCCTATGTAGTACTCTATCCCGGTTGCAGGGTCACGGTAGGAGTCTTAGTTACGACCTGAGTAAGTGGCAATAGGCCTGCAGGACCTCACAGTGTCATAGGACGGTAGATAATCGTGACTACAGTGATTGAGGAAGATTGCCGTGAGCATCCACTTAGAAAGATGGAGGCTACATTAGATAAAAGAGAAAGTAAAAATGTAAAGAATAATTGTAAAGAAATATATAGTCGTTGTAGTATTGCTCTATGCGTCATTATATTGTCGTGTATTCTTTTGGCATCTGTAAACTGGATCATTATTACTCTGCAGCAAAAAGTTGTCTCTTCTCCTACCTCTACATCTTCTTCTACTATCTCTCCGCACCTATTTCACACTCTTCCCCAGCATGAACTCATCAGAAGAACTGAATACTTTAACAATTCCTTCGTCCAGTTGTTACATCAACATCAGTTAGTGATCAATACAACTGACTGTTGGGTGTGTGGACTCATACCACATACGGTAGAAAAAGGAATGCCATATTTAGTTCTTCCATTCTCCTATGAAGGTTCCGCTTGGGCTTATTTTGTCATTTTCAATAATGCATATCAAAGTAAAATTAAAGAACCTGTCAGTTCACATAGTGTTGGTTCAGATTTCAGTCATAGTTTATTGATAAAGGGAATGGTAGCTATGGCTAAAATCATGGAAAAAAGTGAAGCTTCCATAGATGAAAGAAAAGCATATACCAATTGGAACATAACTAATTACATTTCCAGCCTCAATGATAAGGTTAAGCAAGGAAAATCTCCTCCGATACGGGTCATACCCCAACAAGGAAATTTCTGTCTGCAAATAAATGGTAGAACTCCAAACACCGGACAAAGAGAAAGTTTATGTTCCCATACATATGTTTATTCAGCCCTGAATTCACTGCCGTTAGTACCATCTCAAGGTACATACTTCGTTTGCCACGATAGGGCTTATACATGGTTGCCAGCTGATTTCTCTGGTACTTGTTATATAGCCTTTCTTCTTCCCCCTACATACACCGCTCCTGCGAACCATCATAAAAATAGATATGGCAGAGGGATTGTGGATTCGAAAGACACAGCAGGACAAGAGGGAGGAGATTTCCTCAAAGGATTTCTTCCCTTCTGGGGTCCAATGGCCAACAGCAGAAATATAAGGCAATTGGTTTGTGTCGTAGAAACCACCATAGACATCACTGTAGGAGCTTTAAGTAACATTACAGCTGAACTACAGGCTGATCGTCTTATGACCTTGCAGAACCGTGTTGCCTTAGACTTTGTTCTTGCGGACCGTGGTGGAGTATGCAAATTGATCGGATCAAGTTGCTGTATTTTCATACCTAATGACGCTCCGACAGTATACCAAGCTATCTCTAAGTTACACATAATCTCCGAGTCGATTCATCAGGACGAAGGAGATTGGTCCTTTTCAGAGTGGTTTTGGGGATTACTGTCCAAATGGGGTTGGAAGGTATTGACATTCTTTGGAGTAATTTTAGCTTTTATATTCTCTTGTTGTCTTTGTATGCACTGCGGTCCTGCCATCTGCAACCTATGTGCTACTGCATGTATTCCCAAACCTAAGTCACAAAGAGCAGAGAATATCAAAATGATGGTACAGCAACAGCTTGATGACCTCATGGCCATAGACATCGACTCAGATTAACATGAGTTTGTGTATCTTGCCTGAGTTCTGGCAAAAGGAGGGTCTGAGGAAATTCGATTTTTTATACGATCGTATCGACCCGCCATTTTGTGGCCCGCCGCCATTTTATGTTGCCTTCACTCAGGCAGCACAGCGAACGAAGTCCATTCTGCCTTTTCTGCTTATTCTGCAACATGGTGTTCAAAACAGCCTTCTGCCTCTATCTTTACAAGGCTGGTATTAAGGTCTGACCGAGTACACTAATCCCTGTCTGGTTTTCTAATCCTTGTTTCAACTATCTGTAGGCTCACACTATTCTCCGCCGATCTTATCTTATCGTCTGGCCTTCGCTGTCCTTTGCTAGTATTCTCTCATTTCACAACTGTCTTCCAAACGCACACAAACTTATCACACCACATGCAACTTCGTTGTGGATCGGTTAATGAATAAGTTCAAGGGAGGGGTGACAAACACAGCTGGAGGGGAGGCAACCTTAAGTCACTTGATACTTTGTGCTGTCTTGTTTTCCGACATTTCTATTGGCTCTGTTCTATCTTTACGTTA
The DNA here is from genome assembly GCF_031143425.1 of Pleurodeles waltl. Classification (NCBI taxonomy): domain Eukaryota; kingdom Metazoa; phylum Chordata; class Amphibia; order Caudata; family Salamandridae; genus Pleurodeles; species Pleurodeles waltl. Next base: position 757,895,505 of record NC_090443.1, read on the forward strand.
TTCTTACTGGCTCCTTTCTATGTGTTCTGGGAGTGTATGTAGTTAATAAATGGTTTTTATACGGTATATAAGATTGTGTGCCACAAAGTAAAGTGGCAGTCTCCTGAGAACATACCTTGTGTACTTCTTGGACAACTGTACTAGCTGCAGCTAATAAAATCTGATCTTTTACGCCTGACAGAGTGTCCCGTGTCTCTGTTAGTTGAGGCAGGTGAATCCAAGGAGATTTCAGGCGTACCCTGCGCCGCCAGGCCCATAAGGTTCTGGTTCTTCACTCCTTATGGGACACCTGGAAGAGGCAGCAGAATTTATTGATTCATCAAATGTTTTACAGGATAGTGATCTTATTACACTCTAGGTGGGCGATTTCAACACTCCTCTGTGTAGCAAGGAACTCACGGAACTGTGTGCCTTCCCGGATGAGGGCAGAGAGTCATCTACTCATTTTAATCACACTACTGAAGGAGACGCCCTAAACTATTTTATATGTAAGTTTGATCTGGTACATTTACAGGGAAATTGGCTGCTGACGCCTGTAATATTCCAACCTTCAAAGGGAACTCGAAGGGGACCATTATTGATTTTATACTTATTGGCTCCTCTGATTATCATCTTATTCAAGAATTTAGGATTATGGCTCACTGTGCCAGTGACCATAATCCCCTCAGCATTAATCTGGACTTAAAAATTAACCAGGTTCCTAAGAACAAAAGTCTGAGAGCTAGTTCCGTCTACAATCCAAATTGCGGTTTACGCTTAAAATGGGACAAAATAAATCCAAAATCTTTTAATCAGGAAATCGTAAGAAGTAGGTCTGATTCTATTAACAAGTGTCTATCTCAGCAGTTAGAACCTGAATGTATAGTTCATGAATTTGAATCTTTAAGTACTAATATCTCGCGTGCCTTGGTGGTGGACAGGCCCTTGAAGGGGCCAGTGGCTCATAGATGGTTTGATTCTGCGTGCTCTTCTGCTCATAAAAAACTTAAAGATGCTCTTAAAGCAGTTCCCCCTTCCCGCCAATTAGTTAAACTTGTTAGAGCCGAGTATAAGGCTGCTCTCGAAAAAAGGAAATCAGAAATTAGGTCTAAGGCTTGGGATGATCTTCTGGTTGCCGTTGACCTGAAGGACACCTCTAAATTCTGGAAGGTGATAAATCACCCTTACTTTTCCGATAACAACACTAAGGCCGATGATTGTCTTATTACAGAGGACGTATGGGTGACCCATTTTAGGAAAGTATTTTGCCCAGGAAATGATGACAATGATATCCTGTATACAGAAGATAATTTTATTGCACATTCCATTTCAGACTCTAACACCAAGGCTCTGGACATTACCTTTGATCTCCATGAGGTCTTAAGCGCCATTAATCGGCTAAGGCAGGGAAAGGCTCCTGGCCCTGACGGGGTCCCCGCTGATCTTTTCAAATCTGAAATTGACCTCTTGTGTCCTTTAGTCACAAATGTGTTGAATAGTGCGGTAAATAGTAATATACCTATTTCATGGAAATCGGCTATCATTGTTCCCATATTTAAAAAAGGAAACAGACTAGATCCCTCCTGTTATGGACCAATCTCTCTTATTGATTCAACGGCAAAGATTTTAGGAAGTGTGATTTTATCCCGGCTAGAAGATTGGGTGACTGAGGCCCAGATTTTATCCCCAATTCAATTTGGTTTTAGACTCGGGGTAGGCACAACTGAGCAAGTTTTAAATCTGCATCTGATACTTAGCAAATACGTGACAATCAAAAAAGAGTCTATTCATATGGCATTTATCGATCTAACCTGTGATTTTGATATGGTTAATAGGTCAAAGCTATGACAAATTCTGGGAGCTTTAGGTTGCGATACGTCCCTTTTGGAGCTTATTAAACGCCTACATACAGATTTAACGGTTTCAGTTCAGACTGGCTTACATGGTCAGAGAACTCCTTCTATTCCGTCAACAAGGGGCGTAAGACAGGGATGCATCTTAGCGCCATTTCTTTTTCTGATATATATCAATGGGCTTTACGATTCGCTGGTAAAACATGGAAAGGATGTACCAAAGATGGGCCAGAGACCGATTCCAGTTTTGTTATACGCTGATGATGCAGTTTTAATTGCCCGTGCCGCAAATGGCTTACAGGGACTTTTGGACCTATTTTATAATTTTATGTCAAACCTTGATTTGAAAGTAAACTACCCTAAGACTTTTGTTATGACATGTGGCCCACGTAATACAAAGTCTAAACAATTCATTATGGGAGGATATACTTTAAACAAGGTAAAAGACTTCTGTTATTTAGGTATGTACATGAGTTCCTCTCTGTCCTGGAAGACACACATTAATTTTCAACTCCAACAGTTGACTAGGAACAATGAAGCGATTTTTCACTTTACCTGTAGATTAGGTCACAGACCCCTTGCACAGATGAAAACACTTTATAATTCCAAGTGAGCTGCAGCAGTCTTATACGGGGCAGGAGTTTGGGGCTACAATAAAATACCCTCTCTCCAAAGGGTCTAAAATAAATTCCTGCGTAGATTACTGACGGTTCCAAAATGTATAGCAAACATCATCAGCCATGAGGAAACTGGTCAACGCTTTTTGGAGGACAGGGTCTCTATTGCTCCTCTACCGCTCTGGATTAGATGCTGGCTGAATCCTGCGGCAAAACTCATTCAAGATTGTATCTCTGATTTTTTACAATTGGACAATTCAAATAGGATTCCCTGGCATGTGTTTCTGCGAAACTCCTTTGAGAAGCTAGGGCTTAGGTATATGTTCGAGGAACCCCATCTGTTAACCACAAACTCTAGGTCTGTCCTTAAGTCAATTTATTGTGAGCACATATCAGAGTTGAGATTTTATAGCTCCCTGAATTTGAAATCTTTTGATTCATATACCCAGATTATAACTGTTCCAAGTCTTGAACCTTATTTGATCTGGTTTTCAAGTTCTAAAAAATCCTTTCTCCTAACTTTTTTTAGACTTAGGGCCTCATTATGACCCTGGCGGTAGAGAACCGCCAGGGCCAACGGGGGCGGGAGCACCACCGACAGGCCGGCGGTGCTCCCTTGGGCATTCTGACCGCGGCGCTTTGGCCGCGGTCAGAAAGGGAAAACCGGCGGTCTCCCGCCGGTTTTCCACTGCCCCTAAGAATCCTCCAAGGCGGCGCAGCTCGCTGCGCCGCCGAGGGGATTCTGACAATCCTTACCGCCATCCTGTTCCTGGCGGCTCGCCCGCCAGGAACAGGATGGCGGTAAGGATTGTCGTGGGGCCCCTGGGGGCCCCTGCAGTGCCCATGCCAATGGCATGGGCACTGCAGGGGCCCCCGTAAGAGGGCCCCGCTAGTATTTCACTGTCTGCGTAGCAGACAGTGAAATACGCGACGGGTGCAGTAGCACCCGTCGCACCTTCCCACTCCGCCGTCTCGATTACGAGCCGGCATCCTCGTGGGAAGGGAGTTTTTCCCTGGGCTGGCGGGCGGTCTTTTGGAGACCGCCCGCCAGCCCAGGGAAAAACTCATAATACCCTCCGCGGTCTTTTGACCGCGGAGCGGTATTATGGAGGGCTGAATTCTGGCGGGCGGCCTCCGCTGCCCGCCAGAATCAGAATGAGGGCCTTAATCTGATTCATTTTAAGGTAGCCTTTCCCAAACCATGTATCTGGAAAAAGGACCTATCACCCTGCCCCTGTGATTCTAAGTCAAAGCAGAGCACTTTACATTTTTTTCTCTTTTGCTCCTTATATGCTGCTCCTAGAAAGACTTTTATCTTACCCATTTTATGTCATCTTAGACCTATCCATTATAAGGAAGCTTTATTACATTTTCAGAGACTATCAGATATTCAAACCTGTTACCATGTACTAAATTTTGTTACAGCTTTTTTAAGTATTAGGAAAAGGTCTATTTTATTTTAATCTTTATATGTTTGTGAGAGATTTCTATTTTGAGACAATATTCGTAAACCTGTGTTCTGCGATCTTTAATTATGTTTTAGTATATTTATCTGTTACATGTCAAGGGGATTTAGACCGGATGTTTACACAGTGCTTTTAGAATTTGTTTTACAGTTTTATTGAGTTTTATAATATTTACAGATTCGTAATATGTGTCTTTTGTTCGCACTTTTATGGCAATTGCCGAATAAAGTTCTCTGACTGACTGACTAGTCTGTACTACAGATTCTTTTCGCTCGCAATAGTTCCCCTAATGGAATACCTTCTTTTAATGCTTGGGGATGGAAACTTGCTGCATGCAGTTGTGAGAAAGTAGCCTCTTTCTAGCCTTGTTACCCCCACTTTTGGCCTGTTTGTGAGTATATGTCAGGGTGTCTTCACTGTCACTGGGATCCTGCTAGCCAGGGCCCAGTGCTCATAGTGAAAACCCTATGTTTTCAGTATGTTTGTTATGTGTCACTGGGACCCTGCTAGCCAGGACCCCAGTGCTCACAAGTTTGTGACCTATATGTATGTGTTTCCTGTGTGATGCCTAACTGTCTCACTAAGGCTCTGCTAACCAGAACCTCAGTGGTTCTGCTCTCTCTGTACAAATTGTCTCTAACAGGCTAGTGACCAATTTCACCAATTCACGTTGGCATACTGGAACACCCTTATAATTCCCTAGTATATGGTACTGAGGTACCCCGGGAATTGGGGTTCCAGGAGATCCCTATGGGCTGCAGCATTTCTTTTGCCACCCATAGGGAGCTCTGACAATTCTTACACAGGCCTGCCACTGCAGCCTGAGTGAAATAACGTCCACGTTATTTCACAGCCATTTACCACTGCACTTAAGTAACTTATAAGTCACCTATATGTCTAACCTTCACCTGGTAAAGGTTGGGTGCTAAGTTACTTAGTGTGTGGGCACCCTGGCACTAGCCAAGGTGCCCCCACATCGTTCAGGGCAAATTCCCCGGACTTTGTGAGTGCGGGGACACCATTACACGCGTGCACTGGGCATAGGTCACTACCTCTGTACTATGTCACAATGGTAACTCCGAACATGGCCATGTAACATGTCTAAGATCATGGAATTGTCACCCCAATGCCATTCTGGCATTGGGGAGACAATTCCATGATCCCCCGAGTCTCTAGCACAGACCCGGGTACTGCCAAACTACCTTTCCCGGGGTTTCACTGCAGCTGCTGCTGCCAACCCCTCAGACAGGTTTCTGCCCTCCTGGGGTCCAGCCAGGCTTGGCCCAGGAAGGCAGAACAAAGGACTTCCTCAGAGTGAGGGTGTTACACCCTCTCCCTTTGGAAAAAGGTGTCAGGGCTGGGAAGGAGTAGCCTTCCCCAGCCTCTGGAAATGCTTTGATGGGCACAGATGGTGCCCATCTCTGCATAAGCCAGTCTACACCAGTTCAGGGATCCCCCAGCCCTGCTCTGGCGAGAAACTGGACAAAGGAAAGGGGAGTGACCACTCCCCTGACCTGCACCTCCCAGGGGAGGTGCCCATAGCTCCTCCAGTGTGCTCCAGACCTCTGCCATCTTGGAAACAGAGGTGCTGCTGGCACGCTGGACTGCTCTGAGTGGCCAGTGCCAGCAGGTGACATCAGAGACCCCTTCTGATAGGCTCTTACCTGTGTTGCCTTCCTAGGTAGCCAAACCTCCTTTTCTGGCTATTTAGGGTCTCTGCTTTGGGGAATTCTTTAGATAACGAATGCAAGAGCTCATCAGAGTTCCTCTGCATCTCTCTCTTCACCTTCTGCCAAGGAATCGACCGCTGACTGCTCAGGACGCCTGAAAAACCGCAACAAAGTAGCAAAGACGACTACTGATCCTGCCACCTTCTCGACTGTTTTCCTGGTGGTGCATGCTGTTGGGGTAGTCTGCCTCCTCTCTGCACTAGAAGCTCTGAAGAAATCTCCTGTGGGACAACAGAATCCTCCCCCTGCAACCGCAGGCACCAAAAGAACTGCATCACCAGTCCTCTGGGTCCCCTCTCAGCACGACGAGCGTGGTCCCTGGAACTCAGCAACTCTGTCCAAGTGACTCCCACAGTCCAGTGACTCTTCAGTCCAAGTTTGGTGGAGGTAAGTCCTTGCCTCCCCACGCTAGACTGCATTGCTGGGTACTGCGTGATTTGCAGCTGCTCCGGCTCCTGTGCACTCTTCCGGGATTTCCATTGTGCACAGCCAAGCCTGGGTCCCCGACACTCTAACCTGTAGTGCACAACCTCCTGAGTTGTCCTCCGGCGTTGTAGGATCTCCTTTTGTGACTTAGGGTGAGCTCTGGTTTACTCTTCTTTGTAGTGCCTGTTTTGGCACTTCTGCAGGTTCTGCCTGCTTCTGTGAGGGCTCTCTCTCTTGCTAGGTGTCCCCTCTGTCTCATCACTCAATTGGCGACATCCTGGTCCCTCCTGGGCCACAGCAGCATCCAAAAACCCTAACCTCAACCCTTGCAGCTAGCAAGGCTTGTTTGCAGTCTTTCTGTGTGGGAACACCTCTGAAAGCTTCTTCACGATGTGGGACATCCATCCTCCAAAGGGGAAGTTTCTAGCCCTCTTCGTTCTTGCAGAATCCACAGCTTCTACCATCCGGTGGCAGCTTCTTTGCACCCTCAGCCGGCATTTCCTGGGCATCTGCCGAATCTCGACTTTGTCGCAACTCTTGGACTTGGTCCCCTTGTTCCACAGGTACTCTCATCTGGAAATCCACTTTGGTTGCATTGCTGGTGTTGTTCCTTTTTGCAGAATTCCCCTATCACGACTTCTGTGCTGTCTGGGGAATATAGGTGCACTTTACACCTACTTTTCAGGGTCTTGGGGTGGGCTATTTTTCTAACCCTCACTGTTTTCTTACAGTCCCAGCGACCCTCTACAAGCTCACATAGGTTTGGGGTCCATTCGTGGTTCGCATTCCACTTTTGGAGTATATGGTTTGTGTTGCCCCTATACCTATGTGCTCTCATTGCAATCTATTGTGACTATATATTGCTTGCAATACTTCCTTTTGCTATTACTGCATATTTTTGGTATTGTGTACATATATCTTGTGTATATTTGCTATCCTCATACTGAGGGTACTCACTGAGATACTTTTGGCATATTGTCATAAAAATAAAGTACCTTTATTTTTAGTATATCTGTGTATTGTGTTTTCTTATGATATTGTGCATATGACACCAGTGGTATAGTAGGAGCTTTGCATGTCTCCTAGTTCAGCCTAAGCTGCTCAGCTATAGCTACCTTCTATCAGCCTAAGCTGCTAGAAACACATTAGTAGGAGCTTTGCATGTCTCCTAGTTCAGCCTAAGCTGCCCAGCTATAGCTACCTTCTATCAGCCTAAGCTGCTAGAAACACCTCTTCTACACTAATAAGGGATAACTGGACCTGGTGCAGAGTGTAAGTACCCCTTGGTACCCACTACAAACCAGGCCAGCCTCCTACAGCAGTATACTATTGCCTGCAGTAGGTTTTCTATATACTGTAATTATCATTCTACCTTTATCTATCTTAATCTTAACATCTAAGAATTTTATCTTGTATACATGTATTACCCACAAATTTCAAATTCAAATCATTATCATTGATTTGTTGAATGAATCTTCTTGCACTATCCATCTCACCTTTCCATATAAGGAAAATATCATCGATGTACCTTAGCCACACAACAGTATATTCATTCCACATCTCCAGTGGAGGATTACTGAGAATCTGCTATACCCACCACCACATATACAAATTTGCATAGCTTGGAGCGAAACAAGTTCCCATTACTCTCCCGTAGTTTTGTTAAAAAATGTAATTGTTAAAGAAAAAGATATTATGCTTGAGACACCACTCAATCATTGTGATTAACATTTTGCTATGTTTGTCAAATTTGATTGGTCTTGCTCTCAAAAAATGTTCTACTGCTCTTATTCCATCCTGATGTGGGATGCTAATATATAAAGCCGTGACATCAAGGGTCGTGAGAAGCATGTCAGATTCCCAGCTTACATCGGAGCAACTCTGTGGTATCCTTCCAATATGTTGGTAAACTTCTCAATAATGGATGCAAGAATACTTCAATATATTGTGATACAAATTCATATATTCTTCCCTGTATTGCTACAATGGGTCTACCAGGTGGTTCAAACTCATTTTTATGTATCTTTGGAATCAAATAAAAAAACGGCAATTTAGGATGATCAACCTTCAAAAACCTATATTCCTCACTATTGATTAATCCCTTCTCTTTCCACACTAACAATTTTTTTATCAAATTCCATTTTTAAATTGTTAACATATTCAATATTGACTCGTCTGTTAAGGACCTCATCATCAATTTGTTTATAGGATTTATCCATGTAGTCTTGAAGGGACCAAATTACCACATTACCCCCCCTTATCTGAATTTCGGACTACTATTTGTGGATTATCTCTCAACATCTTTATTATCTTATTGCAACTTGACATTGGCCCTCTTCATGACCTTGGCGGTAAGTCCCGCTTACCGCCATGCCGACTGCGCCAACATACCGCGACTGTGGCAGGATACAGCTACCCATATTATGACCCACACATAGGAATCTGTCACTATACAGAAACACACACAAGTCCGCCAGCCCAAAGGTCAGTGATAAAATGGCGGTACCAAAACCTACACCATTATGCCAGCAGAACTATGCCCACAGCATTATGACCCACAAATCACCACGGCGGACATTCAACTGCGGTAAACCATTGGCGTTACATACTGCTGCACTCAAAATACACACACACATACAAAACAACACCACATTGGACAATTCAAACTATACACACCTCACACTCATACACACCACCGTACCAGCACCGCCCTCTCAGCAGCCCCTCAGCGTGTTTCCCATGCCCGCTCACCCCGGAGTGTGGGCATCTCCTTCGCCCCAGGCACCTCAGGCCCTGCCCCAGTCAGCCCTGCTGCACTGAGTGAGGAGTCTATTGACCTCCTGCGATCCATCTCTGTTGGGCAGTCAACCATAGTGAATGCCATCCAGGGGCTGGCATGACATTTGCAACAACCAAATGCATTCCTGGAAGGCATTCACTTTGGCGTGGTGGTCCAACAGAGATCATTCCAGGCTCTGGTCTCCCTGATAGCAGCCATTGACCCTGTCTCTAGCCTCCCGCCTCCAACTTCCTCTACCCAGTCCCATTCCACTCAACCCCAACCTATCACAAGCACACCATCAGACCAGCATGCACCCAGGACAACACACAGGAGTGGCTCAGGCAAACACAAGCACCACACATCATCCCACAGACACTCACACAAACACAATCCAGAGTCAGACATGCCAACATCCACTGCCTCCACTGTGTCCCCCTCCTCCTCCACCTCCCTCCCAGTTGCATCACCACTCACACCTGCATGCACTACATCCTCATCCATTACCTCCATCACCATCACGCCTATCACTACACACCCCTCACTGGCAGTCACCACCCCCACATCCATGCACACGTCCCCTAAGTCCTATTCCACTGTGTCTGTGTCCCTCCACCCAAAGTACACAAACGCAGTACTCAGAAACCCAATAGCCATCCACCTCACAACAGCATCCAGCCCATGCACCTGCACCCAAATACAGCAGACAGACACCTCCAACCACCACCCCCTCTTCCTCCACTCCCAAACCTTCATCCTCTTCCTGCACCAGTGTCCCTAAAAAGCTTTTCCCTTCCACCCTTGACCCCTTCCCTGCCCCCCCAGTCCTTCACTTTGGGCCAGGGTGGGCAGAACCCAGGCCAGCACCTCAGCCACCCCGTCAACGGCCACTGTAGTTTTGGAAGCTACTGCAGGTGTGAGAGGCTCCAAGGAGACACCTGTCAACACTGCCAGTGTGCCTGCACCAGCTGGCAAGGGCATAAAGGGACCACCAGCTGCTAAGGGAAAGGAGGCACCACCAGCTGGCAAGAAGGGACCACCAGCTACCAAGGGCAAGGAGGCATCACCAGCTATCAAGGGCAGGAAGGCACCACCATCTGGCAAGGGCAAGAAGGGACCGCCAGCTGCCACGGGCAAAGACAAAGGTCTGGCCACTACAGGCAGGATGGATTGGGGGCCTGGTGCTGGAGCTGAATCTGAGCATACAACACCAACCATGGCACTTCAGCCATCTGAGGCTTCAGGGGAAGGGCTGGAGCCTCTCCCCACCACTTACAGCACTGCCACCAGCACCGCCACCTGTACCACTGTCAGCACCACTGGCAGCATCCACAGTGGGCAGCCATCTGAGGGTGCAGGGGAATGGCTGGAGCCTCCCCCCACCACTGCCAGCACCACCACCGGCACCGCCACCTGCACTACTCCACTGTCAGCACCACTGGCAGCAGCCCCAGTGGGCAGCCATCCAAGGCTACAGGGGAAGTGCTGGAGCCTCCCCCCACCACTGCCAACACCGCCACCAGCACCGGCACTACCACCACTGTGGAGCCGTCGCTACCAGCGGATGGACTGTAGTACAGCATCCATGGAGTGGCATGCATCCTGCACACTGCTAATCTTGTGGGTCTGACACCCAGGTGAGGGACTGTGATCTTGCACTCACAGGGCACAAAGCACCTTCCAGAACCAGTGGAAGAAGGCATCCACTCACCCCCTCCTTGCCAGGATGAAGCACACTGGGCACAAAGCCCCTTCCAAAACCAGTGGAAGAAGGCATCTACTCACCCCCTCCTTGCCAGGATGAAGCACACTGGGCAAAAAGCCCCCTCCAGAACCAGTGGAAGAAGGCATCCACTCACCCCCTCCTTTCCTGGATGAAGCACACTGGGCAGATAGGCCCCCCCAGAACCAGTGGAAGAAGGCATCCCCTCACCCCCTCCTTGCCTGGATGAAGCACACTGGGCACAAAGCCCCCTTCAGAACCAGTGGAAGAAGGCATCCACTCACCCCTCCTTGCCAGGATGAAGCACACTGGACACAAAGCCCCCTCCAGAACCAGTGGAAGAAGCCACCTAGGTGAGAGAATGTTGCTTTGCACTCCCCAGGACCAAGCAGTGGGCAAACACCCACTTGAGAGACTGTGGCTTTTTCACTCTCTTGGACCAAGCAGCAGGAAAATCACCCACTTGAGAGACTGTGGCTTTGCACTCCCCAGGACCAAGCAGTGGGCAAGCCACCAACTTGAGAGACTGTGGCTTTGCACTCCCCCGGACCAAGCATTGGGCATGTTGCGCCCTCCAGGAGCAGTGGCGTTCTACCATCTTCCTGCTGAGGTACCCCCCCTTCAACTTCCCCCTGAGGTGCCTGTGTATTTTCGACCTGATGCCCCAGCAGTGTTCTCTCCATATTGAGGCAGGAGTCAAGTGGGGCCTTGGACTGTGTGATATGGCCCTGTGGCCCACGGACATTATGGAATGGGCAGTGTCCCTCCATTTGTATTTCTGTATATACTGTGTTGATCTTTGCAGACGTATACCTGTTAGTTCATCTTATTACAATCACTTCATTCACTTCCCTTTGTCCTTGCAGTATTCCCGAGGGGTACAGGGTGTATATGTAATGTTACTGCATCTGTTTGTGTGTATGTTGTTGGGGGTGGGGGTGTTGCGTGTTGCGTGCATGTTTTACTCTCTTTCTCCTTCCACCTCCCCTGTGTGCTAGGGGCGGTATGCACGTGGTTGTCTTCGCCGGCGTTGGTATTCCTGGTGTAGAAGAAGGTGTGGCGTCGTGGTTGTTTGCTGATTGTCCAGAGGAGAGTCGTTTCCCTTCTATGTACTGTTTCCACCGTGCTTTGATGGCGGTGGTACCACCCCAAAAAAGGTGGTGGATAGGCCTGTTATAATAGAATGGGCAGTACATTATCTTCCACATGACTGTTGGCGGTTACCGCTGCGGTGCTTGCTGCTACCTCCGTCGCAGTCAGTGTGTTAAAGTGGTTGTCTGTGTTGGCGATTTAGGCTGTGGTCATGAATCAATTTTTTTTACCGCTGGCCCGTTGGCAGTATTAGTGCCGGTTTATCACCGATTGCCAGGGTTGTAAAGAGGGTCATAGTCTTTGTTGATTTCTCCATTTATTTAGATCTCAATCTTTTCAGTTTTTGAGTTATTGTTTCTGCAAATCAATCAATAAGGTATCCACAATCCGCTGAAGTAGTTATAGATTTTGGTTTCAAGCTCATACCTCCTTGTTCATCAACTTTGACCCCTTCAAACTCCAATCTTTCTATGATACTTTCTTCATCTATAGATACAACAACATTCTCTTCCAATTCACATAGTTCTTTCATTAGAGAGATATCCTCTATTAATAAATTCTGCTGGCCACCAATCCTCTGATCATGCTTGTTAGGCCAAATAATATCTGTTGTACTAATGATCTAGATTTAAAAAAATGTGTACTAACTCTGGTCTCATCAAAATCAACCAGGAACAAACCATATAATGTCTCTTGACATTGCTATATATGACATTCCCTTGCCATTGTTAGAGCACATGCTAGGCAAACTGGAAACTGTTTTTGTTGCACATAAAAATATTTTGCTAGTACAAAGCGTACAACACATCGTCCAATTTGTTTTACGCCATCAACCTGATCAAACTTTATACCTGAGGATTCAACTTGATCACGATCAGGAAAATTATTAAACTCAATAACTTTACTCATAGCACCGTTTACCAATCTTCCTTCAACATTTAAATGATGTCTTAAAATTACCCTGCTGTTTTTACAAACACGTAAATGTTTCTATAGTCGAGCAGTCTTGGATACAGATTTTCCAAAGGGTCTAATTTATTTGGTATTATTCCACTTACAGCTATAATTACTCCTTCATGTTCCATTTTGTCAATTGCTGTAATCTCTAAAATGTCAGTACACTCTTCAATCGTAGGCATCAAACAGACTATCTGTTTCCCCCCTTTACAAAAGTTACACATTAGGTCTGATGCTGTGTTTTAATAGGAAATCAATTTTTTAGTAAGGAAAGTTTTCAACACAACTTTTGCCTCTTTTCTCAGAACTCCAACTCATATTGTAAATCTGAATACTCACCAGGAGGGTAACACGGCAGCTGGCTAGCGGCCGGTCGGGAGCCGTTGCCCAGGGAGTGTGATAATACAGGTGAGGAACAACAACAATGCTCACCTTATTGAGGTAGACAAGGAGGAGGCCCTTCTCCAAGCTTCTTAGTCCTTCCTTGAGGTTGGTTGGTTTAATGGTGGCTCCTGGGATGCTGTGCTGGGCTACAGCGGCAGGGGGACTTCGGGAACGCTGTGCTGCACTGTGGTTCCTGCCGCAGTAAGGTTTGATGGGGGAAGCAGAGATAGCACAAGTCATGACGCCTGGGGCAGCCAGATAGTAATCGGAGGAGAGAAGACAGAGACGAAGTCTGTGGCAGCCAGAGACAGCATGCAGTACTACGCATTAATGGATATTGAAAGACAGCTGTCTAATGGTGAGCTTGGTCCGAGTGCAGGTGTTAGCTTAGGCTCTCAACTCATTAGACATGTAGCCCACAAGCAGCAGGACAGGGAGACCATATATAAGACCAGACTTCAGCAGGGCAGTGTTAACAGATACACTTTAAGGTCCCGCAATTCCCAGTGGGCAGTTGGAAAGGGTGACACAGAACTGGGCAAGGCAAAAGTAAAGGCGCCTCCAAGAGAGGTAAAATCTCAGGCTAGGATTCCCTCAGCCAAATCCTTTCACTTTCAGAAATCTTCTGCAAAGATAGTGGCAGCTGCCTCCCCACCCCCAAATGAGAAACAGGCCTTGTTTGTTAAGAAATCCCAAAGAATTAGACAATCATTAAAATCTTATTTTAAAATATGGTGCGACCTAACCGGGGTCTCTGGAGTGAGTGAGCAAAGAATAACCTCCAGTTTGGGTAAAATGAGGAAGATGGACGTGATGGTGGCTCTTAGTGGAGGTACAATGAGTGAGAGCAGTAATGAAACTAGGAGCATGGGAACAGGGAGAATGGAATCTGAAGAATTGGGTACTCTTATATCCCTCTCAGTAGTATCAACCTGTAATAAGTTTTTATGCCTGGCAGCGGAAGATACACACCCAGTGGAATGGGAGATTCCAACAGAAGAGAGCAGCAGTCAGTGCGAGGCTGGGGCTACTGAGTGCTTCAGCATAGGGAATGGTAGACGTAATGGATGGGATGCGGTTCAGCAGATATTAACCCAATTACCCTAAGAGATTAAGGAACACTTCTTAAACTCTGAGGCAAATCAAAAAGCACACTGTACTAGAGGGTCATCCCGGGCATTTACGGTAATGTCAGGGGTAGAGCTAGTTCAATATAAAGCAGAGGAAGGGAGCGTTAGATAGTTGCAGAAGTAAAGGCTCATCAACTCATGTATACCGTAGTAAGTTACTATGGCCCAAACATGGATGATATTACCCCCGTCACAGCTTTCTCAAATCTCCTCCAACTTAAAGCCCACATCATTTTAATGTCTTACAAGACAACCCTCTTTATAGATCCTCAGTGAGACTACAGATAAGTTCCCCAAGGATGAGGGCATATTTGCTGGATATGGTGGAACAATTTAACCTGTGTGACGTTCTATGGAGTATAAAAGGGAATTCTAGGGACTATACCTTCCATAGTAAAAAGAATGGGAATTTTCAATGCTAAATTATATTTAGTTGGAAATGGTGAAATTAATGGGAATAGAACATCTCCCAATTCTTTTATCAAACCATGCAGCTTTGCAATGCATGGGAGTAAATCAGGTGGACGCGTCATAGGAGGGTTTTGTTGCATGCAGTGTTAATAGCAAAGATACAGTGACAGACAGATGAGTTTTTTCCCTGGAATTTGATATCTGCTCCAAGGCATGTGGTTTGAGATGTGTATAAGGCCTGGTTAAAAAGTAACCTATCAAGTAAGGCAGGAAGGGTGAAGATGTTAGAAGATCTCGAGGACCTGCAACTAAAGTTTGAGTTAAGATGGAGGAAAGAGTGTTACAGCAAAGGAAGCTAAGAGAGAAAGGGATATTATACATGGGGAATGTTGTGATAAGGTGCTTGCCAGGAAATCAAGGGTGGAAATGAGCCAGAATGGTATCAGGAAGATTATGTTTGGAGATTCGGGGATGGTTACTGGAGAAAGTAGTGAGGATAAGCTGCTTTTAATGCCTTTATTTCAGGATTTATATATAGAAAATCTGGAGGTAAATATGAAGGCAGTGGAAATGTGGCTTCAGAAGAAACGTCTCCTGAAATTGGCTAGTGATCAGCAACAATTCCTGTGCCAGGAAATTACTGGCCTTGTGATTTTGGCATTAATAAGGAAATTAAAAAAGGGAAAGGCTGCAGGGACAGATGAGATCCCTAGGGGACTTTATTCCATAATTGTGGAAAGGATTATTCCAGTCTGGGAGGAGTTATTCAATGCCATCCTGATAGATGGTGATCCAATTCCGGGGTCATGGAATGAAGCAGTAATTTCACTTATATTGAAGCCAGGTAAGAATACCCTACAGTGCCAAATCTTATTGTCTAATCTTGTTACTTAATTTTGATTATAAAGTCTATTTCAGCAGCACATTTACATAAAGTGGTAGGGTACTTGGTACACCAGATTCAAAGAGGATTCCTGCCAGGGAGAAATATGAGAGAACTTAATCATACCTTGATAGGTTCAATCAATTTAGCCACAACTTTGGGTATCCCATAAACAGTTGTGACGGTTGATGCCGCTAAGGCAGGTGACCACATTAATTAGGAATATCTTCTGGTGGTTTAAGCCCATTTTGGAGTGGGCACAATCTTGATAAATGGTCTGTTGAGGATCTATAGTGCTCCAATTGCACGGATTCTGGTGAATGGTAGTTTCTGCTTGCCAATGAAAATATGAAGGGGGACAAGGTAAGGCTACTCCCTCTCTCCTGTTCTTTTTGACCTTTATATTGAACCTTTTGCAGAGAGTCTGGGACTAAATGAACAGATAAAACCTTTTGTGGTAGGCAAATATTCTAGGTAAATCGCTCTGTATACCATTGATTTAATGATGTATACCTCGGATGTAAACTCTGCTCTTCCACATCTTATGAGAGAAGCCATGGTTTTTGCGAGGTATGCTAGATATGAGACACATGAAGAAAAAACAGAAATAATAACTTGGAATCACAATTGTTGGGAAGCTAGAAATGTTGCTGAAATTAGATATTTGGGTATAAAAACAATCCAAAATGTAGGGAAAATGGCAACTGTGAATCTCAAGAAGGTGGATTGTGAGGTTAGAGTTTGACTAATAAAATGGGGCAATCTCCCACCTACTATACATATTGGCGAATACACTTGATGAAGCTATCTATTTTACCCAAAGCTACCTTTCTGTTTGACAAGATTCTGTTAACCTTTGTTAGTGGTGTCTCACTAGATAGAGGCAGATGGTGAATGAAGGCCAGAAGTTAGCCTGGGAGTATTAGAGCATTAAGACAGCGGGGGCTGTCTCCAGATTTAAGATTTATCAGGTGGTTTAAGAGCTAGGGTGGTGGTTGGCCCTTAACCAGGACAATTAAAAATGGATCTTCAAGATCATGGGGTCATGAAGAAGGAGGTGGCACGGTGGTACCAGCATCTCCTCACCTCAGTGGAGGAAAGGATGAAAGCATTGTATGCTGTTCGGAGTGGATACTTGCCAGATGCAGATCTGGAAGAGTTATGGCAAGTATCTTTTTCTGTTTTGCATCCAGTGGTCAAGCCTGCTGTACTAAGGAAAAATCATTTGTTCAGCCTTAACAGAGCATACTGGCCACCTAAGAAATTGGCAAAGGTAAGAGGGAATGCATCCTCTAATTGTAAGCAGTGTGGCAGCAGTGAGGCAAACAATGTGCACATGTTTGCCTCTTGCCCAAAATTGGCAGAATGTTCGACAGTGGTGGGTGAGACCATCTGTCTCTCTTTGGGTGTCGCTATGGAGGTAAGCCCCTCTTTAATTTTGTTTGGGATAGAGCATCAGAATATGGATGGCCTCTCCTCCAATGTGCATAATAGAGGCCTGGTTTTTTACTTAATACTGCTCGCAAGAAGGGAAATCTGTAAGTGTTGGGCTCAAACCTCTGCTCCTACTTGGCATGCACGGAAAAGGTCAATGCTCTTCTTCAAAGTCCCAGTAAACTGATAAGTTTGACCATGAGTACATTGGATGGTGAAAACCTAGTTGGTGTTCAATGGTGGTACTATGAGGACAAAAAGAAAAGAACTCCAACTCTAATATCCTTTAGAATGTTTGCCTAGTGAATATCAGAGGATTTATGCTTATTTTTCACAAGTTCTTTGTATTGGAAAAATTTTCAAATGTTGACATTACCAACACTTCCCAATGAGTTTTGAGTCTCTTCATGTGTAAGAGTTTTAAAAACAGGTTATACCTTTACTGGAGTAAGTTGTAATAGATCTCCAAAACAATAACATGTTCCCTCCAAACAAGATATACTCAGTTTCAAAGCCTAAGATTTGAAACCATGCTTACTTGTCAATACTCAAAAGCTTCATTTTCTTTAAAACTCTTGCTACCTCTTGACAAGCTTCACCTGATAACTTCTGGTATTCTAGTTTATTTTCATGTTTAACTGACAGCATTAAAAGTCTATGTAGAGTACGTCTTTTGATATTGTGTGCAGCTAGTCTTGTAGGTACTCTTAGCACTCATGATAAGTTTGAATCTTTAGTCTTCTGTAGATAAGTTAAGATAACTTTAATTAAATAAATTTTTTCCAGTGACATTTTGGCCACTGATATATAACAATATTGGCTTGAAAGATGAACAATTGAAGTATTTCTTTTCATGTTGTAATCCATGTTCTATTTTACTTTTTACTTCAAGATAAATCTCCTTTTGCTCGTTGTTAAGTTGCCCAATTAAAGCCCTCATTAGACCACCAAAGCCACTGCAGCCAACATATGGCCAGTTCTGGTGGTCTGCTGACCGCCATATACTGAGTCATTCGAGGACTTCTGCCCATTAATGAGTGGAAATCTGACTCCAAATAGGCTGGTACCTTGCCAGCATCACCACGGTAGCAAGACTCCGCCTGCCGTATTACGAGCTGTAATATGGCTTGGCTGAGTCTTTCTGGCATGGTGGTGCCAGCAGTGCAAAACTGCCAGGACCCATCCCCTCCTGGATGACCAGCTAGCCAGAAAAGGTAAGGTGATTACTTGAAAAGGTGGGTGGGGAGTGTTGGGTGCATGTGTGTGGTGTGTGCATGTATTTGTGCGAATATGGGTGCATGTGTGTAAGTCTGCAAGTAAGTGGGGGTTCATGTGTGTAAGTGTGCGTATGCGGAGGGGGAAGTGTGTGAATGTATACATGCGTGGAGGGGTGGGGGTGTGAATGGTTGTGGATGGGGAGGTGGGGGTGTTTGTGGGTGCATGTGTGCGTGTGTTTGTGTGAGTGAACGAGGAGAGCAGGTAAATGTATGAATGCGGTGCAGGCAGGAGGGGGAGGGAGGTGTGAATGTTTGAGGAGGGGGTGTGTATGTGTGAGTGGGGGTGTGTGTGTTTGTAAGTGTGAGTGCAGGTGTGGGTGTTTGGATGGATGTGAATGGTTGGGGGTGTTTGGAAGTGTGTGGAGGGGTGGAAGTGCGTGGAGGTGTGGGAACGTGTGCATGTGTTTGCCAGCGACGGGAATGGGGAGGCCTGTCACCGGGTGAATTACCGTTAGAGTTTTTGTGGCCTCCAAATCTTTTTCCCAAACACTCATTGGAGCTTGCGTAGCTTGCTTCATCTGGTACATGTCTATAGCATCACCAATGACTTCTTTGGAATGTAGTGAATGGATTCTGCAGTGCTCAGAGAGTTTTTCTGAAGAGGGTGCATCTACTTTTTCTATTTGACCCCTTGCAGACAGTGTCCCACCATCATCATCATCATTGTTATTTTCAATATTGTTCTTAACATCAATATTTTTATAATAAACATTATTTTGTACCAGGTATAATGTGGCTAGTTAAACTTTATTAACATCGACCAACTCTTGCCAAATTATCTATTATTAGTAGATACACAGTTTACCAAAATAATAAGTGGTTCTTCATTATGCTTCTCAACTTCTATAGTTTCAACATTTTTTAAAGTCTAATAATAAAAACAGTACACTTCCTTTAAGGCCTTTCAATAACTCTGGTGGATGCAATTTACCTGTCTTTGGTTCCAAATGTATAAATGCTTGAAACAAATGCACAGATTTATTAAGGATAGATTCACACACACATATAAATCTTTTAGTTCTTCTGGGATAGTTAAAAGTCCTAGGCCATTATACACTACTCTAGATGGTTTTTTCTCATCCGCTAACTTGTCATAGTAGTATTTACAAATTACTTGTTGAGCTGACAAGTCAAAACGTTCCTGTATAAACAAATAAGCAGCAGGAAAACTTTTCCTTGTTTTCCCCTTTAGTTTTTGAAAATGCATCTACATATCAGGTTTGTATCTTATGGTGGATGTGTCTACAGCAAATGCAAATATAGTTTGGCTTCTCAGAACTAGTTCTATTACATTTTGTAATCTTTTCCTGGAAGTTTCCAATGCCAATTTCTGAACTCTCTATCATAATAATTACACCTACAAATTCCTCATTCACATAACAATCCTCCTCAGGACCAAAAAAACGAAACTGGACATCACCACAAACTTTAGTACCATGCATAAGTACTCTATTCATCTCTCCTAAACATAGTGGTGGTGTCTTCAAATAGTAAAGCCTCCTAACTAAACTTCTTATCTGTATATGGTGAACTGCTAACATTCTAAAGTGATAAAATGTGCTCTGGCACACTTTCCTAGATAAACATGCTAACGAATGTCCTTATAAATGAGCTACCTTTCTTACTTTACAAGGATCTAAGCCTTGCAAAATTATCTTAATAGATCTATTTGGAAATTCATGTACAAAAGCTCATAATAAATCAATAGATCGTTGCCGAATGGTACAAATACTACTACAACTCCACTGGTAAACAGGACGGTGTGCACGTCTCCCCTGAACATCTTCAGCTATCAATGTTTCCTAATCTTTTCTTTTTCAGTTTGAGTCCCTTCATTCATTTCATAGCATCAACCAGTTGAATGCATGTACTACTGTGTTCTTTTGCAAATATGCTTCTTCATTAAAGTAAGGTTCTGTGCCGTATGTATACTTCCATTCCATCTTGTTTGACTTCTTCCCTCTACTCTCATAACTTTTTTAACTTTGTACAACAGATTTACAACTTTTCAGGTTTTTTTCTTCATCTTGCAAATATTTCAGTTTTCCACCTACAGTTCAGCAACTTCTTTCTCTTTACCGACATGCTCCACATGTTGTTCTTCATGAGTTGCAAGAAGATAATGTAATTTACGAATGTTCTTTGTCTGTTGAGTTTTCTTTGGCATTTTTCAAATGTCTTCTACTGCAGAAATAGATCTGTGCAAATAAAAAAATAAATCTGAATTGCGTCCTTCTGCAATAGTGTCATCCTGTTCACAACAAAAATATTTTTTCCACAACCCAACAACCCCTGCACCATGGTGAAATATTCTCTACATTACACCTACATATTCGCAACAGGTAACCAACAACATTTATGTTAATATTACAAATAGTCACATTTTTTCACATCTTAAAATAGAGTTACAGAACAATACACATTAGTACCTACACTTCTTTACAACATATCCCCTAGTATTAAGCACTTATATATCTTTCATTATAATCACATTCTAAATGCAGGGCCACTGTGAGTATGAAATTGTGAGGCTGTGCTGTTTTTTGAATACTTAGACATTTGCCACATAATACACCCTCTGCCACATAATCTGCACATTTAAAAAAAAACATACATTTGTTTCTAGCTCAAACTGTAAACAAATTAATAAAAATACAGACTTGTCTTGCTACTCCGTCTAAGACCCTTTCTATAGTTTTACCTTTGTTGACATATTTCACTGTTGAACCACTACTAGTAACTAGTCCAACAATTCACACACAATGCTATCAAGTTTTAAAACAACAAAATAATTAACGAATAGTATCAGATAATCCTGCCACATAATGCTGCATAATTTTCATTAACTTCTTACGTAGTTTACTCATCATTGCCTCATAATTTGGACCATTCCTCCTGCATCATTCCAATGGCCCTAATAGTATCTGCTATATCTTATCAACCTCCTATTTCAACCACAACCTATATGAAGAACAAAAAATAAAGTATAACCCTTCAAATGCCTTTCCAATTAAAAAGAACATGTCAATTTTCAAACATTAACACAAAATGTCTAGTACCAACATATAAGCATTTTTGTAAAATAATCAACATCTATGTTGCTAGACTTCACTTACTATACTTTTTCCATGTGACATATAATTACTATTTTCACTTTAAAAAATGAACAGATCTCACTCTAAAAAAAGTACTTATATGTGCATTTCTTTTGATGGTAGAAAAATCACATTCACAATATCACTGCACCTTTTTTTTTTAAACTGAAGACAAACTCCGGCTAAGAATGGTAACCGACTCTCACTCCACGTAACCATTAAAGGCAATCTATTCACCTTAGCTCCCTATAATGCTGTGATGCTTATCAAATCGCAAGCTGCATTTCATGTTTTATTTATGTTACACTTCTTTTCTATGATTACTGTATGTTAACCCTATCTTGTACTCTTAGTCAGAAGCCCAATTTGCTACTGTCTGCTGCAGGATTCGTGACTCCTTTGCATCCCCCTGAGAGGCCTCCCTGTGGAAAACCAGTCAGGGATACATAACATATTTCTCTTTATTTTATTCAACATTTTTCACTACATTATGAAGATACACATGATATTTATCTGGGAAAAACTTTTGTTTCAAAACCTACTCCACCATATTCTCTATTCTACTGATACATCTAGTGCAGTTAACTAGGGACTTACTAGTAAATAAAATATGCCAATCATGGAAAGTTAATGATACATACATTTTACATAGGAGCAATTGCACTTTAGCACTGCTGCAGACACTAACAGACCCTTTCATTGACTCATTCTGAAAGTGACATACCCACCGACAGACCCACTCAGAGACTGATGCACCCACTCACAGACCAACTCAGACTAGCACACATCCACTCACAGACCCATTGAGACCCTCAGGTACCTAGTTACACGGCCACTCTGACCCTGTTGCAGCAACTCAGAGACCCAGTCAAACATTCATGTACTTACTCACAGACTCACTCACAGACTCACCCTCCCACAGACCAAGTGAGAGAAACTCCTCCACTCACAGACTCACTCAGACACTCATACCCTTACTCATGGGCTCACTCATTCACTGACAAACTCACTCACAGACTCACTCAAAGACTCATGCACCCACTCACATACCCAGTTAAATAGTCATATAGGCCATCACACACCCAGTCACAGCTGTACTCAGGGACTCATGCATAGAACCACATATTCACTCAGAGCCTCATGCACTCATTCAGGGAAGCTAACACTTGTAGTCATAGACCTAATCAGACCCTCACAGAGACACTCACAGAGCCAGTCAGACACTAACACGCCCAGTCACAGACCCACTCAGAGAGTCCCACACTAACTCATTGGCTCACGGGATAACTCAGACTCTCATAAACCTACTCAGAGACCCAGTGAAAGACTAAAGAGCTGTTTGTCTCATTAAAGAGCTGTTCTTCCCCCCACCATGAATGTTCACAGGTGTCATAGCAACCTCCTCTAGACCACTGTCCTCTACCAGGTATTCACAAGTTCACAAACTTTAGTGCTAGCAGCAGTCTAGCTTTACTGTATGCTACACCAGATGTGGTTTACAACTAGTAAATATAGCCATATCAAAAACGAACTCATTGATGTTTAAAAAACAAATAAGAACCAATCACAAATACAGTAACTTGTATTTATTAGTCACAACCTACTTTAATAGATAACTCTTTTCACAGCATCCAATCAAATACATGCATTTTTCAAATGTGCAAGTCCCTCCATTTTAACCACCTCACATGTTCAGAGCTCCTTCATTCAGCTGCAGCCTTCTCTTGTGTCCAACACCTCCTTTCCTTGAAAACGTTCAGAATGTGGACTGTAGATCACACCTATGTTTTTGGGCTACTAATTATGTGACAAAAAAGTGCCACCAGCAGGGACCTTGGTTTCCCTGAGGCGTATAGTACTTGGATTAGGGTGGCACCAATTGCTTCCAATCGTTGAAAGCATTAGAGGTTCCCAGCCCCCTCACCTCATCATTGCACACTGTGGTGGTAATGACCTGGGCACACTGACTGGAGCAGGACTGGAAATACTAATGAAGGATTCCTTTGTTCAATTAATGCATCTTTTCCCTCACACTGCTGTTGTGTTCTCTAATATATGCCAGAGACAAAAATGACAGTGGTCAACTAAATTCCGACCACAATAGACAAAGCCAGGAAACTATTTCAGCATTTCTCAGAGTCCATAACATGGGCTCAGTGTACAATAATAACCTCCACTTTGATATGGATGGCATATACAGAAGAGATGGTGTAGACTTCACAGATGAGGGCAACAGATTATTTCTCAGTAACTGTGCATTCACTCATATATGCAGTAAACATAACCATCAAAGAAACACTAAAGCCAAATTTTAAGAAAAGTAGCACTGCATTATATGAAGTGCCACTTTTTCTTGGGCCCCTTAGCGCCACCTTATGCCACCATGTGTGCACTCTATTAAACATACAGTGCTCCACGGCACAGGTCAGGGACAATAGCGTTAACATTTTTTATGCTATGGTTGTACTTTGCAGGATTAGCACCAAAAATGTTAGCTCTAATCTTGCAAAGTACTTGGAGACCCATTATAAATCATGGTGTGCTTCTTTTTAATGCCTGCTCTTTGCAGGCATTAAAAAATTCCACAAAAATGGCGTAGTAGAAACTCTTAGATTCCCCTGATCCATTTTTGCAGTCCCCCTAATGGGGGAACACCCCCTTGCATACATTATACCTGGCAAAGGCATAATGTGGTGTAAGGTGTTACCATTTGGCGCAAAACATGCATTGCACCACTTTGTAAATCTGGTGCAGTGAATTTGGCCTTGGTGAGCCACATTAGCGTCTTACAAAAATATATTAATGTGTCGCTTAGAGGTGCTAGGCCCTCTTAAATGTGGACCAAAGGCTCATCTTAGAGCCTCCCTACATTTCCAAACCCTTTTTAAATTTAAAAACAACTCTGATTTATTTTTTGAGGAGGAAATTAGATTCAGAACTCTGTTGCAGACTCGCAAAGCAAAAGTGCAATTCAATGCGCAATAGCCAACATATTCACAATATAGTTTCATGTATTAAGCATATATAGCAGTCAATTTTAGTATATATCACTGAAATTAAATGTGACTATAATTACTCAATGGATAAGGTTCTGACTGGGTTTATCACTGGGAGGAAACGTCTGTGAGTGGGTTTCTAAGTGGGTGAGTAAGTGTCTCACTGGGTTTCTGAGTGAGTATAGGAGTGTTTGACTGGGTCTCTGAGCGGCTACACGAGGCTCTAAGTGAATCTGTCAGTGGGTGCATGCAACTCTGAGTGGTCTGTGAGTAAGTGTGTGAGTCTCTGCTTGGTTCTGTGATTGGTTCCATAAGTTTTGCAGTGCACCTCTGCATACATGACCATCTGAATAGTTATGTGAGTGGGTGCATAAGACTCTGACTGGGTCTATCACTAACTGTGTCACTGTTTCAGTGGGTCTGTGAATGAATGCACAACTGTCTTAGTGGGTCTGTGGCTGCCTATATAACTATCTGACTGTATATTTCATTGACTGCATAAGTCTCTGAGTGGCTCTGTGAATGAGTGTACATGTGCTTCCATGGATCCATAATGAGTGCATGAGACTCTCACTGAATCTCTCAATAAGTGACTTGGTCCCTCAGTGAGTCTCTGATTGACTATATTAGTATTTGAGTGTGTCTGTAGAGTGCTTCTGCCAGTGGGTGCATGAGGCTTTGACTGGATATGTGACTGGGTGCAGAAGGCTCTCAGTGGGTCTGTAAGTGGGTGCATGAGTCTCTGACTAGGTCTGTCAGTGGCTGCATGAGTGTCTCAGTGTTTCTGTGAGTACCTACATTAGTATGTGACTGTGTATGTGAATAACTACATGACTCTGTGAGCAGCTTTGTAAATGAGTGTGTATATTTTTGATGTGGGTCCATTTATGGGTGCATGAGCCTCTGACTGGATCTCTGAGTGAGAGCATGATTCTCTCAGTGGGTCTGCTAGTGACTATACAAGTGTTTGAGAGAGTCTGTCACTGAGTACATGAGGTTCTCATTGGTCTGAGTGTGGGCCTTTTAATCTCTGAATAGGTCTGTGAGTGGGTGCAGAGTGTCTCAGTGAGCATTATGAGTGCCTACACGACACTCTGAGTGTGTATGTGAGTGGGTGCATGACTCTCTAAGTGGGTCTGTGTGTGAGTGTGTGAGTGTTTTAGTGAGAAGGCGAGTGGGTGCATGAGGCTCTGAGTACATCTCTGACTGGGCGCATTACTCTATGAGTGGGTCTCCATCTGGGTGTCTGAGTATCTCATTGGGCTTGTGAGAGCCTACATGATTAGCTCAGTGGATATGTGAGTGGGTGCAAGAATTTCTGATTGAGTTTGTGAATGAGTATGTGAGTGTTTAAGTGGGTCTGTAAACAGGTACATGCATGAGACTCTGAATAGATCTCTGAGTGACTGCATTAGTCTTTCACTGGGTCTCTGAGTAGGTGTATGAGAGTCTGAGTTATCCCGTGAGCCAATGAGTTAGTGTGGGACTCTCTGAGTGGGTCTGTGACTGGGCGTGTTAGTGTCTGACTGGCTCTGTGAGTGTCTCTGTGAGGGTCTGATTAGGTCTATGACTACAAGTGTTAGCTTCCCTGAATGAGTGCATGAGGCTCTGAGTGGATATGTGGTTATATGCATGAGTCCCTGAGTACAGCTGTGACTGGGTGTGTGATTGCCTATATGACTATTTAACTGGGTATGTGAGTGGGTGCATGAGTCTTTGAGTGAGTCTGTGAGTGAGTTTGTCAGTGTATGAGTGAGCCCATGAGTAAGGGTATGAGTGTCTGAGTGAGTCTGTGAGTGGAGGGGTTTCTCTCACTTGGTCTGTGGGAGGGTGAGTCTGTGAGTGAGTCTGTGAGTAAGTACATGAATGTTTGACTGGGTCTCTGAGTTGCTGCAACAGGGTCAGAGTGGCTCTGTAACTAGGTACCTGAGGGTCTCAATGGGTCTGTGAGTGGATGTGTGCTAGTCTGAGTTGGTCTGTGAGTGGGTGCATCAGTCTCTGAGTGGGTATGTCACTTTCAGAATGAGTCAATGAAAGGGTCTGTTAGTGTCTGCAGCAGTGCTAAAGTGCAATTGCTCCTATGTAAAATGTATGTATCATTAACTTTCCATGATTGGCATATTTTATTTACTAGTAAGTCCCTAGTTAACTGCACTAGATGTGCCCAGGGCCTGTAAATCAAATGCTACTGGTGGGCCTGCAGCATAGGTTGTACCACCACAAAAGTAGCCCTGTAAACATGGTTCAGACCTGCTGCTGCAGTGTCTGTATGTGCAGTTTTAAACTGCCAATTCGACTTGGCAAGTGTACCTACTTGCCAGGCCTAAACCTTCTCTTTTTATACATGAAAGGCACCCACAGGGTAGGCCCCAGGTAGCCCCATGGGCAGAGAGCAATGTATGTTAAAGGTGGGAAATGTACTCATGTGTTTTACATATCCTAACAGTGAAATACTGCCAAATTTGTTTTTCACTGTTGGAAGGCATATCTCTCTCATAGTTTAACATTGGGACTGCCTTTAAATATTATTAAAGAGCAGATTCCCTTTGGGGCAGATAGAAATATGCAGTTTATGGTTTTCTAACTTACAATTTAAAAATACATCTTTTAGTGCAGTTGGGTTTTAGATTGTGTGTTTGAAAATGCCACTTTTAGAAAGTAGGCATTTTCCTTCTTAAACCATTCTGTGACTCTGCCTGTTTGTGGATTTCCTGTCTGGGTCAGTTTGACAGTTGGTCTGTTGGCACATCTCTCTAGACAGTGACGCAAAGGGAGTTGGGGTGTAGCCTGCATATCCTGTTGAGCCATCTATGCTAGGAGGGAGGAGCAGAGTGGTCACTTACACCTGAATGCTCTGTGCCTGCCCTCACATAATGCAGTCTCCAATCCCCTGGTGTGTGTCTGGGGCCTGGCCTGGGCAAAGCAGGAACTTGAAAACAACAGAGACTTCTCTTTGAAGTAGGCCTACTTTGAAAGGCAGAAAGGAGTACAAGAAGAGGACCCAAAACCCCTGAAAATTAGATCACTTCTGGAATCAAGAGGAACCTCTGCCAAGGAGAAGAGCTGAAGAGCTGAGGAGAAGTGCTGCCCCTGCCTGTGAAAGAGGACAAAGACTGGACTTTGTTGTGCATTCCTCATTGAGAAGAATCTCCAAGGGCTTGAAATGAACTTGCCTCCTGTTGTGGAAGTCTCAGGGCCATTAAAGACTTCCCTTGCCAGCACCTGGACTCTCTGCTGAGGCTCCTGCCCTGCCAAGTGGTGCCCTATCCAGATTCTGGACCCTTGAAAGTTGAAGTTGTCAGACAAGAAATGAAAATCCACTCACAAACCGCCATGCGCACCCTTCGTGATGCAGCTAATTAAACAATCTGCCGCCGCCTACGCAGCTGAAATCAACGCTCCACCTGCCTCGCGGCTGGAAGATCAGCACAATGGGGCTGGAGAAACCATGCACAACACCCACTAACGGGGGCTGATAAAAACAACACAACATCGATGGGCGCGGAAATTCAATGTAAAGCCTGCCCTGACCGAGGTGCTCATCCAGATCGACGCATTGCTCTCTTGCGGGAGAGAAGAAATGACGCGGAGGAATGATGAGCTCTTACTTCTGAGTGAAAAATCAACAAATAGCTGGCCTTTTTCAATGCACACTCACCCTTGTGGCTTTATTTTGACACTACCTAGGTACTTTTGTGAAATAACAGTCTTCTCACTGTTTTCTAAAGATTAAGGCCCTCATTACAACCCTGGCGGTCGGTGTTAAAGAGGCAGTAAGACCGCCAACAGGCTGGCAGTAAAAAAAATGGAATCACGACCATGGCTGAAACCGCCAACATAGACAGCCACTTTAACACTCAAACCGCCACGGCGGTACAAACAAACAGCATGGCGGTCACCGCCAACAGACAGGCGGAAGACAGTGTACCGCCCACACTATTATGAGAGGCCAATCCGCCACCTTTTCCGGGGCTGAACCAACGTGAACAAAAACACGGCGGAAACAGGACTTGGAAAGGAAAACACTCCTCTCTCTGCACCCCACGACGGCGGCGATGACCACGGTGAGTACTGCACCTACAAAACATGGAAGGGGGGAGGGAAAAGAGAGTGACGCACACGCAACACGCAAAACCCCCACCCTCACCCACATCATACACTAATACATGCTGCAACATTACATTTACACCCATCCCCCCTGGAAGAACGCAAGGACAAAATGATATGATTTGAACGTTTATAATCAATAAAAATCCATTAGTCAAAACTTTAAATACAGTATAAACAATTATGTATGCCAACTATACAAGTCCGGATAGTGCACCATTCATAGTCCATGGACCACTTGGGCCAAAATACATGGGCAAGGCCCACACTCAATACCAGACTCCAAAAAGGAGAGAACACTGCTGGGACATCAGATCGAAATGAAACAGATACCTCAGGGGGAAGGGAAGGGGGGCACCTGAGCCGGATGAGTGCACGAAGCCAGCTCCACGAGGGGGCTCCATGCCCATTGATGTATCCTGGGGAGTGCAAAGCCACAGTCTCTCGAGTCTCTCCAGTGGGTGGTTTGCCCACTGCTGCATCCTGGGGAGTTCAAAGCCACAGTCTCTCAAGTCTCTCAAGTGGGTGGTTTGCCCACTGCAGCATCCTGGGGAGTGCAAAGCCACAGTCTCTCAAGTCTCTCCAGTGGGTGGTTTGCCCACTGCTTTATCTTGGGGAGTGCAAAGCCACAGTCTTTGAAGTCTCTCAAGTGGGTGGTTTGCCCACTGCTGCATCCTGGGGAGTGCAAAGCCACAGTCTCTCAAGTCTCTCCAGTGGGTGGTTTGCCCACTGCTTTATCCCGTGGAATGCAAAGCCACAGTCTCTCAAGTCTCTCCAGTGGGTGGGTTGCCATGGGACACACGCTGAGGGGCTGCTAGGAGGGCAGTGCTGGTAGGGGGGGTGGCGGCTGTACCTGTTGATGCAGGGGGCACAGAGGGGCCCACCACAGCAAGGGAGCTCCCATTAGAGGAGGAGTCACTGTCGCCGATGTCACCTCCTGTCCACGCTGTGGAGCTTCCCTCGCCCTCCGTCCCACTGGTGGCTTCAGAATCCATTGTCTCGCCCTCCAGGGCCATGTGGGATGCTACTCCCTCGTGCTCCGGTGGCACTGCTCCTCCGCCTGATGAAGCTAATGCACACAAGAACAGGGAGACCACAAAAAGGGGTGGAAAGACAGAAGAAAGACATGTTCAGTGCATGCAATACCGCTACAGTTGGAGGACACTACAGACACAGCAGCCCTCTGCACTACGCCATGCACTTAGGGTTCCCTAATTAATCCCAGGGACATGGGGTACAAGGCCTATGCCTGATTGCTGCACACATGGAAGTCACAGGAGCCTGATTAGGTGTAGTTGGCTCTTACCACTGGTGAGGTTGGGGTGCCACATAGCCTGCCTCACCAAGGGACCTTGCCTACAAAACTCGCCCTGGCCTAGGGGAACACACAGCCCACCTCCCCAACCCAGAGACCTCGTAATGAGCGCAGAGTCACATGGATGTGACTGTACTCACCCCCTTGTGGCTGCTGTGATGCCCTCAAGCGCCCATCCAACTCCGGATACGCCACCACCAGGATCCGGAACATCAGGAGGTCATGGTGCGACGGGCACCCCTCCCACGTTGGGAGGCCATCCCCAGCTGGGCCTCCACCATCTTCTTTCTCCAGCGGCGAATGTCCTCCCATCCTTTACGGCAGTGGGTGCTCCATCTGTGGTGGACCCCCAGGGTCCGGACGTCTTGGCGATGGCACGGCAAATATCCTTCTTCTGGTGGGCGCTGACCTAGAGGAATTGTACAGGGGAAAAGGATAATCTTTAACTGTCCGGACCGTCACAGTAATTGACCCACGTTCCCACCCTTGTCCTGAAGCACATACACTCACCGTCTGCTCATGCAGGCCTCAGTCCCCCCCCCGCATCTTCCATCTGCACCACTCCAAACAGGTATTGCCCATACAGCATGCTCACAGTGTACTCACCTGTTTGTCTGGAGGACCGTAGAGTAGCGTTTACTGGGGGAGGACCCCATCCACTAACTTCTCCAACTTCTCCGTAGTGAAGGCAGGGGCCCTTTCCCCAGACACATGAGCCATCGTCGCTTCCAGACTGAGTTCACAGCAGCACTTACCTCATATTCCCTTATCCCACATTACAGGTCAGGCAGGTGCCATTTCAGGGGGCCACATGGCATTAATTTTAAATGCATCACACCTATCTAGGCCTTGCATACACACAGTGACAGGCACATTGCAGATTGACAAATGTGTGCAATAAATATTTTTTTCAATACCTCAGTGTTGGCTGACTCTCTGCTCGCTGTTCCTGTCTATAGGGCACGTCCGCTGGGGCAGGTGAGGAGATGGCGTCATCCTCCGGTGTACAGACTGCTGATGGACCTGTCGACAATGGAAGACAGACACATCATTATCACTTACAGACTTGATCGTGCCACAATCCAGGAACTGTGTGACCAGTTGGAGCCAGACCTGATGTCAGCTATCCGGCATCCCACAGGAATCCCACCTCCAGTGCAGGTCCTGTCAGTACTCCATTTCCTGGCAAGTGGGTCTTTTCAAACAATAGTGGCCATTGCATCAGAGATGTCCCAGCCTTTGTTCTCAAACATGTTGTCCAGAGTGTTGTCTGCCCTGTTGAAAAACATGCGCAGCTACATCTTTTTCCCTCAGGTGGAGGATTTGCCCACGGTGAAAGGTGACTTCCATGCCCTGGGACATATCCCCAACATCATAGGGGCCATTGATGGGACCCATGTGGCATTGGTACCCCCCGCAGGAGTGAACAGTTGTACAGAAACTGGAAGACCTACCATTCAATGAATGTGCAGTTGGTGTGTTTGGCCGACCAGTACATCTCCCATGTGATTACCAAGTTTCCAGGCTCAGTGCATGACCCTTACATTTTGAGGAATAGCAGCATCCCTTATGTGGTGGGGCACCCCAGAGGCACTGGGTGTGGCTAATAGGTGAGGACAAGGACCCTATACTGTGTGAATGATTGTCTCGGTCTTGGGTTGTCCCTAAGGGTTTGTGTGTGTCCCTCGACATTTGCAGGTGACTCTGGGTACCCCAACCTGTCATGGCTACTGACCCCAGTGAGAAATCCCAGGACAAGGGCAGAGGAACGCTACAATGAGGCACATGGGAAAACTAGGAGAGTGATCGAAAGGACCTTCGGCCTCTTGAAGGCCAGGTTCCGTTGCCTCCATTTGACAGGTGGTTCTCTCTACTACTCACCAAAGAAGGTGTGCCAGATCATTGTGGAGCCTGCTGTATGCTGCACAACCTGGCTTTGCGACGACAGGTGCTTTTCTGCAGGAGGATGGTCCAGAAGGAGGTCTTGTGGCAGCTGTGGAGCCTGTGGACAGTGAAGAAGAGGAGGCAGAAGAAGAGGATATCGAAACAACATTATCCAGCAATACTTCCAGTGAGACACAGGTAAGAAGACATCACTGTCTCCCACATCTCCTACAATTGTAAGACCTATCATATGTCTGTCAATTTCACCCAGTGTATGGACCCTGACTTGTCACTTTGCATTTCCATTTCACAGATCTGGGTCCCTCTGCTATATTCCCTCATGGACTAGAGCTGTGTGACATAGGTATGTTGACAATACAATCGACATTGCTATTTTCCTTAGTTATTGCAAATACACATTTGTGAAAGCACAGACTGACTCCAGATTGTTTTGTGATTCAAGGGTGTTTATTTTTAGTGCAAATTAGTGGAGGGGGTTGTAAAATGGGCAGGGGTGATGGTGGAGGAATGTCCATGGCAGAGTGCAGTCTATTTGTTTCACAGGTGCATTGTCCAAAGGGGCATAGGAAGTGGAGCTAGGGCAGTTGATGGATGGACAGGGTGACGAAGTGGGACAGAAGGATGACATTCAATGTGGTACCATTTCTTGGCAGGGGTCTTGGCATTGTTCTCTGTCTTTGTCCTGGATCTCAGGGACCGTTTGCGGGGTGGTTCTCCATCTGCAGGGGGTGGGGTGCTGGTGTCGTGGTCCTGTGGCGGTGCCTCCTGCCCACTAGCTCCGACGAAGGTGGTGGGCTGTTCTTCATCCAGGCTAGTGTCAGGGGCCCCTTGTTGTGCCACAGTTCCCTCCTGGTGTTCACAAGGTCCTTCAGCACCCTTACAATGGTGACATGGGTGGTGTTGATGGACTTGAGTTCCTCCCTGATCCCCAAATACTGTTCCTCCTTTGGCCGTTGGGTGTCCTGAAACTTGGCCAGTACCGTTGCCATCGTCTCCCAGTTTTCCTGTTCCTCTGTCCCCTGAACCGTGTGCCCACTGCCACTGCTCCCAGGTCCCTGATGTTCTTGGGGTGGTGGGTATGCCTGGGTTCCCTGTAGTGGTGGACACACTGCTGCTTGACGTGTCCTGGGGACAGAGGTATCGGCCCGCTGGGTGGGTGCTGTGCTAATGTTTCCTGAGGGGGGAGGCTCTGTGGTGGCATGTGCCAGTGTGTGGGGACCCGACTGTCCCGAGGTCCGAGATGGACCGGGCTGGTCATCTAGATCCAGTTAGACAGAGCTGCTGTCATCACTGTGGGCCTCTTCTGTGGGGGGAGTGGACATGTCTGGAACCTCCTGTCCGGTGACGCTGGGTAGGGGTCCTGCAGAGGTGTAAAGGCATCTGTTATTGCATCTGTGTGTGCCATTGTATACAATGGGTGGGTGACCCTGTACCCCAGTGCTTGCATCCTTGTCTAGGACCTTGTGTGATATTTGGTTTGGGGATCTGTGAGGGTATCTGTAGTGACATGCTTTGGTGATGAGTGTCCCTGCTTTAGTGTTGCATGCAGGGCTTCGTGTTGGGATGTGTGGGTAGTGATAGTGGGGCATATGTGAGGTGTTGGAGTGATGGTGGTGAGGGTGGGGTATGTAATAGCATGCAGGTAGGGTGGGGGATGTAATAGTTAAGATTTGACTTACCAGAGTCCATTCCTCCTGCTACTTCTGCGAGGCTCTCAGGATGCAGTATAGCCAAGACCTGCTCCTCCTTGTAAGTTGTGGGGGAGGAGGTGGGGGTCTGCCGCCAGTCCTCTGAACTGCAATCTGGTGTCTTGAGACCACAGAACGCACCTTCCCCCGTAGGTCGTTCCACCTCTTCCTGATGTCATCCCTTGTTCTTGGATGCCGTCCCACTGCGTTGACCCTGTCTACGATTCTGCGCCATAGCTCCATCTTCCTCGCAATGGAGGTGTGCTGCACCTGTGATCCGAATAGCTGTGGCTCTACCTGGACGATTTCCTCCACCATGACCCTGAGCTCCTCCTCAGAGAACCTGGGGTGTCTTTGAGGTACCATGGTGTGGTGTGGGTGATGTGTGAGGAGGTGTGTGTTATGATGTGTGAGGGGATGTGTTTGTGTGTGTTGTCTGAGGTGCGTGGATGTTGTGTGAGTGATGATGGTGTGTGCCTGTGGATGTTAGTATTGCTGATGGTGGTATCTCTCTCTGTGCTTCATTCTCTATTTTTGTTGTAGGGGTTTGTGGGTGATGTGGATGTGTGTTTTATATTGTATTGTGTTTGTGGGAGTGGTGTGTGTATGTATATCAGGTGTGTGTATTTCGATTTGTCCAATGTGGTTGTGCTTTGTAAATGTGTGTATATTTTGAGCGCGGCGGTGTGTACCACCAATGGAATACCGCGGTTGAAAGACCACCGCGTGGATTCGTGGGTCGTGATAATGTGGGCGTATTCCTGTTGGCGTGACGGTGGAGGATTTGTTATTGTCAGTTTATCACTGACCTTTGGGGTGGTGGACTTGTGTGGGTGTCTGGATTTTGGCGGATTCCGAGATGTAGGTCGTAATAGCTGTAGCAGAATTCCACCGCCGCAGCGGTGTGTTGGCAGTCTTCTGCATGGCGGTAAGCGGCATTTACCGCCAATGTTGTAATGAGAGCCTAAGACTCTTAGGCCCTCATTATGACATTTGAGGTAAATGCCGCTTACCGCCGTGCTGACGGCTGCCAACATACTGCCGTGCAGGCGAATATCCATTCAACATATTATGACACACACACACCTATCCAACAGAATACAGCCACATACACAAATCTGTCAGCCCAGAGGTCAGTGCAAAAGTGGCAGTCCCAAAACCCACACTGTTACGCCAACAGAACAACGCCCATCCCATTGTGACCCACGAATCACCACGGCAGACATTGAACGGTGGTAAACCATTAGTGGTACATACCGCCGTGCTCACAATGGACACCCACAGACAAACAACACCACATTGGCCAAT
The DNA here is from genome assembly GCF_031143425.1 of Pleurodeles waltl. Taxonomy (NCBI): domain Eukaryota; kingdom Metazoa; phylum Chordata; class Amphibia; order Caudata; family Salamandridae; genus Pleurodeles; species Pleurodeles waltl. The sequence continues at coordinate 757,930,060 of NC_090443.1, forward strand.
TCAAACAACACACACCTGACACCCATACACACACCTCTATAAAACACACACCCACATTACTCACAACCCTTTATGAATACAATTCATTGCCAAAGACTGATGCCAAGACCACTGTGACAACTAGACACACAAACCACTCACACCCATAAACCCCTCATACACTCCACATCACACACCCTATCACATTACCCAACACACCCTCCCCACACATCACACAACGCCCACGGCACCACAAAGGCACCCTTGTTTCACTGAGATGTAGTTAAGGGTCATGGTGGAGGAAATCGTCAGGGAAGAGCCACAGCTATTTGGAGCACAGGTGCAACAGATATCAAAAGCACAGAGTGAGCAAGAATTCATTGTTTGAGAACACAGTGCTGAACTAAGCTAAACAGTGTGATAGAATGAAATAAAACCAAGACCGTAAAACTGGTTATTGTAAAATAACATTGCGAGGTTGAATAAAATGTATCTAGGGTAAAGGGCACAGAGGCCTAATATGTTAAGCTAACGCACATGAAGCTATATTAAAAAATGGCTACACTACAAAGCCAGAGACACTTGCCAAGACCACGCCAGGAAATGAGACTCTCCTGATTGTCCCCCTTGTGTCCCACTCAGTCACCTTGTCCACCTTGAACTGACATTGCTCCCCTTCCTATGTCCCCATGGACAATGCACCTGTGCTACGAACAGACTGGAACAATGCCCTGGACTTTCCTCCATCATCACCCCATTCCATTGCACTTTCCCCTCTATATTTTAGCACTACAATAAACACCCTTGGACAAAACTCGACCACTAGTATTTCATGTATTGTAAATTTGTATTGATTGAAACAGCTACGACAATTGCAAATTAACTGTACATAGAATGAGCATAGAATTAATGACCTGTAGCTGGCTGTTGTGATCACACCAGGAGAATGTGTCATATCACCAACATCTGCAAAATGAATATCCAGAGGTAAAAGTAAGTAGTGCAAAGAAGTGGGTAATGCCAGCATGGCAATGCCACACAGAATACAACAATAGTCATAGAAATGTAAAGTTGCACTATCTCACCTGTGTGTAATTGAAAGTACTGACGTATCACAGTCGTTCTGTTGTCCACATCCTCTGCCTCCTCATCCTCACTGTCCCCAGGGCCCACTGCTGCCACAGGGGCATCTCCAGTCTCCTCTTCCTGCAGAAAAGGTACTTGGTGTCTGGGGTCCAAGTTGTGCAACATGCAACCTGCCACTACTATCTGGCAGACCTTCTTGGGTGAGTAGCACAGGGATCCAACTGTTAGATGGTGGCACCTGAACCTGGCCTTCAGGAGGCCAAAGGTCATTTCAATGATCCTTCCGATTCGCCCGAGTGCCTCATTATAATGTTCTTCTACCCTTGTCCTGGCATTCCTCACAGGGGTCAGCAGCCATGGTAGGTTTGGGTAACCAGAGTCACCTGTAAATATCGAGGGACAACATTTAGCCACACACTATCTGATATGGCCCACACCATACCCATAAACCAAAATATACTGGGTGGGAACCAGGGCTCACATATTAGCCACACCGTTTGCCTTTGTAGTTGGCCCATCACATTTGGGACACTGCTATTCCTCAGGACAAAGGCATCATGCACCGACCCAGGATATTGTACTGGTCCGCCAAGCATACCATCTGAACATTCATGGAGTGGAAACTCTTACGATTCCTGAACACCTGTTCATTCTGCCAGGGGGGACAAATGCATTATGTGTTCCATCAATTGCCCCACTTATGTTAGGGATATGTCCTATAAAAAGATAAAACTCAGTCTTTACTGTGGCCAAATCCTCAACCTGGGGGAAAACAATGTAGCTGCACATGTGTTTTATCATGGCAGACAACACTCTTGTCAGCACGTTTGTGAACATTTGCTGTGACATTCCTGCTGCCAAGCCCACTGTCACTTGGAAAGAACCAGTTGCCACGAAATGGAGTGCTGATAGCACATGCACAAGAAGGGGGATCCCATTGGGGTGACAGATAGCAGATATCAGGTCAGGCTCCAATTGGGCACACAGCTCTGTGATTGTGGCCCTGTCCAGTGTATAGGTGAGTATTTTGTGCCTGTCCTCCATTGTAGCCAAGTCCACCAGGGGTCTGTACATGGGGGTATGTCTCTGTCTCCTATTCATCCACAGTGGTAGGAATCTATGGGACAAAAGAGTGAGGAGCCTGTCACAAACTGAACAATTGAGCCACAACAGTAGTTTCCATTCCGTGAATATGTAATGGAACAGTGTGATTTGTCCAGTATGTGCCTATTTCTCCTGTGATGCAGCATTATTCCATAGGGCCACCCCTGAAATGGTGTCGACCTGTCCTGTGTGGAGGGACATGTAGAAGTGAGGTAATTCCACTGACATTGAGCACGGTGGCAGGAGGCGCTCGGGAACCACCGCGCAAATACTCATTGGTTATTATTGGGCCCTATGGGTTACAGTGCCAAATGGTGATCTACGCCGGCTGTGACGGTATGCACAGCCCCGGACGTGACCGCCATTTCCTATCATATTCCTCACTTGTTACCTGACCTTCCATAGGAGAGGAGCTACACTGCATGTGCTGCTGTGACCTGTATCTGGAACCTACCATGGCCCATGTGACCAGGGGAGAGGGCCCCAGCCTTCACTTCGGAGGAGTTGGAGCAACTGGTGGATGGGGTCGTACCCCAGTACAGTCTGCTATATGGGCCTCCAAACCAACAGGTGAGTACAGTGTGGGCACGATGCATATGGCATGGATGCTTGGAGATGTGTGTGAAGGCATTGTGTAAGGGGGGATTATCTGTTGGCAGTGTACATGTTGTGAGCTGGCCTATGTATGTGCCAATGATGATGGAAAGGGGTATGGTGGGCCATGTGTGTGACAGGCTGGTGTTCTCCTGTCTGTCTTGACTCAGCAGCTCAGTGCCCATCAAAAGAAGGGTATATGGCGTGCCATCGCCAAGAAGGTGCGGAATCTGGGGGTCTATGGCAGGCAGAGCACCCACTGTTGTAAGCGGTGGGAGGACCTGAAACGCTGGGCATGGAAGACCACGGAGGCCCAGCTATGGATGGCCTGCCAATGAGAAAGGGGTGCCCGTCGAACCCTGACCCCCCTGATGGCCTGCATACTGGCAGTGGCCTATATAGAGCTGGATGGGTGCTTGAGGGAAACACAGCAGCCACAAAGGGGTGAGTACAGTGACTATCATTACAGCTTACGCCTGGTGGGGTGGTATCCGGGTGGTGGGTGAGTGTCCTCGGTGCCCCTATGTCAGGCCAGACATAGCAGCGTAGGTCCTCTGGTGGCTAGGGGTCTGATTGGAAAATGATAGCTACCTAGCTTGTTAGCATCCACTACTGGGAAGGGCTGTGTGGGTCCCAGGTGTGCTGCAGTTGGTGGTGTGTGCTCCTCCTCATGCCTTGGTAACTAGCAATATCACTGATAGTGCATAGGCTTGTTCCCTGTGTGTGTGTGTACTACAACAGTATTGGTTGGTGCAGTCATTGACCAAGTTCATCCTTTGTCTCTCTCTCACCCCTTTCTTGTTTTGCCATCCTGTCCTTATGTGCATTAGCATCATCTGCCGGAGGAGCAGAGGCACCGGCGATGGAGGGAGCTGCATCCCACAGGACCAAGGAGGCAGAATCCACTGACGCTGAAGGCACCAGTGGGACAGAGGGCAAGGGGAGCACCACGGTGGAGACTTGAGGGGACAATACAGACTCTGATACCTCCTCCGATGGGAGCTCCCTGGTGGTGGCGGACACCTCTGTGACCACCCCAGCTACAGGTACAGCTGCCACCCGCGTACCAGCACCACCCTCCCAGCAGCCCCTCAGCGAGTTGCCTGTGCCTACTCACCCAGGAGGGTGGGTATCTCCTTTGCCCCAGGCCCCTCAGGCCCTGCCCCAATGAGCCCTGCTGCCCTGAGCGAGGAGGCTATTGACCTCCTGAGATCCATCTCTGTAGGGAAACAACCATTGTGAATGCCATCCAGGGTCTGACAGCCCAGATGCAGCAATCTAATGCTTTTCTGGAGGACATTCATGTGGATTGGCGGCCCAACAGAGATTGATTCAGGCTCTCTCCTCCTTTCTGATGGCAGCCATTGTCCCTGTTTCAACTGCCCCCCCTCCAACTTTCACTTCCCAGTCCCATTCTCCTCAACCCCAACCCATCCCAAGCACACAGGCAGACGAGCATGTACATAAGACAACACCGAAGAGTGTCACAGGCAAACACAAGCACCCCACTTTATCCTACAGACACTGACACAAAACACCATCCAGTTGCAGACACGACAATATCCACTATCTCCACTGTCTCCCACTCCACCTCCCACCCAATTGCATCTACCCTCATTCACTACATCAATATCCACTACCAGCATCATCACCACACCAAGTAGAAAACACACCTCACTGGCAGACACCTCCACAACATCCACCTGTGTCCTCTCCCACCGTGTCTGCCCCCCCCCTAAAGTACACAAACGCAAGCACTCAGACACCCAACAGCCATCCACCTCACAACAGCATACAGGACATTCGCCTGCACCCATATCCAGCAGACAAACACCTCCAACAACCACTCCCTTATCCCCCACTCCCATTACTCCTCCCTCATCCTGCCCCAACATCCCTAAAAAGCTTTTCCTTCCATGCCCTATTTGACCTCTTCCCTACCCCTCCCCCCCATCCTGCACTTATGGGCAGGGTAGCAAGGACCCAGCCAATCACCTCATCCAAACAGTCCACGTGCCCAGTGGGTGCACCATCTACTCGTGGTGGTAGGGATTCCAGGCCAACAATACTGAAGGAGAAGGAGCCTGCAGCAGCTGCTAAGAAGGGGAAGGAGGCTGCACCAGCAAGCAGAGGGGGGAAGAGCCCATCCACCAGTGCCAGGAAGGGTAAGGAATCCATAACCCATGAGCAGGAGGAGAGGAGGGAATATATGCCAGCGGAAGCTGGCAACCAAACACCGCCACCACCAGCAGCTGTCACAGGGCTCCCACCGCCAGCCGTGGATGTCCAGCCATCAGAGAGTGCAGGGGCTGTGCAGGAGCATCCCCAACCACAACCACAAGGCAGCCATCAGAGGGCACAGGGGCTGAGCAGGAGCCTCCCACATCCACAACCACAGTGCAGTCATCGAAGGGTGCAGGGGCTGAGCAGAACCTTTCCACAACCACCACCACAGTGCAGCCATTAATGCCGGCAGACACCTTGTAGTCCATCCTCCAAGGGCTACTGTGTGGCCTGCCCCCACCAGAACCAGTGGGCAAGACACCCACTTAAGAGACTTTGGCCTTGTACTCCCCAGGGCAAAGAGCACAGGGCATGTTGGCCCCTCCAGAACCAGTCGGCAAGACACCCACTTGAGAGACTGTGGCCTTGCACTCATCAGGACAATGATCAATGGGCATGTTGCTCCCTCCTGAACCAGTGGACAAGACACCCACTTGAGAGACTGTGGCCTTGCACTCCCCAGGACTAAGAGCAATAGTCATGTTGCCCCCTTCAGAGTCAGTGGCCTTATTCCTGTATCCGGCTGAGGTGCCCCCCCTCCCCCTGAGGTGCCTGCCTATTTGACAAATGATGCCCCTGCAGTGTTCTATCTGGATTGGTGCAGGATACGAGTGGGGCCTTGGACTGTGCCCTGTGGCCATGTGGGCCCTTTGAACTGCGAACTGGGCAGTGTCCCTTTTTTATGCAAGTGTATAGATCTGTTTCATGGCCAAATTGGATTGTTGATTTTATTGTTGGACTGATTACAATCATTTTCTTAAATTCCTGTTGCCGTTGCATTATTCTGCAGATTTTCATGGTCAAATTGTTTATGTAATGCACATGGTTGTGTGTGTGGCATGTGTATGTCGGGTGTGTGTGGTATATGTGTGTCACTCTCATTTCTGCCCACCCTCCCTTGTGTGCTAGGCAGCTGTACTCACCGTCGACGTTTTCGCCAGTGTTGGTGTTCCAGGTGAAGCATTACGTAGAAGATCATCGGAAATACTTGCAGTTCGGGTTCCATTGCGGCATGGTTCATTCCTGTGTCTCCAATGGTGTGTCCTTTCACTTCTGTGCTGTTTCTGCCAGGCTTTTGATGGCGTTGGTACTGCCCCCGAAAAGGTGGCGGTTTGCCGGGTCTTAATATGGTGGGCGGAACTTTGGGGGGCCGGGGACGGAGTAAGCACCGCCAACAGGCTGGCGGTGCTTCTTGGGCAATTCTGACCGCGGCGGTAAAGCCGCGGTCAGAAAAGGGCAACCGGCGGTTTCCCGCCGGTTTCCCCCTGCCCCAAAGAATCCTCCATGGCGGCGCTGCTCGCAGCACCGCCATGGGGATTCCGACCCCCTTCCCGCCATCCTGGTCCTGGCGGTAAAAACCGCCAGGAGCAGGATGGCGGGAACGGGTGTCGTGGGGCCCCTGGGGGCCCCATAATGATTTTCAGTGTCTGCCTAGCAGACACTGAAAATCGCAACGGGTGCCACTGCACCCGTCGCACCCCTTCAACTCCGCCGGCTCCAATCGGAGCCGGCTTCATTGTTGAAGGCGCTTTCCCGTGGGCCGGCGGGCGGCCTTCTGGCGGTCGCCCGCCGGCCCAGTGGGAAAGTCAGAATGACCGCGGTACGGTCTTCTGGCGGTCGGAATGACCCCCTTTGTCTTCCACTTGGCTGTAGGTGGCTACCGCAGTGGTGACTTTTGATTGCGCCCTGGTGGTCGGTGTGGAATATTGGCTATCTATTGGAGCTATCACCACCTTGGTCATAATTTGGCGGGATTACCGCCACTTTATCACCGACTTGCATGTTCGTAATGAGGGCCACAGTCTTTTAAAAATTAATATCTTGACTTGTGTAAGTTGGATTTTGGTTGTTTTGGTCCAGTTTTGTTGAAATAAATGTTAGCTATTTTTCTAAACATGTGCTGTGTAATTTTGTAGTGTTTTCAGTGAGTTACTGTGAGTGTTGCTACAAATACTTTACACTTTGCTTCCGAAGTTAAGCCTGCCTGACAAGCCAAGCTACCAAGGGGGTGAGTGGGGGTTAACTGAGAGTGATTCTCCTTTACCCTGACTAGAGTGAGGGTTCTTCCTTGGATGGGGGGGTAACCTGACTGCCAACCAAATATGTATATTTATTTTTATTTTTTTCATTGGCAGGTTTGCGGCTCTCTCTCAATCTTACATGGGAGGACACACTGAGTGCCATGATGGATTCATGATCACAAAAAAAAGAAGGGTTTTACCATTTCGAACTCATAAAATATATCTTACAAACCACTATATTATCCCCATGGGGTCAGAGTACCTCTGCCCTGACGCCTTATATACATTTATAAAACAAAATCCATCCCACAAGACCATTGCTGGTTGAGAAAATGGTGGCCACAACTTTCTGAAGAACTTGCACCCAGCCAATCAAAGCCCTCTTTGTGGCTCGAAGATGGCAATGCTCTGCGATGGATCCCTGGTGAATCTGCGTCCCTATATGTACAGATGTGTTTTCAACCTAATTTCCTCAAAAACTACTGAATAGAATTACACCAAAACAAAAAAGGTTGCTTTCTGGACGAGGACCTACCTTTCTCCCAAATTTAGCGTAATTCCATCCTGTAGTTTCAGCACTAATGCTGTTCAAAATCCCTATGGAAAAATGAATGGAGAAAATGTGTTTTGGGACCCCCCCCAGACAGATCGCCCTGAAATATTCCAAACAGCAGCTGACAGGACTGGCACATTTTTGGGAAAGTTTTGTGAAGATTCGTCTAGCGGTGCGAAAGATATAGGCTGGTAAAAAAATGCTTTTTATTTAGAAACTAGGTCCTTACTATAACAACTTAGTGGCAACTGTTACTCGCCTCTAGGTAACATATATAAATATTTATTACTATAAAAAAATGTATTTATTGATATATATATAAATGAGAGAGAGATGTATGTATTTAATAGTTTATTTTTTTGATAGCTATGTGGTTTTGTGGGGGGGCTATCGTGGTCCCCAGGGCAATCACTCATCTTTTTTAAAAATAATGTCCCACAGGGGGTCAGGCCTGCTCACTGACAACCCACTGTAATAAAAAATAAAAAAAAAATCTCTTAATTTTACACCGGGGTGGGACCATCGTGCCCCCCAGGGGTAAACAACCATTTTTGTGCAGGTGGGCGGCCCACTCCCATGAGGGCTGACCCCTCAGGTGAAATCCCTGGTGTCTAGTGGTGTTTACAAGCTATGGGTCGCAGTGTGGCTGCCTTCCATGGCCAGGAAACCCTTTTAGGAAGGCCTCTTTGGAAAGGGGAGTGTCTCCCCTTTCAAACAAGGCCTCCCTGAAAGCTGGGGAGGCCTTTTGAGGCCTGTTTTCCCCACTGATTATAAAGCATCCTTACCTGCTGCTTCCTGCTCTAGGAGGAAAACAATTGTGATGCCAGCACACCTCGCAGGGAGCTGACATCACAGATGGGTGGGTGAGGGACAGGGATGACATGGAATCTCTTCTGTGTCTCTCCAGAGCTTTTCGTAAAAAAGCATTGGAGGATTTTTTAATGCCCCTCCTGTTGTGGCCCGCATCAGGGAGGGTATGTGTGTGTCAACGATTGGGCGACACAGACTCCTAAGGGGTTAAAGAAAAATATTGGGAGTCACTGCAACTCACAGATTATGGACTTACAAATGACTAATGGCAAGTTTAGGATTGTGCAAGACCTGAGAAGCGTAAACGATATTGCAATCACATGTTGTCCTGTGGTCCCAAAGCCAGCTACCACACTTTACCAGATTCCATGAATGCCAGATTTGTTTACTGCTATAGATCTTTGTCAAGGTTTCTTCTCAATTCTGTTCCACAAGGAAGGTCAGCGTTTATTCTACTTTGTTTTTTGAGTGAAGGTATTAGCATGGTGTTGAGTCCCACAAGGCTATATTGCGAGACCTTCAATCTTTAATGAGATTCTAAAGAACAATTTGGAAACATTGATCATGCCCTGTAATTTGTTTCTCAATCAATATATTGATGACCTGTTAGTGACATCAGAATGTAACAAATCTTGCAAACAACACATCATTGCATCATTGCTCTGTTAAATCACTTGGTTGAGAATGAACATAAAAGGTCCCCAACAAGCTGGTATACTGTCAAAAAGAGGTCCAATATTTGGGACATCTTACTGAGAAAAGAACAGGAAAAGTTTTACGAAAAAGAGAGTTAGCCATTTTATAAATGGTTCCTCCAAAGATGTAAAGAGAAGTCAGAATGTTTTTGGGAATGGTTGGCTACTGTAGAGACTGGATGTCCAACTTGTCCTTGGTTGTGAAGCCTTTCCTGAGGCTAACATACAGAAATGTGCCTGACCCTTTTCCATGGGCAAACGAATGCATGAAAGCTTTCCTAGACTTGAGAGAACATCTCCTTCATGTCCGGGCCACTGAGAATGCCTGATTATTCAAAGAGTTTTACATTATTTTGCAGTGAGAGGGAGAGCTGCACTTTCTCAGTGCTTACACCATTGCATGGTGGCGCCAGAAGGCCCATGGCCTATTTTTCAATTACACTTGGTCCTAGGTTTGTCGTATGGCCTGGTTGTCTTAAAACTCTGGCTGATGTCATTGGTAATCTAGAGAGATATGAAAACATAGTGATATGACATCCTTTAACTGTTACAGTCCCTCATTCTGTCAAGGGTTTGCTTATCAGAATAAAAAGACAGCATATGACCAACACATGGTTGACTAAGTATAAGCAGTAGATTCTCACTGCTGAAAATCAGACTCTGAAGTGCTGCCAGATTTTAAATCCAAGTACCCTCATGCTTACACCTGAAAATGAGGCATCAGATAAATGTGAGCATGAATGTCTTGATGCCACAGACTTATGCATCAAACAAAGACATTGATAAGCCCTGATTATGTCCCGTTTGTGGATGGCTCATGCCTAAGGACAAATAATGGCTCCCTGAGAGTAGCTTACATTGTTTGTCAAGAAATAGCAGAACCTGAAGCTTCTTGGATCGTTGAGCAGATCAACTGAACCATTAAATCCAGATTGGCAAAATTATGTGCACAAACTTCATTGAAATGTCCTGATGCTTCACCTTTGGTGATAATGCATCTGTGAAGTGCACCAAATAGTAGGAGTTTGGGATCAGAGCCAGCAAGACGAAAGGGGTTATGATTGACACACTGGTGAACAAATGCACTTGTCGGATATCTCACAAAGTGGCATTGGAGCTTGACGTAGAAAGTGCAGAAACAAGAACTCAAGCTGAAGTGACAGTTAATATACCCACAGAGCAACAAGAAGATCCAGAAGAAGGAACATGTTCTGAATTAAGAGCAAAGAGAGACACACACAATGCTAAATGGCCAAAAACCTACAATCGGAAGAAATTGAAATCAAGTGTGTCAGTTGGATCCATAGCACTGTCAAATTGATGAGGAAACAGAATCGAGTGGTGTGAGTGACACAAAAGAAGAACAACAAACTCTCCGAAGATCTAAAAGAGTTAGAATGCATTGTTGAAGGGATTTATCTCTTGAATGGACATACTACATGAGCCAAGTGCTAAACATCCTAATTTCATATCGGCTTGACTGGAATAAAGAAATGCCTGAACCTCCTTGAAATTACTCAGAGCAGGAATACATTTGTGATCAAATTAGTAAATAAACTGTTTGAAATAAGAACAAATTGACAAATTTGCTGAGAAATTAAGAAGAGTACATAGGCCCGAGGGTGCAGAAAAAGAATAGGGATAACATTTAGAAGAACACAGAATAGGGTAAAGAAAGACTATAGCAAAGCTGCTGTAAATAAAGCTACAATAAACTAATCTAGAAGAAGTAAATAATCAAGAATTGTTGCATATTAAAATAAAGACACTAACTTTGCTTTTACATAATTATTTCTTTTACTAGATCTGACTTTGGATAAACATGTGTGCCCTAACCAGAAGTGGATGTAAGATTACTATAGGGATCATGCTTTCATTAATAATTAGCAGTTGTAGGAGGCTGGACTGGCTTGTAGTGAGTACCAAGGGGTACTTACACCTTGCACCAGGCCCAGGTATCCCTTATTAGTGTATAGGGTGTCTAGCAGCTTAGGCTGATAGATAATGGTAGCTTAGCAGAGCAGCTTAGGCTGAACTAGGAGACGAGTGAAGCTCCTACAGTACCACTAGTGTCATATGCACAATATCATAAGAAAACACAATACACAGATATACTAAAAATAAAGGTACTTTATTTTTATGACAATATGCCAAAAGTATCTCAGTGAGTACCCTCAGTATGAGGATAGCAAATATACACAAGATATATGTACACAATACCAAAAATATGCAGTATAGTATTAGAAAACAGTGCAAACAATGAATAGTTACAATAGGATGCAATGGGGACACATAGGGATAGGGGCAACACAAACCATATACTCCAAAAGTGGAATGCGAACCACGAATGGACCCCAAACCTATGTGAGCTTGTAGAGGGTTGCTGGGACTGTAAGAAAACAGTGAGGGTTAGAAAAATAGCTCACCCCAAGACCCTGAAAAGTGAGTGCAAAGTGCACTAAAGTTTCCCAAAGAGCACAGAAGTTGTGATAGGGGAATTCTGCAGGAAAGACCAAAACCAGCAATGCAACAACGATGGATTTCCAGACGAGGGTACCTGTGGAACAAGGGGACCAAGTCCAAAAGTCACGACCAAGTCGAGAGTGGGCAGATGCCCAGGAAATGCCGGCTGTGGGTGCAAAGAAGCTGCTACAAGGACGTAGAAGCTGAGGATTCTGCAGGAACGACAAAGGCTAGAAACTTCCCCTTTGGAAGATGGATGTCCCACGCCATGGAGAGTCGTGCAGAAGTGTTTTCCTGAAGAAACACCGCAAACAAGCCTTGCTAGCTGCAAGTTGTGCAGTTAAGGTTTTTGGATGCTGCTGTGGCCCAGGAGGGACCAGAATGTCGCCAATTGCGTCAGGGGACAGATGGGACGCCCAGCAAGACAAGGAGCCCTCTCAGAAGCAGGCAGCACCCACAGAAGTGCCGGAACAGGCACTACAAAGAGGAGTGAAACAGTGCTCACCCGAAGTTGCACAAAGGAATCCCACGCCGCCGGAGGACAACTCAAGAGGTCGTGCAATGCAGGTTAGAGTGCTGTGGATCCAGGCTTGGCTGTGCACAAAGGATTTCCGCCAGAAGTGCACAGAGGCCGGAGTAGCTGCAAAAGACGCGGTTCCCAGCAATGCAGTCTGGCGTGGGGAGGCAAGGACTTACCTCCACCAAACTTGGACTGAAGAGTCACTGGACTGTGGGAGTCACTTGGTCAGAGTTGCTGGATTCAAGGGACCTCGCTCGTCGTGCTGAGAGGAGACCCAGGGGACCGGTGATGCAGTTCTTTGGTGCCTGCGGTTGCAGGGGGACGATTCCGTCGACCCACGGGAGATTTCTTCGGAGCTTCTAGTGCAGAGAGGAGGCAGACTACCCCCACAGCATGCACCACCAGGAAAGCAGTCGAGAAGGCGGCAGGATCAGCGTTACAGAGTTGCAGTAGTCGTCTTCGCTACTTTGTTGCAGTTTTGCAGGCTTCCAGCGCGGTCAGCAGTCGATTCCTTGGCAGAAGGTGAAGAGAGAGATGCAGAGGAACTCTGATGAGCTCTTGCATTCATTATCTAAGGAAATCCCCAAAGCAGAGACCCTAAATAGCCAGAAAAGAGGGTATGGCTACTTAGGAGAGAAGATAGGCTAGCAACACCTGAAGGAGCCTATCAGAAGGAGTCTCTGACGTCACCTGCTGGCCCTGGCCACTCAGAGCAGTCCAGTGTGCCAGCAGCACCTCTGTTTCCAAGATGGCAGAGGTCTGGAGCACACTGGAGGAGCTCTGGGCACCTCCCAGGGGAGGTGCAGGTCAGGGGAGTGGTCACTCCCCTTTCCTTTGTCCAGTTTCACGCCAGAGGAGGGCTGAGGGGTCCCTGAACCGGTGTAGACTGGCTTATGCAGAAATGGGCACCATGTGTGCCCATGAAAGCATTTCCAGAGGTGGGGGAGGCTTCTCCTCCCCTGCCTTCACACCATTTTCCTAAGGGAGAGGGTGTAACACCCTCTCTCTGAGGAAGTCCTTTGTTCTGCCTTCCTGGGCCAAGCCTGGCTGGACCCCAGGAGGGCAGAAACCTGTCTGAGGGGTTGGCAGCAGCTGTAGTGAAACCCCTGAAAAGGCAGTTTGGCAGTACCCGGGTCTGTGCTACAGACCCGTGGGATCATGGGATTGTGCCAACAATGCCAGGATGGCATAGAGGGGGCAATTCCATGATCATAGACATGTTACATGGCCATATTCGGAGTTACCATTGTGAAGCTACACATAGGTAGTGACCTGTATGTAGTGCACGCGTGTAATGGTGTCCCCGTCCGGGGAATTGGCCCTGAACAATGTGGGGGCACCTTGGCTAGTGCCAGGGTGCCCACACACTAAGTAACTTAGCACCCAACCTTTACCAGGTAAAGGTTAGACATATAGGTGACTTATAAGTTACTTAAGTGCAGTGTAAAATGGCTGTGAAATAACGTGGACGTTATTTCACTCAGGCTGCAGTGGCAGGCCTGTGTAAGAATTGTCAGAGCTCCCTATGGGTGGCAAAAGAAATGCTGCAGCCCATAGGGATCTGCTGGAACCCCAATACCCTGGGTACCTCAGTACCATATACTGTACTAGGGAATTATAAGAGTGTTCCAGTATGCCAATGTAAATTGGTAAAATTGGTCACTAGCCTGTTAGTGACAATTTGAAAGAGATGAGAGAGCATAACCACTGAGGTTCTGATTAGCAGAGCCTCAGTGAGACAGTTAGTCATAACACAGGTAACACATACAGGGCACACTTATGAGCACTGGGGCCCTGGCTGGCAGGGTCCCAGTGACACATACAACTAAAACAACATATATACAGTGAAATATGGGGGTAACATGCCAGGCAAGATGGTACTTTCCTACACAACCCCCCCCCCCCCAAACGAAGGACAATAAGACTAGCCATAACCTGATGAGTCTTCATTGTCTAAGTGGAAATATCTGGAAAGTCCATCTGCATTGGAGTGGGTACTCCCAGGTCTATGTTCCACTGTATAGTCCATTCCCTGTAGGGATATAGACCACCTCAACAATTTAGGATTTTCACCTTTCATTTGTTTTAGCCAAAGTAGAGGTTTGTGGTCTGTCTGAACAATGAAGTGAGTGCCAAACAGGTATGGCCTCAACTTCTTCAGTGCCCAGACCACAGCAAAGGCCTCCCTCTCTATGGCAGACCAATGCTTTTCTCTAGGGGTCAACCTCCTGCTGATAAAAGCTACAGGTTGATCCTGGCCATCAGAATTAAGTTGTGAAAGGAAGGCCCCTACCCCTAATTCAGATGCATCAGTTTGGACAATGAATTTTTTGGAGTAACAGGGGCTTTTCAGGACAGGTGCAGAGCACATGGCTTGCTTCAGCTCCTCAAAAGCTTTCTGACAGCTAGCTGTCCACAATACCTTTTTAGGCATTTTCTTGGAGGTGAGGTCATTAAGAGGGGCTGCAATGGAGCCATAGTTCTTAATGAACCTCCTGTAATACCCAGTGAGGCCTAAGAAGGCTCTCACCTGGGTCTGAGTTGTAGGGGGAACCCAATCTATAATAGTTAGGATTTTCCCCTGAAGTGGTGCAATCTGTTCTCCACCTACCAGGTGTCCCAGATAAACCACCTTCCCCTGCCCTATCTGGCACTTTGAAGCCTTGATAGTGAGGCCTGCCTTTTGCAGGGCCTCCAAAACTTTCCATAGGTGGACCAGGTGATCATCCCAACTGGAGCTAAAGACAGCTATGTCGTCCAGATATGCTGCACTAAAAGCTTCCAGCCCTTGCAGGACTGTATTCACCAACCTTTGAAAAGTGGCAGGTGCATTTTTCAATCCAAAGGCATTACTGTGAATTGGTAATGGCCTCCAATGGTTGAAAATGCAGTTTTTGTTTTTGCATCTTCTGATAATTTGATCTGCCAATACCCTGCAGTCAAGTCAAAAGTGCTTAGATACTTGGCAGATGCCAGTGTATCTATTAGCTCATCTGCCCTGGGTATAGGGTGAGCATCAGTTTTGGTTACTTGGTTGAGACCTCTATAGTCTACACAAAACCGCATTTCCTTCTTTCCATCCTTGGAATGAGGTTTTGGTACAAGTACCACAGGAGAGGCCCATGGACTTTGAGAGTGCTCAACCACTCCCAGTTCTAACATTTTCTGCACTTCTTGTTTGATGCAGCCTCTGACATGGTCAGGCTGCCTATAGATCTTACTTTTGACAGGCAAGCTGTCTCCAGTATCTATAGTGTGCTCACACCAAGAAGTGGTGCCTGGCACAGTAGAGAAGAGTTCAGAAAACTGACCCAGGAGATTTATGCAGTGGTCTTTCTGCTCAGCAGTAAGACAATCTGCCAGTACTACCCCTTCCACCAGAGCATCTTGTTCTGTGGAAGAGAAGAGATCAGGGAGAGGGTCACTCTCTTCTTCCTGTCCCTCATCTGTTGCCATGAGCAGGGTGAGATCAGCCCTGTCATAGTAGGGTTTCAGGCGATTGACATGGAGCACCCTAAGGGGACTCCTGGCAGTGCCTAAGTCAACTAAGTAGGTGACTTCACCCTTTTTCTCAACAATTGTGTGGGGTCCACTCCATTTATCTTGGAGTGCTCTTGGGGCCACAGGCTCCAAGACCCACTCTTTCTGCCCTGGTTGGTACTGAACCAAAACAGCCTTCTGGTCATGCCATTGCTTTTGGAGCTCTTGGCTGGCCTTAAGGTTTTTACTGGCCTTTTTCATGTACGCAGCCATTCTTGATCTGAGGCCAAGTACATAGTCCACTATGTCTTGCTTTGGAGCTTTTAAAGATTGTTTCCAACCCTCCTTAACAAGTGTTAGAGGACCTCTTACAAGGTGTTCAAATATGAGTTCAAAGGGGCTGAAGCCCACTCCTTTTTGGGGTACCTCCCTGTAAGCAAAAAGGAGGCAAGGTAATAAGATATCCCATCTCCTGCGGAGTTTTTCAGGGAGTCCCATAATCATGCCTTTGAGAGTTTTGTTAAATCTCTCCACCAGTCCATTTGTTTGTGGATGATAGGGTGTAGTGAACTTGTATGCAACACCACACTCCTTCCACATGGCCTTTAAGTAAGCAGACATGAAATTGCTTCCTCTGTCTGATACCACCTCTTTTGGGAAGCCCACCCTGGAAAAGATTCCCAGGAGGGCCTTTGCCACTGCAGGAGCTGTAGTGGTCCTTAGAGGAATTGCTTCAGGATATCTGGTGGCATGGTCCACTACCACCAAGATAAACCTATTGCCTGAAGCAGTAGGAGGGTCAAGGGGGCCAACTATGTCAACCCCTACCCTTTCAAAGGGAACCCCAACCACAGGCAGTGGGATAAGGGGTGCCTTTGGAGTGCCACCTGTCTTGCCACTGGCTTGACAGGTTTCACAGGACTTACAAAATTCCTTTGTGTCCTCTGACATTCAAGGCCAATGAAACAAGGGAACAAGCCTGTCCCAAGTTTTCATTTGCCCTAAATGTCCAGCTAAGGGAATGTCATGGGCTAGAGTTAGGAGGAACTTTCTGTACTCCTGAGGAATCACCAATCTCCTGGCAGCTCCAGGTTTTGGATCCCTTGCTTCAGTGAACAAGAGGTTGTCCTCCCAGTAAACTCTGTGAGAGTCACTGACATCCCCATTTGCTTGTTTGACAGCTTGCTGCCTTAGACCCTCTAGTGTGGGACAGGTTTGCTGTGCCACACTCAGCTCCTCCCTGGCAGGCCCCCCTTCAGCCAAAAGCTCAGCAGTGTCTGCTTCCAGCTCCTCTGGTTAGGTTCTGCACAGGGTGGAAATTCTTCTTCCTCTGAAGAAGAAGCCACTGTAGAGGGAGGGATAGTAGGTAGTGCTTTACTTCTACTAGCCCTAGCTTTCAGGAGCACTTGGTCCATTCTTCCAGGATCCAAGTCACCCTGTCCTTTTTGCTTTTTGGCCTGAGCCCTTGTCAAAGCAAAAATATGCCCTGGAATGCCCAGCATTGCTGCATGGGCCTCCATCTCCACATCTGACCAAGCTGATGTCTCTAAATCATTTCCAAGTAGACAGTCTACAGGTAAATCTGAGGCAACCACAACTTTCTTTGGACCAGTAACCCCCCCCAGTTGAGATTTACAACAGCCATGGGGTGGCTAAGTGTGTTGTTGTGAGCATCGGTTACTTGGCACTGGTGACCAAGTAGGTGTTGTTCAGGGTGGACCAGTTTCTCTATTACCATTTTAACACTGGCAACTGTGTCCCTGTAGGCCTGAACCTCAACACCATTTATTAGGGGTAGTTGCTTGTACTTATCCATGTTAAGGGGACAAGCAACTAAGGTGGCTAAATCAATAGCCCCCTCAGAGACTAATACAGCCTCTGTGGTCTCCCTAACAAGACCAACCCCAACTAAGTTACCAAAAGTGAGCCCAGCTACTCCCTTGGATTGGCTATTAGTAGGTTTGCTCCCACCACCACTGCTATTACTAGGGGCACTAGGTGTAGCAGCAGGGGTTGTAGTGGTAGGAGGCTTGGTGCTTTTCTTTGGACAACTGGGATCTGTTGTCCAATGGCCTTTTATTTTACATAAATAGCACCATGGTTTCTTTTCTTTGTTTTGATTTGAAGAGGATTTGGACCCACCACCCCCACCAGAGTGTTTTTGTGGGCCTGATGAAGACTCATTTTTAGATTTGTCCCCACACTTGTCAGAAGACTTACCATCCTTCTTCTTGCCATCTTTGTCACCCTCTGTATGAACTTTTCTGTTCACCCTTGTTCTGACCCATTTGTCTGCCTTCTTTCCCAATTCTTGGGGAGAGGTCAGATCAGAGTCCACCAGGTACTGGTGCAACAAATCAGACACACAGTTATTAAGTATATGCTCTCTCAGGATTAAGTTATACAGGCTTTCATAATCAGTAACTTTACTGCCATGTAACCACCCCTCCAAGGCCTTCACTGAATGGTCAACAAAGTCTACCCAGTCTTGTGAAGACTCCTTTTTGGTTTCTCTGAACTTCATCCTGTACTGTTCAGTGGTTAAGCCATAACCATCTAGGAGTGCATTCTTAAGAACTGCAAAATTATTGGCATCACTTTCTTTTACAGTAAGGAGCCTATCCCTACCTTTTCCACTAAATGATAGCCATAGGATAGCAGCCCACTGCCTTTGAGGGACATCCTGTACAACACAGGCCCTCTCAAGTGCAGCAAACCACTTGTTAATGTCATCCCCCTCCTTATAAGGGGGAACTATATTGTGCAGATTCCTAGAATCATGTTCTTTTGCAGGATGACTATAGGGAATACTGCTGCTGCCACCATGGGTTTCTAAACCCAGTTTCTGTCTTTCTCTTTCCACTTCTAAGGACTGCCTATCCAAATCCAGCTGTTGCTTCTTGAGCTTCAGTCTGGTTTGTTCCCCTCTCAATCTATTGAGCTCCCTTTCTAACACTCTGTCATCAGGGTGGGTCATTCCTTGAAACCGAAGTATGGTGAGAATGAACAGAAGGAGACCCGTCCCTAACAGATGGCACCTTAACAGCTTGGCTAACAGAAACAGCACTTCTACTATGATGAGAAGGGATACTCTTACTGTGATGTGAGACAACACTATCAGTATGGTGTGACTCTACATCAGTACCAGCTATGCTAGGTGGCTTGCTAGGGGGCAGGCTTGAAATCTTCCTACCCACATCTTTTGCTAGGGGTGCCCCAGAATCAGAGTGGGAACCATCAGCTAATTTTTCACCAGAAGTGCCACCTCTGGCTTTATCTTGTTCAACAAGCATGTTAACCAACCGTTCTCTAGAGGGATTCTTCCTTACACTTAAACCTCTTTCTAT
The DNA here is from genome assembly GCF_031143425.1 of Pleurodeles waltl. Classification (NCBI taxonomy): domain Eukaryota; kingdom Metazoa; phylum Chordata; class Amphibia; order Caudata; family Salamandridae; genus Pleurodeles; species Pleurodeles waltl. The sequence continues at coordinate 757,948,995 of NC_090443.1, forward strand.
GCAGAGACTCCTTGCTCCTTTCCAGCTAAGGTGATCATAAGCAAGTTTGGACAGATAAACAGTTTGGCCTGTGCCAGACATTTTAGAAAGTGTTTAAGGGATAGAAAAAGTGAGAATTTTTTTTTCAGAACTTTTGGAAAGACAGAAAAAAACTTTTTAAACTTTTGAAGAACTTTTTAGAAAGTTAGAGGTACTTTTCAGCACTTTAGAAAAGAAGTGAGAAAAGAAATGCAAAACTTTTTGGTTAGGTGTACATACACTGAACTTGTTTTGTATATTTTTCTCTTATGAAAAGTACAATGACAAAAGTGGTAAGTAGTTACAAAGTACTTATCCCACCGCTGCACAACCAATGTAGGAGGCTGGACTGGCTTGTAGTGAGTACCAAGGGGTACTTACACCTTGCACCAGGCCCAGGTATCCCTTATTAGTGTATAGGGTGTCTAGCAGCTTAGGCTGATAGATAATGGTAGATTAGCAGAGCAGCTTAGGCTGAACTAGGAGACTAGTGAAGCTCCTACAGTACCACTAGTGTCATATGCACAATATCATAAGAAAACACAATACACAGATATACTAAAAATAAAGGTACTTTATTTTTATGACAATATGCCAAAAGTATCTCAGTGAGTACGCTCAGTATGAGGATAGCAAACATACACAAAATATATGTACACAATACCAAAAATATGCAGTATAGTATTAGAAAACAGTGCAAACAATGTATAGTTACAATAGGATGCAATGGGGACACATAGGGATAGGGGCAACACAAACCATATACTCCAAAAGTGGAATGCGAACCACGAATGGACCCCAAACCTATGTGACCTTGTAGAGGGTCGCTGGGACTGTAAGAAAACAGTGAGGGTTAGAAAAATAGCCCACCCCAAGACCCTGAAAAGTGAGTGCAAAGTGCACTAAAGTTCCCCAAAGAGCACAGAAGTCGTGATAGGGGAATTCTGCAGGAAAGACCAAAACCAGCAATGCAACAACAATGGATTTCCAGACGAGGGTACCTGTGGAACAAGGGGACCAAGTCCAAAAGTCACGACCAAGTCGAGAGTGGGCAGATGCCCAGGAAATGCCAGCTGTGGGTGCAAAGAAGCTGCTACTAGGACATAGAAGCTGAGGATTCTGCAGGAACGACAAGGGCTAGAAACTTCCCCTTTGGAGGATGGATGTCCCACGCCGTGGAGAGTTGTGCAGAAGTATTTTCCTGAAGAAAGACCACAAACAAGCCTTGCTAGCTGCAAGTCGTGCAGTTAGGGTTTTTGGATGCTGCTGTGGCTCAAAAGGGACCAGGATGTCGCCAATTGCGTCAGGGGACAGAGGGGACACCCAGCAAGACAAGAAGCCCTCTCTGAAGCAGGCAGCACCCGCAGAAGTGCCAGAACCGGCACTATGAAGAGGAGTGAAATGGTGCTCACCCGAAGTTGCACAAAGGAGTCCCACACCGCCGGAGGACAACTCAGGAGGTCGTGCAATGCAGGTTAGAGTGCTGTTGACCCAGGCTTGGCTGTGCACAAAGGATTTCCGCCGGAAGTGCACAGAGGCCGGAGTAGCTGCAAAAGATGCGGTTCCCAGCAATGCAGTCTGGCGTGGGGAGGCAAGGACTTACCTCCACCAAACTTGGACTGAAGAGTCACTTGGACAGAGTTGCTGGATTCAAGGGACCTCGCTCGTCGTGCTGAGAGGAGACCCAGGGGACCGGTGATGCAGTTCTTTGGTGCCTGCGGTTGCAGGGGGACGATTCCGTCGACCCACGGGAGATTTCTTTGCAGCTTCTAGTGCAGAGAGGAGGCAGACTACCCCCACAGCATGCACCACCAGGAAAGCAGTCGAGAAGGAAGCAGGATCAGCGTTACAGAGTTGCAGTAGTCGTCTTCGCTACTTTGTTGCAGTTTTGCAGGCTTCCAGCGCGGTCAGCAGTCGATTCCTTGGCAGAAGGTTTAGAGAGAGATGCAGAGGAACTCTGATGAGCTCTTGCATTCGTTATCTAAGGAAATCCCCAAAGCAGAGACCCTAAACAGCCAGAAAAGAGGGTTTGGCTACTTAGGAGAGAAGATAGGCTAGCAACACCTGAAGGAGCCTATCAGAAGGAGTCTCTGACATCACCTGCTGGCCCTGGCCACTCAGAGCAGTCCAGTGTGCCAGCAGCACCTCTGTTTCCAAGATGGCAGAGGTCTGGAGCACACTGGAGGAGCTCTGGGCACCTCCCAGGGGAGGTGCAGGTCAGGGGAGTGGTCACTCCCCTTTCCTTTGTCCAGTTTCGCGCCAGAGCAGGGCTGAGGGGTCCCTGAACCGGTGTAGACTGGCTTATGCAGAAATGGGCACCATGTGTGCCCATGAAAGCATTTCCAGTGGCTGGGGGAGGCTACTCCTCCCCTGCCTTCACACCATTTTCCAAAGGGAGAGGGTGTAACACCCTCTCTCTGAGGAAGTCCTTTGTTCTGCCTTCCTGGGCCAAGCCTGGCTGGACCCCAGGAGGGCAGAAACCTGTCTGATGGGTTGGCAGCAGCAGCAGCTGCAGTGAAACCCCTGAAAAGGCAGTTTGGCAGTACCCGGGTCTGTGCTACAGACCCGTGGGATCATGGGATTGTGCCAACAATGCCAGGATGGCATAGAGGGGGCAATTCCATGATCATAGACATGTTACATGGCCATATTCGGAGTTACCATTGTGAAGCTACACATAGGTAGTGACCTATATGTAGTGCACGCGTGTAATGGTGTCCCCACACTCACAAAGTCCGGGGAATTGGCCCTGAACAATGTGGGGGCACCTTGGCTAGTGCCAGGGTGCCCACACACTAAGTAACTTAGCACCCAACCTTTACCAGGTAAGTTAGTCATAACACAGGTAACACATACAGGGGACACTTATGAGCACTGGGGCCCTGGCTGGCAGGGTCCCAGTGACACATACAACTAAAACAACATATATACAGTGAAATATGGGGGTAACATGCCAGGCAAGATGGTACTTTCCTACAGCAGTTGCAACATTATTAGTAATACATTTTACATCACAGACAGAGAAATCACTAATTACGTTCGCTAACACAACATCAGGACCAGGTCTTAATGAAGATGAGTTTGTAGATTACATGAAGGGAGATTATTCAACACACCTTTATTCTAGGTCAATAAAAGAATATACAAGAGCTATAGACGCAAAAGACTGTTATGGAAGCATACATATGCCTTTTTCAGCTGACGAACAAGTAGCATATCTTCACATTCTTCTTTTCTATGTTACATCATGCAGTATAGTGCTTAGCTTAGAATATAGGCAGAGACACTTCCACTAGTTAAAAGCATGAAAGATATGGAGACAGTTGATATTACCTTAGACCTTTACTTCCAAGGAACACTGATAAAGCTCATGAAAATAATCTAACCTGCCTAATGAACTCATTAGAAATGGCTTTTTTATGTTAGAAAGAAATACACACTTAGCATCACATGTATACAAAAAGGAAGATGTCCTGAACGATATGTGGAGAAGAGAAGAGGAAGGGGTTAGAAAGAACATGTCTGTCCTGAGGTTTAAATTAGAAAAGAGACACAAGAGTAAAATATGTATGTTTAAAAGAAGAATTCAAAGGAAAAAGACACTAGCCACAAATAGTAATTGTGAACATGTTTTTGAATTGTCAGGAAGAACATGGCAAATTTTGCAGAAGGACGATCCAACTATACCTGGAGTGCATTTTATTCGTGAAGAGAATGCTCATTTCAGATTGCCAGACGCTAGGGAGGGAATTTGCTTCCTAGGCTTCCTTTTTCCAAAAAGTTATCATGTAGAGTTTAGATGCACTAATAATGACACCTGCACATAGGTATTCATGCAGTGTAAGTGAGGGAATGCAACTAGTGGTAGACATATTTGGTGATATCTAGCTGTGGAATTAGTATTAAATGATGAGAAGATTAGAATGCGTTCAACAGTAGTAGACAAATTAGCAACCAGCACTTCTGGAGCTTTGATAGTTGAAAACATAGAATTAGTAGCAATCAGATCACTGTTACTTCCAAATTGTTATGCTTTAAACATTGTACTCGTAGAAAAGGGTGGAGTCTGCAAGATGCTGTAAATTGAGAATTGTTCATATATACCGAATAAGAGTAAGAAGATTATGTATTATGCAAAGAATATGTCTGACTTAAAGCTTGATTTAGAACCCTTAAAAACAACCATCATAGCACAATGCTGTACTAAAGGATTTTCAGTGATAGGCAATTGGATAAAAGCAACAAGTGGAGGAAATCTCAAAGACATTTTAGTTCCTACCCTAATAGAAGTTGTCTGTTTCCTATTGACCCTAGCAGTTTATAACACTATAAAATGTTGTTAATAAAGAAGATGAATAGAGAAATTGATTTGAATGAACAATTTAACAAAGAGTATAATAGACTAAAAGAAAGAGAAATTTTAAAGCGAAAAAGGAAAGCTTCAGCAGAAGACGAGAGTGAACCCTGAATACATCTGTGAATGTAAGTTATGCGATGAATCCAAACCATCAGATGAGGGAATTGAGGGAGAGTATTTTTGGAGAATAAAATCATTGTTATTACCACATACAAATTTAATTTGTAGGCCTTAACAAAACACTCCATTTAATACGTGGTTTTGCATTTCAAGCTTTTATGACAACACATACTTGACTGAACTGCTGACGAGGACCAATTTTTATTTCTTTCCTTCCTTCTTTCTTTCTTTCTTCTTTGTTAGTATTGACATATGTCTTGGTCATAGCTATGGCATTTCATAATGCAAATATTCTATGGTAACAAATACATAAATAGAGAGAATGTTAATGATTTGTTTCATGACCTTTTGAAAATACTGCAAAGTTAGATTAATCATAAAAACTGCTTCTTTAAGAATAGGCTCTGTTAGAAAAGCATGTATGAATGAAAGATAAGTCATTTCAAATTTGTATCATGCTTACTTAACTGTTTTTTGCTTTATAGACCTCAATACATGGGAAGAAATCCGTTTGTTTCATTACTAGCTTGGATAATATTTAAATATATTGTGTATTTAGAATGTTCTTTGTTAAAACTTGCCATCTGAACTGAAGCTGTCCCATTCACATGAAGTCATCAAGTTCTCATTTTCTCATTTGTCAGAGCTGAAGATTATCTACCCACATTTTATAACTTGTTGAAGGAAACAATGTTATAAAAGTGTACGCTCATACTAAGATAGGGGCTGTTAGGTTTAAAGCCTCTAGATTCTCAGCTCCCTCTGCTCATTCAACTTGGCTTGACTCAGTTCTTCTGAGAGAGCACTCTGTCATATTTGTGTTAGTCTCTTTACTGAGGTGTTTTAGACTCATTCTAAGACCAACTTTATTTTGCCTGAACCTATTGCTGAGGGATTCTACTGAAAACTCTCAGTGACATACTCTATTTGAAATTACATGTTTCACATTTGAGATGAGAACTCCTTATGGATTCTACTGAATTTTTCCCTGAAGCTAGATTAGATTAGGGATTAGATTTTTATTGGGCATGCTATATGCTCTGTTCTGTAATTTGCAGTGATATTAAATTATTTGCTAATAAATAAATTGATGAACTAATGTTATGAGAAAATCTTGGAAATACCACCCAAACTCTCAATATTGACTATAATCAAACTGAATTTAATGTATTTTTATTTATGAATGTGCAGTTCTGAACACATTTACCATTTGTATTAGAGACTTCAACTCTAGGGCTCAGTAGAGGTGCTGAACCTTTATATTGGTGAAGGGTCACAATAGTTCTCAAGGGGCATTGTTAAATTTGATGCTTTGGAACAAAACACATGTAAAGGTCTATAAGCACCTGGCATACCCTACATCAGTGATAAAACTACAAAATATTAGTCTGGCTAGAGGAAACATTTCAGCTAATCACACTAAGACATCAATGTGAGAAGGAATTCTCTGACTGAAATTTATGTGTGATATGCCAGTAAACCAGGACCTGCAGTGACCATCTTGTACCATCTTGTTTCTGAGCTATGCAGAAATATGAGGAGTGAGACTTTAAATACTATCCTTGCCTTGTCATTTGAGGGTCCTGAGGAAGTTAGCTCAAGGGACTGTTTTAATTTTTGTTTCTCCCAACTAGACAACCTTTCAAGCTTTAAAATTCAAATGCCTGAAGCGCAATATAAAGGAAATTACCACAGTCCAAGTTTGCAGTAAAATTTGGAGTTCTGACCACTAATAAATGCTGATTTGTGTAAAGGAAAGTTTAATATGCTATTACTTGATCCTTCCTTTTTAATTGAGTCTTTTGTCTATTGGTGGATAGACATAACAAAATATAAAGTGATGTGACTGAAACTGCTGACTGCTAAACGAGACAAAAACTCAAATTTCAAGTTGTCAAAAGAATTACATTTAGGCGTGGGCGGTGAGCTGGTAGAGTAACAGAGTTTTTGGCACTCCACTCTCCACTTGGACCGTCAAGTTCAGCCAAACACTTCCCTAGCCCTGGCAGCGGAGTGCAGCTCACCGCATGCTCACTGCATCCCAGTTATGGACCACACAGAGCGAATGCAGACAGTCTGCGATTAGGTTGCGTAACTCATAACTAGGCTGCAGTGCGCACTCAGACTGATGTCGGTCAGCAGCATGGAGCTGCTGCAAGTTTCTGGGCTGCACCAGCACCAGCTCTGGATCCAGGCTTCCCTCCTTTCAAGCAGCCCGGGAGAAGGTGGTAGAGAGAGGCAGAGAGCTAGGCCGAAGGCAATGGGGATTGGATCCAGCATTCATCCAGATAAGACCATTGTTTGGCTTTCTCTTCTGTGTCCACATGGGGGCTAGCATGAGGCATGAGCAGTATTTACATGGGGTGGTGGTGTGCTTGAAAAAAAAGGAACTTGCAGTCAGAACTCCACTTGAAAATAACCTTTCTCCTCAGAGTGCCTGGGAAAGAAAGTGATGTTAGGGGATACGGTGCTTGGGGGGAGTGGCTCAAAGATCATTTACCCCCACAGGGACTGACAGGGCCCCCTGGAACCTACATCATCCCTGCTGGAGCGGATTTAAGGCAGTCCTGGGCCACTTCCCCCACCTCTAAGACCTGGATCGACCTGAGTAAGTGGACTGGCAATAACATCCGCCACATATCCTAGAGAACTGCCACTGACACATTTACAGCGGGTTAGCCCTCCGGGATCCCTAGGGCATGAAAGACAGGAGGAGGTATTGCAGAGATATCAGGTACCACTGCATGACTGGGGGCAGGACTGGGGGAGCTGGACCCCCTGTGCCACTGTTGGACCCTTGGGGTTCTGGGGGTTCGCCTGTTCGAAATCCGCATGGTGGCTTGGCACCCTCTATTGCCTGTGATGAGTGCCAACTGTCTCTTGTGGGTAAGGTATTCCCCTACACACTTCAGCACATTTGTAATGGCTGGGCCCACAGAGTACAAGGGAGGACCCAATGGGGCATAGTCTGCTGTCAAAAACCAGTTCTGACTATGGGTCCTGGAGCCATTGTGGCGATTGTGTGGCCCAGCATATGGGTATGGCGGCAGGACGCTTTAAGATAGAAAGGTCGCTAAAGGAAATGCTGACCAGGCAGGCAGGGAATAAAGTAGATGACTGTGCTCCCTTATCGGCACCCAGACACTCACCTACTGGAGGGGGTGACAAAGGGCCAGTTACATGCACTTTCCCTTAGGTGCTCTTTGCTTCCCTAATGGCAGATCTTCAACTGGTAAAGAAAGAGCTCTCATTAGATTTAAAGGATGTGTGTTGTGAACTGAGGGAAGGGGGGAACAGAGTGGCAACTCTGGAGGAACACCAAACTGACAGAGACGAGGAGATAGAACAACTCCAGAAAGAAGCCCTGTGGCTTATGGAATGACAAATAGACCTGCAAGCCCAAGACAAAGATCTGGAGAATCTCTCCACACACAATAATATTTGCATCTGGGGAGACCTTACCTGCGCAGAAGAGGATGGCGTTGCCTTATATGTCTGGTCCCTCTTGAACCAGATATTGGGAGCAGATCCAACAGCAGCAGCAGTTCAGCTCGACAGGGTCCACAGAGTGGGCTCATCACGGCAGGTGAACGCTCCTCTGGCCCATATTTTGGCTTGTGTCCATGACTTCCCACTCAAAGTGAAAATACTCTGCCTGGCGCGTGATCAGCACCCTTTAAAGTTTAGAGGGCACTCAATCATCCTCTATCAGGACTTGTCAGCTATCATCCTACAGATAAGAAGACAATCCTGACCGTCCCTTCCCACTTATGAGACAATGGAATATCTTACACATGAGGCCACCGCTTCCACCTTGTGTTCCGGTGGGAGAGTAAAGTGTATCAGCTTCGCTCTCTGAAGGAAGCATCCAAGGTGCTATATCTGGATGAGCCGTCAGGAGAGTCTTCACAACTACCACCCTAGGAGCGGATGGCCTGGAAGTTCCTTCAATGTCCTCACAGAGTAAACACTGCCTTGACCCAGCAACCATGGCATTGGAACACAGAATAGTACTCGAATCACTGGCAGGGGAAGCCGATAAACTGGACCCTGGCTGATGCTGAAGGGGTCTGAGAGCTTGGCTTTTCTGAGGAGTGACTGGGATGGTGGTGAGGAGGCAGGGTTGTTGGTGTGATCAGCTGGCCTCCATGGTATCACCGATCTTGCCACTCGGTATCCATACGGGACAATGCCAGGCGACTCTGGCTCTATGTTATCTTCCAGGTTTTGGTTGGAGATTGGGTTGGCACTGTTTCTTGAGGGTAAATGGTATACACACTTGAAGTGAGTGGTAGGCTCTGACCACACACTTAGACATCATATCTCACCTCTCCCCCCCAACATAGCTAATACACTGAATCCTGCTTAAGACATGGATTAAAGCAGCCTCAGCCAACTCCTCTTGACACATGATACACTGAAAGTAGTAACTCTCAATGTAAAGGGGCTGAACAACACCATTAAATGATGGGCAGTCTTATCCTACCTTGAGCAAACATGTGCCAATCTATGCCTGCTGCAGGAGACCCACCTGATACCTGCTGATCATCACAGGCTGCACTCCAGAGCCTTCCCACAACAGTACTTTTCCTCATTGAACACTCAATTTGCAGGGTGGCATTATTAGTCTCCCATTACTTCCGGAGTAAGGTGGGTTGTAAAACGACTGAGATTAAGGACTGCCTATTGATGCACAGGATCCAATCGGGTCAGGAGACATTTCTCCATCAAGCCCTATCTGAGGTCATGACTGCTCAGGAGAACTTGAGTGCCTTGAAGCCCTCATGGATGTGCAGTGCGCTTTACAAATGCTTTGCTTGATTGACTGAGATCTATGTGCTATTGGAAGGTGACCTGAACATGTTTTGTGATGAGGTGAATTGAGCTGTGCTGAGATATGAGGGGACTGGGACTGTTTCCTCTGTAGGTGCCCCGTGGATAGAAGAGCTGGATCTTAAGGATCTATGAAGGGAATGCCACCCCCACGACTAGGGACTGTACATTTTATTCACATGCCCATAAGACCTATGCTAGACTAGACCCCTTCTTGGGTACTACTGGGACCCAGAGCTTACTCTTGGAATTTGTAATCGATCCCTGGATGATCTCCACTCATACCATGGTCTCTCTAGTACAAACAACAGTGCCAGTGAAGAGGAGACCTAGACAGTGGTGATTGAGGGATACCCTACTACACAGACCTGCAGTGGTAGATCAGATCAATAGAGTGATTTCTACCTTCTTTGAAATAAATAACACCACTGATACCTCTGTCTCTCTGCTTTGGGGCACCCTAAAGGAAAAATGTACAGCCATCTCTGCCACCAACATTAAACTTTGGTGACAGAAGAGGGAACAATAGGAATAGTAAGTGTTAGAATTAGAGAAAATTCACACGCACAGGTGCACCCTGGGTCTGGAGACAGCTAGAAGCAGCCCGGTCTCAACTTGCTTGCCTAGATCTAGACAGGGCTGAATATTCTCTCCTATGGCTCCACCATTCCAAAAATATGGTCATTTACAGGCCAACAGACTTCGTGCCCAGTGTCAGGTGGCGAGAGTGGAGATGTCAAATCCCCTGACGGAGACGAGATTACTGAAGACATGCACATAGCATCCATGTTCTGAGGCATCTAAGAAGCTCTTTACCACCCCCCCGGCTGCCAGTGGGTCAGTCGGCACGAATACCCCCAAGGGGTGCACACAGCCCGACTGACACCTGCTCAGGCAGCTGTGCTGGATACACCGAGAAGGTGATTCCGACAATTGAGCGATTACAACTTCTTTAATCTCCTGGACCTGACGGGTTCACGACCCTGTTTTACAAAACTTTCTGCATCCCTAAAGCTGGGAAAGACCACACCCAATGCAAATCATACAGACCTATCCTCCTCCTAAACATAGACGTCAAGCTACTCACAGGTATTCTGGTGTCCAGACTGAACCCTTTGATACCTGGGTTGGTGGACTTAAACCAGGCAGGTTTTATTCTGCACCGTCACTATAGCAACAACACCAAGTGCCTACTGTACCTTGTGGACAAGGCTGGGCACTCCTATCAGGATCACATGCTCCTGGGTATTGATGCCGGCAAGGAAGTGCCCACTCTCACCACTGCTGTTCACCCTATGCATGGAGCCCTTCTCCCAGTGGGTGAGTGATAGTCCTGACATCACAGATATGGCCTTCGGTGGGAAAAAACACACCCTGGCAATATATGCAGACAATGTGATAGTTGCACTGGACAGCCCAGAATGTTGCAGCTGAGCTACTAGACTCTTCTACAAAGTGTACGGAGGGACCTGGCACAATGGAAACTTTACTCCATTTCCTGGCTGGGCAAAACAGCAGCCCTCAAAATGACTGTGCTCCAGAGAGTCCTTTTCTCATTTCAGATCCTACTGATAGAGCCCCCTCCTGGTCTCCTATAAACCTTACAAGGGGAGATCAATCACTTTATTTTGGTGGGGAAGAAACCTCGCAGAGTGTGGATTGCTGCTCTATAGGTCTCCTATTTGAAGCAGAAGGCCCGATCACCTTTCAGAGCTTGACAGCGGATCATGACTTCCCAGAGACACAAAGGCTATTGTATCTACAAATAAGATATTGGGAGATTCACCCCGCAGTGTGGGTAGGGGCCAGGGACCCCAAACAGAATGTTAGAAATAGCTGGTGCTAAGGGATTCTAACAAAAATCTCATTTTGGATATATACACCCTATTAAATGATTATTCCTAACACTTAGGCCACCAAGTCAGACATAGGGGGTCATTCTGACCCTGGCGGTCGGTGAAAAAGCGGCGGCCAACCCGCAAACAGGCCGGCAGTCAAAAAAATGGAATTCTAACCCTGGCGGGAACCGCCAACACAGGCCGCCACTTTAACACTCCGACCGCCACGGCGGGACCGACAAACAGCGCGGCGGTCACCGCCAACAGGCAAGCGGCAGACAATGTACCGCCCACCCTATCACAACTCACCAATCCGCCACCTTTCCCGGGGCGGGAGCCCCGCCGATAAAAACACGGCGGAAACAGACTACGAACGGGAAAACGCTCACCTATACACACTCCACGAGGAAAGAGGACAGCATGGAGCCCGAATTACACATCCTACCAGCTATTGTCTACCTGCTCATCTACCAGGAGTACGAACGCCGGCACAGACGACAACGGTGAGTACTGCACCTATGACACAGGCGAGGGGGGAGGAGGAAAGCTTACGGGCACACATTTGTGCCATACACCCACCCCCCCACCACAAATACCTACACCCCAATGCTGAGCAACAAGTCAGAGTGACACCACACAAACCCCCCGGAATAATGCAAAGACACAATTTAAATGATCTATAAAATATATGTATAAATAGCTCCATTGAAGGAATGGCAAATATGCCATATAAAATATACAAAAATAAGGAATGAACATAGGCAACAATATATCCTTGGTCAAAAAGTCCAGCACATTCCGTCAAAGTTCCATAGTCCGTGGGCCAATGTGCACAAACACATGGGCAAAGCCCACACAGGATACCAGATACCATTGGAGAGAACACTGCAGGGGCATCAGATGATAAAACTACAGGCACCTCAGGGGGAAGGGAAGGGGGGGCACCTCAGCCACATGAGTCCACGACGCCACATCCACGAGGGGCCTCCATGCCCACTGTCCCATCCTGGGGAGTGCAAAGCCACAGTCTCACAAGTCCCTACAGTGGGAGGCTTGCCCACTGGACCATCCTGGGGAGTGCCAAGCCACAGTCTCTCAAGTCTCTACAGTGGGAGGTTTGCCCACTGGACCATCCTGGGGAGTGCCAAGCCACAGTCCATCAGATGGATTACCGACTCCACTGTTATTGGAGGAGGCATGGTGCCCAGAGTGCTTCCTGAAGCCCTGCTCGACACACAACCGGCACTGTCAATGGGCCAGCGGTGCTTGAGATGAAGGGCCCAGCGGTGCGGTGCTTGAGATGAAGGGCCCAGCGGAGCGGTGCTTGACAGGAAGGGCCCAGCGGAGCGGTGCCTGACAGGAGACGGCGGGGCCCAGCGGAGCGGTGCCTGACAGGAGACGGCGGGCCCAGTGGAGCGGTGCTTGACAGGAAGGGCCCAGCGGAGCGGTGCTTGAGACGGCGGGGCCCAGCGGAGCGGTGCTTGACAGGAAGGGCCCAGCGGAGCTGTGCTTGAGACGGCGGGGCCCAGCGGAGCGGTGCTTGAGATGAAGGGCCAAGCGGAGCAGTGCCTGACAGGAGACGGCGGGGCCCAGCGGAGCGGTGCTTGACAGGAAGGGCCCAGCGGAGCGGTGCTTGAGACGGCGGGGCCCAGCGGAGCGGTGCTTGACAGGAAGGGCCCAGCGGAGCGGTGCCTGACAGGAGACGGCGGGGCCCAGCGGAGCGGTGCTTGACAGGAAGGGCCCAGCGGAGCGGTGCTTGAGACGGTGGGGCCCAGCGGAGCGGTGCTTGAGATGAAGGGCCCAGCGGAGCGGTGCCTGACAGGAGACGGCGGGGCCCAGCGGAGCGGTGCTTGACAGGAAGGGCCCAGCGGAGCGGTGCTTGAGACGGCGGGGCCCAGCGGAGCGGTGCTTGACAGGAAGGGCCCAGCGGAGCGGTGCCTGACAGGAGACAGCGGGGCCCAGCGGAGCGGTGCTTGACAGGAAGGGCCCAGCGGAGCGGTGCTTGAGACGGCGGGGCCCAGCGGAGCGGTGCTTGACAGGAAGGGCCCAGCGGAGCGGTGCCTGACAGGAGACGGCGGGGCCCAGCGGAGCGGTGCTTGACAGGAAGGGCCCAGCGGAGCGGTGCTTGAGACGGCGGGGCCCTGTTAAGCAGTTCTTGTCCCGGCGGGGCCCTGTTCAGCGGTTCTTGTCCCGGCGGGGCCCTGTTCAGCGCTTCTTGTCCCGGCGGGGCCCTGTTCAGCGGTGCTCCTCCCGGCGGGGCCCTGTTCACCGGTGCTCCTCCCGGCGGGGCCCTGTTCAGCGGTTCTTGTCCCGGCGGGGCCCTGTTCAGCGGTGCTCCTCCCGGCGGGGCCCTGTTCAGCGGTGCTCCTCCCGGCGTGGCCCTGTTCAGCGGTGCTCCTCCCGGCGGGGCCCTGTTCAGCGGTTCTCCTCCCAGCGGGGCCCTGTTCAGCGGTGCTTGTCCTGTGTGTCTAGGGAGCCAGACCTGGGCAAGACTTCCCGCTCATTCACCATCCGAGCTTGCGGTCGCGGCGCCCTCCTGTGATGGAGTCCTGGGCCCGTGGGTGTCGTCCGTCACACAAGGAATGGGGCTGGTGGGGCCCTCCTGGGCAGCTCGCCTGCTGCCTGACTTCTCCGCCCTGCTGCCCTTGCCCTCCTTCGCTGGAGCTCTGTGGCCCTTGCCTCCCTTGGATGATGTGGCAGGTGACGGGGCAATGCTACTGTCCTTGGTGGCAGCCGTCTCAGGCTTGTCGCGCCGGGCCTTCTTCTTTTTTGTCCTCTTCCCAGGGGGGGGGGCTGGCCGTCCCCTTGCTGCTGGCCGATGTTCCTGCCCTAGGATATGGTGGACTCCAATAGCCCTGCACTATGGTCACAGTAGATGCAGGGCTGGTGGTGGCTGAGGTGCTTTTTTTACTCTTACCAGATGGAGGGGGTGGGTCAGGGATTAGAATGAGCTCAAGGTTGGAAAGGAAAAGGACTTTGGAAGGACAGGGATGGGTAGGTGTAGTGGGTATGGGAGTGGAGGAAGAGGATGTGGTTGTAGGAGAGTCAAGTGTGCTGTCTTTGGGCGCAGGTGCTTGTGACGGAGGCTGTCGTGAGGTGGATGGCTATTGGGTGGGTGGCTGCCTGCGCTTGTGTGCTTTGGAAGAGGGGGTGACAGACACACTGGGAGAGGACACAGGGGACGTGTAAATGGCAGTGGGGGTGGTGACTGCACGTGTGCGGACTGTAATGGAGGGTGTGCTGGTGATGGAAGTACTGGCTGATGGTGGTGTGCATGCAGGTGTGAGTGGAGACGTCACAGGGAGGGAGGAGGGAGATGAGGAGGTGGGGGACACAGAGGTGGTAGTGACTGTTGCCATGTCTGCATCTGGATGTTGCTTGGGTGAATGCTTGTGGGATCTGTGGTGCTTATGTCTGGATGAGCTGCCCTTGGGTGTAGAGGTGTGTGCAGGCTGGTCTGATGGTGTGGATGGGATAGGCAGAGGAACAGGAGACTGGGACTGGGTGGCGGGAGTAAGAAGAGGGAGGCTGGAGACAGGGACAATGGCTGCCGTCAGTGCTGAGGCCAGAGCATTGAACGATCGCTGATGGGCAGCCTGACCCGAATGAATGCCCTCCAGGTATGCATTGCTCCAATGCACCTCCCTTTCTACACCCTGGATGGCATTCAAAAGGGTAGACTGCCCAACAATGAGTGTCCTGAGGAGGTCAATGACCTCCTCACTAAGGGCAGCATGGGTAACTGGGGCAGGGCCTGAGGTGCCTGGGGCGAAGGAGATGCCCGCCTTCCTGGGCGTGCCGGCACGGAGCGAAGGCTGAGGGGCTGCTGGGAGGGCGGGGCTGGTGCGCTGGGTGGCGGCTGTACCTGTTGTGGCGGTGGGCATGGATGTTGCCGCCACCGCTAGGGAGCTCCCTTCCGAGGACGTGTCGGTGTCGCTGACGTCTCCACGGGTCCCCGTTGTGGAGCTCCACTCGCCCTCCGTCTCACTGGTGTACTCGGAGTCTGTTGTATGGCCCTCCGGGGCCATGTGAGATGCAGCTCCATCGTGCGCCGATGCCACTTCTCCTCCGCCTGATGATGCTAATGCACACATGAACAGGAAGACAAAGAAAATGGGGGGGGGGAGAAATGAAGACAGGTTGAGTGCATGCATTGGCAACACCGTTGTCAGAGAGGACAGACACAGAAGCCCCCTGAACTAGGCCGCGCAATGGGGGTACATTACTCAGTTATTGTGACTAGGCCTACGGGTCTATGGACGACAGATGCACACATGGGTGGGGCCGGACCATGGCTAACTGTACTTCGCACCCTACAGAGGTGGGGGGCGGGCGCACAGGGCCGTGTCTAACGGAGGGGCCTAGCCTACAGAATGCGCCCTGGCCTGGAGATAGCCACAGCCGTCCTCCCCCCCCAGACACCTTCACTGCACGCAAAGATAGCAGAATGTGCTGATACTCACCCCCTTGTGTCTGCTGTGATGTCCTCACGTGCCCATCCAAATCGGAGTAGACCACCGCCAGGATCCGGGACATCAGGGGGCTCATTTGCCGGCTGGAACCCCTCCTACGTTAGGAGGCCATCCCCAGCAGAGACTCGGCGGTCTTTCTGGTCCCGCGGCGGATGTCCTCCCACCTTTTTCGGCAGTGGGTGCCCCGTCTGTTGTGGACCCCCAGGGCCCGGACGTCCTTGGCGATGGCACGCCAAATGTCGATCTTCTGATGGGCGCTGACCTATGTGACATGTACAGGGTGGTAAAGGAAATCGCATCAGTTTTCTGCCTGGTCAATGTGAGTGGCCCCCCCCTCCCCAACCTTGCCATGTGGCACATGCTCTCATCTTTCGTACGTTGCACTCCTCATTCGCTCCCCTCCCCACCATCTTACATACACCCCACTCAACACAAGCATAGCCCATTCAACGTGCACCCTGTGTACTAACCTGTTGGTCTGGAGGACCGTAGAGTAGCGCATACTGGGGGAGGACCCCATCAACAAGTTTCTCCAATTCTTCGGCAGTGAAGGCAGCAGCCCTTTCCCCAGTCGCAGCAGCCATTGTATCTCCCAGACCGAGGTCACAGCAGCACTTGCAGTGTAGGTCCTCTCCTGTGGATGATCAGGTCTCGAGTGATTAATCAGATAGAAAATGGCGGTCACGCCCGCGGCGGTGCGTACCGCGGCGGTGCGCACCGCGACCACCGGCGCACATCGTCATTGGCTCCTGAGACCCATAGGGTTCAATGTTAACCAATGCTGCTATGCGCCGAGGTCTTCGACCGCCTACCGCCACGGTGTGCCACGCCAGCGCAGTGACCTCACATCCCACTGTCACACTTCACAGGTCAGGCAGCCGCCATTTCAAGGGCCCACATGGCATGATTTCTACTGCGTCACACAGGCCTAGGCCTTGCATTGCCACTCATACATGCCGTTCCATGCATAGCGATTCGTGTACTGTGCAAGCTGTGTGAACTAACCTGTGGGTTGCTTGACTCTGTGCTCCATGTTGTCCTTCCTAGGCACCGTCCGCTGGGACTTGCGAGGAGAAGGATGAATCCTCCAGTGTACCGACCGCTGGTGGACCTGTCTACAATGGAAGAACGACATATCATACTTACATACCGGCTTGACAGAGCAACTATACATGAACTATGTGCCCAGCTGGAGCCAGACCTGATGTCCCCCATCCGCCAACCCACGGGGATTCCCCCTCTGGTGCAGGTTCTGTCAGTACTCCATTTTTTGGCAAGTGGGTCTTTTCAGACAACAGTGGCCCTATCATCTGGGATGTCTCAGCCTATGTTTTCTAAGGTTTTGTCCAGAGTGTTGTCTGCCCTGATGAAATACATGCGGAGCTACATTATTTTCCCTGAGGTGGGCGAATTGGCTACAGTGAAGGGTGATTTCTATGCCCTTGGACATATCCCCAACATCATTGGTGCCATTGATGGGACCCATGTGGCTTTGGTTCCCCCCAAAGAAAGTGAGCAGGTGTACAGAAACAGAAAAAGTTATCATTCGATGAATGTCCAGGTGGTCTTTTTGGCTGACCAGTACATCTCCCATGTAAATGGCAAGTTCCCTGGGTCAGTGCATGACCCGTATGTCATGCGAAATAGCAGCATCCCTTATGTGATGGAACAGCTACAGAGACACCGTGTGTGGCTAATTGGTGACTCTGGTTACCCCAACCTGTCGTGGGTACTGACCCCAGTGAGGAATCCTCGGACCAGGGCAGAGGAACGGTACAATGATGCCCATGGGCGATCTAGGAGGATCATAGAAAGGACCTTCGGGGTCCTGAAGGCCAGGTTTAGGTGCCTGCATATGACAGGGGGATCCCTCATGTACTCACCAAAGAAGGTGTGCCAGATCATCGTGGCCTGCTGTATGCTTCACAATCTTGCATTGCGACGCCAGGTGCCTTTTCTGCAGGAGGATGGTCCAGATGGTGGTGTTGTTGCAGCTGTGGAACCTGTGGAGAGTGAAGAGGAGGAAGACGACGGGGACGACACGGACAACAGGGATAGAGTCATACAACAATACTTTCAGTAGCACACAGGTAAGAAACAGCCACCCCAATTTACATTTACTTGAGGCCTCATGCGTCTCCACTGTCTGTGTTTCCCCCAGTTCCTGTTAACCGATTTGTGAATTTCCCTTCCCTTTTCAGAGCTGTATGACCCACTGCCTGACTTCAGCTTTGTTTGCACATGGACTAAAGCTTATTGAAATTGGTATGTTGTCATCACAAAGTAACTGGCCATTATTGCACCGTTATGTGTAATACATTTGTTAAGAATACAAGCAGACTCCTGTTTTTTTATGTGGAATAAGTGATTTATTTTAAGTGCGACATATAGGTAAATGATTGGGAAGCGGGGATGGGTGGGGGTGGAGTAATGTCCATGGCAGAGTCCATTTCTCAGTCGCACAGGTGCATTGTCCATATGCCTGTGGAAGGATGGAGCAAGGGCAGTTCAAGGTTGGACAGGGTGACAATGTGGGACAGTGGGATGACATCAGGGGGTATCTTAGGCTGGCGGGGGTCTTGCAATCCTACTCTGTCTTCTTGTGAGATCTCAGGTTCCGCTTGCGGGGTGGTTCTTCTTCTGCAGGAGGTGGGGTTCTGGTGGGCTGTCGTTGTGTGGGGGCCTCCTGTCCACTAGCGCCGGCGGAGGTGGTAGGCTGTTCCTGGCCTGGGCTAGTGACAGGGGCCCTTTGGGGTGCCACATGGTCCCGCAATGTGGTGACGATCTGGGTAAGGGCCAGGACAATGGTCCCCATTGCGGAACCGATGTTCCTCAGTTCCTCCCTGAACCCCATGTACCGTTCCTCCTGCAGTTCCTGGATCTCCTGGAACCGGGCCAGTACCGTCGCCATCGTCTCCTGGGAGCGGTGGTATGCTCCCATGATGGAGGAGAGGGCCTCTTGGAGAGTCGGTTCCCCGGGCCTGCCCCCCCCCTGTCGCACAGCAGCCCTCCCAGTTCCCCTGTGTTCCTGGGCCTCTGTCCCCTGGACGGTGTGCCCACTACCACTGCCCCCAGGTCCCTGTTGTTGTTGGGGTGGTGGGTCAACCTGGGTGCCCTGTAGTGGTGGACACACCGCTGATTGACGTATCCTGGAGACAGAGGCATGGGCCCGCTGGGTGGGAGCTGTGCTGGTGTTCCCAGAGGGGGTTGGGTCTGGTGTAGCCTGTGGCTGTCTGTGGGGAACCGACTGTCCCGAGGTCCCCGATGGGCCGGGCTGGTCGTCTGGCTCCAGGGAGACAGAGCTGCTGTCATCGCTGGGGGCCTCTTCTGGGGGTGGGATGGACATCTCTGGACCCTCCATCGCTGTGTGGTGGTGTTCGGGTCCTGCAGGGGTATAAAGGTATGGTTATT
Organism: Pleurodeles waltl; assembly: GCF_031143425.1. NCBI lineage: Eukaryota > Metazoa > Chordata > Amphibia > Caudata > Salamandridae > Pleurodeles > Pleurodeles waltl. Next base: position 757,968,044 of record NC_090443.1, read on the forward strand.
GCTTCTGTGTGTGGCATTTCGTGTGATGGGTGGGTGTCCGTGTACCCATGTGCAGGCATTTCCTTGTGGGGGCTTTTGTGAGGGTGGCTTGTGGGGGTGATGTGTGTGTGCAGTGGGCATGCTTTGGTGATGCGTGTCCATGCTTTGGGGTCGCATGCAGGGCTTGGTGTTGGGATGGGTGGGTTGTGATGGTGAGCCTTTTGCTAGGGGTTGGTGTTATGGGGGAGGGGGGGAGGGTGGGGGTATGATTTGGCATGCAGGTGGGGTGGGGGTGGGAAGCAGTAGTGAAGATTTGCCTTACCAGAGTCCATTCCTCCGCCCACTCCTGTGAGGCCCTCAGGATGCAGGATGTGCAAGACTTCCTCCTCCCACGCGGTAAATTCTGGGGGAGTAGGTGGGGGTCCACTGCCAGTCTTCTGCACCGCAATGTTGTGCCTTGATACCATGGAACGCACCTTCCCCCGTAGGTCGTTCCATCTCTTCCTGATGTCCCCCCGATTGCGTGGATGCTGTCCCACCGCGTTAACCCTGTCCACTATCCTTTGCCATAGCTCCATCTTCCTGGCAATTGTGGTGTGCTGCACCTGTGCCCCGAAGAGCTGGGGCTCTACACGGACTATTTCCTCCACCATGACCCTGAGTTTGGCGTCACTGAACCTGGGGTGTCTTTGGGGTGCCATGGGGTGGTGTGGTTGAGGTGTGGGGTGGCGTTTGTGGTGATGAGTGTGGTGCGTGTGGTGGTATGTGGTGTTTGGTGCGTGGATTCTGTGTGGGTGATGGTGTTGTGTGCCTCTGTGTTGTGGGATTCTCTATTCTGTGCTCTCTCTCTAGCCTTCGTCAATGATTTCGGGTCGTAGGGGCTTGTGGGTGATGTGGGTGTGTGTTTTATATTGTGTTGGGTGTGTGGGAGTGGTGTTAGTATGTGTATCAGGTGTGTGTATTTCGAACTGGCCAATGTTGCTGAGTTTTCTATGTGTGTGTGTATTTTGACCGCGCCGGTGTGTACCGCCAATGGAATACCGCGTTTGAAAGACCGCCACGTGGATTTGTGGGTCGGAATGGTATGAGTGTATTTCTGTTGGCGTGACGGTGGAGGTTTGGTCATCGCCATTTTTGCGCTGACCTTTGGTGGGGCGGACTTTTGTGGATGTCGGGTTTTTGGCGGTTTGCCAGTTGCGGGTCAGAATGACTGTGGCGGTTTACCGCGGCCGCGGCGGTGTTATGGCGGCCTTCTGGCCGGCGGTAAGCGACTTTTACCGCCGAGGTCAGAATGACCCCCATAGTGTGTGGTCAAACTGCAGAGAACATTGACTCCCAAAGAATGAGAGGATGTGTACTACAGAGCATGTTTCTCAGCGCGCAAAATGGCCAGCATGTAGACAGCAATGAAAATAGCTACATACTGGTATCTCACTTACGTGCACTTGCATACATAATGCTGGGGAGGGTGTGGTACTCATGGAACATTGGTACATTTGTTATGGGACTGAATGACATAGACTCCCACCTCCGGACTCAACTCCCAAGATTCCTGTATACATTATATTGGGAGTCCCCAACCTTTTTACTCAAGTCCCTTAGAGGGCGGAAATTAGTTTGGCTCTGGGCACTGCCCTACAAAAAATTCAGGCTTTTTGGGGCTCACCTACACTTCCAATAAACCTGGGTTTGCTTCATAGATTGTGGCAAGTTCTGGGCATGGAGACACATTCCCTGGTGCTCTCTGAACATGGTTATACCTTTAGTGAATTGTGGAGTCCATAGCTGTCTCTCCTCAACAGCGAGTTTTATCAACTCCTTCGCCTAGCAGCCACAGAAGGTTCCCAGTGACTGTTGCACAGGGGATGGGAGGCAAGAAGATGTGGGGCCTGGACCCATGATAAGATGACTTGGTATAGAAGTATTCGGGGTGGGGAGTTTCTTGTTTTTACAGCTGCAAGTGTCATTGTTGGAAAATGGGTCATTGGTCAGGGCAGGTAGGTACCTACACTTAGCAATAGGCCACTAGCCTCCATGTAGGTCTAGTTAGGTCTCAGTAAATTAAACCCAGCTCAACCCCTGGTAGCTTGGCAACGAGCAACAAGGCTTAACTTTTGAGACAGAGTGTAAAGCATTCAAATATCACAAAGCAGTAATTAAATAAAACACAAGAAACAGTTTAAAAATTCAAAATCTATTTATAAAAATGGATTATATTTTTATCTTTAAAATGACACAAAAACAAATAAAATCAGATAAGGGGAACCGGAGATATGAAATTTTAAAGAATTATTATTTTCTAGTGCCTAGAAACAAAAAGCACCAATCTGGTCGCACCTCGACCGGGGCAAAGTCAAAGTTTAGGGCCGACCGCGATGGAGCCCGGCTCGGCTACAGCCCGCGGGAAGGCTCTGTCAAAAGTTTACCTTCGGACATAGTAGTTTTTCTGAAGGGACGAACCTGCCAGTCCAGTCCGAAATCCTGGAATTCTTCTCCAGATATACATCGCAGGAGCCCTCGGTGGAGATTTTTACCTTCGGACTTAGTAATTTTATCGAGGTGAAAATCCTTCGACCGGGGAAAACCTGGATCTTGATCCGACGTCCTTGGAGCCCTCCTCGGATACGCTGGCTGGGAGGTCCTGGTCAACTTCCTACATTCGGACTTAGGGGGTCATTCTGACCCTGGCGGTCATGGACCGCCAGGGCCAACGACTGCGGAAGCACCGCCAACAGGCTGGCGGTGCTTCCGGGGGCATTCTGACCGCGGCGGTAAAGCCGCGGTCAGAAAAGGGAAGCCGGCGGTTTCCCGCCGGCTTCCCGCTGCCCCAGGGAATCCTCCACGGCGGCGCTGCAAGCAGCGCCCCCATGGGGATTCCGACCCCCTTCCCGCCAGCCTGGTTCTGGCGGTTTTCACCGCCAGAACCTGGCTGGTGGGAACGGGTGTCATGGGCCCCCTAACAGGAGCCCACATTGATTTTCAGTGTCTGCGAGGCAGACACTGAAAATCGCGACGGGTGCAACTGCACCCGTCGCACACCAGCAACTCCGCCGGCTCCATTCGGAGCCGGCATCCTCGTTGCTGGTGCTTTCCCGCTGGGCGGGCGGGCGGCCTTTTGGCGGTCGCACGCCCGCCCAGCGTGAAAGTCAGAATCACCGCGGCGGTCATTTGACCGCGCTGCGGTGTTCTGACGGGGTAACTTTGGCGGGCGGCCTCTGCCGCCCGCCAAAGTTAGAATGACCCCCTTAGTCTCTTTTTTGGAGATTTTCTTCACCGGGATGAACCTGCAAATCAGGCCGGGTCCCGGTTGAGGCAAGCCGGCTAGAGTTGCCGCAGCTGGTGGGTCCCTCTATGGAGCTTTTTTCCAAAAGTTCACCAAACTTCTCCAAACTTCTGGATCTTCTTCCAGATGTTCTTTTAAGGTTCTTTTGGGGTCCACAGCTCACCCCAAGGTTCCAGAAGCTCTGAGATGATCTCTGGGGGTGTGGACTACAACTCCCAGAATACACCTGGTGCAAACTCCTTTTTGGCCACTATACAGTGGTCAGCTCGTTGATTTCTTCAGGAGTTGGTGTGGGGAGTCTGGTTAGCAATTGTTCACCTGTAGCAAACAGGGAGTCCCTCCTTGAACCAGTTGAAGCCAGGCAAAGTCCTTCTTGTGGTGAAGTCCAAGTTTGCAGCTGGTGCAGTCCTTCAGAGTGCAGGGTCCAGGTGCAGGCCAGGGGTCCAGCAGGGCAGTCCTTCTTCTTCTGTGGTTCTTCCTTGTTGGAATCTGATGGGGATCTGAGGTGTGGGTGCTGGTCTGCCAGTTTTATCCTTGCTCCTGAGTGGGGTCCTGGTTCTCCTATCAGGGGCAGGGTCCTTCCCCCTGTGATGACCACTTCCTTGGCAGTGTGGCAAAAATCAGTCCCAGGGAGCAACATTCCTCAAAAATCCATCATGGCTGAAAGTGAGTTTTTGGAGGTTACATCTGGCTGAGCCCACCCACTGGTGTGGTTAAAAATCCTAAACACACCCCTCTCCTGCCCTCTCCTGATTTAATCAAGGGGGCACCTAATTGTCTGGGTTTGCAGGATGTGGGGGTGTTGCTGTGTTGCTCCAAATGTCCTTCTCTGCCTTTGAAGACCAGTTTGGCAGCCCTCCCCCTTCCTGCCTCACCATCTGCTGAGGGGAGATCTCCTCCCACAAGCACATCTCTTTGTGTGAAGCCAGGCCACTTCACACCTCATCAAGGCAGCCAGGCCAGACTGCCTGAGGCTGGCCAATCCGAGCACAGCAGCAAAAACACTGCAGGGCTGAAGTTGGCAACTTTTCAGGTAAAGTTTAAAACTCTTTACCTGAACAAGTTATATTAAATCCAACAACTGGAAGTTGTGGGATTTATTATAATAATTAATTTGATACCAAACTCTTGGTATTTGTTACTTAAGGGGACTTTAAAAATTTCAATAAAGTCTCCCTATTCTAGCCTATGGAGGCCACTCACTGCAATGAGGGAAAACACATTTGGCTGTTTTACCTCACCAGGGCTTATAAAACTATTTTTATAAGGTCCCTGCTTATAGTTACATGGCACACAGCCCTAGGGGCACATAGGGTTTACCTTAGGGGTGACTTATATGTAAAAATAAGGTAGATTCAGTCTTTGGATGTAACTTTAATTTAGAAGCAGCCAGCAAGGCAGGTCTGCCTTTAAAATGGTGCTGGGCACCTCAGCAGTGCAACTATGGGTGCACTACCTATGCTGGGGTCCCTAAACCTACATGCCCTACTATATACTAGGGACTGATAGGTAGGTTGACTTAGCCAATTATAATTAGCCTAATTTGCATACTGATTTTATACAGAGCACAGGCCCTGGGACTGGTTAGCAGTACCCAGGGCACCATCAGAGTCAGGAAAACACCCGCAAAAAGTGGGAAATGGGGACAAAAAGTTAGGGGGCCTCTGGAATCAGCACTGTTCTCTCACAGTCATTGTTGCAAGTGCTGTGCTGTCCGGTCTATTTGTGGTTCTTTCCATTGATACACCTCTAAAATGCTAGTAAATAGATTTAAACCATAAATACACATCTCTAGTGTTTCTGCTACAGAGTATTCACACTGGGAGAGTGAGAGGGCTTTGTGTGGTGGGCAGTGGACATGAATTGCCCATTTTCCTCATCTTCCTTGCTATAAGTGAGTCACTGTTTTCGGGCTCCTCTTCTATGGCCATCTCTTGTGTCGTTTGTTTAAGAAAATACTGGTTTTTGATACTGGCATGGTGCATTTTTGTTATGCATGTACACTAAGGGGAAGATTTACCAAACGTTCATGCAACACAGCACGCCACCTTGTTGAGCTGCATGAAAGGGAAAGGGCTAGAATGCGTAGTGTTTAACATTACATGGGCATTCCTATCCTTTCTTTTTGCAGGTGCCTTTTTGGCTGGCTAGCATCAATGCAGTCATCCTGGCATCCTCATGCAAGGGGTGTCTGCATTGCAGGCAGGATTGTGCTTATGCAGGAAGGCATACTTTCCTGCACAAAAACAATAATCAGAGGCATTTTCGTCTTTCTGTCTGTGCTGCCTCTCTGAGACAGAGCAACACAACGCAGTCATTTGTGCTGCGTTACTCTAGATTTATCAAGCAACACAGTGCCACGGGAGATGGCCTTATATGGCTGGATAAATCTGATGTAGCAACTGCATTGCCCTTGCGCCCCCTCACGCGGTGCCAGTGCGACACAACTCAATGATAAATATGCCCCTGCGATGCCTTCCTCTTAGATGGGGAGATCCCCAGCTTCTCAGTGTAGTTTGAGCATTATAGTGCAGTCTTACATCTATTCAGGGACTTTGTAGAGATACATTTTGTTACTGTGAATATCTAAAACGTTATATTAATGAAATGACTATTAAGTAATATATCATCTTCAGCCATTGAGCTAAGCACCACAGATTTCATATGCTCCCAAACCGACCTTGAGTAAATAATACAGCCATTTATGAATTGGTCAATCCAAGTCCTCTTGAGCATTTTTCTGAGGACTACAAACTAACTGTTGACCATCTCATCCTTTCTTGTTTATCTGCACGTAATATGTTACAAAAAATAATAATGATCCATGAATAATATTTTTTCAGGACAGATTAGGGGGTTTGGTTGAATGGTTTAGAGGTGAGTGGTGAAGGGTTTCAGGGTGAAACTTGAGAGGATTAGGGTTCGACGCTTAAGAGTGAAGCGTTGAGGGGTAAAGGATGAAGGGTTTAAGGGTGAAGGGTAAATGGTTTTGGAGTGAAAGGTAACGGGTAATGTGTTCAATGATTCATTGTTTAGGAGTGAAACATTTAAGCCTTAAGAGTGAATGGTGAGGAACTTACAAATTAAAATTATTATTGCAATTTAAAAAATATGAGAAGTGACAGATCCATGCTTTTGCTTTCTATGTCCCATGCTGGTTCTTCTATCATTTGTTTGGTCACGCCTGTCCTGGGTACATTTTGCAAGTGGGTTAAAGACTAAAGAGATCAATGTCATCCCTGATGTCCAATTGGTAATCCAAGAGGGATTTGGTACTGACAAATAGTGTACAAACCACTGTCTCCTCCTAAAAATATAAAATTTTTCTTAAAATGAGGGCTGCAATTGTAACATGGAAGCCCTTTTACAGCAGTTTAATGAACATCTGCAAGGAGTGGGGAGGTTTCAATGACAGGTGATAGGCACTTTGCTTTTTAGTTTCAGCAGGGGCATTAGGCAGGGTTACCTCCGACCCCCTCTGACACTCTGTATATGAATAGCCTGGATAACGCTCTCACAACCATGATTCTACTAAGATAAGGTGATGGCCATTTCTATTACAGCATGATGCAAGGGTCAGACAAGTCTTAAAGAGGTTGTGTGATCATAATCTGACTGTGAAGTTATAGAAATTTGGTACTAACACCATAACAGGTGAAGGTGTCATTCTGAAAGCTGATCTGGTAAATACTATTCAAGGGATGGTTCCTCTCACTACTAAAGAAGAGCTCATGCGCTTTCTGGGTATGGTGGAGTACTATCACAAATTTGTTAAAAACTTTGCCGAAGTTACATAAAACATGAGGGGTCTCTTAAAAAAGAGAGCAAGCTTTGTATGGATTGAAGAGTTTGGGAAGGAGTTTGAGTCAATCAAAAGAATGTTAGCTCTAGCCCCTAAACTCAAACATTTTGATCCAAAAAAAGTTCTATCATTACCACTGATGCCAGTCTCAAAGGTCTTGGTGCAGTCTTACAGCAAGATGGATGTGGTCAGGATAATACTATTATGTTTTTATCAAGAAGCCTCAAAGGCTCAGAATGAAAGTATTCTGTGATTTAAAGGGAAGCCCTTGCAGTACACTGGACTATTAAAACATTCTTGTGGGGTACTACGTTCATTGTTAAAGCCAATCACAAACCATTGTGTGAGGTTTTCAATATGAAGGGCATTGATTCTATTTCATCCAGAATATCCAAATGGGTGGTTGAGCAACAAGAGTACAGTTTTATGGTGAAATACATCCCTGGAGTGGAAAATGTAATTGCGGATATCATGTCTAGGTTGGTAGGTGAGGACAGCACTGATCATCTAGACAATGATGTTATTGAGGACCATGCAAATTTTGTGTGTGAACTTGATTTTGAGATAATTTCGGAAGATAGGTGGCGTGAAGAAGTAAAGGGAGATTCTACTCTACAAAAGGTCATGGATCTTATAAGTCATGTTTGGGAATACAAATGCCAGGGGGGAGATCTGTGTAAGGACTTTTGGTTGGTCAAAGATCAGTTGGCAACCAAGGAAGACTTGTTATTACGTGGCACTAGACTAATCCCTCCAGTCAAATTAAGGGAAGAGTTGATAAACATAGCCCAAAGGTGTAATTTAGGCATCTCTAAAACGAAGGAGAGGCTGCGGTCCAGCTATTGGTGGCCAGGTATGGATACGCAAATTGAGCGCCTGGTAAGAGAATGTATCCAATGTGCCTTGAGTGAGAAAAGCAGGAAACCAAAAGTTCAACCGATGATAATAAGAAATCGTCCTGATAAACCGTGGAAAGACAGGCCGGCGGTAAAAAAAAGGGAATTATGACTGTGGCGGAAACCGCCAACAAAGACAGCCACTTTAACACTCCGACCGCCACGGCAGTACAGACAAACAGCGCGGCGGTCACCGCCAACAGACAGGTGGAAGACAAAGTACCGCCCACAGTATTATAACAGGCCAATCCACCACCTTTTCCGGGGCGGATTCACCGTGGATAAAAACACGGCGGAAACAGCCATTCCAATGGGAAAATGCTCATCTGAACAAACTCTACGAGGAAGGAGGGCACCATGGAGCCAGAACTCCAAATGCTCCCTGTGATTGTGTTCCTGCTCCTCTACGAACATCAGCAATGGCGGCGCCGAAGACAACGGTGAGTACTGCATCTACGACATGGGGGGGAGGCAAAAGTCACAGACACACACATGCAACACCCCCACCCCCACCCTGACCCTCACCCACTACAACACACACACCAATGCATTTCAAAACATCACAGTAACAACCCACGACCCCCCTGGAAGAATGCAAAGACAAAAGGAAATGACTGCAACCATTGTAATGTAGCGCACTACAGTAAGCCAATATATACAGAAATATATACAAATGCCAAAAATAAACATCACGATCCGTAGTGCAGGTATGCACCATCCAATGTCCGTGGACCACTGGGCCCAAAATGTATGGGTGAGGCCCACATGCGATACCTGTCCTGAAACGGAGAGAACACTGCAGGGGCATCAGATAGAAATACAACAGGCACCTCAGGGGGAAGGGAAGGGGGGGCACTTCAGCCGGATGACAGCACCACGCCAGATCCACGACGGGGCTCCATGTCCACTGATGTATCCTGGGGAGTGCAAAGCCACAGTCTCTCAAGTCCTTACAGTGGGTGGGTTGCCCACTGTACCATCCTGGGGAGTGCAAAGCCACAGTCTCACAAGTCTATTCAGTGGGTGGTTTGCCCACTGTACCATCCTGGGGAGTGCAAAGCCACAGTCTCACAAGTCTATTCAGTGGGTGGTTTGCCCACTGTACCATCCTGGGGAGTGCAAAGCCACAGTCTCACAAGTCTTTTCAGTGGGTGGTTTGCCCACTGTACCATCCTGGTGAGTGCAAAGCCACAGTCTCACAAGTCTATTCAGTGGGTGGTTTGCCCACTGTGCCATCCTGGGGAGTGAAAAGCCACAGTCTCACAAGTCTTTTCAGTGGGTGGTTTGCCCACTGTACCATCCTGGGGAGTGCAAAGCCACAGTCTCTCAAGTCTCTACAGTGTGTGGGTTGCCCACTGTGCCATCCTGGAGAGTGCAAAGCCACAGTCTCACAAGTCTATTCAGTGGGTGGTTTGCCCACTGTACCATCCTGGGGAGTGCAAAGCCACAGTCTCACAAGTCTTTTCAGTGGGTGGTTTGCCCACTGTACCATCATGGGGAGTGAAAAGCCACAGTCTCACAAGTCTATTCAGTGGGTGGTTTGCCCACTGTACCATCCTGGGAAGTGCAAAGCCACAGTCTCACAAGTCTTTTCAGTGGGTGGTTTGCCCACTGTACCATCCTGGGGAGTGCAAAGCCACAGTCTCACAAGTCTATTCAGTGGGTGGTTTGCCCACTGTACCATCCTGGGGAGTGCAAAGCCACAGTCTCACAAGTCAATTCAGTGGGTGGTTTGCCCACAGTACCATCATGGGGAGTGCAAAGGCACAGTCTCACAAGTCTTTTCAGTGGGTGGTTTGCCCACTGTACCATCCTGGGGAGTGCAAAGCCACAGTCTCACAAGTCTTTTCAGTGGGTGGTTTGCCCACTGCACCATCCTGGGGAGTGCAAAGCCACAGTCTCACAAGTCTATTCAGTGGGTGGTTTGCCCACTGTACCATCCTGGGGAGTGCAAAGCCACAGTCTCACAAGTCTATTCAGTGGGTGGTTTGCCCACTGTACCATCCTGGGGAGTGCAAAGCCACAGTCTCACAAGTCTATTCAGTGGGTGGTTTGCCCACTGTACCATCCTGGGGAGTGCAAAGCCACAGTCTCACAAGTCAATTCAGTGGGTGGTTTGCCCACTGTACCATCCTGGGGAGTGCAAAGCCTCAGTCTCACAAGTGGATAACGGTCTCCACTGGTTCTGGAGTGGGACTGGTGCCCAGAGTGCTTCATCCTGTGATGGACTGAGGTAGATGGATGCCTTTCTCCACTGGTTCTGGAGGGGGATAGGTGCCCAGAGTGCATCACTCTTCCCGTGACGGTCCCAGTTCCGTCACTGCCCCTGCCGCACATGGGCTAGTAATGCCTGAGTTGGCGGTGCTTGCCCTGTTCAGCGGTGCTTGACCTGTTCAGCGGTGCTTGCCATGGCGGTCTTTGCCCAGTTCAGCGGTCTTTGCCTTGTTCAGCGGTGCATGACCTGTTCAGCGGTGCTTGCCATGGTGGTCTTTGCCCAGTTCAGCGGTGCTTGCCCTGTTCAGCAGGGCTTGACTTTGCTGTCTCTGACCTGTGCAGCGGTGTGTGCCATGGCGTTCCCTCATTGCCCAGCGGGACTGCGGCTGCCGGGGCCCGCCTGGGCACTGACTCCGGCGGTGGTCTCCTGACCAGTGACGATTGTGCTGCCCTCCTGGGCACTGACTCAGGCGGTGGTCTCCTGACCAGTGACAATGGGGCTGGCGGTGGCGTCCTGGGTAGCGGGGATGATGGTGGCCTTCTCCGCCGTGCTGCTCTTCCCAGACTTTGGCACTTTCTTCTGCCCCTTCCCCACCTTGGGGGGAGTCACAGCTGACTCGACACTCCCCCCGGGACCCTTTTGAGCGGCTTTGCCGGCAGGAGTCTTCACCCTTTCCCGTCGGGCACTGTCCAACTTCTGGTGCTTCACAGGGGGGGACTGGCTTTGCTTTGGCTCCGTGCCAAACTGGCTGCCCTGGTGCCCGGTGCACTCCACATACCTCTAACAGGCACCACTGGTACCGGACTTTCTTTGGCTGAGGTGCCACTACGGGACCTATGAATTGGAGGGGGGGTGGTGGGAAAGAGGTCAACGTTGCTCAGGAAAAGTTTCTGATGAACACTGGGACGGGTAGCTGGAGGGGGTCTGGGAGTGGAGGAAGTGGAGGTGGTTGTAGGAGGTGTAACCTTTGGTGATTTGGGTGCAGGTACATGTTCTGGAGGCTGTCGTGAGGTGGATGCATGTTGGGTGTGTGTGTGGCCGCGTTTGTGTACTTTGGGAGGGGGAGTCACAGACACACTTGGAGAGGACACAGGGGACGTGTAAATGGTGGTGGGGTGGTGAGTGCAGGTGAGCAGGTATGGTGGTGGGTGTTCTGGTGCGAGTCTTAGTGTCTGTGGTGGTAGTGCATGCAGGTGAGAGTGTAGATGATACTGGGAGGGAGGAGGGAGACGACGAGGAGGGGGACACAGTGGAGGCAGTGGATGTTGCTGTGTCTGTATGTGGGTGATGCTTGTGTGAGTGCCTATGGGATGTGTGGTGCCTATGTTTGCCTGAGCTGCCCTTGTGTGTTGACGTGTGTGCAGGCTGGTCTGATGGTGTGCTTGGGATAGGTTGAGGTACAGGGTATTGGGTCTGGGAGGAGGAAGTTGAATGGAGGAGGCTAGACCCTGGGACAATGGCTGCCATCAGTGCTGAGGCCAGAGATTGCAGGGTTCGATGATGGGTAGCCTGACCAGAATGAATGCCCTCCAGGAATGCATTAGTGTGTTGCAACTCCCTCTCTACACCCTGGATGGCATTCACAATGGTAGACTGCCCAACAGTGAGTGACCTGAGGAGGTCAATGGCCTCCTCACTGAGGGCAGCAGGGGTGACTGGGGCAGGGGCTGAGGTGCTGGGGCGAAGGTGATGCCCACCCTCCTGGGTGAGCGGGCACGGGGCGAAGGCTGAGGGGCTGTTGGGAGGGCGGTGCTGGTAGGGGAGGTGGCGGCTGTACCTGTTGAAGTGGGGGGCACAGACGGTGCCGCCACCACAAGGGAGCTTCCATCGGAGGACGAGTCCGTTTCGCTGTTTGCTGATGCGGTGACCGCCGTGAAGCTCCCCTCGCCCTCCGTCCCACTGGTGTACTCAGAGTCCGTGGTGTGGCCCTCCATGGCCATGTGGGATGCAGCCCCCTCGTGCTCTGGTGCCACTGTACCTCCGCCTGATGATGCTGATGCACAAAAGAACAGGGAGACCACAAAAAGGGGGTGGGAAACAGAAGAAAGACAGGTTGAGTGCATGGCTTACCGCTACCGTTGGCGGACAATACAGACACAGCAGCCCCCTGCACTACGCCGCTCTCTTGGCATCTACAGATGCAGTTCCTGGGATATGGACTACATGGCTATGGTGGACATCTGCACACATAGATGACACAGTGGCATGTATACCTGTACTTGGCACTCTACAGAGGTGGGGTGGAGTGCCGCATGGCCTGCATTACGGAGGGGCCTAGGCTACGGAACTCGCCCTGGCCAAGGGAAACCCACAGCCCTCCTCCCCCACCCAGACCCCTCCACTGTGCGCAGCCAGCAGAATGAGAGTGTACTCACCCCCTTGTGTCTGCTGTGATGCCCTCATGTGCCCATCCAACTCAGGGTAGGCCACCGCCAGGATCCGGAACATCAGGGGGGTCATGGTGCGATGGGCACCCCTCCCACGTTGGGATGCCATCCCCAGCTGAGCCTCCACCGTCTTCTTGCTCCAGCGGCGAATGTCCTCCCATCTTTTACAGCAGTGGATGCTCCGTCTCTGGTGGACCCCAGGGTCCGGACTTCCTTAGGGATGGCACGCCAAATATCCTTCTTCTGGTGGGCGCTGACCTACATGACATGTACAGGGGAAGAAGAGAAGTCATTACCAACTTCACCGTCAAAGTGAGTGGCCCACATCCCTACCCTTGCCATGTGGCACATGCATTCACACTGGGCCCTCTCCACCCAGGCATAGCCCATACAACTTGCACCCTATGCACTCACCTGTTGGTCTGGAGGACCGTAGAGTAGCGTGTACTGGGGGAGGACCCCGTCCACGAGCTTCTCCAACTCCTGTGCAGTGAAGGCAGGGGCCCTTTCCCCAGACGCACGTGCTATTGTCTCTTCCAGACCGAGGTCACAGCAGCACTTGCAGTGTAGGTCCTCTCCTGTCGAAGATCAGGTATCGAGTGATTCCACAGATAGAAAATGGCAGTTACTTCCACGCGGTGATGTCTGCGGCGGTGCGTATCATCACCGCCGGCACACTTCCTCATTGGCTCCTGGGACCCATAGGGTCCAATGTTAACCAATGCAGCATTGCGCCGCGGTCTCCGACCGCCTACCGCGACGGTGTACAACACCAGCGCAGTTACCTCACATCCCATTGTCCCAGTTTAGAGGTCAGGCAGCCGCAATTTCAGGGGCCCACATGGCTTCATTTTCAACTGCGTCACACATACCGAGGCCTAGACTCAACACACAGACATACAACTTTTTGGAATTTGTTTCGTGCTCTGGGTTGCTGTGGGTACATACCTCTGAATTGCTTGACTCTATGGTCGCTTTTGTCCTTCCTAGGCACCGTCCGCTGGGACATGTGAGGAGATGGCAGAATCCTCCGGTGTACAGACCGCTGGTGGACCTGTTGACAATGGAGGAGCGACATTTAATCATCACCTACAGGTTTGACCGTGCCACAATCCAGGAACTGTGTACCCAGTTGGAGCTAGACCTGATGTCACCAATCCGCCAAACCACAGGAATCCCCTCTCAAGTACAGGTGCTATCAGTGCTCCATTTCCTAGCAAGTGGGTCATTTCAAACAACTGTGGCCATGGCATCAGGGATTTCCCAGCCTATGTTTTCCAACGTGTTGTCCAGAGTGTTGTCTGCCCTGCTGAAACACATGAGGAGCTACATCGTTTTCCCTCAGGTGGAGGATTTGGCTACTGTTAATGGTGACTTCTATGCCCTGGGTCATATCCCTAACATCATAGGTACCATTGATGGGACCCATGTGGCTTTGGTCCCCCCCACAGGAGTGAACAGGTGTACAGGAACCGGAAGAGTTATCATTCCATGAATGTACAGATGGTATGTTTGGCAGACCAGTACATCTCCCAGGTAAATGCTATGTTCCCTGGCTCAGTGAATGACGCCTACATCCTGCGGAATAGCAGCATCCCTTATGTGATGAGTCAACTCCAGAGGCACTGAGTGTGGCTATTAGGCGACTCTGGTTACCCCAACCTGTCATGGCTACTGACCCCAGTGAGGAATCCCAGGACCAGGGCAGAGGAACGCTACAATGAGGCCCATGGGTGAACTAGGAGGGTGAGCAAATGCACCTTCGGCCTCCTGAAGGCCAGGTTCAGGTGCCTCCATATGGCAGGTGGTTCCCTATTCTACTCACCAAGGAAGGTGTGCCAGATCATCATCGCCTGCTCCATGCTTCACAATCTTGCTATGCGACGCCAGGTGCCTTTTCTGCAGGAGGATGGTCAGATGACGGTGTTGTGGCAGCTGTGGAGCCTGTGGACAGTGATGAGGAGGAAGCAGAGGAAGAAGACATTGACAACAGGGACTCAGTCATACAGCAATATTTCCAGTGACACACAGGTGAGAACACTTTATTTACTATTACTTTTACTTTCACACTTTTACCTCTATCCTGTCTGACGGTTTCAAGCAGTATTTGGTAACTGAGTTGTACATTTCCATTACGGTTTCACAGGTGTGGTAACCAACGTGTGTCATCTGCTTGCATCCTTACTATTGAGAACTGATTTTGCCATTATTATAGCTAATACACATTTTCAATATCACAGACTGACTCCAGATTGTTTTGTGGTTCAAGGGTGTTTATTGCAGTGCTAAATATTGGAGGGGGGTGGTAAAATGGTGATGGGTGATGGTGGAGGAATGTCCATGGCAGAGTCCAGTCTATTAGTCTCACAGGTGCACTGCCCATAGGGGCATAGGAAGTGGAGCTGAGCCAGTTCCAATATGGACAAGGTTACAAAGTGGGACAGTGGGATGACAATCAGGGTGGTCTTATTTCTTGGCTGGGGTCTTGCCATTGTGCTCTGTCCTGTTCCTGGATCTCACGGACCGCTTGTGTGGTGGTTGTCCATCTGCAGGGGGTGGGGTGCTGGTGTGGTGGTCCTGTGGCGGGGCGTCCTGTCCACTAGCGGCGGCGGAGGTGGTGGGCAGTTCATTGTCCATGCTAGTGTCAGGGGCCCCTTGGAGTGCCACGGTGTCCCTCATTGTGTTCTGTATGTCCTTCAGCACCCCTACGATGGTGCCCAGGGCGGAGCTGATGGTTCTGAGTTCCTCCCTGAAGCCCAAATACTGTTCCTCCTGCAGGCGCTGGGTCTCCTGAAACTTGGCGAGTACCGTTGCCATTGTCTCCTGGGAGTGGTGGTAGGCTCCCATGATGGAGGAGAGGGCCTCGTGGAGAGTGGGTTCCCTTGGCCTGTCCGCCCCCTGTCGCACAGCAGCCCTCCCAGTTACCCTGTGTTCCTGTGCCTCCGTCCCCTGGACCGTGTACCCACTACCACTGCCCCCAGGTCCCTGTTGTTGTTGGGGTGGTGGGTTATCCTGGGTTCCCTGTAGTGGTGGACACACAGCTGATTGACGTGTCCTGGGTACGGAAGTATGGGCCCGCTGGGTGGGTGCTGTACTGCTGTTTACAGAGGGTGGAAGGTCAGTGTTGGGCTGTGCCTGTGCGAGGGGAACCGGCTGTCCTGAGGCCCACGATGGTCCGGGCTGGTCATTTGGATCCAGTTTGCCAGAGCTGCTGTCATCACTGTGGGCCTCTTCTGTGGGTGGGGTAGAGATGTCTGGACCCTCCTGTCTGGTGAGGTTAGGTAGTGGTCCTGCAGGGGTATAAAAGCATGATTATTGCATCTGTGTGTGTCATGGTGTGCAATGGGTGGGTGAGTGTGTACCCCAGTGCTAGCATTCCTGTATGGGGGCTTGTGTGATGATGGTTAGGGGTTGTTATGGGTATGTGCAGTAGGCATGCTTTAGTGAGGGGTGTCCATGCTTTGTTGTGTCATGCAGGGCTTGGTGTTGGGATGGGTGGTTTGTGTTATTAGTACATTAGTGAGGAGTTGGAGTGATAGGGGATGGGGCGAGGGTGGGGGTGTGTGATAGCATGCAGGTAGGGTGGGGGATATGATAGTTAAGATTAGACTTACCAGTGTCCATTCCTCCACCGACTCCTCTGAGGCCCTCAGGATGCATGATGGTCAAGAACTGCTCCTCCCATGTTGTTAGTTGTGGGGGAGGAGGTGGTGGTCCGCCGCCAGTCCGCTGAACCACGATGTTGTGCCTGGAGACCACGGAACGCACCTTCCCCCGTAGGTCGTTCCACCTCTTCCTGATGTCCTCCTGATTTCTCGGGTGTTGGACCACTGCGTTGACCCTGTCGACTATTCTTCGCCATAGCTCCATCTTCCTAGCTATAGAGGTGTGCTGCACCTGTGATCCAAATAGCTGTGGCTCTACCCATACGATTTCCTCCACCATGACCCTGAGCTCCTCCTCCGAAAACCTGGGGTGTCTTTGGCGTGCCATTGGGTGGTGTAGGTGATGTGTGTGGGGGGGTGTATGTGGTGATGAGTGTGGTGATGTGTAGTGGTGTGTGGTGTTTAGTGCGTGGATGTTGTGTGGGGGATGGTGTTGTGTGCCTCTGTGTGGTAGGGTTGTCTATTGCTGTGCTCTCTCTCTGGCCTTCGTCTCTAATTTTTGGTCGTTGGGGTTTGTAGGTGATGTGGGTGGGTGTTTTATATTGTGTTGGATGTGTGGGAGTGGTGTTTGTATGTGTATCAGGTGTGTGTAATTCGAATTGTCCAATGTGGCGGTGTTTTGGAGATGTGTGTGTATTTTGAGCGCGGCGTGGATTCGTGGGTTGTAATAGCATGGGCGTGTTTCTGTTGGCGTGACGGTGGAGGATTTGTTATCGCCAGTTTATCACTGACCTTTGGTGTGGCGGACTTGTGTGGGTGTCTGAATTTCGGCAGATTCCGAGATGTGGGTCATAATAGCTGTGGGGGAATTCCGCGGCCGCGGCGGTATGTTGGCGGTCTTCTGCACGGCGGTAAGCGGCTTTTACCGCCAATGTTGTAATGACCCCCTAAGTTTAATCTAAATGGTGTTCTCCAAGAACGTCTGACTGAAAGGTGCAGAGTTCTGTTTCTTTTTCTCAAAGTCTACATTTAACATATTTTTGTTGTTGTTATGTATATATGTTTTTTTGTGTTATTCTTAATTCTTGTACAGCATTGCTTTAATTCCCTCAGTCATGAATCACCAAGTCTGTATTGATAGGAGGGGGGTATGTAGTATTTCTATTCTGATGTCATTGGCGACATCAGAGTAGAATTGGAACATGTGTGGACTGAGTGGCGAGGGAGCTGAGAAGAGGGAGGGGGAAAAATAATTCTGTCATGTCGGATGGCTGAGCTTTTGTAACCCACTTACCTAAATAAACAAAGGTTATACATTTCAATACAACCAGAGTGAACATTATTTCACACATCTCTTTCAAAGCATGTCATGGGAACATTTTTCTTCTGTGTGACTCCAAGCTTGAAACAAATGTATATGATCTCAGTCCATGTTCCTGCAATGTAATGTTTCCAAGGAAAAATCTCTCCATGATAAAACAATGAACTTATTACAAGAGGGCTTTACTTCTCATAGGAGCAGAATCTGAAAGAAGACTCCACGTTATGAAAAAAATAGTGCAACACTTTTACATGACTGCAAAATGCAAGCTCTTTTGGCCACACTTATACTAACACAAAAAGCATAAAATGACATTCAATCAATATGTTTTCATAAAAACATATACAATATAAACTAATACATTTAGCATTAGTAAGTTCTCTTTAATGAATAATACATTTCAAGTTAAAACATTAGCTAAGGCCTCTTTAATGTGAATAATACATTTCAAGTTCAAACAAACGCTTTGTCACTGTATTTCATTAAATACAACAGAGAATTGCACTTTTCATACTGTGCATGTGTCTTAAAACGTATTCCTCATTTAGTAATCAGGTGAAATTGAATATTGTCTCTATATGTACTCCTACTTTAAAGTCTACATTAAATTTTAGCATCAGTTTTAACCTTCCAGTATATGATTTAGTTCAAAAGGCATGTGCAGGGTTCTCTCTCTCAATATAATTCTACAACTCCCTTTTCTAATTTGGCTTTCATTACCCTGCCTCTTTGCTCAGCCTGTCCAATGAACTGTTTTTCTACTGGGCATGCATGTCAGATTATTCTTGTTTGTATACACAGTTCCAAAGGTCAGGGTAGGTTCAAAGAATCCTCCCACATTGTCAAAGTTTTTCACGTTAAAACTATACTTAACAATTAACAATACTACTCAGATGCTTCATGCTAGGATTGAAAGTAAAAACTAAATTATAATTGGGATAGAAGTATTAGTAATACTTCTGTTCATACAATAGAGTTAGTAACAGACTGCAAGAGATTCCATATGTTAGTAGCAATCTGTAATAATTGATTCCTTCCTGCACTGATGAAGGAATTCATGTGCAAGTATAGCAATCATGAACTTCCGTGGTTTTGATATACTCATATAACAATTTATAATATACATCTGTTATCAAATCTCCCTTAGAACTGCCAATATGTAAATATCGTTCATCTTCATACAATAGATCTTGATATATGAATCAATTTTCTAAATTTGGAGCACTTGTGACTGAAGTTTTCTCAATGTCATTTTTAACAGACAAACTCAATCCAATAATTATTAAAAAGATCTAATTTCACATGCTATTGTTAAACGTACACACACACTTGATATTACCTTCCTCTGTAATAGCTGGAAACATTCCCACTCCGTCTAATATGTCAGTTCTCCACATTTTTTGTTCTGCACCCCATCTAGCTTCTGCTAATGTCTTAACTGCTTTCTGCATTCTATTCTCAAGGACCCTCTTTCCCAGTCATTTTACACCATTGTTCAAGTCATGCTAACTCGGAAACTCTTTTAATGATGCCTCATGATAAGCTGTGGTTTCTTCTGGTGATGCTTATGCTTCTTCACCCTCTGGAATAAATACATTTCCTCTTAGAAGACTTCTCAATGGCTTGAAAATTTTCATTTTTGGGCAAATTTAGTCACTCACAATAAATGTCAATCAAATCATGAAATTAATCTCAACCTTCCAATCCTTTTTGCAAGCTATTCTCCGTCAATAGCAACATGATAATATCCACCAATACAAGCGCAGCTTCACACTAAACGACCTATACCAGCGCAACACAAAATTATGTCATGCTCACTTCTCTCAGTAGCCACAATTGCTTCACAAGTGTCTCTCACACAGTCACTCACTCACACCTAATGCAAAATATTGTGAACAAAACAACAACAATCTCTCTGTATACTATGGGTAGCAACTGAAACGCTTTAAAAGCTGTATGGTCTACACTTCTGACTGTAGCGTTCACATTTTAAAAAAGAAGTGAAACTTGACCAGAACTTCTCACTCCGGTAGATATAGATCCTCTGTAGGCCTTTCAGATTCACTAAACACCAACCAACCACTCACACTCATTCAAGGAAAAGTATTGGCACTGTCAACAATCCCTCATGACAAGAACCTCACTACAGACAATATATTAACCAAGTGCCTTTTACAGTTATGCGTTATCCCGGCATCTTCATGATGCACTCATCTACAACAACAACAACTGCATACATTTTTGTGGACAAAGCAGCACAATCACTTTGAGTACATCGACTCCACAAAACACTTCACAGCATCACACTTCATCGCAATCTTCAAGCCAAAAGTGATATTGGTTTAGTTTCAACACACACAAAGGTGGTCATTCCGACCCCGGCGGTCCTTGACCGCCGGGGCCGGGGTCGGCGGGAGCACCGCCAACAGGCTGGCGGTGCCCCGCAGGGCATTCTGACCGCAGCGGTTCGGCCGCGGTCAGAACAGGAAAACCGGCGGTGTCCCGCCGGTTTTCCGCTGCCGGTTTTCCGCTGCCGGTTTTCTGCTGCCCTGGGAATCCCCATGGGGGATTCCGACCCCCTCACCGCCATCCTGTTCCTGGCGGTTCCGAACGCCAAGAACAGGATGGCGGTGAGGGATGTCGTGGGGCCCCTGGGGGCCCCTGCACTGCCCATGCCAATGGCATGGGCACTGCAGGGGCCCCCGTAAGAGGGCCCCACTTTGTATTTCAGTGTCTGCTTTGCAGACACTGAAATACGCGACGGGTGCCACTGCACCCGTCGCACATCCTCCACTCCGCCGGCTCCATTTGGAGCCTGCATCCTCATGGAGGGGTGTTTCCCACTGGGCTGGCGGGTGGCCTTTTGGCGGTCGCCCGCCAGCCCAGTGGGAAACCCAGAATACCCGCGGCGGTCTTTTGACTGCGCAGCGGTATTCTGGCGGTTCCCTCCAGGCGGGCGGCTCCCGCCGCCCGCCGGGGTCAGAATGACCCCCAAATTCTCCATGTATGGCTAGTGCAGATTAAACTTTGAATCTTTCATTGTGTGGTTCCATAGGTACATAAATAGAATGCCGACATCTGAAACACCTGTATGAAAGCCGTTTCTAAATTCTAGCAGGGGTGCCTATGGAGTTGGAAATATAACTAAAATCCCTGTAATAACACAGAGGGGGTTATTCCAACTTTGGGGGAGGTGGTAATCTGTCCCAAATGTGACGGATTTACCACCAGCCGTATTACGAGTTCCATAGGATATAATGGACTCCTAATACGGCTGGTGGTATATCCGTCACTTTACTGTCACTTTTGGGACGGATTACCACTTCCTCCAAAGTTGGAATAACCCCCAGAGTCTTAGTGCCAAGAAAATAGATGAGTGGGTGAAAGCTTTTAATGCTGATACTCCTTCAAGAGAAAGTGTGAGTAAGGAGGTGAGTCAGGGAAGTATTCAGTTACCAGAAAGAGTGAATTTGGTAGACGTAGTAAAACTAAAATTAGAATTGCATGAGTTGATTAATGGGAACCTTGCAGTAAAAAGGAACTTGCATTCATGTGTAAGGACTTTATCAGACATGCAGGACAGGTTTATGACAAACTGTGGGAGCTAACCCAGAGACATGAGGTAGATTTGAATAAGACCAAGCCTTTATAGATCAGTTAATGTGTATGTTTCAATGAGGTGGATATAACCTGTATGAGAACTTCAGAAATGAAAATGCAAATTAAAGAGTTGATTTGCAACGTTCGGAAATTGAATTAGTTGAATAAATTAGAAGCTTCAGGGCTGAAAAGAAATATCCAAAGAAACCCACAGGGGAACCACCTCCTGTTGAGGGAGAGCTGGGTGCAATACATTTCCTTTTAAGAGAATTGTCTGGTGGAGGTTATATACTGTACATGTGCCTTGGAGTAGAAGTGATCTTGCATCATTCACTAATGACTTCCCAAAACTGAGAGAAAAGCCAGTGGAGTGGTACCAGCAAGGTTAGATGTTTGTGAAAGTCTTGCAGGTATTTGTGGGTCAACTTGAAAAGTCTGTTTGACATTGTGGTTCTGAGTGACTTGTGGGCAGAATGTAAAGTATCTGTTCAGTGGCCCGAATCAGGAAGGCAAAGAAGTCTAGTGATGAAAAGTCCTTCACCATTGGTGATGAAAAAGTACCAGCAGGTGATAACATTCTTCAAGTCAAAAGTGCCACCCCAAGATACTGATTGGATTTAAATTTAGAGAATGACTCGGAAACCCAAAGAATCAATTCATTCTTACTATGAGAAATTGTTGCAGGCATTCAAGTATTATAGAGGTAGGGAGACTGTTAGAAATTGAGTCTTTGGTTGGCAGTCAGGTTAACCCTGTCCAAGAATGGACCCTCTTCTTGGCAGGGAAAGTTACACACAATCCAAATTATCTTGTGCCCACCCTCTGGTAGCTTGGCACTGAGCAGTCAGGCATAACTTAGAAGGCAATGTGTAAAGTATTTGTGCAATAAATCATACAATGCCACAATATAGCACCACAAAAATACACCACATAGTGTTTAGAAAAATATATAATATTTATGTGGTTAAATGCAGGTCAAAACAATCAAAGATGCAATAAGTAAATGTAGATATATCACTGAAAAGTGATATAAAGTGTCTTAAGTCTTTTTAAAGCAAACAAAGGGGTTGATTCTGAGCTAAGCGGGAACCGCCAGAAGACCGTACCGCGGTCAAAAGACCGTGGCGGTCATTCTGGGTTTCCCACTGGGCTGGCGGGCGACCGCCAAAAGACCGCCCGCCAGCCCAGCGGGAAACACCCTTCCACGAGGAAGCCGGCTCCGAATGGAGCCGGCGGAGTGGAAGGGGTGCGACAGGTGCAGTAGCACCCGTCGCGAATTTCAGTGTCTGCTAAGCAGACACTGAAATTCTAAGTGGGGCCCTCTTACGGGGGCCCCACGACACCCCATACCGCCATCCTGTTCCTGGCGGCCGAAACCGCCAGGAACAGGATGGCGGTATGGGGGTCAGAATCCCCATGGCGGCGCAGCAAGCTGCGACACCATAGAGGATTCCCCTGGGCAGCAGAAAGCCGGCGGGAGACCACCGACTTTCCGTTTCTGACGCGGCTGTACCGCCGCAGTCAGAATGCCCAAAGGAGCACCGCCAGTCTGTTGGCGGTGCTCCCGCCGACCACGGCCCTGGCGGTTTTTACCGCCAGGGTCAGAATGACCACCAAAGTCTCTTTCAAGCACAAAGTACCAGGTTCGCGTGAAAAATCTTCACAAAGGGACGCAGAGGAAGAGAAGCATGGAAACAAAGGGGTGTGCGTCAATTTCTCGGGCAGCACACAGGGATGCGTCATTTAGTTCCCATGCAGGGACGGCTGTGCGTCGATTTCCGGTGCTCGGATGTGGATCCTCTTCGGGTTGCAGTGGTTTCCGACGCCCCGGGGATTGTGCACGGATTTCCTGTGTTGGCAGGATGAAGTCACGGGAGCTGCGTCGATCTGGTGGGCATTGCGTTGAATTTTCTACTGCACGGCGGGCGCTGCGTCGATTCCTCTCTGGAAGTCGGGCTGCGTTGTTCTGGCTTGGCTATGGGTTGATCCAGTGGGCCATGCATCGAATTTCCTGATCTTCTCGTTGCGAAGTCAGGCTGTGTCATTTCAGTTTGGCGTGCAGTGAACTTTTCACTGCGGTGCAGGCGGTGCGTTGTTTCTGGCGGGCTGTGCGTTGTATTTCGCCACACAAGGAGTCCTTCTTGAAGAGATGAAGTCTTTTTGGTCCTGAGACTTCAGGGAACAGGAGGCAAGCTCTATCCAAGCCCTCTGAGAGAACTTCTTCACCTCAGCCAGAGAGCAGCAAGGCAGCAGTCCTTCACAGAAAGCAGTCAGGCGAGTCCTTTGGGCAGCCAGGCAGTTCTTCTTGGCAGGATGCAGGTTCTGGTTACAAGTTTCATCTGCAGGAAGTGTCTGAGTTGGTAGGGGCAGAGGCCCTGTTTATATAGCCAAATCTGCCTTTGAAGTGGGGGAGGCTTTGAAGAGTGGCTTAGAAGTGCACTAGGCCCCATTTCAGTTCAATCCTG
The DNA here is from genome assembly GCF_031143425.1 of Pleurodeles waltl. NCBI lineage: Eukaryota > Metazoa > Chordata > Amphibia > Caudata > Salamandridae > Pleurodeles > Pleurodeles waltl. Next base: position 757,991,597 of record NC_090443.1, read on the forward strand.
TCTGCCAGGGTCCCAGTAGGGTGTGTGGCAGTCCCTTGTGGGAGAGCAGGCCCTCCACCCTTCCGGCCCAGGAAGACCCATTCAAAATACAAATGTATGCAAGTGAGGCTGAGTATCCTGTATTGGGGTGTGTCTGAGTGAATGCACAAGGAGCTGTCAACTAAACGCAGCCAGACGTGGATTGTAAGGCACAGAAAGATTTAAGTGCAGATAAATGCTCACTTTCTAAAAGTGGCATTTCTAAAATAGTAATATGAAATCCAACTTCACCAATCAGCAGGATTTAGGGGCATATTTATACTCCGTTTTTTGCCGAATTTGCGTCGTTTTTTTCGACGCAAATTCGACGCAAAACTAACTCCATATTTATACTTTGGCGTTAGACGCGTCTAGCGCCAAAGTTCATGGAGTTAGCGTCATTTTTTGGCGTGAACACCTTCCTTGCGTTAATGAGATGCAAGGTAGGCGTTCCCGTCTTAAAAAATGACTCCCAGGCATGTGCGTGGTATTTATACTCCCGGGCAAAAATGACGCCCGGGAGTGGGCGGGGCAAAAAACCCCGCATTTGCACCTCTTTTTAACGCCTGGGTCAGGGCAGGCGTTAAGGGACCTGTGGGCTCAGAATGAGCCCAGAGGTGCCCTCCCCTGCCCCCAGGGACACCCCCTGCCACCCTTGCCCACCCCAGGAGGACACCCAAGGATGGAGGGACCCATCCCAGGGAAGAAAAGGTAAGTTGTGGTAAGTATTTTTTTTTATTTTTTTTGTGGCATAGGGGGGCCTGATTTGTGCCCCCCTACATGCCACTATGCCCAATGACCAAGGCCAGGGGACAGAAGTCACCTGGGCATGGCCATTGGGCAAGGGGGCATGACTCCTGTCTTTGCTAAGACAGGAGTCATGTTAATGGCGTCTGGGCGCCCAAAAAAAATGGCGCAAATCAGGTTAAGACGATTTTTTTGCCTCAGCCTGACTTGCCCCATTTTGGGCCGCCCAAACGCCATTTTTCCCTACGCCGGCGCTGCCTGGTGTACGTCGTTTTTTTTCACGCACACCTGGCAGCGCCGGTCGGCTAACGCCGGCTAACGCCATTCAATAAATATGGCGCCCGCATGGCGCTTCAGAATGGCGTTAGCCGGCGCTAATTTATTTGGCGCAAAACTGTGTTAGCGCAGTTTTGCGTCAAAAAGTATAAATATGGCCCTTAATGTCACCATTCTGGTCATACTAAATATGACCTTCCTACTCCTTCAAGATCAGCAGCTACCACTTAAACAATGTATGAGGGCAGCCCCAATGTTAGCGTATGAAGGGAGCAAGCCTCACATCAGTGTAAAAATGAATTTAGGAGTTTTACACTACGAGGACATGTAAACTACATAGGTACATGTCCTGCCTTTTGCCTACACAGCACCCTCCCCTAGGGGCTACCTAGGGCATAACTTAGGGGTGTCTTCTATGTAGAAGAAGGTGAGTTTTCGGCTTGGCAAGTACTTTTTAATGCCAAGTCAAATCGGCAGTGAAACGGCACACACAGGCCTTGCAATGGTAGGCCTGAGACAAGGTTAAGGGCTACTTAAGTGGGTGGACAATCAGCGCTGCAGGCCCACTAGTAGCATTTAATCTACAGGCCCTGGGCACACATAGTGCACTCTACTGGGGACTTATAAGTAAATTAAATACGATTCTGTATGATCCAATGTTATTATGTTTAAAGGGAGAGAGCATATGCACTTTAGCACTGGTTAGCAGTGGTAAAGTGCACAGATTCTTAAAACCAGCAAAAAACATATCTAAAATGTGGAGGGAGGCAGGGAAAAAGTTAGGGGTGACTGCCCTAAGGCTGTGAGGTCTAACAGAGACGCTTAAACCAAATGATACAGGACATTTCGTGCTAACGTTCATGACAGGATTGAGATTGGCATGATGACTCAGCAGCATTTGATTTGTTTGCAGAACAAATCAGTTGATTAGATCTTGAGGTATGCAGAGTATTGTAGGGATTAAATTGAAATTAAGCTGATGAAGCTGAAAGAGAAGTTAATGGTTGCCCAGATGAAGCTGCTAACGCGTCCCAATCTAGATAATTTATTCACTCTGGGACATGTTTTAGGTCAATGAATCTTTTAACCCTGATTGAAGACACCTTAAGACGAGATAACTAATCAACATGTCAATCAATAAGTCAATAACGTCATCAATAGTCACCATAACAAATCAATTAGATTAATCAATAACATTAATAAGACTCGGAAACCACCATGACCTTTCAGGCATGAATAACCACACCAGTTTAGTACAATTTTATGATGTTTATTCCCTACTGATTACAATTCTACTAGTAAGTTTATTAGTCTCAAATCCATGAAACACATCAGCATTGTCATAATATGGCAACTCGAATAAGATTTCATCAAAGCAAAGATCACGAACATTAGAACATAACACTACGTCAACATAGGTTAACCTTAGTAGAGTATCATTAGCGCATTAATTCAACAAAGCATTGATTCAGTCATTTGTCTATTTGCGTCCGTCTAGTGAACCCCTTAACTAACCTCGAATTAGCATTGGCATGTTCGGCTTCATGCAAAACAATTTAGCAACACAAATTTAGAAAAACATATAACTATGGTCTCTGTCAAAAGAAGCAGTTGGTACCTAGAAAGGAAAGGCAAACAAACAATTACAATTTCATCATCATATAGTTACTAATAATAATGGGTAATGGGTCAGCATTCAGAGTCAATCTTCGTCCTCAGGACTTCAGTTGATTTGCCATCAGCCAGGAAACACAGCAAAGTTTAGCAAGACGGGGTAAGTAGGGACACTTCCCTCATAAGGAGGAGAAGTATAGAACGGGCAAGGTAAGGGTGAGGATGGTTTGAAGAGTCAGACAGCAAAGTCTCTAGACAGAGTGACAAAGTGTCTGGGTAATAGCAAGAAATTTGCAATGGCATCTCCTAATGGCTCCTGGTGTCAAAGGTTTTTATCCCTTTTCTGTTGTACAGTCCCCTAATTTTTAATTGGGCAGGTTTGGCATCCCACTATCTCCATCCAATGGGTTTCCAGTGGTACCATAAAAATTATCACCTCATAACAGTTCTCACATAGTTTATTGGTTCTTGTGATTGACGTGTCCAACGGGTAGAATGTCCGGTATGATTTCATACTCTCCTGGTCCTCTTCGCATCCCCAGTCAGTAGTCCCATTGTCTATACCGGTTTAGGCGACCTTCTACCTTCTGCAAGTCTACACTGTTGCATTCAGCAAGAATGTTTCTTTGAGCAAGTCGAGTTTCATGAGAACGGATCTACTAGAGTTACACTCATCTTCTAGCTTCTGGAAAAATACAATTACATGTCCTTCAGCAAGTCAGCACACTGCATGTTAGAAAAAACACATTTAATATGAAACCGGGCAGCTAGGCCCCGACTCATGCTAACTAAGGCCTAGTGAATTCATTAGCAAAATCTTAATATATAGCTCTTAATACTAATACAAAATCATACATTAATGCATTAATAACTCATTATTAGTCAATTTTATTAGTCCCCGTATGTATTGGCGGCCACTCCCCGTGGGCACCTTACAGACTCACGTTTACTAAAACACATTAATACATTTTCTATGTGGCATTATTATGTATTAGTTCATAAATATTTCATGTTACTTTTGGTTATAAGAGCTACGCTCCCACAATCCTTCCTCTGATGACACTTGTCATCACACAAAACCTTTCCCTTCACAACCTTTCACTTTCTTAAATTACGCATTTCAATTTCTTCTCCCCTCCTTAGTTTTTCATTAGTTTCTTTGAATATTTTCTCCTTTTTCTTTTCTTCTTTTCTTTTATTGTGTTTTGCCAATTTTTCTCTAATTCTTTTACTAATTTTGCATGATAACCATAGGCCGAATAAACAAGCTAGAACAATCAATATATCCCCTATTATTTTTGCAAGTATCCCATTCCAAATACTACTAAACCAATTTCCTACTTTAGCAATTTCTTTTCCAACCTTTTCCCAAACTGCATGTTCCTTCAGCTCCTTCAAATCTGTACTATCTCTTGTTAGGTTAGTAAGCATACTCCTAATCTTATTACTATTGTCAGGTATGAATGCACAACAGTGGCGCTCATTAAGCATCTTATAGACTCTGCCACTCTTCGCTAAAAGAATGTCTAAAGCAAGCCGGTTTTGAAGAGTCATAGCCCTCTCCAAAGCAACTTCAGTATCCATCAGGAGTATAGCCCCTGTGAAGTTTGTCAGTATGTTATCCACAATAGTAGACAATTTTAAAATCTTTATGGACTTTAAGATAACCCCCACTGAAGGAATTATGGCTCCAAATATATCACCTACGACAGCAGCCGCTGTCTCTCTCTTTTGTCTAGTATGATGTAATTCAGACATTTTGGGAAGTTGCTTTAAGTCATCAATTTGGTAAATCTTTGGGAAAACTATTCCCAAATAACATGTCCCATACCATCCCTTTGGAAGACGGTAATAAGCATTAAGTCCACATATATAATAGATCCCGGGGATCGCTGGGTCCTGTCTATTTAACATGAATGTCCATTTACTCTGAAACAAAAACACATGTCTGCACTCACTCGTTCCCACAAATAAAGTGTCATGGTCAGAGTTTGGCCTATATTTACAAAGCTTTCCTTATAGGCACAAAAGAAAACACTACTTCTAGATTAGAATAGAAGTATTGAACATGTTCTTGATCATAGAATCTTGTTAATTGCAAACTACAGCTTATTCCATAGTTAAGCGGCAAACTATGATAAATAACCCCTTCTTGTACTCATGAAGGAAGTTTTGTGCACACATAGCAATTTTTCGCATCCATTGTATCGACATACTCATTCAACAAACGATAGAAGACATTAGTAGATAGTTCCTTTTTCGTATTAGTTCCCTCATGCAAATACTTCGTATCCTTCTCAAACCTCTCCCATGGTGTTAGTGTAGCAGTCTCAGGAGTTGGATCATTGTTAATCGCACTCGTATCCACCAATGGCATTCCCACAATCACACCTATAATTACTATTGCACATGCAACACCCAAAATAAAACTCAACCATCTACAAATCCTACCCCTATGATCATTATTTCTAGTGTTATTCATGATCTGTAAAGAATCAGAGAGCAGAATAATATAAAGCAAACAATCAACTTGATGAAGATTTTAAACCTTTTTTTTTGTTTTTTCTTTTAGTGCAAAGTCTCTCTCTTGGCAAGTATTTACAGCATTTTCACTCACTTCCAGGACCATTTGTCAAATCAGGTTAGCAGCTTGTCATAATCGGTTTTTCAAAGTCAATTCAGGTTAACAGTGTCACATCCGGTAATTTATCACTTTCTTTTCTCAGGTTCCTTTCTCTATTTCTTTTCAATTTAACACAGTCTCTTTCTATGGTTGAATTCAGGTGCCGTAGTATTGACCTGGAATTTCTCGATCAAAGCAGAATGCCAAGAATTCTTGTTGCCACTCAGCTGATGTCGCATAAGCCCATTCAGGGCCTGCGTACCTCCTGTTTGCAGCTCTTCTTTCCTTGTTGTGTCAAATTCTTTTTCTATTGTTTCATTAAGGACCACTATCTCCTTTGTAGCTTGTTGTTCCGGCCAATTATCTCCTTTAAGTGTTCTCCTGCCGCTTGGCCTTTAAGGATGTTGAACAGTGCCCTCCTCTTGTGCTATGGTGTTATCTCTTGATGGACTTGCAAGCGGCTCAGGAGGAGTCGGAACACTTTGACCTCCTTCTACCTCACCTCCTTCGCCTTCAGGGTCTGTCAAGGGCTCAACATCGAACCCGTATCCGTCTGCTTTTGGGAGGACCTCTTTTGGGTCAGTCCTCCTGGCGCCTCAGTTGAGATAGGCTCACCGTCACCCCTCTTGATTTTGTTTGCTGATTGAGAGACCAAGACATCCTCAATGGGCTCTCCTTCAGTCTCAGTTCCCCTTTGATTACTTTCCGGCCCTGAGACTTCCTTCTCTGCAGCTGTTATTTTTGACAGTTCGAGTTCCTCATCAGTTGGACACATCACCTTCTTGGTGTGACTGGCATGGATCCAGTTTGGAAGTCCTGAACATTTCACAGCAGTAGTAGTTGTCAGTATTACTTGATACGACCCATTCCAACGTGGCTCCAAACATGACTTCCTCACATGTTTCTTGACAACAACCCAGTCACCGGCTTTCAGGGTGTGACCTGGATCAGTTATCGGTGGCAATGTGGTAGCTTCCACCTGGTGAGAGAAAGAGCGGACCACATCAGCCAGACCCTTGCAGTAGTCCAACACCATATCATCTGTAATATTCACAAGAGCATTTGCAGGCACTGCGGGCAATCTCATAGCTCGGCCCATAAGAATTTCATGAGGAGACAGCCCTGTTTTCTTGTTGGGTGTGTTTCTCATTGACATCAGCACTAAGGGCAATACATCTGGCCATTTCAAATTTGTGGCTGTACACATCTTTGCCATTCTCGACTTCAAGGTACCATTCATCTGCTCCACTAGTCCTGATGCTTCAGGGCGATAGCTACAGTGTAATTTTTGTTCAATGTTCAGGGCAGCACACAAGAGCTTAATCACCTCATTGTTGAAGTGACTTCCCCTATCTGATTCTAAGGAGATCGGGAACCCGAAACGTGGTATCAACTCCCTAAGCAGCAGCTTTGCTACTGTGAGACTGTCATTTCTACATGTCGGGTAAGCTTCAATCTAATGACTGAAAATGCACACAGTTATCAACACATACCTCAAACCTCCACATACAGGCATCTCAATAAAATCCATCTGCATTCTGCTAAATGGACCTCCTGCTCTCCCAATGTGGCTCAAATTCACCACGGTCCCTTTCCCCGCATTCATCTGCTGATAGATAATGCACCTGTGACAGATAACTTCTGCAGCTTGTCTGAATTTTGGATTGAACCAATCGACTTTGAACAACCTGATCATTGCATCTCTCCCAACATGTGCTTGACCATGGTAAAACCTCGCAAACTGTGACAAAAGGCTGTTTGGCAAAACCATTTTCCTCTCCTCTGAAACCCATAAATCATCAGATCTCTGTAAGCATTGCATTTTGAGCCAGGAGCGTTTCTCCTCTTTGCTGGCACGTCCCTGCAATGATCTCAACTCATCCAGTGTGTCAACCACCCTTAATGCATACCCTGAGCATGTTTCATTTTCAGTTTCAGGTAACAATTCCCATTTGTCTCGAAACAATATACAGTTCAATGCACAAAACCTTGCGACTTGATCTGCATATCCATTTCCCATTGATACAAAGTCTTGTGATTTAACATGAGCATTGCATTTCACCACGGCAATTTCAAGAGGTAACTGAATCGCATGCAACAATTCCTTAATTCTTTCACCATTTTTCACTGGAGAACCAGAAGAGGTCAGGAAACCCCTCTGTGACCACAACTGGACAAAATCATGGAGAATTCCAAATCCGTATCTGCTGTCAGTATAGATAGTGACTTTCAGGTTTTCAGCAGCGTGGCATACCCTAGTAAGAGCAATTAATTCAGCCACTTGAGCAGAGTATACTCTTTAGAGCCAGGATGCTTCTAGGATACCAGAGATTATACACACGGCATATCCAGCTCTCAGTACTCCTCCTGAGTCTCTCAATACTCCTACTGAGTCTCTCAGGCATGAACCATCAACAAAGATAATGTATTCATTTTCTTCCAATTGGGCATCTTTAATGTCTGGTCTTGGTTTGGTGCACAGATCTGTTACCTCAAGACAATCATGTTCTACCTCCTCAGCATCATCAATGTCTGCATTCTCATTAGGAAGCAAAGTTGCCGAGTTCAACACAGTACATCTTTTTAAGGATACATTTGGTGACCCCAGCATAATTGTTTCATACTTAGTTAGGGGAGCATTTGTCATATGTTGAGTCTTTGTTTGGGTCAGCAGAATTTCAACTGAATGTGGGACCGTTACTGTTAAGGGATGTCCCATCACTATACGTTCACACTGAGTGAGGATTTGACCAACTGCTGCAACTGCACGCAAACAACCCGGTAAGGCTTCTGCGACTGGGTCCAAAGTAGCTGAAAAATGTGCTACTGGGCGGTTTGCACCTCCATGGACCTGCGTCAGGACAGACAAAGAACAAGCATCACGTTCATGACAAAACAATACAAAAGGCTTTGTGTAATCAGACATACCTAAAGCTGGTGCCCTGCACATGCTTTCCCTCAGTTCAATGAATGCCCTCATCTCTTTCTCAGACATGGTTATGGCACCCGGGCCATCTTGAATTTCTATAACTGTCAACCTCACCAAAGGTTTAGAGATAATCGAGAAGTTGGGAATCCACTGTCGACAGTAGCCCACCATTCCCAAAAACATCCTAACGTCCCTCTTGGTTGTCGGGGGATTCATCTGCAATACGGCTGTCACCCTTTCTTTGGATATTTTCCTCGTCCATTTTTCAATCAGGTGACCCAAGTACTTCACCTCTTTCTGACAGTATTGTAGCTTCTTTGGGGACACTTTATGTCCCTTCTTTCCCAAATGATTCAATAAGGCAATAGTATCGTACCTGCAGTCATCTCTCGTTTTGGACGCAATTAGCAAATCATCAATGTACTGTACTAGAGTCGAACTAAAAGGCAATTCTAATGATTCCAAGTCCTTCTTCAATATCTGATTGAAGATGGAAGGTGATTCAGAAAACCCTTGAGGAATTCAACACCAACTGTAAACCTTGTCCAGGAATTTGAAACTGAAAAGAAATTGGCTGTCCTCATGAAGAGGCAACGAAAAGAATGCTTGCGACAGGTCCACAACTGTGAACCATTCTGCATCACACGGAACCTGAAACATAATCACGGCTGGATTTGGCACTATGGGGCAAAATTTTACCACAATCTCAACAATTTTCCTCAGGTCCTGGACAATTCAAACTTTCCCACGAGGCTTTTTCAGACCCATTATTGGTGAATTACACGGGCTGCTCATCACTTCTTTTAGAACCGCTTGCTTTACAAAGTCTGCAATTATCTGCGTCACCTGTATAAGAACATCTTGTGCCATGTGGTACTGCGGTACCTGGGGAAACACAGCATTTGGCTTCACTTCTACCTTGACTAGCTCTACTCCTCTTATTAATCCCACTTCCTTTCCTGTCAAGTCCCACACTTTCTCTGTCAATGTTCCCTGTAATTCGGCTGGTAAATCAGACACTGTGAACATCGGGAAGAAGGTTATCAAAGGGTACTCCTCATTTGCGGTCTCCGTCTCTGAGTTCTGACCATCGTCCCCTTCATCATCACTGTTTGTCTGCACCTCAATTCCCCCATTAGAACAGGTAATTGAACACCTCGTTTTACACAGTAAATCTCTTCCCAGTAGGGATACGGGACTCGAGTCACAGACTACAAATCTATGTAATCCCTGGAAGGTACCAATCTCAACTTGGACCGGATCTGTAATTGGATTTGTCGGGAGCTGATTTGCTACTCCCACCACCCTTATGGTACGCCCCGAAAGTGGCAATTTCAGAACCTCTGCACTTCTGACTGTAGAGAGTGTAGCTCTTGTATCAACTAGGAATGAAACCTTATGACCCATCACCTTTCCCTGAACATAAGGTCCCCTCTGATCTACTCCTAGGGACGCTGCAATCCTGCACTCCTCACTATCTGAACAATCATCCGACCATTCATTGTTTATTCCATCCTCACGACGCAATGGGAACTGTTGTACTGTATCATTTTGACTCATTGTTTGACCTGTGAGCTGTTGAGGAAGCATCAGCTGTTGCTGTCCCATTGGAGCTAGTGGTAACTGCATTTGCTGTCTAGGTACCATGGGAATCTGCTAGCATCTGCTGCATCTGTGCTGGTTGAACACATGGCATTTGCATTTGTTGCATAAGCTGGAGACCCTGCATCTGCACCATGTTATTCTGGAAGTTTGGATTTTGACCCCTCACTCTTGGACCCCTCACATTTTGAAATGTACCGACATCATTGCTTTGTTGAACAACACCATCCTGCACCATCATTGGGCACTCCGGCTTCCAGTGTCCCACACCCCCGCACGCGTGACATGGAAACACCTTTTTCATCCCTTGCACATCATTTTGAACAACAACGGTATTCCAATCTGGACCACGGTTCACAAAACCTCCCCGACCTCTGCCTCTTGTTTGCGGTTGGAACATTCCGTTTCCTTTAGGTTGTTGTTGTACCACCTGCTGTACTCCATTTCCCTGCATCCCTGCCTGAGCTGCCTTAATTTGCATCACCATCACCTTTTCTTTCAGCTTTCTCTGTTTCAAATCAATCTCATCACTACAGTATTTTGCATACTGCAACACCTCATCAATTGGCTTCGCTTGCCAACAGATCAAATGATTCTTAATCATCTGGCTAATTTCTGGTCTCAACCCTTCAACGAACCTGAACACAAGGTGATTCATGTCTTTCGGTTCTACGACCTCAGTACCACTATAGTGTTTGAATGCCTTCAACAGCCTCTCATAGTAAGCATGTATCGACTCTTTGCCCTCTTGTGACGTTCGGTCAATTTTATGCCAATCAGTAACTTTCGGCTACACTTTCTGCTTCAGAAACTCACTTTCTTACTTCAGAAGATGGTGGTCCAGTAATCTTGTCTCTTGCTGGCTCCTCTGTTGGCCAATCCACACCCCTCTTGCACTCAAGCCATAAGTCAGCTGGAACTATGATCTCAAACAGGGTATTCAAGTCTTCCCAGAGGCAGTTTGCGAGCTTCACAAACCTGTCTGTCTGCTGGTACCACTCTATTGGCTTCTCCCTTAACCTGGGATAGTCATTTGTGAATGACAGGATGTCACCCCTAGACCACAGTACATGAACTAGAACCCCTCCAGCTGTTTCTCTCATTGGTAAAATTTTTATTGTCCTGTGTCTGGTGCAGATTTTGCCTGCTTCGGTTCCGGGCAGGCACCTTTCTATTTATCTCTCTTCTTTGCCCATCTGCCTTCCCACTTGTCTAATGCTCCCCAAATTTGAGCACTCTGCAATATCTCTTTAAGATGTGCCTTCATTCCGGTGGATCTCATGTGATTGAAATCTTTAGGTTCAAAATCTAACCTATAACTTCTCTTCAAATGCTTAGTATTGTCTAAGTCTATGCCATATCTGTCTGCTAGGTTTGCCAACCTCTGATGTACCCTGCTCACTTCTTTGGTTATTTTGGGGCACAGATACCTCAATTCTGCTTCCGTGTATGACTCTAGTCTGTTCACCCCCATTGTTCCTTCTACTAATTCTCTGGCTTCCACACCCATCCTCACAAAATTCAGGTATTCCTCTCTTTCTGATTGCTCTGTGGTCACCAAAGTAGTCTGCGGAGTGTTGAGCTTGTCAACCACTCATTCAATTGTTGCGCTGTTAAGCATTGCAACGAGACATTTCCAGACTGCATGATTGATGTCTGTGACGTATTTGCACTCATCACCTGTGGGGTTAGGGTACCCAACCCTGCTTGCTTCATTGTCTCCAAAGGAACACCCAATCGGAATGAAGTCCAACAAGGATCTAGACCTTTCAGCCGTCTGTCCCCCCTGTGTTATTCCCTGCAAGTTCCCTGTGAACCCTCCTCTCATCGCCTCTTGGGTCATCACTTCTTGGTCACATATGCTAGGCTTAGCTTGCGCATACAGCGGTACTGGCGGACCAACAGTGATAGGCAATGATATAGCAGCTGGTGTCTGTCCGATTCCCAAACCCTGTGGAGCATTAACTCCCATAGCTTGATTCATCATGGGTGCTGTAGCTATTGACTGCGGTCCTGCGACCGAAGTGTAACTCAGTACCACCTGTTGCTGCGGCTGGGGCAGCAATTGTGGAGTTGGATCAATCTGCACTAACTTTGCTATCGTTTATACTGGATCAGGCGGCACCATCAAACTCGTAGTAGTCTCTAATACTGGGACATCAGGATAGAGCCTCTGAATTGGCGGTGGCTGCAACTGTATCTGCGTTTCTGGTGCAGTGGGTACACTAACACCATTCTGTATCGAAACTGTATCGCCTGTCTGTACTGTATTCGTGATTCCCTTATTTTGTGTTGGATCTTCAGGACCTGCACTAGTACTCGGTCCATTATCATTCATGGCATATGGTGGCGGGCGATCATGTAACAACTGATTAAGAAACTCCTCATCATCTGAATCATCTGCATCTGCCCAAGACCTCTGAGTCTCCTTTGGCTTACTAGAGCTCTCGTCTGTCTTACAAGTGGCCTTCTTTCCCTCTGTCTCGGCTTCTTGTGTTATTGCCGGAAACATCCTAACTCCGTCTACTATTCCCCTTCTCCACATCTTAGTCTCATTATCCCATTTAGCTTCCACTAGAGTATTTTCTGCTCTTCTCATTCTCCTCACAAATTTCTGCTGCCTATTTTGTATGGCCATTAAATCCCAGATCGATAATGCCTCAAACTGAGCTGGTCTCGGGGCGGTTTTTGCTCACTTAACACCCTCCGCAAATTTTCCAAAATCCTTATATTAAACGTTCCGTATGCCGGAAACGCCAAATATCCCTCCTTCTCTGTCATTTTGCACCACTGCTTTAGCCAAAGACATGGCGCGACTCCCTTCTCCTCCACTACGGTATAAGCCGGAGTATCCTCTGGCGGTGTAGGCTCCCCCACACCCGCTGTAATGTATGTATCTCCACTCAAAGCACTCTTTAGAGCCTTGAAAAACTTCATTTTTGCGTCTTTTATTTTGTTTAGAATCTAATCAGGAAGTGACTTTGATTCCCAGAATACTCTTCGCCTACCTTCTCAACCAATTGCCTCTCATGGATGGCTGCCAATCTGTGCGCAACCCCTCTCGGCAACTGACCTATCCCAGCACGGCTCCAATGATGTCACACTCACACACACTGCGGCTGACAAAGTCTTGCGGCTTGTCTTCCTCACAGAGAGACTAATGCAACATATTGCGAGCACCTCAACAATAAACTCAAATTTACAAGTTTACTACAGGAAGGGTAACACAATCACTTCAGAACTTTACAGAGATTTCACTTGAAGCCTCGGCCGCTACTCTTTCCTTCTCAGCTCCCGCACTTGCAAGCAGAATTTGACCCGCAAATCCTACTCTCGATTTGTCAATGGTTCATTCTAGTGCACTTTAGAACTTGCCAAATCTCCATCGAAGGTTGCATTCACAAAATTTGACTCAAACTCGACTTGTCAACCACGCCCGATTGACCTATAAAACCACACAAATTACAACATAAACCAAGTGTCTCATACACTTATCAATATACTCCGGAGTCTCAGACCATGACAGGTCTGTACATCACCAACAACCACGTGGACAATTTTTGAGCACAAAGCGCCACACTCACATGAAGTTCGCCAACTTCCCTACTCTCATACTGTGGAGTACGCCCACTCCTACTAAAACATTTACCTGGCCTGAATTCACACAAACTTCACAAATCACCTGCGATATGCATAAGTTGAGCAAGCGCAAATTCTATTTCACACATGCTAGGATGCCGAGAACATACCCAACTCATTTAGGCAAGCTCCGAGATTCCGGGAAAGTCATTTGGGACTTAGAGACACATCATACCTCCAATTTGCATTATTTCAAAAACATTTTTAAACAGTGGTCCCTCGTCCTAGGGCCCCCAAAGGGCCTAACCGTCCTCTGCTACCAGAACTGCTAACACGTCCCAATCTAGATAATTTATTCACTCTGGGACTCGTTTTAGGTCAATGAATCTTTTGACCCTGATTGAAGACACCTTAAGACGAGATAACTAATCAACATGTCAATCAATAAGTCAATAACGTCATCAATAGTCACCATAACAAATTAATTAGATTAATCAATAACATTAATAAGACTCGTAAACCACCATGACCTTTCAGGCATGAATAACCACACCAGTTTAGTACGATTTTATGATGTTTATTCCCTATTGATTACAATTCTACTAGTAAGTTTATTAGTCTCAAAACCATGAAACACATCAGCATTGTCATAATATGGCAATTCGAATAAGATTTCATCAAAGCAAAGATCACGAACATTAGAACATAACACAACATCAACAGAGGTTAACCTTAGCAGAGTATCATTAGCGCATTAATTCAAAAAAGCATTGATTCAGTCATTTGTCTATTTGCGTCCGTCTAGTGAACCCCTTAACTAACCACGAATTAGCATTGGCATGTTGGGCTTCATGCAAAACAATTTAGCAACACAAATTTAGAAAAACATCTCACTATGGTCTCTGTCAAAAGAAGCAGTTGATACCTAGAAAGGAAAGGCAAACAGACAATTACAATTTCATCATCATTTAGTTACCCTCCGTAATGGGTCAGCAAACAGAGTCAATCTTCATCCTCAGGACTTCAGTTGATTCGCCATCAGCCAGGAAACACAGCAAAGTTCAGCAAGACAGGGTAAGTAGGGACACTTCCCTCATAAGGAGGAGAAGTATAGAATGGGCAACGTAAGGGTGAGGATGGTTTGAAGAGTCAGACAGCAAAGTCTCTAGACAGAGTGACAAAGTGTCTGGGTAATAGCAAGAAATTCGCAATGGCATTTCCTAATGGCTCCTCGTGTCAAAGGTTTTGATCCCTTTTCTGTTGTACAGTCCCCTAATTTTTAATTGGGCAGGTTTGGCACCCCACGATCTTCATCCAATGGGTTTCCAGTGGTATCATCAAAATTATCACCTCATAACAGTTCTCACGTAGTTTATTGGTTCTTGTGATTGACGTCTTCAATGGGAAGAATTTCCGGTATGATTTCATACTCTCGTGGTCCTCTTCGCATCCCCAGTCAGTAGTCCCATTGTCTATACCGGTTTAGGCGACCTTGTACCTTTTGCGAGTCTACACTGTTGCATTCAGCAAGAATGTTTCTTTGAGCAAGTCGAGTTTCATGAGAATGGATCCACTACAGTTACACTCATCTTCTAGCTTCTGGAAAAATACGATTACATGTCCTTCAGCAAGTCAGCACACTGCACGTTTAATATGAAACCGGGCAGCTAGGCCCGACTCATGCTAACTAAGGCCTAGTGAATTAATTAGCAAAACCTTAATATATAGCTCTTACTACTAATACAAAATCATACATTAATGCATTAATAACTCATTATTAGTCAATTTTATTAGTCCCTGTGTGTATTGGCGGCCACTCCCCGTGGGCACCTTTCAGACTCACGTTTAGTAAAACACATTAATACATTTTCTATGTGCCATTATTATGCATTAGTTCATAAATATTTCATGTTAATTTTGGTTATAAGAGCTACGCTCCCACAAAGGCTGCTCAGAGAAGTAGTCAAGTCCAGCCATTTTAAGGTAATGTTGGTGCTTTGCAAGGAGTTTATCAGCAGGGACCAAATCCAATGCAGGATAGAGGTTGCGAACTCCCAATTGATCCTAGAACAGGGATGGATGTTAATAGTTTGAAGAAGACAATCATGTGTCATTTTTGTAACAAGTCGGGGCACTGGAAGAGGAAATGTCATCTAAATCCAATTTATCGGCTACATAATATAGGATTTGGACCTTCTCTGAATAATAACCCGGTGCAAATGCAAAATGTTCAAAGACAGAGAGGGCTGAATTACAATGTGCCATAAGCTCCAGTGATGCAGATTCCACAACCCCTAATGCCACTGCAAAATGCTAATGGTCCTAGACTGAATTCAAACCAAGGGTCTGAATTATAGACTGGCGGCCGAGTTAATCCATCAGAATGGTGGCGAATATCCCCACCGCTGAAATCCAAATACCATTATATCCTAAAACCCCTTACATCCAATGGGATTTCGCTTTTGGCGGACAAGATATCCATCATTGTTGTAACGGAGTAACTCATCCCTCAATATCTAAATCAGGGCCACAGTCCCAAATATGAACATGAATGTGTTTCAAGAAAATAATCCCTTTCAACAGTTTCTCATCTTTGAGACAGTTGAGAACTATGGCTCTGATCAGTCAGGCTGATTGTGTCTAAGAGGGAAGGAAGAATGGTTTCTTGGCGCAGTCTTGGAGGAATACCAGAGTGGTGCATTCGTAGATGATGACGTGAATGGCCACCCCATGTCATTTTTTGTTGACACTGGTGCTACCTGTTCTACTTCAAAATAGTAGCGGTTCCATACCCCTCTTGGGAAAAATTATCCAAGTTATCGGAGAGGTAAAGAAGTTACTGACAACCTAGGACATAACCGAAATGCCTGTGAATATAGATACAAGCTCAAGATGAGGACGTCTCATCTTAATTGGTGAGTGATGAGCCATACAGCACATTCTCTACTCTGTTAAAAATGTATGATTTACCACCAGATCTTAAAGACACAGTTAAGCCTGAAGTGTGTTTTTTTTTGGAAAAGGACATTGCCCTGATTAAGGGCATTTAGCTTGTTCGAATCACTGTAAAGATAAATGCTGAATACCTGAGAAATAGGCCTGGGTGGTAAATTTAGCTCTGCTGGCAGAGTTTTTAGAATTCTGGCATCCTGCGTCAAGAGTTTTTTATTTCCGTTCACTCAGGTGAGAATTGTTTTTGGTGTTCAGGGTGCTACCCAGCGTGTGAGGGATTTCACACCTGCTTACATGGCTTCCAGCAGCAATGGCGCCAATGCAGTGCTTGCGAGCTTGAACATACCTCAAGTAGATTTTCTAATTGAGAAGTAGCTAAATCTACTAAAAAATATATTTTTGGGTGAATTGTCTTCTCCAGCCAACTTTTCAAGTTTTATTTTCATGCAAGAAGCCTCTTTTTTTCCTTTTTTCCCCAAAAGGAAGAAAGTGCTCAGAGAGTCCAACTTCATATTCCTGTCCAGCAGGCTTCTTTCAGTGCTTTGTCCTATCCGTCATTTTTCACCTTGATTTTGAGTTGGAAGGATCACTCTCCTTGTCTGCTGGATATATACATTTGGATTTAAGGATTTTGTTTTTGTCATATCACACAAGTAAGTTCAAAAAATATTTTATAAAGGTGTTGTTTGTTTGATAGGGCATGCACTAATATTTATTTGCACTTTCATTTGATTTTTAAATTTCACTGTGGTGATGGTCTGGAGTTTAAGTAGGGGCTTAGTTATAGTTTTTGCATTTCATTTTTCATCTTTTGTAAAGGGGAAAATGTTGCACAGTACAGTACCTTTAAATCCATGCTTGTTACATTTGAAATATTCTTTTATTTTATTATGTGGCCTAGTCTTCCAACAGTGCAAGAAAGAAATGTTTTCTGTGGTATATGTTTTTAAAACTTCATTTATGGCAGACGTGGTATTGAATGAAAATAAAAATGTTGGCTATTGTTTGTAATTCATGTTTTTTTTTCAAAAAGTATATGTGTGGGGTAATATTTGATGCCATAGGAGGATGTGTGTTTTGTATTATTTTTATAGTTCAGTTAATTTTTGAGTTTTGAATTGCTTAATTAATGATCATGTATTTTTCACTGTTTCCACCATGCCTCCTTTTTCTGGCCCCTCTTTGTGTGTTTGTCACTGGCAAACACAATGTGTGAGTGTGTTTGTCACTAGCCTACATTTGTCTTTGGTTTCCATACCATGTGGCCAGGGGTCATTTTGTGTAATCTATGTCCACAGGCCTGAATATGTTCTTTGTTCTCCATGCCTCCCTGCTCGTTGTTGTTTGACCATGTGGCTGGTGGCCATTTTGTGCATATTTTATATTGCATATTTTGTGCATGTTTGTAACTTGCGGTTGCCAAAAAGGTTTTTTTTGTGTGTTTTTTGTAGGCTGCGACAGAACTTAGGAACGAATAAAGAAGTGCGGTACTAGGAGATGACTGAGTTGGCATTGGAAGGGAAGGGAAAGACACTTTGCTTTTGTTTCAATTAGCCAACCATTGAAAGTTTTGTAAATGCCACATTAACAGAACATTGCACATCCAACACTGCAGTGCTGGATCAAACCATGCTGGAGTTAGATGGGGTCACGGCCCATGGGTCGTGAATTGCTATGGGCAGGGAGATGTTGGATGATGAAGGGTGGGATCAGCCTCCACCACAGGGACTTCTCCTTTACCTGCTGCATCATCTGGCACACTGGTGCTGGCCCCGGCACTGGTGCTCTGTGCAACTAGATTATGCATTTTAGATGCCAGCTACACCTCCTCCTTTTAATTTTTTTAATAAAACACAACTGTAATACATGATTACAGTTCAGTTTGCAGTATCGTCTCTCCCATCTACAATATATCTTTGGTCATTTTGTTGGTTGACAATGTTAGAAAAGCCAATAATAAATCCAACTGTAATGGTGGGGCAGAGAAATGATGATGATGCTGAGTCATTAGAAGTGCAATGAATGTGTAGAATAAATTGGTCAATGAAGGACATCTGGTTTTGGTTGGTAAATGCAATTGGTCTGTCCTCAAACTACTTTCCTGCCATGCTTCACTGTCATTTTTATTTCCGTTCACTCAGGTGAGAATTGTTTTTGGTGTTCAGGGTGCTACCCAGCGTGTGAGGGATTTCACACCTGCTTACATGGCTTCCAGCAGCAATGGCGCCAATGCAGTGCTTGCGAGCTTGAACATACCTCAAGTAGATTTTCTAATTGAGAAGTAGCTAAATCTACTAAAAAATATATTTTTGGGTGAATTGTCTTCTCCAGCCAACTTTTCAAGTTTTATTTTCATGCAAGAAGCCTCTTTTTTTCCTTTTTTCCCCAAAAGGAAGAAAGTGCTCAGAGAGTCCAACTTCATATTCCTGTCCAGCAGGCTTCTTTCAGTGCTTTGTTCTATCCGTCATTTTTCACCTTGATTTTGAGTTGGAAGGATCACTCTCCTTGTCTGCTGGATATATACATTTGGATTTAAGGATTTTGTTTTTGTCATATCACACAAGTAAGTTCAAAAAATATTTTATAAAGGTGTTGTTTGTTTGATAGGGCATGCACTAATATTTATTTGCACTTTCATTTGATTTTTAAATTTCACTGTGGTGATGGTCTGGAGTTTAAGTAGGGGCTTAGTTATAGTTTTTGCATTTCATTTTTCATCTTTTGTAAAGGGGCAAATGTTGCACAGTACAGTACCTTTAAATCCATGCTTGTTACATTTGAAATATTCTTTTATTTTATTATGTGGCCTAGTCTTCCAACAGTGCAAGAAAGAAATGTTTTCTGTGGTATATGTTTTTAAAACTTCATTTATGGCAGACGTGGTATTGAATGAAAATAAAAATGTTGGCTATTGTTTGTAATTCATGTTTTTTTCCATCGAAACTGTTAGGATACTGAATAATAATATACACATCGTAGCATGGGGGTTCACCATAACGGTGACCACTCTCTTGTCATTTGAGCATGAGAAAGAAATAGAAAGCCTTTTCAACAAACAAGATCGAAAGAGCTTGCTTGGGTATGCAAACTGCAATCTTCACAACTAACTCCCTGCATTGTAGGACACAACAAAATTAGTAATAGCTACTAGACTAGTATCGCTCCTCACCAAGCCACGCAAACATGGACACTCAGGAGGTAGAGCAGTTCCCGCTCCCAGTCCAGGATATCAGTCCAGCGGTGCATCAGTTGCTGCTGGGTGTGCTGAACTCGAGTATGTTGTGAATGAAATGTTGTGCCCCCCCCACAGCAGCCGATGCTCCCGCAGGCAATACATACTCTCAGGCCAGCTGCCTGCTCCAGCATGAGGGGAGGTGGCCCAGCATAAAAAAAACATTACAGCCCCCTCCTCCTCACTGAAAATGGCACAAGATTACACCCCCTTGTGGCACTGTTGCCCGCAAGGACGGTGGTTCACTGCACTCCTGCACTGAGGTCGACTTTCCCATGCTCTGCCATGGCCCTGGGCGGAAATTTAAAAAACTTAGGAGGAAGGAGAAGGAATATAGAGGAAGAAAGAGTAAATTACACTAACACAATTACACACTCAAGGGAAATTAATGTAAAACAGGAAAGGATCAGTAGGCCAAAGTAAGGATGGCAAAGGTATAGCATAGATTGAAAAGCAGGCATGCACAGAATAGAAAGAACAAGCTGGCTGCACATGTGGGTGACCACGTGGGGCCATTCGTGCTGCAACCCGGAGAGCTCTATTCCCACCAATTAGTGCAAAAGGGCGGCAGAGCACAATTCTGCCCGTTTGCACAGAGTGAGGCGGAGTCCTCAGAGTTCTTTTAGCACTCTCTGTAATTCCACGAAGCGGAATGATTGATTCCATATTTCAACAAGGAACTTTGGAGGAAATTAGGGAAGTCCTGGCAATTCATCCATTATTAGCAAACAGTTGCCAAGTGGAAGGGGAAGTACCAAACTGTTGCAGCACCTGCAAAGGGTGAACAATATTGTTGTTCCTTTTTGTCCAGTGGTACTGAATCCAGCTGAGAAATTGTTTCAGATTCCATGTGAGGTTGAGTTGTTCACTGAAATTGATTTGTGCCAAGCCTTCATTTTGATACTGTTGTATGAGGACAGTCACTTTCCTTTCGCATTTTGGTTCAGAAATTGTGTCTTGGCATGGTTCTGAGTCCTGCAGAGGTATTTTGAGACCCCCTCCATTTTCATTCATGATTATTCTGAAAACATCTACTTTCGGCTGTTTTATGAGTACATTGATACTATGGATGCAAGGGACTGCTATGTGTGCTATGTGTGCATACAATTAATTACCTGCTGCAGTTACAGGGGACATCACTTACCATCACATTCCGTGACATATGGAGTTTCTTGTAGTCTTTTGTTGAGTATATTTAATGGGCAGGAAAGTTTCCAATATTATTTCTTGAACTATGACTTACTTCTTCCAGAAGTGCCTTGAAATAAACATTTGAATAATAATTCTTATTTTAGGGTGCAGAAATAGCAGAGACATATTTTATATTGCTAAGGTCTTTAGAACCTGCATATGCAAACAGACATAATTTGACCTGCTCAATGACAGATGTAGAAAAGACATTCCTAAATTAAGTGGTGGAGGGATTTAGAGTCTAATTCTAAAACAGATAACGATTTCAAGGCACAACATAGGTAGAATAGAGAGAAGATTAAACACCAAGTGAAGGGACATTTACCAGCTTTAACTTAAGATTGGTATCATCAAAGGATGCTCTGCATACACATTGATCAAAATTATTTGGCCCCATTGGTCATTGTGAAGAGTGATTGTGAACACACTTTTGATATGAGAGGCAGGAGTGAATTCTATCTAGATGAAAAGGATCCTGTAATTCCTGGAATGCATTTTATTTGTGGACATTATGTTTATTTCAAATTTCCCAAGGGATGGCATGGCATGTACTAATTTGGCATAGTTTTTCCAAAGATGTATAATGTGGAGATCCAGCATGGGGTTCGAAATCTAGAACTAGGAGAGGTGTTAGTGTTTGAGGCGTAGTAGGAGACATCTTTGGTGCGTTGATTCCATCTGTAGGTGTGATTTTGAATGATTTGAAAATTTGAAAGTTGTCTACAATAGTGGTTAATTTAGCACATATTATAGCAAGTTCCTTATTCGTTGTAAGCACAGAAATGGTAGAGATAGATCTATGGTTTTGCAGAATAGACTTGCTTTAGACGTTTTGCTTGCAAAAGAGGGTGAAGTCTGTCGGATTCTTGAAGTTCAACAATGTTGTACTTACGTCCCAGATAAAAGCAAGGACTTGGATAAGTATATTTGGAACATTGCTGGGTTGATGAAGCATTAGAAGGAATTTGAAGCAACAGGTTCATGGGAGGCAACTGGAGATAGATTTGCTGCTGTAGGCAGATAGTTTGGAAACTTAGGAAATGGAGTTTAAGAGTTTCTTTTTAAAGCTGTTGCTGATTATTACTATAGGAGCAATATTTGTGAATGTGGGATTAAAAATGTATCAGAAGATGAAGGTTGACAAAGCAAAGAAGAGAAAGAGAGTGGATGTTGAGCTAGAAGATAGCCAGTGTAAATATTATGATATGAAGCATCTGGAAGAATCTAGATGACCACTTATGAAAACAACATGGTTTTTGTCGGTCTCATTTGAGGAAATTAGCCAGATTGCGATGACTTAATTCATCATCAGAGGGAGGTTGAGAACGCATCTTATTGGCTGTGCCACTATGCTCTATAGAAGTGACATAAAAAATATAATCAACAACTTAAGTAATGTGCTATGAGGTATTGATATTAGGTGGTGAATTGCAATTATATTAATTAAAGTGCACTCTCAATTAGAAACACAGACGTTTACATGCATGTTTTGATAATATTAATGGAGTGAAATATACTACATATATGCATTTATAGTCAATGTATTTGTACTATGGTATTAATAGTAAAAACAGTATTTATTATACTCTTGAAGAGAAATGCACATATAATTAGACATTTTGAATCTGTATTGAACCATTTATTAAGTTGATTCAAGTGAAGACCTGGAATGTTTTTCTATGCTTAACTTTAACATGGAGTTTTGCTCATGTTGCATCATTCTTTCTTTGCATGTGTCTGTACGAGTCTACAGTTAATGAAAGGCATGTTGTGTTCTTGTAATAAAGGGGGTACATGAGGATATGTTGGTAAGGACAAGGAGCGTTAGCAAATGAATGAAGAAGAGAACTTCATTGTGTGTCCTGGGATCAGGGAGATCCCCAAGGTCGTCCTGATGTTTGGTTTAAGGAATGAAAGTCTAGTAGGAGTTGCAAATCCCAACTGCACACAGAAGATGGAAAACTACTGGTGATAGTGGTGTGGATTCTCAAAGATCCTACAAGGTCTAAAGTTGTGTTCATGTAGGTAGGTGAGACAGACCCTATCTATCCTTTGACTAGAGCAGATGCCCTTGAGACTTACCGATGTAAAAATCTCTCCATTCCCACTGTAGCTGAGTGGCTTCATGCTACGCACATCTCTCTTGCACAACGTCTACTGAGGTTTTGGTTATGCTGACAATTTTTATTCTTATCAATTGCCCCCATTTCCAGGGAAATACATAGGTTTCCCCATAGTTTAGTTCAGACATTTAGATATGATTTGCCTTCAAATAATTAGGCAGGAGGATCACAATTAGTATTCTGACCTTCCTACTTATCATCTTTTGTATTGCTGCAACAGAAATACTTGTGTGCCTTATGCTTGTACAATTTAATTTGATTCAATGCTTTAGTGAAGCCTTGGTGATTTTATACTTATATAGCATGTTTCCGAGACTCATTTATATGTATCTGGAGCTAGAAATGGAGTCTCTAGTTGGCAGTGGTTTGCACCCTGACCAGGTAGGCACCCTCACTCTAGTCGAGGTAAGGGAGTCACACACCTAAAACAACACCTGCTCATCCCCTTGGTAGCTTGGCATGACCAGTAAGGCTCATCTCAGAGACAATGTTTTAGGTAATATTACACACATACAGTAATACAGTGAAAAAAACACAAAAGTACTCCACATCAGCTTATATAAAAAGCCAGTATTTATCTGACTAAATCAAGAACAAAATGACAGAAATCCAACATACACAAGCAAAGATAAACATTTTTAAAGATTAAATCCCAATAATGTGCTTTAGAAACACAATAGATCCCACTGGAGCTATCATGATGTCGTTGATGGAGCCATTCCTAACAATCAGATGCCACTCATGAGGGAGTGCAGTGCTGGTCACGGAGTCACAAGGACCCCCGGGTACAGTACCTTTGAAAACAATGAAATAAAGACATTGCATGGAGTCAGCGAGGTGTTGATTCCTTATTGCTACAAGGCAGGTGAGGCTTTGGTTCCTTACTGCGAGGTAGGGGAGGTGAGGATCATTACAGTTGCAGCGGAGATTATGCAGCATCAGTGGTAAGACGTTGGTTCCTTACGAACCTGTGGGGTTGATGAATCCAGGAGGTCAAGACACAAAGGGGCAACCTCTCAGGGTTGTGGTCACACCACAGGGTCACAAGCGCTGTGGCAGAGTTGAGTGTCACGGACGTTGGTGACACTGCACTTGGGATTTACGATGTTGTGCAACTTCAGAGGTGCTGCAGCAGCTTCGAGCCAGCGTCACCAAATCAGCTGCATCAGTCGTGGTCATTGCAATCCAGCGGGGACCACAGCTTTGGATGCAGATAGCAGCACGGATTCAAGCATTGGTGCTGGTTCTGGAGTTGTCAGGACTAGATGTGCGTGGTTATTTTTGTTTTTCACCAGCATTCACTTACAAAGACCCAGGAACTGTATTTAGCACCACTTGGCAAGTCAGGACTCTCAGCATGAAAGCCCAGGTGCTGGCAGATGAAGTATTTGATGTCCCTGAGACTTCTACCAGGAGGCAAGCCCAAGAAAGCTGCAATTCAAGAGAGCATCAGCACCAACAAACACAACAGCAAGGAGCTCTTCACCATAGTCAAGGAGTTCACGAAACCCGTAACTGACACCTCAGACATCTCTCCCCTCAAGACCTCTGCGATTACCTCGCAACTTTTTTCACCAGAAAATCCAGGACATTTATGAAGGATTCAAGAACCAGACCCCGCCCCCACCACCTACCAGCACCACCGCGGGCCCCACGCCGCACCAGACCCTGAACCATTGGGCCCCAACTCCACAGAAGACACCCAGAAACTCATGAAGTCTATCCACTCAGGGGTACCCTCAGACCCGTATCCACGTCATATTTTCAACCTGGCCAGCACCACCATCACACCATAGCTCTGCCGGACTATCAACCATTCCATCAAAACAGCCACCTTCCAATCCAACTGGGAGCATGCAGAGATCAACCTACTCCTAAAGAAACCCTCCACCAACCCAAGGGAGTTAAAGAATTACAGACACATCTCTCTGCTCCCCTTCCCAGTCTAGGTAACTGAAAAGGCCATCAACATGCAACTCACGGAGTTCCTCGAAGCAATCCAGGTCCTAAATTCCTCCCAGTCCAGATTCAGGATCAACCACAGCACTGAAACAGTCCTCCTCGCAGCCACCAACGACATCCTCACCATACTGGACCACAGAGATACGGCCACCCTCATCCTCCTCAACCTCTCCACCGTGTTCGACACAGTCTCCTACTCCACCCTCTGCACCAGACTCCATGGTGCCAACATCCATGGCAAAGCACTGGAATGGATTTGATTATTCCTCACCAGAAGAGCCCAGAGTGTCAGACTCCGACCGTTAACCTCAGAACCCAAAGAAACATGCTGTGGAGTGCCCCAGGGATCCTCTGTAAGCCTGACCCTCAGCAACATCTACAGGGCCCCACTCCACAGTCTAAACATCGTATCCCATGCCGACGATACCCAACTGATCCACTCTTTGACCGACAACCCATCAACAGCCAAGAGAAATTTCCACTACTAAATGAGAGCAGTTGCCGCCTGGTTGGAAACCAGCTGCCTCAAACTCAGATCAAACAAGATAGAGATCCTCATAATCTGCTCCATGCTCTCCACTTGGGACGACCCCTGGTGTCCAACCACTGTAGGAAATGTTCCCACCGATCACTCACGCAACCTGGGTATAATTCTGGACATCCTCCTCTCCATGACCTGCAAAGTCAATGCCATCTAATCATCTTGTTTCCACACCCTGTGACTTCTTTGGAAAATTTTCAAGTGGATCCCCAGTGAGACAAGAAGGAAGGTCTCCCACGTGCTTGTCAGCAGCAAACTAGACTACTGCAATGCACTCAATGCCGGAATCACAAAGAGGGTCCAAACAAGACTACAGAGAATCCAGAACGCTGTAGCCAGACCCATCCTAGCCATCCCCTGACACACCCTCATCTCAGCCCATCTCAGAGACCTGCACTGGCTCCCAGTCGACAAACGCATCACCTACAAGCCACTAACGCATACCTACAAGGCACTGCACAACAAAGTACAGGCCTACCTCAACCATCGCCTGATCTTTTACACCCCCATCAGGTAGCTCCGATCCTCCCAACTCGCTCTCACTGCCATCCCAAGAATCAGTAAGAGAACAGCTGGTGGCAGATCCTTCTCTTATCTCACAGCCAGGACATGGAACACGCTCACAATCAACCTCAGACAGGCCGCCTCGCTGAAGCAGTTCAGGAAAGATCTCAGGACCTGGCTTTTTGAGGAAGCAGCATGCCCCCAACAGAGCCTTGAGACCCCCTGGGTGATAAGTGGCGCTTTTCAAGCAATTAATTGATTGATTGATTGATTGAATTCAAGACCTTAAAGAACCTTGGAAAGCAGGATGTAGAAAGGAAACTTCAGTTCTTTCACTCCTAGGGCAGAAGTAGCAGCAACAGCAGCAGGTCAGCACAGCAAAGCAACAGGCAGAGTGGCAGGTCCTCCTCAAACATCCAGCTCTTCTCCCTGGCAGAATGTCCTCAATCCAGAAGTGTTCTGAAGTGGTGGGGTTAGCAGTTCAATACTTGTACTCATTTCTACCTTTGAAGTAGGCACATTTCAAAGGAAAGTCTTTGTAGTGCACAAGACCCTGCCTCTCCCTGCCCTGGCCCCAGACACACTCTAGGGGGTTGGAAACTGTATTGTGTGAGTGAAGGCACAACCCTATTCATGTTCATCTGTCAGCTCCTCCCACCATTAAAGCCCAGGAAGATGCATCAGGATATGCAGGACACACCAAAGCTCCATTTGTGTGACTGTCTAGAGTAGATTCACAAACAGCCCAACTGTCATTCTGACTCAGAGGTGTATTCAGCAGCCAGTCAGAGGCAGAGAATGATTAAGCAAGAAAATGGCCACTTTCTAAAAGTGGTATTTTCAAACTTAGAGTCTAACAACCAACTTTACCAAAAGATGTATTTGTAAATTGTGAGTTCAGAGACCCTAAACTACATATCTCTATCTACTCTTGATCGAAAACTACATTTAAAAGATGTTTCAAGACAATCCCCCTGTTATCCTGTGGGGGAGATGGGCCTTGCAATAGTGAAAAACGAATTTAGCAGTATTTCCCTATCCCTATCCTATCAGGATGGGTAAAACATACCAGCAAATGTCCTACCTTTTGAATACACTGCACCTTACAATGGGGCCGCCTTGGGCCTACCTCAGGGGTGACTTACAAATAGTAAAAGGGAAGGTTTGGACCTGGCAAGTGGGTGCACTTGCCAGGTCGAAATGGCAGTTCAAAACTGCACCTAGAGACACTGCAGTGGAAGGTCTAAGACATTTTTACAGGGCTACTCATGTGGGTAGCACAATCAGTGCAGCAGGCCCACTAGTAGCACTTCCTTAACAGGCCCTGGGCACCTCTAGTGTACTTTACTAGGGACTTATTAGTAAATTAAATATGCTAATCATAGACAAACCAAACACCAATACAATTTCAACAGAAACCATATGCATGTTAGCACTGGTTAGCAGTGGCAAAGTGTACAGAGTCCTAAAACCAGCAAAAACAGGTCCGAAAAGAGAGGAGGAAGGAGGCAAAAAGTTTGTGGATGTCGCTGCCAGAAGGGCCAGGCCCAACATCTGACCTTGAATTTGCAATAAATCTTTGGACATGAACTTTTGTCTCTGAGATTTAATATGTGATGAAATGGGTTGCACTGTCAATTGATTTGAAAGTTGATCTTATTGTCCTTATCCCTCGGAACTCCTAAATGGTCTTTTGGAACTAGAGAAACTAGAAAGTTAGTGAAATACGTAGTCAGACTCAATACTTAACACACCTAAAATGGCACACACTCTGTGTCTTTGACAACTAGATTGAGTACTGTAGGCACCAAGTTAGGTGAATCCACACTGCAGCTTCGTCATCAGGCTGCAGAGTGATATCCTATTTTGGATCTGTAAATGCTACATTTTGTACATTTGAATGGCATTTAGAATTTGAAAAATGATATGTTACCTACAGGACAAGGTCCCATTTTGTGTGCGCTGAGCCACATTCCAATTTTGCTGCAATATACTCAATTCAATGTTTTCTTAATTTGAGTCTAGTCAACGGCCCCTCTTGTAAGATTGCAGACCTGGCAGGCCAGTCAACAATGGTTGTAATTTCGGTGATTTCCACAGACTATTTTACAAATTAGAACCATGCTGAGTTTTTGATAGGACTCCAGATAAGGTAACCTTTCTCAGTTAGTGTTGTTTCCTTGGCAACCAAAGGAAGAAGCACTTTTTTGGGAGTATCTAGAGATGTAAAATATTATTTCATCATTTCAGTTCTGGATTTTGAGTCAAAATGAAGCATTTTGGAGAGACAGGCCTTCTAGAAACATGAGCTTCCCCCATACAGGGAGAAGAGGATGTGCAGTGCCTTCTCAAAGATGGTGAATACAAAAGCATCAGACATGTGTGAATGTTTTATCCACTGAACTGTGCAACATGAAGCTCTCTAGGGAAACAGAAGGTTGCCATTCCCTCAGATGAGTAGATACCTAAAGTTGAAGCATGAACAAGAGTACCACACATGAAGTTAGGAGAGAGCAAGAAGTGAGATGCTGGAGGGTACAGCGTTTACTAAAGTGCCAGTAGACTGTGCAGAAGAACAAGAACAAATCAATTCACCCCTGTGTGTAGTCTATTGCATGGAGTGGAAGGTGCATATATGGTGCAGCAAGCAAAATCATTTGAGAGGGAATGATAACATGGTGGAACGCTATAAAAATGCCCCATCGCTGAAAGAAAAAGCCAAAAATTGCCATTTGCCACAAAAGTTGTATAAAAAAGTAAAAACAGAAGTATAAAAATATGTCCAAAAAGTCAACAATAGACCTATTTAGAACCACCATTTCAAAACCAAAAAAATATATATATATATTAAACCTGAAGTGGTTTGGGAGGACTTCTGACCATAGGCCAGACCCTCTATTTAACAATTGCAGTGCATTTCCGACTGCTATATGTCTATTTTAAGTGGTTATTCTTCTTTTGGAGCTTAAAAAATGATGTTTTGCCCCATAGATACATTATGGACATCTATTTTTGATGGCACAAAACAGTATTGACTATAACAAAAAGAAGAGGCGCAAATAGCCTAAGCTTACAAATGTAATATGGTGCTAAGAAGTACCCCAGTGGAAATTAGCACTACTCATACAATTTGTACAATCCAACCCCGGGAAAAGTGTGTATCTACAAGGCACAATGTGGCACGTTTTGTACAAGCATTCATTTTGGAATTACATGTTGTACAATTATTTCCCAATATATCATGCTGATAAGAACATTCTCCAATTTCACTTGGACCTGTTTGGTTAAATAGTGTGTAGTGTATTTGTCATATACAGACATGATAGTAGCATTTCCTATCATCCATATTTATGGCAATCTCACAATGAGTACTCCTGCAGAAAGCCTTCGGTGTAGAACTGCAGAGGAGGTTTCCAACAGGTGTTCTTGGCATGTAAGAAAACGTGCATATATATGTTTTCATATGTTCAATGAAATTGCTATTGTACCAAATGTGTTCCATTGTTCATTTCTGAAATGTATATTTCACCTTAAACTTGAAATTTTGGAAAACAGAATGTTTATTTTCATGATTTGTTTTCATTTTAGGTTTTGCTATAGAAAATAACTGTAGTTGGAGAATTGAAAGGTTTATTTAAATATCACATTTATGTCCATTGTCCTACTTTACATTCTGCTCATTAATCTTTCAACTAATCATTGTTTATGTTAACTGAAACAAATGCTACTGCTCAAGACACAAGCATTTTTAGCTTTGTGGTTGATGGAAAACCAGGCAATTACATATCTTTCATGTTCTTATTTTTCGCCCTACTCCGGCAAAATTACAAACCTCGATTCTATTAAAAGGCAATAATTGAAATGATTTGTAATGGTGATACCATTTTCAAAGCACGAGAGACTAACAGCACAATTTGATTATAAATTATGAAAATGCTGCTTAAAAATCCATTTGAAAGTCATACACCGAGTGGCTCCTCTCTGGAACGCATTAGCTAAGGTTTCCTCTCATAACCTTTCTCGAATCAGCCCATGCTTGAAAGTAGCTAAGCAAATAATGTTATTCTGTAGAAATTAAATGGACATCAGTCATAATATCTATTTAGAATTTCGCATGTTTGTGTCTCACAAGCAATTTTAACTTAGCATGTGCGTTTACAGCTATGTAATGCAAAGATATAGAATGAACTATTTACAAAATGGCTTTATAATGTATACAGCCATAATAAAATACATTTCATTTGGCACAGGGCCTCGGTGTCCCTACATTGTTCTAGTACTGTTGTAAGGGCATTCACCAGCCCTTGAATGTAGCCGTGACACAAAACAAGAGGGCACAGAAGAGGTCAGTTTAGGCAGTTTGACCTTAACAACCATCTCCACCGACGACACCGTCAGTGATACCGCCATAGCAAGAAGCCACCACTACCCATTATTATCCACAGAGGGAAGGACCAAGTTGCAGGCGGCAAGGAAAGAGATGGTGAAATTAAAAAATACATTTGTTATCTACGCTAATGACATATGCCCGATGTCACGCTCCTCAGTCATTCCGGAATAAGAAGAGAAGCTTTGAAAACTAAAACATGCATCCTCTGAGCATTCTGTGCACAGTAGCTCTGTGGCCAGATACAGTTCAAGTACTATCAAATCAGACTCCCAATCATTAGAAGACTGATATGAAGATGATGGAGGGTGACCAGATCTGCACCGCAGAGAGGAAGTGACATGGTCATGGCATCTGCTCTCACAAGGAAACAAGAGAACACATGAAGTGGTGGAAGCTGGCACGGAGGGATATGTACAAAGCAGAAGAGCCTGCGGTTGTCTCAAATACAGAGTCCCTGCAATGAGTATGTGACCTTTCGGAACATTCTGCACAGTAATACGTAAATGGCCAATTAATGGAATACCCATTGGAGAGAAGTCTATGCGATATTCTGTGGGAGGGTGACACTCAACAGTGGCTTCATGTGATGCAGTCAGACGGGAGCACTCCGCTTAGCTCACAATTACATGTAAACATCAAGAACTCCCCATTTAATAATGGTACCATGAAGGGAAGAGTGTATCAGTTTATTCAAATGGCTATGATACTACAGTAAAGTTTTAAAAATCGTTGATCTGCACTATAGCACTACACATTGTCATCTCTTGCACAAATACACATCCATAATTATGCTACAACAAACACACACTCACAAACACATAACACTCCCTTCTCATAGTCACATTTTTCTCTAACCTACACAACAGATCAGACAATGGAACATATTATAAATACCAACCAACGACACAAAAGTAATACATGCGTGCCTTTCATATGCCACCTGATCAGTGATATCACCATATATGCAACAAGCCTAGAAAGGGTGGTTCTGTGGCATCTAATCAGAGTGGCATTCAGTGGACACCCGGGCCCGTATTTATACTCCGTTTGCGCCGAATTAGCGTCGTTTTTTTCGACGCAAATTCAGCGCAAAACTAACGCCATATTTATACTTTGGCGTTAGACGCGTCTAGCGCCAAAGTATGGGCAAATAGCGTCATTTTTTGGCGTGAACGCCTTCCTTGCGTTAATGAGATGCAAGGAAGGCGTTCCCGTCTAAAAAAATGACGGCGACGCAAATGCGTCGTATTTATACCCCCGGGCAAAAATCACGCCCGGGAGGTGGCGGGTCAAGAAACCCCGCATTTGCGCCACTATTTAACGCCTGGGTCAGGGTAGGCGTTAAGGGGCCTGTGGGCTCAAAATGAGCCCACAGGTGCCCTCCCCTGCCCCCAGGGACCCCCCCTGCCACCCCTGCCCACCCCAGGAGGACACCCAAGGATGGAGGGACCCACCCCAGGGACATTCAGGTAAGTTCAGGTAAGTATAATTTTTTACATTTTTTTTTTTTTTTGGGTGGCATAGGGGGGCCTTATTTGTGCCCCCCTACATGCCACTATGCCCAATGACCATGCCCAGGGGACATAAGTCCCCTGGGCATGGCCATTGGGCAAAGGGGCATGACTCCTGTCTTTACTAAGACAGGAGTCATTTAAATGGCGTCTGGCCGTCGAAAAAAATGGCGCAAATCGGGTTGAGGCGATTTTTTTGCCTCAACCTGACTTGCCCCATTTTAAGACGCCCTAACGCCATTTTCCCCCTACGCCAGCGCTGCCTGGTCTACGTGGTTTTTTTCCACGCACACCAGGCAGCGCCGGTCTGCTAGCGCCGGCTAACGCCATTCCATAAATACGGCGCCCGCATGGCGCTTCAGAATGGCGTTAGACGGCGCAAAATTTTTTTACGCTAAACTGCGTTAGCGCAGTTTAGCGTCAAAAAGTATAAATATGGGCCCCGGTGTCTTGAACAAGATGCAGCAGAGTATTGATACTTTCACATTTGTAAGGTTAACACAGTAAGCATACACAGTCACATCCATTTCGAGGGGGAACATTCCATTTATCATCTAAGCTATGTTGTACCCTAGATGCCTTCTAGGCTGCACCTACCAACTATTCAGTTCAGTATTTTGGGTTCCATGTGTGAGCTGTTCAATTCTGCTATGTAGGACCACAGTGGGACTCTGTTTATCGGTGTTCCCATACGGGAAAACAGATTCAAATCGTGAGCCTGTTCAATGTACCTAACCTCACAGAGGGTGATGATGCCTCGGCTCTGGCTTTCAGTGAAGAAAGTGGACGAGTGTGTTCTCTCTACTTATGATGGAAAACTACGAGGTAGTTTATTCTACAGCAAAATACTTGATACACGTTTTCACAATTACACACCTTGCAGCGTCGCAAGCTTGTAAATCTTATACTCCTCCTCCCATAGACATATGTTTTCCGCACATGATATATTTAAAGCATGTTTCATAAATGTTTGTGTTACCGAGGGCTCGTTTTCTGCTGGACTATTTTAGATAGTTTTCTGTTGAAATCAGAGGACATTTAAATATAATCCATGGTCTATATGCTGTTTATTCTGTAGATTTTGCCCGTCATGCACTGTAACAATGTGATATACCCTGTAGTAATATCTCTTTCTTTAATTATTTGCTGCTACATAGGTGAAGAGCAGATGTTGTATGACATGACTACAGGTATTTTTTTTTATCATTTTGGTGCTACGTTGGTGAAGAGGACATATGTGAGGAAACATATACTAACGAAAGTTAGAGGTTCCCTTTCATAAAAAAAAAAGATTCTTGACTGTGTTGAGGATCCAAAAGTGACGCAAGTAAATACATATTAAATGCAAACATTGCAAAATTTACCAATAGTTCTGAATTTTTTAAGTCACCAACAAAACCAACATAAGGGGAATTTTGTACTAAACACTGAGTAGTATGGATTATAAGGTGCAGCTCAAGCATGCCTTGGAAAAATTCAATAAATTTGATATTGATAGAGAAAATCATGCTTGCTTTGTGCATGAGGGTTGATTCTATATATGAATTTGTAAAATTGCGTAGAGGGTGTTAGGAGCACTCGCTTGAGTTTGAAGTTGTTTCATTGGACATGCGGCGCATACTTGCTGTGCTTTGTTTTAAAATCACCCAGTGAAAGCCAATGCTCGTGCTTTTTTTAAAAGTGCATCAGTATCAATTCGTATATGTTGTACTTTCCGTAAATGGTCTATAAAGGTATGCTTTTACATTAAATATTTGGTAAACCTGATCCAGTGAAACAGTTTTCATTTCACTAATCCCTAATGTACATATCGAGTGCACTGCTGTTCATAGTTTCTTTAAAGTGATTTTTCAGTAGTTTAATTTGCCTTTAAAAATTAAGTGTTAGTGGAGTAGCCCATTGATCGACTGTCCTCGTGTCTAGGCTTGCACCAGTTGCTGCAGATTTGCTGCTGCTGTTCAGTGCTCAAACAAATTGGTGATCGCTGGTGACTAAATAGGTGGGTAAGGTAGGTAAAGGTTTATTGTTTAGGTACTTAAGAAACATAAGAAAACAATAAAAATACACAAACACTTTAAAAAATAATTTGTGATGTAACTGAGTCCTCATCAATGGATTATGCGCATTCTCCAATCATTTCGATATGCGCTCATTTTAAAAATATAATGAGAGATTGCTACTTAAGGCTTTGCTTGGTCCAGTGTGAGTAGAGCATCGCTTGATACCATTAGAGTCTACTGTCAGGCACTGGCTGTGCACTATCCTCCTGTGAGATGCAGGGTGAGTGGTGCTGTTTTGTTAAATGCTGCTTTTGCGTCACCAGCGATAGGAACTTCACTAAAGCACAGTTCAGCTGCAGGTTTCCAGATCCAAAGCACGCCATCACTGCTTGTTTCCATGTCCGTATGCCTTTTCATTAAAAGTATTCTTTAGTAGGGCTTTTTGTTCTGGTACAAGACAGTTGCATGGGCAGAGGACATGCAGGAGATCTTCCGTGTCCTTATCACACAGGCAGCAGATACAGCTGGCTATGTCCCTCAGCCAAAGGGCTTCATTTAAAGCAAGTGGTAGGAGCCCAAGACAATACTTTAAGAATTGCTCCTTTGTTCTTCTTGCGAAGCCCTGGCCTAGGTGTGACTGTGGTGCCAGAGACGTGCAGGTGTGCAAAGTCATCCATGCATGAGAACTCCGTGAGAAGGCCACTTTGTCCTCCAGTAGTGACTGAAGCCTAATTGATTTCCCCGCTGCTTTCTCCAAATATGCGTGAGCCCTGTCTTCTTAAGTGAATCGCCTAAGTGGGTTCTGAACGGGAGGTGTTCTTGCGATCAAGCTCTTGCCACATATAGTAATTGAGGGTGTCCAGGGTAGCAGCCTGAGCTTTGCTCCAAAAGTTTATATATGTACTGTGTCGTGCCAAGGATTGATTCAGTAGGCCAAACTCCAGTCTCAATTGGGCGGGGAAGGTGAAACTGATGATGCTGAAGATCATCCTGTAAACTTTGCTCACTGCTTGGTTTAAGGTGTCTGCATCTCTGCCTCTTTGTACTTCGCACCTGTATGTTATTGTGGGCTGGAGCTTGGCTTTTAGCACTTTTAGGAGGGGGGTGTATGACATCCATTCAGGTGGGTTATTAGTCTTTTTAAGGTTAGCGCTATGGCTAGACTTTTTCCCAATACACGTTTATTTTTATACACAAAGTTCCCTGATTTGTCAATGATGACTCCAAGAGATTTTTCTTTGTCTGTTTGAACAAGTCATGTCTCACCCCAGAACCATGCTTTCAAGGGTGCCTTTGATCTGATTGACAGTGTACGTGTTTTTCCAAAGTTTGCGGTCAAGGCATTAGTGGCTGAGTAATGTTGAGTAGCGTTTAATAGTCTCTGAAGGCCTATTTCTGTAAGGCTGATCAATACAAGGTCATCAGCTTACATGAGGCATGGTAGGTCCAAATCCCCGATTTTTGGAAAGGTGCGAGTTTGTGAGGGTGAGTGAGCCCACTAAGTCTGCTAAGTATAGACTGAACAGTGTGGGGGCCAAAACACACCCCTGTGTTAACCCTTTGGTAGTTGAGATCCGCCTTGAAGGATGGGTGCCTGTACCCAGTTTTATCTGGACTCATGGGTCCCAATGACAGGCTATTATCAAGCGAATTGAGGATATGGAAGCCCCCTGGGTTCAAGCTTCTTCCACAGCAATTTCCTGTCCACGTGGTCAAATACAGCCTTGAAGTCGACAAAGCATAGGTGGAGCTGATGTTTCAGTGTTATAGCTTTGTTGATTAAGAGGGCAATGGCCATGATGTTCGTGATGGTGCCAGTCTGTTTAGAAAATCCTGTTTGGATCAGGGGGATTTTTCCCTTTTCAGTAGTCAATGCAAGCAGATGATCCAATAACAAACCTGCACAGTACTTTGTGTCATTGTCAATTAAGGCAATCAGACAATAGCTATTGGGGAGTGACCTATCCCCAATTTTAAAGATGGGGGAATTATGGACCCCTTCCAGGACTGTGGAATTGTTCCTGTCAGACCTATTTCCAGGTAGAGAGGTTTGAAAATCTTTTCCCATAAGCGTCTGTTATGTTTGAAAACTGCAGGAGGAAGACCGTTCTGGCCTGGGGCGCCCTTTCTTCTGCCCTTGGCTATCTGATTCTTTATAGTGACAGAGTCAGTGAGTAGTGTAAGTGTGGTCTTTGATGAGGGCCTTTGTGGAAGTGGAATTCCAGGCAAAGTCATGCTTTGAGTGGCCATGCTAAGTGATGTTTTTTTGTTTAAATGGACTCCAGGATGTTGGACCCAGACTGCTTCTGGTATATGCAATATAATGTTGCCATGATATAGGCGTGTAAGATTGCATATTGTATGCCAGAAGCATGTGCTGTTGTTACTCCTTTCGTCTGAGGGTAGCCTGGCCCACAAGTCTTCACTGCGATTCCTGTTGATTGCCAATTTTAGCATATTCAGTGACTGTTTATAATACCTTAAAGTTGCTAAAAGGTCTGGTTTGTCAGGGCTGCCGTGGAGACACCTTATACTTGAGTTAGTTTTCCTCTTTGCGTCTCGTAGTGCTGCTCTGTGGGCTTGTGTCAAGTGGGTTAAGGCTGAGGGAGGTGGCCACTGTCTGTTAGTGATTGGCTGTGCAAAAATTCCACTGAGCCTGGTTGTGAGTTGTTCCCATTTCTGTACTTCGCTGACAATGTTTGTTTCTAATTCAAGTGCAAGATCCATTGCTGTTGGGTGACAAGATCTATGTTTGATTGCCTGCATTTGACCCGTTTGCAGTTTGTGGTGAAAGTGGTAATATGTGCAGTATTCACTCAATCCCCAGGACGATGGATAATTCCTGTGGGCAGTGGTCGCTCTGGAGGCGAGTCTTCAATAAATCTGCCATTCAGGGCTCTTAGCTGTGACATTTCTAAGCCCTTGAGCAGAGTCCTGCTGGTCTTTGTGCGACGGCCATGTTTGTTCGCCCCCTGGATAGGAAGGTCCCACGAGCTAGAAAGGGTAATTGAGGTTTCATCTGCGGAGGATCGTAATAGATGCAGATTGAAGTCGCCTGAGACGATGATAATGGCCGTATCGGCTATTCTACTGTTGCTCGCGATTAGAGCCACTAGGTTGTTAGCATCATTGGGTTTAAATTTGGGGTGAAGATAGATTATGAAAACTATCTCTGCAGTGGGCACACTCGTCGAGGCGGCAATTGTCACAATATTGGTAGAAGAGCAGGTGGAGTGCAAATGAGTGGCTCTGGCCGATAGTGCTAAGGAGACGTAAGTGGCCAGACCACCTTGCGGATGACCATACTTCGCCTTCCTGGTAGCTGGGGTGAAGAAGCACATATAGCCCTGCTGGTGAAATGATTCATCCAGCCAAGTTTCCTGCATTAGTATAATGTCAAAAGTGCTGATGTATTGGATAAAATCAGGGTCCAAAGCCTTAGAAAGGAGGCCATTTGCATTCCAGGAACACAGGCAGGGGATCTCCTTTGTCAGTGCAGGGCCCCACTTTTTATCTGAGGTTTGTTATCCTAGCCCGTTGCATTTGTTGTTTTTGAGAATCACCCTAAGTCATTGTTGTTTGAAGAGAAGTTGAGTGTGGTGAAGAATATTTGGGGTCGAAAGTCACCCCTAGCAGTACTGGAGGAACTTAAGGTCACAGGAGAGCAGACCCGGGTGCTCCTCAGTAGGGAGCATGATTTCCTGCACTGGGGGCCTGAAACAAGGGCAGGACCTGAAGTTAGTAGAGGGGTTGGATAGCCAACCTCATGGTACCTGATAATACCAATGCCCCAATGTTCAAAGGTTGTGCTTTCTCCTAGGATTCTTTGGGCGATTAGTCTTGTCTTCCATGTGGCCTTGGTAGCTCCAGGGGTAGTAGCGTTGGGTGGATGGAGAAATTCTACTGTTAGGAGATCAGTTGTCTTCAGGCCGATTGTAGAGGGAATTTGTGAAAGTAGTTGAAGAATGTTCCCCCTGTTCAAGACATCCCCAGTTCCCCTGGATTTGTAGCACAGATGAAAAATTTATGAATAAGCAGTTGAGGGATTTGGTTGAGATGCGAGTTCCTGCGGCAGATGGAGAGGTCCCAAATTCCAGAAGGTGTTAGGCCTGATAGTTGTACAGTTCCCCACTTGTGCATGATGTGTGGTGCTGGGAGGGATAATAGTTGTTCCCTGGACCTGTTGAGGAGGATCCATTAGCTGGGCCAGGGAGGGAATGGGGAAAGTTGCTTGAGTAGGTTGTCTGAAAATTCCAGGAGATAAAACCACATTGGTGCGCTGGAGCTGCTGAGATTGCAATACCCCGGCATTTCTCACCCCTTCTGTAGGCCAGGGATGGTCATTATTAGCTGCGTTCCTCTGCTTGATGGCCAAATTCGGGGCTGGATTCTCGAGGATGGTTGCTGGAGCTGGTGACCCAGAAGACGTAGCTTCATTGAAGGCCCAGATGTCGGGTAATGTTAGTTTAGGGGCAACTGCCAGATTCGCTCCTCTCCCTGCCATTCCCTTCTTGCGGCTTTTCCTCCACTGAGTACGTCTCTGCTTGGCATTTGGTTTCACCAAGGCATTGTCATCCACAGGACTGTTGATTGAGAGATGGTTCCTTGAAGGTTTGAGTGTGGTAGCTGTTGGACTCAGATTGCAAGGGGTTGCTATTGCAGGAGACACCTGGTTTGGACCATTTGTCCTATCATCGCTTCTTGTTCCATGGCTGATGGTCGTAGTCTCGGATGGATCCAGGTGATTTTTTTCCAGGACATATGTTGAAAGGTCAGATGAAGGGTGCAATTGTGGATGATGGCTGGAGGCCCCCACTTTTAGAGATGCACAGAGGTTAGTGAGCATCGAAGGTAATGTCGATAGTTTTTCTAGTGGAAGTGCTCATGGAACTTTCTTGTGAGAGCGTGAAAAAGGGTTTGAGGACACCTAGTATCTCATCAATACCTGCTACAAATACTGCCAAAGTGTTAAGAATAGTTAGCTGAACGTACATTTTGCCTGATTGGAAATGAAGCGCTTCAACTAGCAGCTGCATGGTATTGAGCAGGGAAGCCTAGGTGCTACCCATGTGCGAAATATGACAGTTTGTGACAGAGTCCTGACCAGTTGTTGGGGCAGTGCTTGTGTCAGTGCTTACTCTGGTCCTTTTGCCATCATTGGGAGATGGGTGACAGAGGGGTGGAATGGTTGCATTAGTCCTTACTTCGTCATCAGGAAACTGCTGGCTGGAATCTAGTGTGACTCGAGCAGCAGAAGGGAAATCTTGAGAGTATGCAACAAGCATGTCTTCCCACTGTTGCATGTTTAGGTAGGATAAGGTTTCTTCATCCACCCCTGTGCTGAGGCCCTCCATTTTAATATTTGCTGGAAGAGATAGTAGGGAGGGGGGCTGAGATCCTT
Organism: Pleurodeles waltl; assembly: GCF_031143425.1. Taxonomy (NCBI): domain Eukaryota; kingdom Metazoa; phylum Chordata; class Amphibia; order Caudata; family Salamandridae; genus Pleurodeles; species Pleurodeles waltl. The sequence goes on from NC_090443.1 coordinate 758,030,792, forward strand.
CGTTTGTTACTGTACCCTGGCAGGCAGCATCTAGAGCCAAAGGTGTGGCCAGGGTTTCAATGGGCAGCTGGACCTCCTTAAGAGTAAAGTCGGGCTGCGGCGCTTTCAATCCATGAAGCGCTAGATGGATTTGCTGGGTCGGGCTCTGTTGGGGGGAAGCCCACCATGGGTTCCCTGGAGCCTGCCTGGGCTCCTCATGCACCTCTGCCCTGAAGAAGTTTGCATGTCGCCCCAGGGGCGAGAGGTTGTGCTAATTGCGGGAGGCTGAGCAGGGCTTAGGCTTGGTGTGTCCATGAAGGAGTGCTTTCTGCTGTATTTGTAGGGATTGACGGGAGTAATGGTGTCTGTAACCCCTTTGTGTCAATGCTGTTTGAGAGAAGGGCAGGTCCGCCGTTTTTTAGAAAGGAGAACTTGGTGTAAATTTTCTGTTGGCAGTTAGTGCTGCAACGTTTTTTGGAGTGCTCCCAGCAGTTTTGGGGTTCCAGACTGTGCACAGCGTAAAGTCTGTAGATGGGTTGCACCCCTTCTCCTTCCCCTTCCTGGTCTGGCTCTGATTCAATCTCAATGAGAGGGAGGATGTTATGTGCGTCATGGTGGCGGTCCGGAGCTTGAGGTCTCCTCTTCCTTTTTCCCATTGCAGTTTTGTTTGGGGGCGTCTTTCTTGTTTTGCCTGACCGCATCCCCATGTGTATCTGCTGATGAGATGATAGTGGTGAAGGAAGTAGTAGCACGGAGGAGTTGACGGTCAGCTGTTGAAACTGTCACTGATAAGGACTCTGGATTCCGCAGGGGCAGATTCAGGAGCGGATTGAAGGTACCTGGAGGTACGGAGCTGGTGCTGCTAGAGCTGCTGGATTGGCAGGTGGGGCTCACCAGCCATCTGCAAGCCGCAACCACACTAGGAGGGCTGCTTCCGCGGATCCTGGAGACACACCCTTGGCGGTGGCTGATTACAGTCACCACACTTGCCTGATGCCTGCACACTGAAGAAAAGGTCAAGCTGACCAGGAATTGTCCCCCGAACCTGAAGACAGGTTGGGTCCACTTCAGGATTGCAGCGTCCAGCCTATGGTCAGGAGACCAGGGGGTCTGTTGAGCTGCAGGAACATTGGAGAGGAAGAACAGACTGTGGGATGGTCAAGGGCAGGGTAGGGCAGGACCAGGCCAAGCGGGCTCTGCCACCTGCCCCAACCATCACCAACTCCCCCTGCAGCCCTCTCCCCTCCGCCAGCCTCTACCGCTCATCAGCACTACCAGAGGCCTGGCTGGGGTCTGGAGGCTCAGGAGATCGGGAGCTCAGGGGCACGAGGGCCTGGGGCCCAGGGGGAGCAGGGGGCAAGACGCAGGGCAGGGCAGGGCAGGGGGCGAGAGGGCCCCAGCCACCGAGGGCAGAGGGAGGACCGGGAGAGGCGGGACAGTGAGGACAGTGGGGGAAGGGAGACTGTAGCCGGGCAGGTGGAACTGGGGGAGCAAGGAGGGAGGCAGGGTACAGATGCCAGAGACGATGACAGCAGGATGGCAAGCCAGGCAAGCCAGGAAGTCCAGGAGAGTGAGTGAGTGAGCTCACAGACACGCCTCCTCCTGACCAGTCCTGACAGCCCTAAGGCCGCAGACCTGAACAGGCCCCTGTGGCCACACAGGCTGACCATCTCCCCCAGCGCCACACTCCATCATGACCTTCTTGCACCGCTCCCTCAGCCCCCTCGCCCCGCCCCATCTCTCCTCCTCTCATATCTTCTCCGTCCGAAGCCCCTTCCTCTGCGGCCTCTCCACGGCATTGGGGGAGTCCAATGCGGGGTCCGAACACACTCGCGGCTTGCGGCTCTCGGCTCGGCTCTGCTTCTGGTTCCTAGTTCAGCCACTAAATAGAATTACTGCCTATATCTTGGAAGCTATTTTTTGCGTCTGCCTTTGAAACTTATGCAAAAAAGTCTAGTCTGGTGAGGATGCTTTCATGCATAAATATATGTAATGTGAACGCCCTTGGCTGTAAGTAATGATGGCATGGTGATTTCTTCTAATTGTAGGTCCCCAAAGGGAATGATCAGGATATCTAGCAACAAACGAATCTAAGTGCGATTATCAATTAAATACATGAAAAGGGCCACCCATAATGTACCCTACAGGTCTTAACTGGTTTCCTGGCAATAAAAAGGGATTCTGCATACATGAATGAACTCTATATTATGTTAGGTTATGCAGATTTGCAGAGTTCACTTTTGCCTGGAAGGAAATCCTGGCACTGAGCAGATGTGAATCTAGGCACACCTATGGCCTAATGGGACTACTCAGAAACTCTGGTATTCAGCTTCTTGGGGAATTCAAGAAGTGAGGAGAAGGCTCTCATATGTAGTGGCTGGTTGTTTCATGCTGTAGGAACGATGTAGGAGAAGGATTGACCACCAAATCGGGTTTTCTGTATGTGGAGGATTTGTACATATAGGATTCTGGCCAAGTAGATGTGTCTGGAAGCTTTGTGAAACCAGATGCAGTTTCTTTCAATATGCTGGCCTAGTGCTATGTAGTACCTTGATAGTGTGGGTGAGGACTTTGAATTGTGCTCGTTTGTAAGTGGGAAGACAGTGGAGCTTCTTCAGGTGTGGTGTGATCTGAGTGCAGCGTTTGAGACTGAGAGTGATTCTGGCCACTGATTTGTGAATGGTCTGCAGTCTTCGGATGAGTTTTTTGGTTATCCCAGCATGGAAGGTCTTCCTATGGTCCAGCTTGCTTGTGACCAGGGTGTTTGTGACAGTTTTCTAGGTCTTAGTTGGAAGCCCTTTAAAAAATTACCTCAGCATCTTCAGGGTATGAAAGCATGAGGAGGTGAAGGCATTGATTAGCACAGTCATGTCGAGTTTGCTGTCAATGACAATCCTGAGGTTCCTAGCATATATGGTGGGGGTGGGTGTCAGCCCTGGCAAACAGGTGGAATCCCACAGTGATGTGTTCTTCCCGAAGGTCATGATTTCATTCATGTCGGCGTTCAGCTCCACTGGGTGATTTCAGTCATGCAGGTATGGAACTTGATCCAGGTACTGGACGTCCTGTGTGTCATTGATGTAGAAAAGATGTTGATGTTGTGAGAGTGGATGATGATGACTAGAGGGATCATGAACGCATTGAACAAGGTCGGGCTCAGGGAGTATCCTTACGGATCCCCAGAGATGATGTTGTGGGCTTCCCAGATGTATGTTTCCAGGCTAATTGACTGGGTTCTTCCAGTCAGGAAGGAGCAGATCCTTTGGAGGGCAAGTCCTTGAAATCTAATGCCATGTAGGTATTTGAAGAGGATTGAATGGGAGAATGCATCAAATGCTGCGGAGATGTAAGTGAGGATGAGAGCCGCAATGTCTTCTCTGTCCAGAGTCATGTGGATGTAATTTGTGTCAGCCATGAGTTATTGATATATGAACAGATGGATGAGTAAATGGATGGGTAAATGTAACATATATAATCATCGGTGCACTGCTAGTAGAGTATTTGTCACTAAAGTGGGCTTTTGTCTGCTGATAACCTGATATCTTTCTGCAATTCTACATTTGACATTAAAATTTGACATAAGTTTAAATTTTACATGAGAGTGTAAAAGTCTGATATAGTTCTATTATTCAGGTGTCAGTTAGACCTCTAGTTGAAGTTCGGCTCATACAAAGAAATAATTAGATTAATGTGAAATTGTGAGATGTTGGTGATGAAAATGTAAATGTTAATTTTTAAACTTTTCTGGCTTTGTGAATGCAACTTTTAAAAGTTTAAATTGAAAGGGGAATGCACAGTTGGAAGTTTTCTAGCCAGGGAGTAAGAAAACCGTCCTATTCTTGCAAGAGACTGCAAACACCAACTTGTAAAACGTCTCCCATTCAGATGTAATGCACTGCAATTCCTCACCAATGGAAGTTCCACCCTTGGAGAAGAGTGGCTTCAGGTGGCAGGGAAACACAAGTGTACCACTGCTGAAGAGCAGTTGTTTATCCACTGCTCTACAGGACAAAAAACAGCCACTAGTGACTGGAGATCAATCAGCCCTAGGTCCCTCTCAGTACACACCTATATCTGTATACCAAATAAGTCCATCCTATCAGGATTTCTAGCCTGTTTGAGCAGCATGTCCAGCTAGAGCAGAGTGTATGGATCACAGCTTTAGTCTTCTCCAAACTGAGGCTGTTGTAGACAGAACAAGCTAAAACCTTAGAGTGAAGCCGGGCAAGTTTGTGGCCTTTGCAAAGGGCAGAGTTTTTCCAGTTTTCCAGAGTTAACTCCATTTTCCTCGCAAAGTTAAAGTATCATCATCGAAAACAAAATGGGATAGGATCCTTTATAATGCCAATAGTGCCATTTCTGGCTTCAGAGCTGTTTATTAAAATGTGTGCATTTAGGGGCATATTTAAGAAAAGTAGCACTGCACCTAGTGCAACACCACTTTTCTTGTGCCCCCTTAGCGCCCCCTATTGCCACCATGTGTGTACTTAAAATACGGCGCACCATGGCGTAAGGTAGGGGGCAATAGTGCCATTTTTTCACACTATTGATGTACTCTGCAGGAGTAGCACCACAATTTCAGCATAATGTGGCTAAAGGGTTTACAAAGTGGCACAATGCATGCATTGTACCACTGTGTAAATATAGCGTGGGGAAGAAGCCACTTTAGTGCTGCTTTAGCATCAAAAAAATGATGCAATGGCGACGTTAATGTAGAACTAGGAGCTTTTAAATCTGCCTTTTAATTTGTAGCAAACATATAACACTTAAAAGTCCCAATGTGTTAAGGAAAATTAAAATAGGTTTAATATTTTGGGGCCCTTTTGAATTCTCATTTTCTGAAATTAGGTTCATAAAACCACAAACCAATAAAATACCAAGCAATAATTTTAGTAGATTATTTGTTGCCAAGTATTATTACAATTTTTAAATCGGTTTAAAACAAATCAAGTTGTGGTAAAATAAAAAATTAAAATAAAAAATAAAAAATAAAAAACACTTTTACTGAGTGTGTACCTGAACGTTCGAAATACATTGACTAAAATAATCATAAATTTCTTGTCATAAAACATTTCAGTAAACATTTTCATTTTATTGTTGAACAATTGTATTGGATGGGAGAGAAAGAACGATGCAGTGACCTCTGTGGTTCCTAATCTATCGAAATTATGCTGCTGAGCATTAGAGGATGAGATTTAGTATATAATAAGAGATCAAACTTTCATAAACGTTTGACAAGACGAGATTAAGGAGCGGTACGAGGTTCATTTTGAAAGATTTATTGAAATTGTACAGAAAACATTTTCTGCGAAAATATGAAGCTTTCATGTCATCTATGATTAAATGTAACAATATTTAGAGCGCACATATTTATTTATTTTTGCTTCTAGCATGCAGCATATCTATTTTCCTAGAAACTCCCACCCTCTCTAATCTAAATCGGTAACAATCTTTTGAAAATGTTTTTATGCACAAGTGACAGACAACTGTATTTAATGCACTTCATTGAATATTTTCTGATGCAAATGTTTTGTATTGTTTCTTTATAGTTTATGTAGACATTTATGACTATTCACTGGGTTACCCTTAATTTGGTATTTTTGTCCTTCTTTATGTTGAATTGTTGCAGGCTTACATTGCATAGCTGACACTTCAAAACCTGGAAGCAGAGAGAGGAAAATCATAAAAGTCCTAGAGGTTATTTTAAAGAGAGATAAGCATAATGAAATGTGGTGGTATTCAAACAATCTAGTTCCATTCACCTGTGGAATGAAAGCTCATTCTACCATTGAGGGTCATGGTATTCAAGACATTGTCCAAGGGCCCGATTATAAATATGAGTGCTATTTATTGCACCTGGTAAATAATGAGACCACAGGGTTTAACATTTCTTGGGTATTGTGAGTTTCTGCTGGAAAACATGAACATTTTTCTGTTTAACATAACAAAATCCACAGGATACGGTAAATACTGTGTGGATTTCCACTGTTCAATTTCTGCAAGTTTGACCTGCTGAAAATGTAACAAAGGTTAAGGTATTTAATGCATCCAATAGTTGTCAGATGTGTTAAATAACACTCAACTCATAATTCCAACCAGTTTGTAAACAGGGGTTTATGCACAGGTCAGAAAAAAAAAACGTCCTCGTAATCAGGCCCAAAATGTTTTACCTTATACTTCTGGGTTCTGTGAAGCTGACCATAGGCAGCTGGTTGACTTTTCGTGAAGAAGGTGCCTACATAGGATCTCACTATAGGCCATTAAATGTATTGCTAGTGGAGCATGGCATCTTAAAGTTGATGCATTGTTTCATTGATAGCCTATTAAGTGTCACTGGAACAGAGGTCATAAGGTATGATTGGCACAGGCTGAATACAAAGTAGGCTGTATGGTATGAACCTGGGATAGTTTATTTCACGTGTTATGTGGCGAAACAGTGTAGATTCAGTAGTGGTGGTCACGTTGAGAAATAACAGAGGCAAAAAAGACTAATTTATTTGTATTAGCATTGTGTACTGGTCCAGAAAAACTGAAGAAGAGGGCAGGCTATGTGGAATTGTAAAGGAGATGATGATTGGTGCACATTCTCTGCATTTGTCCGGTCCTACTACCCGAAAGAAGGAAACTATTAGGGGGGCTTTTAGTTAACCAGGAATGAGAAATTGTGGACTAGCGCGAATGCAAGGCCTCAATTCAGTCCACACCTATTTGAATACACAGGTTGTCAAACTTGTACATATATCTGAGGCAAAAGTAAAGGCTTTTGATGGTAAGAATAAGCCAAATAATCATTTAACTGCTGGCTTTCCATCCCACATTGGCCTTGGATTCAAAGGACACTGACAAACATCAACATGCACACATCATAATGTGGTTCTGACAAACAGAAGGCCACATTAAGGGCTGCATTACAAGTTTGGCAGTCTTTTTGAAAGACTGCTGTGGCAGCGGCCTACAAAAGACCGCCACTGTTGGCGGTATCCCAACCTCCTTTTTGAGTCACATACTGAAGTCTGCAAGAAACAGCCAAAAATACTAGACTGCTGGGCCGACCGAGGGCGGGAGAGAGGTGGTCCCACCACCAGCACTGCCACGCCGCCAACATCCTGCCCTCCATGTTACGACACACAAATCAGAACAGTGGTCATTGCATGACTGTAAACCATTTGGCGTAGCGAACCGACGCAGTCAAAAAATCACCTCCACCAGAACACAACACCACATTCGACCATACGATTACCCCATACCAGAGACACATACACACATCACACACATCTGCACAGTGCACTATATAACACAACCTCACACAACCCACAATCCTTTGCAACTAAAACGACTATCACAAACAGCGAGGAGCCAACATCATATGAATTTGCATTTGCACACCATAGGATCATTTAAACATCTCAATCAGCACACACTACACAACTGCCCCATCAACACAATACACACATCACAACTGCACACAAAGACCACAAAACACCAGTGCACTAAACTAGGAACCCCGCACACCCCACAAAGCACCCCGCACTCCACCGTAGCACACAACACCCCCCAAACCACTTCACTACCACCAGGTCCCCTCAAAAGCACCCACGATTCACTGATGATGAGTTGAGGGTCATGGTCGACAAAATCTTCAGGGTAGAGCCACAACTGTTGGGAGCACAGGTCCAGCAAACATCCTTTGCCATGAAAATTGAGCTATGGCAGAGGATCGTCGACAGGGTCAACTCAGTGGGCAACTATCCACACACAAGGGAGGACATCCGGAAGAGGTGGAACAGCCTACGCGGAATGTGCCTTCCATGATATTGTGACACAAGATTGCCATCAACAATACTGGCGGTGGGCCCCTACCTCCTCCCCCTGAGTTCAAATCATGGGAGGAGAAGGTCTTAGCCACCCTGCATCCTGAGGGCCTGACTGAAATAACCAAAGGACTGGACTCTGGTAAGTCAAGATCACTCCCCTGGGACCAACCACACCTGTACAGCATGTGTCCCCACCAACCTATCACCCCCCCAATGCACCCCACTGTGCACACATTCCCCCTCACCCAATGGCCCTCCCATGCATGCCACACCACACCACTACCACTACCCCTACGCAGCCCCTCCCAGTGCACGGATAGCACTCACAGTGGCAAGCACTACAACTTACACAATGCATCACCCTCCACCTTTGAAAATCAGCCAGTCCCACGCCACAGTGGAACCCCTGCATGTAAAATCATGGTACCTCCTACGCCAAATCAATACTTCAACTGCTTACTACTAAATGGCAATGACAGCAATGCTATCCACTATCCACAAACCTCAATGCAACATGGAACCATCTTCACAATCCATCACCTATAAACAATGTCAGGAGTGCAGCATCTGTCATTGCCATCACTGGGAAGCAAGTCAAGGCACTGTATGCACCAGATCATGATACTAACAAGTACACCTCCACAATGTAACTCTCACCCTCTCCAGGTACCCCTGCCACTGCCACTCTGCAGAGGATGCCAGAGACACCCAGCCTTTCACAGGATGAAGGCCCCAGTGAGGACTACTACTCTTGGGACCAGATGTACAATGCTTTTTGCATGGCGCAAACTGCAAAATTCGCTGTTTGCGCCATGCAAAAAGCACATCGCGATGCTCATTCCCATTTTGCGAGTCGGTAATCTGGTTACCGACTCGCAAAATGGGAATGCGACTAGCAAATAGGAAGGGGTGTTCCCCTTCCTATTTGCGATTCGCATCGCGATGTAGAATTGCTTTGTGACCGCGAACGTGGTCGCAAAGCAATTCACAGTTAGCACCCATTTCAAATGGGTGCTAACCCATTCGCAAAAGGGAAGGGGTCCTCATGGGGCCCCTTAACCTTTGTGAATGGCCCTGAAACTTTTTTTCAGAGCAGGCAGTGGTCCTTTTTCGTTTGTGTTGCAACTCGTTTTCCTTTAAGGAAAACGCGCAGCAATACTAAAAAAAAAGCAGCTTTATTAAAAAGCAGTGACAGACATGGTGGTCTGCTGTCTCCAGCAGGCCACCATCCCTGTGAGTGCAGCGAATCAGTAGGGGGTCGCAAATTGCGACCCACCTCATTAATATT